>NC_086323.1:115223423-115863423 GCF_036172605.1 Pelobates fuscus
TTATATTATGAGCATCCCCCGAAAATTCGCTTTGGCTTATTATCAGGGGATGTCTTATTTTCGGGGGAAACAGGGTATTTTATAAGCTTTCTTGACCTACAGAGAGCCATTTATGTAACTGAAAAATGATCTAGAACATGATTTAAGTACTTTTCTTAAACAAACTAATATCTAGACATGAAGTAAAACCCAACATTTATTGATATCCCAAAAATTGAGCCACCTAACCATTAGAGGGACACTTGTACAGGGTAAAAAAGTGTCTGAGAGCCAGGTAAAATTCTTCTCTTGTGGACAGACAATTCCAGAGATAGATTTAAAAAAAAAACCAACTCCTATCAATATAGTCAAACTCAAAAAGTGTAAGATCAGAAGTAAACCATAAGTCAATAGAATAGAGGGATCCTGATCTAAAAGTCCTCTCAATGACACCAGGAGAGGGTAGGCACTAATAAGAGAAGCAAGAAAAAGGAGAAAAGAGGCTTGCTCCAAAAAGTATATATACATACCACTGGCAAGATAGGGATAAAGGAGGTGGAAAGGGATGGTACACCTAATCCATATAGCTCATAACCAGCCAAGGAAACCTAACTGATAGGGGCTAAGGATAAGTATAGATTTATGAGTCCCTAAATCCACCAAAACAACCAAGGCTGTCCCTATATTGCCTCGGCACCGCACTGAGCTAGTGCCTACCTGAACCAAGGTCCCTCAAGTACAAACTCAATTTAAGTGTGCATAGTGCTACCTAAACGTGCAAAAGAAAAGTGATGGACATGAAAAACGTCCAACGCATGTTTTGTCATGTAAAAATGCCGTTGTCAGGGGCAGAGTATCCAGTCCCTTGTCAGCATTAGTTTCTTTACCAAATCTTTAATTAGCCACCGATATGGCCACCCACATGTGGCTAATTAAAGATTTGGTATATAAACGAATACTGACAAAGAAACTGGCTTCTCTGCCCCTGACTACGGTGTTTTTAAACGCCAAAACACGCGTTGGGCGTTTTTCATGTCCACCACTTTTCTTTTGCACGTTTAGGTAGCACTATGCACACTAAAATTGAGTTTTTACTTGAGGGACCTTGGTTCAGGTAGGCACTAGCCCAGTGCGCTGTCGAGCTAATATAGGGACAGCCTGGATTTAGGGACTCATAAATCTATACTTATCCTTAGCCCCTATCAGTTAGGCTTTCCCTTGGCGGGTTATGAGCTATATGGATTAGGTGTACCATCCCTTTCCACCTCCCTTATCCCTATCTTTCCAGTGGTATATATATACTTTTTGGAGCAAAACTCTTTTCTCCTTTTTCTTGCTTCTCTAATTAGTGCCTACCCTCTCTGGTGTAATTGAGAGGACTTTTAGATAGAGGTTGTCTCCTATTTCAGGATCCTTCTATTTTATTGACATGTGGTTTACTTTAGATCTTACATTTTTTTAGCTTGACTGTATTGATAGGAGTTGTTTTTTACATTCTATCTCTAGAACTGTCTGTCCACAAGAGAAGAATTTTACCTGGCTCTCAGACACTTTTTATACCCGGTTTAAGTGTCCCTCTAATGGTTTAGTAGCTCAATTTTTTGGATATCAATAAATGTTGAGTTTTACTTTGTTTGGCTACTTATCCATTACACCAGGTGGGCAATCTGTGGCCCTCCAGATGTATTGGACTACATCTTCCTTGATGCTTTGCTAGCATTATGGACCTAAGAGCATTATGGGAGATGTTGTCCAAAACATCTGGAGGGCCGCAGATTGCCCACCCCTGCATTAGACTGTATTCTTTCCCACTTACCCCCTCCCAGGAGGACGTGTCTGGGATCTCGTTGTTTATTCATTTATTCAAGTGTTCAAGTATTACACCCTAATAGTGAGTACAGTCTAGGTGACCTTTTATTAGATAGGTGGTGTGGTGGAGTGGTTTCTTTCTGCTCTTTTATATGTTCTGGAGGCAGAATACCACTCTGTCCCATCTTCCTGTCTTTTTCTATACATATATTGTAATATCTAAACATATTTATTGTAGTAAAAATATACATTAAAGGGATGGTCTAGGCACTAGAAGAGGTTATGGTGCCTGTAGTCTTCTGGGGCCGTTCACCATTCAGCAATAATCAGTTTTCAATTAATTTAACATGGAATGAGGGTCCCTTCCGCAGCTTGCTTCCTGCTGGTGGTATATCTGGGACTTACACTCTGATTTTGTCATACACATTTATATCAGTAATGGGTGGTGTGACAAACTCCCCTTCCCATGTGAGTTTGCCACTAGCTCCTGGAGGAGCTTGCTTGCCAGCCTCCTGCCCACAGACTATGGACTCTGCAGGGAAACCTGTAAAAGACTACTGAACTTGACCGACCGTTTGCACGGTCGGTCAAAATTATGACTTCCATAAAAATTCCAAACTCCTGAACCGATCTGGGTGATTTTTGGATATGTTGGTCACCCAGATCGGGGCTATCAGGGGGTGTAACTTTGGGGAGTTTGTGTTTAAAGGTATTTTGGGGGTTTTGTAAAAAATTATGTTTTTCTGTGCTTGGAGGTAATTGGATTAGATTAGTACAGTTCCTGATTCAATTATCTCCCAGGCACAGAGGAGGGATTACCTTATTTGTGTATGGGAGTGTCCTGGACCTGAGAGCCAATGTCATTGTGTGGTTGTTTTTACTGTAGTCTACTCTCAAGTCCAGAAGGGAGTGCCCCTTGCATGGGGACTTGCATAAAAGGCCAGCTGTGGCTACCAATAATTGAGTTCCTGCCTACCCTCAACATAGAGTTTATTCTCATGTGTAGGGGGGAATAGCTTTATCTGCTCTGGGGATTGCTATATCACTATACTCCTCTGGGTTATAATCACTTGCTCTTGTAAGAGCAGCCTGCTACACTCTCGGGAGTAGGAGAGATCTGCCCACTGGAAGCTGGATCCTGGTCTTGGGTCCAGGGTGGGTGGAGCACGGCGAGACCCCAGCCAAGTTGTAACGCTGGAAGTGGGGACTACGCTGCTGATGGTGTCCCATGCAGGGAGGGGAGGCAGACGGTCTCTCTCCCCTGCGGCAGCCGGAGCTGCCGGGAGAGGAGACAACTGGTCCCTCTCCCACACTACAGGGAGACCGTACAGACTGGTCCTGGGAGGAACCTCAACTGGCAGATGGAAATGGGACCGAGGTCTCTCCACTGGCCCTACAGGGATGCTGGGCAGCCAGCCCAGATCCCCAACTACAGCTGACGTTACCGGAGTGGAGGACAATTCCCCCATTCCCATCCCCAGCTGGACGTACCAGGAGGGAGGACAGTCGGTCCTACTCCTCAGCGGCAGCATACTGTACAGGGAGAGAGGATAATCGGTCCCCCTCCCCAGCAGCAGAGTGTGTTATTGGGAGAGGAGACAAACAGTCTCTCTCCACAGAGGCAGCCGGAGACACTTTGGGAGGGGACAGTCGGTCCCCCTCCACAACCACGGGGAAAGATACAGTGAGTGGAGACGGTCGGTCTCACTCCCCAGCAGCTGGGGCTGTCATCCAGAGACAAGCCCCATGGCATGGATGGTGCAGATGGGACCGAGGTCTCTGCACCACCCCTACAGGGATGCTGGGCGGCCTGCCCAGATCCCCAGATGCGGATTCCTGTCCAAGAGGAGGATGCCGGCAGCAGTCTTTCCCAAAAGCAAGGTGTGAGCCTGGGAGAAGAGGGTGTCATCCCTCCCCAGCCACAGTGGGAATGCCAGGGAGAGGGGGTAGTTGATTTCTCTCCCCAGCAACCAATTCCGAATCATGTTCCAGGTGCAGGGGAGGGAACTATGGCCTCCCCTGACACCTTCCCAGTGGAAGAGCTGGCATCTGGGCAGAGAGCAGTTCGCCTCTGCCTGCCCCTTTCCCTTTATCCAGAGCCTGATGTAACACAGGCCACCCCAGCTGTAACGTTGGCTACAGGGAAGAGCGCTGCTTGCCCCTTCCCCTATCTACCCCATTGTTGCAAAGCCGGACTGTCCCCAGTCCCCCCAGCAGAAACGCTGACTACGGGACAGAGCGCTGCTCGCCTCTGCCCTAACTATCCCTTTGTTCTGGGGCGTGACGGCCCACCAACCAACCCAGCTGAACTGCTGGCTAAGAGTCAGAGTGCCGCTGGCCTCTGCCCACCAGGCATGGATGAGGGGAACTGCGCCCTCCGTCCCCAGCGACAACTTGGTCCAACCATGGGGGAGTGCATCCAGGTTATTTTCCCGCAAGACCCTGGATATATCAATGGGCACTTATGGCAGGAGGCCTTCTGAACAACTATGCCTTTTGGGAAAGGCCACCAGATTAACACAGAACCAGACCGATTGGAGGTCTGGGGTCTGGATAGTATCCCAGGGAGGGGGAAGATATTTGACAAACTCCCATTCCTACATGAGTTTGCCATGAGCTCCTGGAGGAGCTTGCTTGCCAGCCTTCTGCCCACAGACTATGGGCCCTGCAGGGAAACCTGTAAAAGACTACCGAACTTGACCGACCGTTAGCACTTGGAACTGTTGTGGGCATAGGACCATGTGCACGGTCGGTCAAAATTATGACTTCCATAAAAATTCCGAACCCCTAAACTGACCTGGGTGATTTTTAGATTTGTTGGTCACCCAGATCATAGCTATCAGGGGATGTAACTTTTGTGGGGGGTTTGTGTGTTCAAAGGTATTTTGGGGTTTTTGTAAAAATTCATGTTTTTTTGTGCTTGGAGATAATTGGATTAGATCAGTACAGTTCCTGATTCAATTCAATCTTCCAGGCACAGAGGAGGGATTATCTTATTTGTTTATGGGAGTGTCCTGGACCTGAGAGCCAATGTCATTGTGTGCTTGTTTTTTACTGTAGACTACTCTCAGAAACAGGGGGGAGTGCCCCTTGCATGGGGACTTGCATAAAAGGCCAGCTGTGGCTACCAATAAATGAATTCCTGCCTACCCTCAACATAGAGTCACATTTCATGTGTGGGGGGAACAGCTGTATCTGCTCTGGGGATTGCTATATCACTATACTCCTCTGGGTTATAATCACTTGCTCTTGTAAGAGCAGCCAGCTACACTCTTTTGGGTGTAGGAGAGATCTGCCCACTGGAAGCTGGATCCTGGTCTTGGGTTCAGGGTGGGTGGAGGACGGCGAGACCCCAGCCAAGCTGTAACGCTGGAAGTGGGGACTATGGTGCTGATGGTGTCTGGTGGAGTGCTTGGAAGTACTCAGAGGTACTAGGAAGCATCGATTGGCGGAGGCACCCAGTTGGGGTGCCAGGCTGTCCGTCACAGGTGGCTGTGACAGGCTGGTACCCATCGCTGCTGGATTAATGCTGTTAGCCCATGCAGTACAGAACTGCCTGAGTGCAGGCTGCCAGGAACCCTTATTCAGTGTTAAACCATTTCAAAACTGTTTAACACTGAACAGATGGAAAGTGCCAGGGAACTTCAGGCACTATCACTATCAGATGAATTAGTTATAGTGCCTCTAGTGTCCTGTTAAGTGAGATTTTTCACTGCCACAGTTCTTTTAAAGACACTTAAAATGATGATCTTCTAAAAATAGGGGCACTAGGTAGATAAATAGAACATAGGGATTCTGGTCCCAAAGAGAGTATCTCCCTCCTGAATATGTTGGGAGGTAGGCACACCTTCAGGATTTAACCAACTACAATATTAAATTTGGCAGCAATAAGCTCAGTACAAGGCCTGTGGAGAGCAGGTATAATGGCTTCATGGTATAAACTAGATAAGCATTTATACATATGAGTCTGCATTGTTAAATGTCCCCCTTTATAAAATTGTAAAGCTCTGTGGAATAAGCTGGCGCTATATAAATTCCAATAATAATTGAATATGTATCCAAGCTAGTCTATCTAAAACCTACTTTATGAAGATTAAGAGAATCATTGCATGGGTGAGGGTCATGAGAATTTGATTGGATCATGATGAAGGTAGGCTGTGTGAGGGTGAGGTTCAAGATCTTGTAGGTTTATTAAGGTTCCATGAGGCTTGTCAATGGTGCTAGGATCATGGGATATGTCGGCTGTGTTTGGGAATGGTTCAAGATCTTGTTGAATGATGTTCTATGAGATTGTATGTGGTGTTAGGATGATGGGAAAGCAGTTAGCAGTTTGAAAGCTGCAAGCTGCCTATTTCTACTGTCCATCTAGGTTTACCTATTAATTGTGCTAACACCCCAAAAGGGAATGATAAAAGATATATTCCTGAAAAGAAGAAGGTACAGACGTGAGGGATAATGCTCACCATACAGTGTAGAAAGGTTACAGCTTGTGTGTCAAGAATGTCCCATGGGAATGCAGCACAGACATTGACTGAAGTGAAAGTATTCTGGGAATTTCCTCTAAATTTGCCTTTGATAACCCAAAGAGGAGCTCACTTCATATGGTAAACCCATCAGGCAATTAATGAATTGAATATAGCATACAGAGTGTACACTAGCATCTATGATATCGCCATGCTGCTACTAATTTGAAAATGTTTTGGAAGAATTAATTTAAATCAGTCAATCTACCCATTGCGTTCCGTTTTGATAACTATTTAGGGAAGTCACAGTATGATGTTTTCTGCTAATTTATTTAATATTAGATTGTACTACCACAGTTCTTTACAACTCTATCAAGAGATTTGTCTAAATCATTTTGGTAATTCCTCCCCTTAGTGTGAAGCACTGGGAGGAAAATTATCAGTTTTGGTTAAAAAAAATTAAAAGGCTCCCAATATCTGTGCTGAATTTCCCACAGGACAAGATGTAATGAGCAGAAGGTGAGTCCTGAGTAATCTTACGACCAGTTGGCATTTCTGTGGATTTGAGTGATTAAGAATACACACTCACGCCCTGCTGCTGCAGCTGATGTGCTGGTAGGAGAGGAAAGAGCATTGGATAACGATACGTGACTAGGGCTAGAAATATTGGTTACATCCTGGTTCTGGCTCGTGGTAGAGGACTGTCTCCTCAGAGCACCCTGAAAGGAAGCGCCACTCTTGAAAGTATTCACTACTTCAATCTGCAACGGAGGAAAGAATGAGACAAGTTTTTTCAGGAAAAAAAAAAAGACTCCACATAACAAATGGGAATAAAAAACAAAACAACAACAACAATAAACAGCAATTGTCACAGGACACAGAGACGAACATAAAAACACACAATAGCAATGTGCTAATAACACAATACAAACACCTCTAGCAAATCAAACATATCCTGTTATTGCTGCCAGGGAACAACATTGAATGTTGTAGTGTGTCCTATGCTGAGTTAAAAAACAAACAAACATTAAAGAAAATATATATTGGCTAAAATGTAATGCAATAACAGGAAAGAGGTACCATAGTTCCAGCTGACAGTGTATAATAAAATACTGTATGGAACTATAACACATTTCTTATAAATTAAAGGACATAAAGTATGTTTATTTAATTCTCAAGTCTATCTCTGTATACTATCTTGCAGTAGATATAGCCTTTATTGCAAAAATACATTCTTGTTATCATACAAAATCTTTACACCTGTGAGCTGTCAAGTCAGGAATATACTCATCAGTTCGGAAAGTATTATAAAGTGTTCCATGTTGATTACCATTCGTGGTGGTGACTTTTAAAACTTTAAGGGCTTCTTTTCCTTGGTTACTTATTGTAACTACACTGAAAGCTATATAGTTATTGACCACACACAAGTGGCGAGTTACACTTTCTTTTGCATAGAGGCATGATAGCTCCAAGCCTCATTTGTATCCTCCATTCCCTTTATGAGCCTTGTATTGGAAAATTATTTTGCTTTTTCCCCACGAAGACCGGGGAACTGTGGAGACATCAACAAGACAGTTACTTCAACTTTTTAGGGAAAAATTCCACCAGCATACCTGTGTCTGAATCCTGTTGAGTCCTCGGAACCAGAGAATCTGCCCACGCCTCAATTCTCTCTCTGCATGGTCTATTTCTTCTACATCCTCATTGAAGTCCTCCTCAGGCGTCTCCTCCTTTTGAGTAAGATGACCTGCCCCCTTTAAAAATTTCAATCTGCTTGTTGGGATGCTGGTGATGAGCTGAATGAGTTCAGGAGTTAAACTGGTTAAGTTTATGTATTCACATAATAGAGTACACAAAACATATCAGTTGATGTATTAGCTATTTAGTTGTGCATGTATTTTCTTTCACACTTGGGTCTCAAGTGCACATATTGTTCCTGTTTCTTAAATGTTCCATAATGTTGTTATAATTACTATTGCAGTTGAGAGAGAATAATGATAATAGTAAGTGGATAGATTTGATGTTAAACCTAATAAGTAATCTCAAACATTAAAAGGCGGTGTTGGAGCATGTATGCATGCCACATCATTTCTTACCATGAATACTGGTGACAAAAAAGCTTTCTAACATGTAGACTAAAAAAGCAATCAAACTGAGTGGAAAAACATGGGAAAAAAGAAATAGGGAGGAAACTATTAAAGACTAAGGATCTAGAGAGAAATGAAAGAAAAAAAACAAACATAATGGAAACGGAGACATTGGAAAAACTAAATGCAAAAACAAAAAAAAATGGAATCAACAGAAGAAAGAAGAGAATAAAAAATAGAATGAAAAAGATAAAAAGGGGCAAAGAATGCAGAGAGTGGAGGACTGAGAAAAGAGGTATGCATCAATACATAATTGACTAATGTCCATGTTAGTCATTAAAAAGCAGTTGTTGATCATCAATAATACCAACATCCAGTACATCATTGTGGCAAAAAAAATAAAACAACCCCTAGTTTTATGCAGCTCATGGCTGTGCCACTAATACTGACTACTGCTTAGTGTTTGCCTTTTTGAAAACTGGACAAAAGATGCACCTTCCAATAAATTGCATTAACAACTCCACCATGGCATTATAAAAGGCACTTTCTTATGCCTTCTATATTTACTTGAAAATAATACCAACATAAGTAATGACACCTACCTGGCCCCATACCAGTTCTCCAAATCCAAGAAATATACACCACATCCATTGGTCAAGTTGCAAAGGAGAACAACTGAATGGCTTTCCACCAAATTGCACAATCACAATCTGAAGCAAACGGAAAAAAAGGAGTGGTAATAAATAATTTAAATAATACATAAAAAGCAATCCTCCCAACAAACTGCATTAAAAATAAGAAGATATACATATCATTAGAATATTTCCCCCTTACTGTAGAACACACATAGGGGAAACTACCTTCACTAACTGATTTGTATCCTTAGATGTTCCTCATATTTCCCCTTCTAGAAATTATATAAAAAGGATATTTCCCATATATATGTGATATGCTTGTAAATGTAAACATCCTACACTTTAAAAAATAAATAAATTACAACGATGCACTATTGTTAGGGCTAGGAACCAAAAAGGTTGTGGTGGGGTCAAACACAATTCAATTCCCCACAGTGCAAATACAAAACGTACTGTTGTGCATCAACTGCATATCTCAAGTTGGACTTTTAGGGCATATTTTTGGGCAAATAAACTCAAGAAATTATGTTTCCATGACTATCCCAGAGTTCTCAGTTTGACATGCAAATGAGCACAGACAGGCATTGTATTTCAGACTTCATACTGTATTTCAGCAGATACTCTAACTGTGCTGATGAGACCCAGAAGGTAGAATATGCAGTCCAAAGCTGGTTTCTGGTCATTTATCCTTTTGGATCATAGCCCATGCCTTGCTTTTTATGTTTTGTTTTTTTAAACGTGTATTGTATACTATCATGCATTACCTGGATAGCGAAGGTGCCTAACACAATGAAACCGAAGATGGGATTCTTGAATATACCATCAAACACATTGCGCTCCCCGTGGATCTTGCGAGCATTGATCTCATTGAAGAGCTGCATCAGGACGAATGTGTTGAAGATGATGGTATAGTGTTCAGAAGGAGGAGAATGGAGGGGTGCATTTCTGCC
This sequence comes from Pelobates fuscus, assembly GCF_036172605.1. Lineage (NCBI taxonomy): Eukaryota > Metazoa > Chordata > Amphibia > Anura > Pelobatidae > Pelobates > Pelobates fuscus. Next base: position 115,233,347 of record NC_086323.1, read on the forward strand.
ACTGTCAATGTTAAATATTTCTTCTCCTAAAGAAAACAAAATAAAAACAAGTAATTCATAAAAGGAGCTGAAGGAATTTGCAGTTACAAATGTGATATTTTAATTTTTAATTTGATGTTTACATATGGCTACTGTTAACAACTGTTGTTAACTTAATTAGTTGTATTAATAGTCTTACCAACAAAGAGCAGAGTGAATATAAGTGTAAGCTGATACACCGCGTGGCCAAGGATATTCTTCATCATGGTCCGTGATATCAGAGGCTTGTTCCTTCCATAGGGTTTCCTTAGTAGGAGAGACTCTGTAGGAGGCTCTGTTGCAAGTGCAAGTGAGGCAAATGTGTCCATGATTAGGTTAACCCATAGCATCTGTACAGCTTTCAAGGGAGAGTCCTAGCAAACATGAGATAATGTTGTCTGAGTGACAGGAGTTAAGCATTCTGGCCCATGTTAACAAACACTATCAAATCCAGTATCTGTTCACTTAAAGGAATACTGTAAGTGTCAGAGTGTCAGGAATACAAAACTGTATTCCTGGCACTATAGCTCCCTCTGCCTCCCCCCTCCCTTGCGCATCCCCTCCCTCCACCCCCTCCCTGCAGGGGTAAATAAAGGATCAAAAACCCTTTATTTACTTACGATGTCCCTCAGCGCTGGGCCGCTGCTCCGGCGGCCTGTGACGAGTGGGTGCTAAGGCGCATGCGCATTAGACCTCCCCATAGGAAAGCATTCAATTATTGCTTTCCTATGGGAAGAAATCTAACGAATGCCCTCATGCAGAGTGTGAGGACATCCAGTGTCAGATACCGGACCAAAGGTCAGTTTCAATTCAGGAAGCCCTCTAGTGGCTGTCTAGTAAACATTGTAGTTTCTCTGGAACTGCAAAGTCTAACATTGCAGCACTAAGTGCAAAAAGGACACTGCACCCAGACCACTTAAATGAGCTGAAGTGGTCTGGTTGCCTACAGTGTCCTTTTAAATTTGCTTGCAAGTTAGTCATACCCAATTCTAAGTGATTCAACTCAAGTCTCATCTCTTAGCAACAATCGGATATGAGGATCAAAGTAGGGCATGCTAAGTACAGCTTCTCAACGTTCCTTGCACATGCATCTTCATAAAACACAAATGTGACCTTTTGCTATCAAACTCAAACTAAGTCTACAGGACAATTGTTAATAGAGAAGTGGGTTGCTCACTTTAAGTTTTGTTTGTCTGTTACAGAAACAAGAAAAGGACAAACGTGGGGCAGCAAGCAGGGTGGGACTTCCTCCCTTTTTTATGTCTCTCTCTCTCACTAATTTCTATTTGTCCTATTTTTGTTTCTCATCTATGTTCTCTTTTAAGTTCTCTACTCTCTCCTATCAAGAGAGGAAATTACAGTATAAAATTCAGACACAGGAAGGTCCAGACAGTCGGATGGCATACTGGAAAAGAAAAAGTTTATCAGACGGTACTAACAGAGTAAAACCGCACGCACTTGAAAACGTGTATCATATGATGCTATTTTGGTATATACTATTGTTACTGTTGTCATTGTCAAAGTCTGTTACACATTACTCTAACACTTTTTCAGTAAGTTTTTTACAATGAAGCCTTCAATATGTAAATGCATTTGACAATGCAGAATTGCTTCCATACACACAAGATAAAGATTGTCATCCATATAACACTTAATGACTGCATGATGAAGTAGGTTGGAAAATGTACTGTTGAGTAATGTTAGGTCAGTCTGCCTAGCCTTTTTCATCTTATTATCCTTTACTTCTCATAGGTTAGATTGCCCTATCTCCCATTAGAGGTGCTCCATAATCATCTTAACCAGTGCACCTTGGTATAGTGGTTATATTGCCTAGAGTGTCCTGACACTGTCCTCGGGTTTAATGTCAAACCGTTTAGTAACAGTTTTATATAAACTGATGCTGTTCACAGAGTCTAGGAAATGCTCCCATCTTGTCCTTGATAATGTGGAATTATTTTTTCTCCACAATGGCAATTTAGTCCAACGTGTATGGCAGTGATTGGCTGAAAGTATTAGGTTAAGCTGCCTCCAGCTCTCTCAGCTGATTAATGTGGTTCAAGTTAGACAAAATATATAGACATAGATAATACAGAACGTTTACTTCTGCCTTATCAATTGGTTGGGATTGATTCCTGAGCACCAAGACAAGCCTTAGTTTATATTAACTGCTCTTTCATGGTCTGATATTATTTAGTAGAACAGCACTGGGACACACTGGGTTTCCTGTTGTGGTTATGTTGCATAGCAAGCAATACCTTTTAAAGGGAAACTGTTACTTCCAGACATTCCAGTGTACAATCCAGTGGATAAGTAAAAGCTAGCTAAGTTTTGTTGCAATGTTTCTAAAAATAATAATAATTGTTTTTGTTTTGTAATTTACATTGTATATATCCCGACACAGCCTGGCCCGAGATGGAAATTGCTTTGACCACCTTGTTGCTGCACATGTGGTTGCCATGAGGGTGCATGTGCATGTATGTTAATGGCAGGAAGTCACAAATGTGAATTGGGGCCGATGTCTGTGCGCACATAAGTGAATATGGCGGCCCACGCACATGGCAATATTGCAGAGATGTTCTATACTTACTGATGCTGTACTCCTCACATCAGCAAACATTTCAAAACCATTTCTGTGGATAATAGAATGGAAGGAGGGAACCGTGACAGCCCCCCTTTAATCAACTACTATGTGTGAACATTCTCATATTAGTTAATTGAATCAGGTACAAAAGTACCTGTTGGCCACATTTAGAGTAGCCAATAAAATTACTTGCACAACAGATTGAGACTCTGCACTTTAAGACAGACAATGTAACAGTATTATGTCAGGTATTTTAACAATTCCAAAAGGGACACTCCAGGCACCCAGACCACTTCTGCCCATTGGAGTGGTCTGGGTGCCAACTCCCACCACCCTTAACAACTGCAAGTGTAATTATTGCAGTTTTCATAAATCGAAGCATTAGGTCTCCCCCGCCGACGTCAGGAGAGTAGGTGGAGCCCTACCAGCACCGAGGGACATCGGCGCTGGACTCCGGTAAGTCACTGAAGGGGTTTTAACCACTTCAGCAACTTGGGATGGGGGGCGGGAGGGAGAGGGGCACTGCGGGAACCTGCAGTGCCAGGAAATATGTTTTCCTGGCACTGGAGAATCCCTTTAATTTTCATCAAAATCTGAAAAACTTCGATATAATGTCATCCAGTACATCAAATATTGCTTACATTTTTCCAACAAGATACATAGTGTGAGTGAAAATACCTGAAACATATTCAAGAAGTTCAAGAAGTTTAAGATTTTTTAAAAAATTTGTTCACTATGTCCAGTCACAACCAATTGGAAAGTATCTGGATTTTGGGAACCTTACACGTGTAAAAAAAAAAAAAAAAAATGAATAACCCTCAGCTTGAGATGTCCATAAACTCCACTAATGACTAAGCAATAAAGATTGCCATGGTCTGCTTGACATTGGGAAGGAGACCTTAGGAGTAACAGCCAAAGTAGCAAGAGAGGATGAAGAGAGGTTGCTAAGACAAATATATGTTTTAAGAATTTCAGTTAAAAAAAAAAAGTATTTGCATTTAAATGTTTGCATAGCATTTTTAATTACATTATGAATATATCTTCGTCTTATTATTATTGGTATTTATATAGCACCAACTAATTCCACAGCACGGGGTGGGGGGAGGGGGATTTACAATTAATGAGACAATTACATAGTGACACAGGAACAATAGGTAGATGAGGACCCTGCTCAAACGAGCTTACAATCTAGAGGAAGTGGGGTAGAAATACACAACACGCAAGGGTGACAGCCACCAAACAAGGTGGAAAAGTAGCAGAGCTGGAGGTGAGAGTGGGGTATGGCTCTTTTAGGAGAGTGAGAGACAGATTTGGATATGTATGGATAAGTTACTCTGGGAGTCCATAAGCATTTCTGAACAGATGTGTTTTGAAGCACTTCTTAAACAATTGAAGACTAGGGGAGAGTCTGATGGGGGTAGGCAGGCTGTTCCAAAACAAGGGAGCGGCCTGCGAGAAGTCCTGCATGTGCGAGTTAGCAGGAAGGGTGCGAGCAGCGGACAGGAGAAGGTCACTGGCAGAGCGGAAAGACCAAGAAGGGGCATATCTATGAATCATGGAAGAAATGTAAGAGGGACTAGAGTTGATTAGAGCGTTATAGGTAAGGGTTAGTATTTTGATCATATGATCATATTTTTAGTTTCCCAAAATACAGTACAACAGGTTTGGCCAAAAAAGTAGGAGCTTTCTGATGGGAACTGTAGTTCTTCAGGAGGTGGAGATCTTGCTTTTTTGGCTTTCTTTATGCCAGAACATTACTGTTGAAGTCAAACTGAGATTTGCAATCATCACAAACAGAAGCCTCTAGGTGGCGCTAATTGATTACATGCAAAACCACACCAATTAGTTAATTTGCAGAAGATCAGTGCTGTTAATAAAGCAGTTGTTATAAATTACTGACACTTTGATTGTAAAAAATAAAAACATTAAGAAAACAAAAAAAAATGAAGGATATCCAACGAGCTTTACATGTATGGACATCTGTATGGTTCATCAGTAAGTCTCACCTGTGTAATGCAGGCCCCAGTAAATGCTACAATCACAGCAACTACATTCACAGTTAGCTGGAACTGCAGAAACTTGGAGATACTGTCGTACACATTGCGACCCCACATCACAGCTTTCACAATGCTGCTAAAGTTATCATCTGTGAGAATTATGTCAGAGGCTTCTTTTGCTACATCAGTGCCAGCAATTCCCTGGAAATACAAACAGAAAGGTATATACTGGAAACAGGTTTGTGTCTGACCTGAATATCACTCATTTCAGCCCCTTCTCTTTTTTTTTTATTAAAAAAATACTCCATCTGTCCCAAAATAACATTTGCCCTGAATATTTGTTCTACAGTTTATGCTCTCTCAGCCTTTGAGATGAATTTCCACACCCCAAACAGGGTTCTCGCTACCTGTTTGTAACCTGCTTATGTAAACCTAAAGCACATAGTGGTTTCTCTGGTCTCTAGGATTGATGTAAACCCTGAAGGTAGACATTGAATGCCATATCAGAAGACGGTGAATGCCTGTGCCATGGACTTGTCATGGATTTTGTAATAATTTGACTGAAAATACTCAAGATGGATTTCGCTGGCTGATAAAATGAATATCACTTTAAAGTCTGGATACGCAATTCTAACCACCCACCCATCAAACACTTTTGTTATATCTGTATATCTCAATATAATTTTCCCATCTCTCCCTTTTAACCCATCCTCCGTTTTAAACCTATTTCCTAGTATCACACTAAATTTCACAGTTATGCTTACTAGTAACCCTGAATCTTACTCATGTTGTATTATCGTATCTTCGTATCCCATATCTTGCCAGCCATATATTCTGATCAAGGGAAATACTTTACCAAACATTAGCCTAAACTTAAATTGTTTTGTAATTAGAATGGTTTTGCCCTTTACTAAAATGATAACCAGAACCTACAAGAGTTATTTTTCATTACAATCTAAACCAGTGGTTTCCTACCCATTCCTCAAAGCATACCTATGTTCCAGGTTTTGTCAGTATCCCCATAGGAACAGTATTCCAAAATGCTAAATCATGTACTGTTATTGTGCCTGTGGACTGGGTTGTGAACCAATGGTTGATAAGTTCTTTTATACTGAAACGATCAACATACCATAGCAAACCCCACATCGGCTTTCTTCAGAGCTGGCCCATCATTTGTACCATCACCAGTTACAGCAACGACTTGTCTCTGTTCCACGCATGTGCTGTCTATGATACCTATAAAACAGGGATGCTGCTTTAAAAATATTTTTCTTTATTAAAGGTTCAGATTAATTCAATTGTATTCAATGTTATCTACAACTCTTGAAGGTATGCATATAGGAAGCTTTAAATATTATGACAAATTAATGTGTTTTGGGAAGAGTGTAGAATGCTAGATGCAGTGCAGAAAAATATATCTTGGAATCTGTTTCATCAGTGGTCGCCTGCAAATCAAACCACAGGACCTCAACCAGTGGGCAGACCTTAATCCATAAACAGAATGCATGAGACATCTGTTGGCCTTCACATTGATCCAAGAGTAGGTTTATTAGCAGTGCCTTCAATATTACATTTTACTAATCATGTATCACACTAGATTCCATTAATCAAACAAGTATGAGTAACCAACAGGACACTACTTGGCAAGCAAATGGTATCATTATCTGCTGTCATAATGAAGAGTAAATAAACATATTGAACAGAAATCGTGTTTGTTTCAAATTCAAATAAATCATTTTCAAATGGTTGGGAATAATCACAGCTTTAACTCTGGGCATGGGTACCTTTCACCAGCGTGTGCTTGTCAGTTGGCGAGGAGCGTGCCAGTACGCGCAGCTTGGGCCAGATCTTATCAATACGTTCTTGTTCAATCTACACAAAGATATTAAAAGCATAAGGATCAAGCACACTTTCCATGTATTGTATTGAAATGTGAGAGTGTTTTCACATGAATATATATGCTTTTTATATTTTTTCTAAGGGGTTCGGGGAGAGGGAGGATCACTAAGGGGTTCAGGGAGAGGGAGAACCACTAAGAGAGGGAGGACGACTAAGAAGGGAGAGGGAGGACCACTAAGAGGGGAGAGGGGGGAGTAAGAAGACCACTAAGGGGGAGAGTGGGGAGTGAGAGGACCACCACGGGGGGACTGTAGAGGGACAGGTTGCCAAGGGACAGCACTAAGGGACATGAGGGGAGGAGAGAGCACTAAGGGACAGGAGGGGAGAGCACTGTAAAAAAACCAAAAAAAAACAAAGAGCTGCTCCCCTCTCAGTCCCTATCCTACCCCACAAACCCTCTCTTTTACACTATACACATACACAATGCATCCTTACACATACACAGAAACACACAATGCATCCCTACTAACACACAGACACACCGAAACACACAATGCATCCCATACGCGCACGTGCGCGCACACACACACACACTCACACACTCAATGCACCCCTTACAGACACACACTGCATTAAATTACACAGAAACACACAGAAATACACAGAAACACACATTGCATCCCTTACACACACACACCCATAAACATACAATGCATTCCTTACACACAAACACACACTGCATCCCCTATACACACTACATCCATACACAAATTGGTATCCCTATACACTACATTCCATAAGAATACACACACATTACATCCTCTACAATAACACATAACACATCCCCTACACACATACATTACACTCCCTATGAGAGAACTGATGGGTGGGCCATGTAGGTGGATTTATGGGTGGGCCATGAGCTGTGTAAGGGGAGCTGCTTCCTGTTCGTTAATTGTTGTGAGCACTGTTACAAACAGCCTCCAGAGAGCGTGTTCTACACCAGACCAGTGGAGCCAAACTGCAGCCTGAGCCCATCATCATCCACTTATCCTCATCTGGTGGTAAGTAGGCAATCTAATATATTATCAGTGGCACTAATTTCTAATTTACCTCAAATTAAAGGGCCACTATAGTCATCAGAAGCACTACAGCTGAATGTAGTGGTTCTGGTGTCTATAGCCTGTCTCTGCAGGCCTTTTAATGTAAACACACTGCCTTTTCAGAGAAAATACACTTTATGCAGAACTGGTGTTGGCCCATATGGCAAAGCATATGGGTGGGGCACTGTGATGTCATGTGGAGGGCAGGACATATAGTGGGGCGGCAAATTTTTGTTTGCCTAGGGCGGCAAAAATCCTTGCACTGGCCCTGCTTATACCCTACACTAAGCAGTCAAGCTTTGGTGATCACAATCCTGCCAAAGTGAAGTTAACAGTACTTAAACAGGACCATTGAAAACTTACCAATTCCAACCACTCAAATGACTTAAAAACACATTGCTAAGAAATAAGCCGTAACCTAAATTAATTTGCATTAGCCCAAGAGCAAACTGAACACCAAAACAACCTTTCTTGGTTCAAAGGTGCGTACATGCAACATTAACTATGAATTCCTTGTTATACTATTTAAAAAGGAAATCGGCACTGTATTAAAAATGCAACATAGCAAACTCAAAACATACCTCCCCTTTCTCATTGCGTATCCTCCTGTTAAATTCCTTTCCTTCAATGCAAAGAAAGTCTTCTCCAGGATGTAAAATTCCACACTTGATGGCAATGGCACGTGCTGTATTAATGTTATCTCCAGTCACCATACGAACTGTGATGCCAGCCCGCTGGCACTTCCTTATGGCTTCAGGCACCTTCACGACACAAGAGGGGAAAAAAGGCACCTTTAAAATGAGCAGCAATTTATTTATTTAATCAGGTATTTTTTCATGTACATCTTGAACGTCACTCGTTGAACCATTTGATCCTCCATCCTCTCATGAAGACCAAAACATTGCCTTTTCCACAGTAAATAAAAGAGAAACAGCCCACCTATAAGAATGCTGGATATCTTTTTAATTTGGATATACTGGAGTTGGAGGAGTCACATTTTGTTGATGTTATGAAGAGATAAAAGTGTGGTCTACCATACTTTCCATAAACTTTATAATATGCTGATTGACAGTCATAAACTTTATTGATATAACTCTTACTGCCAGGTGTTTGACAGTAATATCCAAGGGATATTTTTTGCAGAGAGAGCTCAGTGTTGGTGTAATATCATGTAGAGGTAAAAGTGAAAACTGTACTTAAACCATCCATAATAGGAGAGCAAACTCATATGACATAGTGAAAACATTTGGCGGAATAGACATGAATGCTAAGCCACTCTACAGACAGGCAATTTTGAATTAACAGTGGTGCTCCAAAGGTGGAGCAGAAGAGCAACTACTATTACTACACGCACATTTTAGGTCACCCAGCTCTCCTCGGTGGGAGAGTATGATATTAATTCACTGGTGAGTGATGGAGAGTTGACAATCAAATTAAACATTTTAAACTATATAAAAATTGAAGGAATTTATTCAAAATTGTGCAACCGATCAGACCTTCATTATTTAGTGAATACATCTCTAATGTCTTCAGATATGATAAAAATTTATTTTGTAATGCCTGTACAAGTAGTTTGAGGAATCTGGTTCCAGCCATCGGTAGGCTAAACAGGGCTTTTGTTTCCAAGTAAGATTTTTATGACATATTCTTAAAGATCCCATTGAATGTACTTGCAGCATTCACATTCTACGAATGATATTTATGAAGCAGAACTGTACTAGGTTTATATACAAGCTTTTGCTCAGACAATATACTGTACCTCTGGCCTGACAGGATCTTCAATGCCAACTACTGCGATACAGGTGAGGTCAGATAGAATTTCATTTTCATTGTCCCAGTCTGGTTCTGGACTCATATTAAAATCCCGGTAAGCAATACAGATTGTCCTAAGTCCATCGCAGGCCATGGGCTCTATCACTTTTTTAACCATCTCATCCCGATCTCTGGGTTTGAAGATCCGTGGTTCTCCTGCACCATTCAAGATTTTGGAACACCTGAAAGTAAATGTAATAATCAAGATACAACCTATGAAATGTAAAACTCTTATTAAAAATATGTTTTAAACCGGAATGGATTGCCTATTAGTATATAAGTTGACCTCCAAGAAGAGTGCATTGTTATAACAGTATTGCACATTTGGATAAAAAAGTTGAAAGTCATGGACCATAAAGTAAACCATATTGGAAAAGGAAAGCATAACAAAATGCATATTTAGACATACTGCAGTATAAACTCCCATCCTCATTTGTGGACGATCATGCTTTCTAATCCCATACTTCAAATTTTACATCACACTGCGATCTTGCCTATGTGTTTGTATGTGTGTATGGCTTTCTGCCTTTGTGTGTGTGTTAGGAGACATAATGACTACTCAGGTTTCTGGAGACATTTATAAGCCACATTAATATTAGCATGAAAAGAGATGAGAAAATAAGAATGTTGTAGATTGTTGGCCAAAATAGCAAAACTAGAACATTTCTCCAAATTGACTACGTTTCCAGATTGGTTATTTTGGAATACAATTTACATTTACTTGTCAATTAAAGACAGATTAGTAAAAAAAAACAAAAAACTAGATGACCAGATAGATAGATTTACTCTAGTGCTGTGTATGTCTGCAAATATAAAAATCAGGACTTACTTTTTAAGAACGATCTCGGAAGCACCTTTACTATACATTCTGTAGCTGCCATCTTCAAGTTTAACGACCGTGCTCATAGACTTTCTGACAGAATTAAAGGTGTAGACTTTATACAGCTTCTCCTCTGGGATCTGGAGCCTCACAGTCTGGTATTCTCGCTTTAGATCCAGGACAAATCCAAGTAAACCACATTCTGTTTTATTTCCAACTTGTCGTGGAAGGCCACCATCTTTTTCTGAAGGCTAAGAGAAAAAAAAAAAATATTGACAACACTGTTTAGTAAAATCAGACATTCCACTTCATCAAGAGTTCTTACTTACATCTAAATAAAGTGAATAAGAAAGATATGCTTCCAGAAACCATAGGGCAGGCAGATTGGCCAAAAATACCCACAAGGACTTACAATACTGTATAAGCTATAGCCTGATAAATGTTTATATTACTATAGAACTTGTATTCGGGGCTATCTTGTATTCAGTCACTTTGTTGTGTCTGGATGTTTGTTTCTATCTCCTGATCTATATATAACTAGGAGCTATGATTTATTTGACGTCCAATCTTTTCTAGCATTCTTTCTGATTTCTGAGTTTTCCTTGTCTTATTGTTTATATGCAGTTCTTTTTAACCACTTCTATTTCTCTAAGAATTAGTTGCCAGGACTTGTGTGTTAATCAATAATGCTAATTTATTTTAATATCTCAAATTTCTTTGCACGTTTCAGCTCTCACCTTTGGGTGTGCAATTTGCTAGTCCTCGTTCGTTCTCCTGTGGCATACCTATTGGGTGCAAATATGTCACTGTCCAGTGGCATGAGTACCGGGAAGCACTGCAACTTTCCACGTGCAGTACAACTAGTTATTTCATGTATGTGCATGTGCAGGTATAATGCTCCAATAACCTATTAAAGAAGGCTTAACCTGTGGCTCAGAGCTTGTAATGGCTGATTCTAGTCACTGCTTATTGGCAACTTTCTTTGTCATGTACTTGTCAAATCTGCCACATCTTCCAGAGTGGATTATCTTCATGATGAGTATCCTAGCAATCGATCTATTCTATGAGACCATGCCTTGTTCCCAAGCTTGTTCCAGATTTTACCCCTATCCTGATTTCCCTCATTTTTCCCTGATCCTTCCTCCTGCTCAGCATTTATCACTCTGGAGTAACCTCCTGTTGTCAACCCTGTATAAGAACTTACCTCTGAGTTATGATATCTACTCTAGGTACAGAGCTTAGCTGCAACTATCCACACCCAGGAACTCAATCCAGGGGTTACCTCCTTAAGATCCCCGTTAGCCCATATAATGCACACCAGACATGAATCCTTTGGCTTAGGCGAATGTTTTTACTTTAACCTGCTATTAAAAGTGTAATACACCAACAGCAACTAAAACCACAAGCTCTCAGAAACTGACCATTGCCCCATTTAAGCAGATTCCGTGGGGATGGAGAGTTATCAAACCCATCAAATTGTGTTAAATGTACTTTCCGTTTGATTAACAGGAACAATTCTAGACGACAAGGAACTAGTAAATTAAGATAGGAGTTTTATCTGCATTCCATTACCGTTAGTTAAGTAATTATTGCTGCTTGGATATAGCTAAATTTTGCCTTGCACAATTTTTTCAGCTTAGAAAAGGTTAACATCATGTTGCCCAAAGTAATCACTCTTGTATTCCCTTATTTCTAAATTATTCATTGAAGCAGCTTCCACTCCAATAAGCCATGAATTATAGACAGCCAATCAACACTAAAGTGGCAGAGCTCAAAGGACAGTAACAGGACCCTTTTACTTAATTCATCCCTACGTATACATTTTCTAAGCCCATCTTTTTTTCTTTCCACTATTTAAATCTATTGGACATTCAAGTAAATACAATATTCGACAACAGATGTAAAACCACAAGGATATATCTCACATGTTGGAAAACTGTTCAATTTTTTCCTGTTATCAAAACAATAGGGTCGTAGCTTGTGCAAAGCTGATATCTATGTCTAAAATTGCCTATTATGGTGACTGATGCTCGTCAGCCTATCTTCATCAATTTTTACACCTTACTTACTGATAGCCTACTAATCCAATTCACTTATTCAGATGGACATCTGACAATCTATAGAAGGCTGTTTCCTGCACCGTGTTATATCTGGACTTTCCTAACACTCCAAAACCAATTCTTATAGAATGACAGTCCTATTTACCTTATTCTGTTTAAGGTACATACGCTTCCCAAAATACATGTTATCCTAGACTTTGAAGTGCATTCCGTTATTTCACATATTTTGTATCCCTAGGAACTTTCTAAACAAAAATTGTAGGAATATAATGATAGATCATATAACATACAAACAAATTACGAATAAAACCAACACAAATGTCAGTGGTAGAGCAGAGTATATGGAAAACTATATATTGACCCCTTAAAGATGGAAGCAATAGCTCTTTTATATTAAGTGCACCCACACTGATATATCATTTTGTTCATTTCACGTCAAACATTATATATGAAACATAATTTAAAATGAATAAAATCTAAAACAGTGCGGGAAAGTAAGAACTTTTATTTTCCAAGTTCTGCATGGCATTTTAACTTTGAATGTCATAATACTGTTAGCTTTTACTGCAATAAATTACACATATTTGAATGGCAGCCCAGAAATGCAAATTACCCCCATCATGTCGTACCATTTACAAAAGTAGACATCCCAGTGTATTCAAAATGGGCTATATCCAGTCTTTTTTAGTACACACATATTCACAGACCCTGGCCAAATTTAGTGTTCATATTTGTTTTTTGCATGAAAACTGTACTTTTACCGATGATATCATCATCATTATACATTTTGCTGCTCTAAAACACTCATATTTGTGTTCAGTGATGTCTCACGCATACAACAGTAACCCCAATCTCCAGGTTTTATGGTGTTTTGGAAAGTCACAGGGTCAAATATAGAGCTTGCAAATTAAATTCTCTGGACTAATGCCATTTAGGACTTATGCCATTTAGGACTTATGCCATTTAGGACTTATGCCATTTAGTTGTCAGGCAGGTTCCCCAATATCTAATTAATAAAATCACATAATTGTGTAAAAATAATATGTAAATATACATGTAGAATGAAATTATATATATATATTCTTAGTGTATATTTATGTCTTTTTTATACATAATTAATAATTATATATTACTTATTATATGTGGGGTTCTGCCTGCTAATCAGGCCAGTCTGAGTAATGTGATCGTTGTGTCATTGCAATCACATGACTTGGATCTGCAGGGGAACAGGGGTGAATATCCCGGCTGCAGGGAAGCCTTGATCGGGAGGGTGTACTATACCACCCTAATGGTGTCAAAGCCCTCTTTTTGTAGCGGTTAATTAAAGGAGAGTAGGTGGAATGAGGGGGCGGAGTATGAGAGGCAATTAAAAACTGCTTGGGTACTGGATATCTGGCGAACATATATTCTACTGTATTGTATCCAAGTCTGGTTCAAACTTAAAGAGATACTCTAGGCACTAAATGCACTACAGCTCATAACTCGTATTAGCAATTGTTTTATTATAAAACAGCAGTTAAGTTGTTTGATAAGATCAAGGGCGGTTCTGGCATTCAAAACGTATCAAAATGATCAAAAGTTGTTTTTTTTTGTTATTTAAGTTTTTGAAGGTACATGTAGACACAATAACTGATTTGAGAATTTTTTATATTTGACTATTTCTGTTCTTTGATAATTGTCACTATGTTAACAACTGCCAATGAGCTGTTAATGATCTTAAATAGATCACAATCACATTGTGCCAATACTTTTCAATAACACTTTTACCATTATCTGTTCTGCAAAGAAGAGCCCTATAGCTTTCATTATGCAGTCACAGCTTAAGCAATTGCAATTACTCCAAAGAAGTTTTATCGGCACATTCATGGAACTGTCATTCACAAATCTGCAAGATATGTGCACATAAGCAGGACCAACACCACAAACGTGTCCCAAGTAGATGATATTTGCAAGGTTTTACCTACGACCCCTCATTAATCACTTTACAAAATTAAAGGAAAAATTAGCAGTGTAACAACACTCTTACGTTGTGTAATCGATTATACAAAAGAATAGCATGTACAATCTATTTTAAATATGTTTTGAAAATGTTTGACCTATAAATTAAATTGTTTTGTTTTGTTTTGACACAGAGATAGCAATGTCTATATGGAACACAATTGATGGGTCACTACTGCCGTTGCCTTTAACCTGCGATTTAATTGCATTGCCATTTTGTTTATCATTAATGTTAGTATGTGAGTACGAAATTGCGTTAAGAAACATTACAAAAATGTCCTGTGATTGCATTCAAATACTTCTGCAATACCGGCAAAATTCAAAACACATTATGGATAAAATACCACTGCTGGATTGTCATCACCCCCTTAGTGAATTAGTCCCTCCAAACACACCCACGCACACACACACCCATACGCACACAGAGGCTAAGAATGATAACGCATTTTTATTTCTTTTATTATTTTTTAAGTGTACTACTGAAATGTAAGTAACCTTTGGAACACTACGCACCTGTACCATTTTGAGGTAATTACCATCAAAATCATATGTTTGAACTGCTATGATTATCTAGAGTTTCAGCGCTTTTGTTGTTTTTTTTTTTTTAAACATCTGCAAACCCGGTTCACAATTGAACACCGAGAAGCAGTCAGCATGACACCCACTTTTGCCAGCAGTTGCGTGAGATTGACAGATTCCCCTTTGTTTGATGGGATCAAAGCATGCACAGAAAAACTCCTACTCACGTATGTACATGCATATAGCATTCATTATAAATACACTATAGGCAGAGGCGTATTTAGACAAAATGAAGAATTTAGTGCCTTTGACTCTGCATTGGGCTATATTTTTTTGCAGGGCAAAAAAAAAATAATACTTTATTCTGCTGATCACTCAAATGGACCACACTGATTGCAGACACAATTGTGAATAACTTCTGCAATCAGTATGACCCAAATGTGCTGTGCCCAGCGCAAGAAAAGGAATATTCACTATTACTGGGAATTGTAGAAAACTGACAAGAAAATTGTGCATTTTAAGATAAAACAGGTAAGTACGTAGGCTAAAATTAACAATTCCAGTCGGTTCTCCAAGATAGATTGTTTAGTGTGTACACCCACATATTTTTTTTTCCTATGAAAAAAATTATTTTATAGGAACTCTGTGTAAGAATATATTGGTGTCTGCAGTAGAACGCATCTCTGTTGTTATGACCTTCTCACAATGGCTTGTGCATGCATATGTATCATGTTTCCCTGATCTTCGAATAATACAACAGCGGTGGAAGGACCAACAGGTGATCGCTCCACTGGAGTTGTAGGCGGTTGAAGGGAATGCGGGCATAACCCGAAACAATAATGGCTAAAGAGGAAGTTGAAATAGAGTGCACTAATTCAGTACATCCATGTTCAACTTCTAAACCCTAGATATGTCTGCTCCGTCAGTGTATAGCAAAAAAGTGCTGTGAATGGGAGCATAGAACGAACTATGTACAGTGATATAAATCTTTATTAGTCCCTCTTGAGGGAATAGAGAAGAGATTAAAAATTAATATATACAGTGCCGAGATAGGAGGAGTAGGAAGTCTAGATATACTGAAACATACTCGCAATATAGATAGTATTTGCAACTGTTAGACGGCTTATAAGTGAATACAGTATCTATGAGTCATGCACAGTATTAAGTAGATACACTCCCATGTAACATTGGGGGTGTAGGGGGTATTGCCAACGTTAACGATAGTATATTATGGAGAACGTAGAGGAATCTGGAGGGAGCAGTGTAAATCGAACTTGCACAATGGTCAGAAAGTGACACTGTCTCCCTAGTTTAAATATTCCAAGTGGTCTCAAAAAACAAGCTAGGTGTCATAGAATATAAGGGGAAAATCGAGAGTGGACGGCAGATAGAATCGCATAGGGAAACGATCAAAGTTTAAGCCAATACACCTCTTAACACCCTTTAAAACACCAGCCAGGTGTCCAGGTTAAAAGGACATGTAACTCTGGACCTATCAGACCTAGTTCCCAATTACTCTGGAAGGTCACTCAATGTAAATAGATAGCCTTTACACAAGTAATATGACGGGAATATTCTTACGTTAAATCCCCATCTAATATACAAATCAGTCGGTGGCAAGGAGGTCTAGAGACTTGTCTATTGTAAGTATACTTAGGGAAACGATGTGGTGAGGATATTGGTAAAATCACCCCTCCAAACCCAGTATCCAACGAGCAAATATACGTATAGAACAAGCCCTAAAAAGATTCCCCCACAATTCAAAAAAACCCAATCTAATTGTCCAAACTATTAGGTCTCAGCAACCCTATGGTAGGCTACACTGTAGTCCTAAGTAGAACAGTGTGGAATAGTTTAAAAGAAATCTATAATCCTTAGATAGGAAAAAAGTAATGGTCCTCAATAGGACAATCTAAATTAGATCAAAGTCGATAGCGCTCGGTCAGTAACGCTCAGGTATAAGTAGTAGTCCTCAGTAGGACAGTCTAAGTTAAATTAGAGTCGGTAACGCTCAACGCGCGTTTCGGCGCTAGCATGCGCCTTTGTCAAGAGCTAACCGGCTATGAGGTTGGCGCCTCATTTTAAACCCTGTTGGGGCCAGCCCATCCCGACCTCAGATCCGTACCTGGCTGAGTACACCTATTGCTGGGACTTTCCAATGCGGGCGTTGCGTCGCCTGCAAATATATTAGACGTGACTCAAAAAAAAATATCTGATAGTGAAAACAAACAAACATTTAACATTACTTCATTCTTTAACTGTAACACCGCAGGCCTGGTATACCTTCTTACCTGTGAGTGTGACTACAAATACGTAGGCAAAACTTTCCGCCCTTTCAAAGAAAGAATCAAAGAACATGTCCGATCTCCCAAACTGAGCATCGAAACCCCCATCGCCCGTCACCTCAGAGAACACCACTCTAGCAAATCCCATGGCTTACGCTTTTGTGGGCTGGAATTAGTGAAACGGGACAAGAGAAGGGGAGACTACGACAGATTTCTAAGACAACGAGAAAGTTTCTGGATATATAGGCTCAAGACCCTACAACCCAGAGGACTGAATGAAGGATTTTCATTTGCACCATTCATCTAAAATATATTTACTATAGTACAACACTATCCACTCTAGTAGCTCTGTGGCTTGAACTAAGTTATGTGATCAAATAAGCCTATACTTTACTACTCACTTGAGCAATAATCACAATACTTCCTAAATACCATGCCTTTATACTTACTACTATTTTACTTAGACGCATAGTTACATGCTCTATTTATCAACCATTCTTTGTTTAGACAATTTTGTTCTTTTGAACGACAAACCAACTAAAAGCTTGGAAAGGGTTAACTCCCTCAAGCCAAAGAGTTGGCTGCCATTCACCTCCCCGGCCTCTCCCAAAAGGTGGACGGTCCTACTTCGGATTTGGACGTCACTCCTCGGGATGGGCTGGCCCCAACAGGGTTTAAAATGAGGTTAGCCGGTTAGCTCTTGACAAAGGCGCATGCTAGCGCCGAAACGCGCGTTGAGCGTTACCGACTCTAATTTAACTTAGACTGTCCTACTGAGGACTACTACTTATACCTGAGCGTTACTGACCGAGCGCTATCGACTTTGATCTAATTTAGATTGTCCTATTGAGGACCATTACTTTTTTCCTATCTAAGGATTATAGATTTCTTTTAAACTATTCCACACTGTCCTACTTAGGACTACAGTGTAGCCTACCATAGGGTTGCTGAGACCTAATAGTTTGGACAGTTAGATTGGGGGTTTTTGAATTGTGGGGGAATTTTTTTAGGGCTTGTTCTATACGTATATTTGCTCGTTGGATACTGGGTTTGGAGGGGTGATTTTACCAATATCCTCACCACATCGTTTCCCTAAGTATACTTACAATAGACAAGTCTCTAGACCTCCTTGCCACCGACTGATTTGTATATTAGATGGGGATTTAACGTAAGAATATTCCCGTCATATTACTTGTGTAAAGGCTATCTATTTACATTTAGTGACCTTCCAGAGTAATTGGGAACTAGGTCTGATAGGTCCAGAGTTACATGTCCTTTTAACCTGGACACCTGGCTGGTGTTTTAAAGGGTGTTAAGAGGTGTATTGGCTTAAACTTTGATCGTTTCCCTATGCGATTCTACCTGCCGTCCACTCTCGACTTTCCCCTTATATTCTATGACACCTAGCTTGTTTTTTGAGACCACTTGGAATATTTAAACTAGGGAGACAGTGTCACTTTCTGACCATTGTGCAAGTTCGATTTACACTGCTCCCTCCAGATTCCTCTACGTTCTCCATAATACACTATCGTTAACGTTGGCAATACCCCCTACACCCCCAATGTTACATGGGAGTGTATCTACTTAATACTGTGCATGACCCATGGATACTTTATTCACTTATAAGCCGTCTAACAGTTGCAAATACTATCTATATTGCGAGTATGTTTCAGTATATCTAGACTTCCTACTCCTCCTATCTCGGCACTGTATATATTAATTTTTAATCTCTTCTCTATTCCCTCAAGAGGGACTAATAAAGATTTATATCACTGTACATAGTTTGTTCTATGCTCCCATTCACAGCACTTTTTTGCTATACACTGACGGAGCAGACATATCTAGGGTTTAGAAGTTGAACATGGATGTACTGAATTAGTGCACTCTATTTCAACTTCCTCTTTAGCCTTTTCCCTGATCTTCATTAGAATGCACCTGCTATGCCTACGATGCTTAGGCAATACTTTAAAAAAGCATCAATTGTAATCTATACATCGTGTCAGACAAAGCACCAGTTTATGTGTAGGTAAAAAGGTAATCAAAGTTAATCAACTATAATGTCGGGCTTTACTACTATGCCTTCAACATGTCATCCACATGTAAATGACTACAACCTGGAGGTCCGGAGTGATTACGTGCACACCTGCCTTAGTCATGGGGTGCAGCAATATTTTAAATATTAATCTATCCACCCGTTGGCATTTCAGCCAATGTAAACGTATGATACAATTGGTGCATGACAAGTGCATGTTAAAAACATTGCACTGAATGCAAAGCAGTGCCAGAATTCAGGATTATCAAATCCTGATAGGGTAAAGGAGAAGTTGGAAGAGGGGAGTCTAGTGACACAATGTGCCACACTGCTGAAGTAGAGAGCCTGTAAAGAGGATGTGTGAGCCTGATGTGCATGCCTACCATGTTGATAGAACATTCTCTAAGCCGGCCAGTCAGAACAGAACACTAGTCAGGAAGCATTGTTCAGGGGCAAAAATGCCCACACTGGCCTTGGGCAACTCATGCATGTTTAATGACATGCAATTCTTTTTTGAGGAACTTTTCCTTGTTGTCCCCAGGAAGAAGAAAACGGAAAATAAACCTGTGATTGTGATTCACAAATGGGACTCAATTATTTATTTTTGATAATAACAGCCAAGAAGAGTCTGCCAAGTCTAGTGAATGTTTTAACAATACGAAAAGGTAATGAGGATTATGGATTGAGGTGCTTTTTTTGGTAAATATTAAAAGTGAGTATATGGAAAAATAACAGAGGTGACAAATGATACTATATTTGAGAGAGAGAGAAAGCACAGTATTGTGGGGTAAAACTAAATACAAGGAATATGACATTCACTGTAATTAAACTAATTTGGACTGAGATCCGTGTTCTGTCCTGTTCATCTTATATATCTATTTACATCTTCTATACACTCATTGGCAGCAGTAGGAGTAATCAGCTGAAAACATTTTCTGTCCTGTAGGAGAGACAGTGAAGTGTTTCTTACCAGGACTTTGGATGTGTATGCACTGTTAATGCCGATGGAGTGCACTAGAATGTCTAAGGTTTTCGCTGGAAGCGCGTCAGGTTCTGGGATTTCTTTATAGTGAACATCTCCTAAAAAAGCTTGCACCACGGTCATCCGGTTGGTGGTTAGTGTGCCGGTTTTATCAGAACAGATGGCAGTTGCATTTCCCATTGTCTCACATGCATCTAAGTGCCTTACTAAGTTGTTGTCTTTCATCATTTTCTGCAAAAGTCAAGTAGATGAGAAAAAAAGTTAAAGATTGGTGCACTTCTTGATAGCTAGACACCTGCTAGGTTTGAAAGAGTAGACTTGCTAATGCCCAGATATATTGAAAACAAAACTACTGTGCCCATTATTTTACATAATTATTACTTCTGGGGCAGTCATTTTGTATTGATTTGCATGATCGTAACCATAGTCTTAACCATGAATTTACTTCACTCATTGGGGAGATGTTAATGTGTAAAGCCAGCTTCAGAAACCAGTTTACTGTAAGTGCAGGGGTGTCAAACTTAGATCTATCAGCTGTTGGTGAGCTCCAACTCCCATAGTTATTTTCCTTTGAGTATTATGGAGAGTTTTGGTTGTTGGAGTCCAATAACTGGTGGGGGTGCTTCAGTTTGGACACATCCTTAAATTAATTGACAAGTACATTAATGATGAGGACTAATCATGCAGTTCAAACCAATATGGTTGCCACCAGAACATAAGCTTGCCAATAGTGATAATCCTTCTTTAAAGGGTATATTTTTTAGTTCTGCGTAGACAGACTATAAACACTATGACCACATTTTTGAACTTATTGGAAAGGCATGGTCATACTTCCTTAGTTGCATTCCTTAGTTAAAATTAAACAGTTCATTAAGAAAGAGGCTTGTTGTACAAGTATTTTGTTTAGACAATATTACTTACTTTGACAGAGTAAGCCAGAGAGATTGTGACCGCGAGAGGGAGTCCTTCAGGTACAGCCACCACCAAGACTGTCACGCCAATAATAAAAAATTTCACAAAGTACTGGATGTAGATAGGAGTGCACTCTGGCAGCCATTGTTTTTTATTCACCACAAATGTATCAATAGCAAAATAGAGGACCAAGATAATTACTGTAATTGCAGACATAACCAAACCTGTGGGGTAAAAGAAAATCTATAATCACCAAGGAGAAAAATCTAATTTAGCACAGGACTGATTCAAAGGACCT
The DNA here is from genome assembly GCF_036172605.1 of Pelobates fuscus. Lineage (NCBI taxonomy): Eukaryota > Metazoa > Chordata > Amphibia > Anura > Pelobatidae > Pelobates > Pelobates fuscus. The sequence goes on from NC_086323.1 coordinate 115,254,603, forward strand.
CACTCACTAATGAGCCCTCACTCCATTCATAATGGTGCAAGTCAGTGTCTTAATTCTCTTAGAGGGGTAGGGGCATTTAGGCAATATTTGTATCTATTTACCTCTAAATCACTAATTTTTCTCTTTTCAAAATCAGCTTTCCATCCCTCTCCAGACACATCCTGGTAACCACTAATGTTGGCCCAGGGCCGTTGCAAAGAATTTTGGGTACATAGGCGAAGATGCATTTTTCCGCCCCCCCCCCCAAAACATCTTCACATGTGTGCCTCTTAACCTCCCTTTTGTGTTTCTTATCCCGTCTTTTAAATATCTGACTCCCTTTAGTGTATTTTATCTCCTATTTTTGCCTTTGTGTGTCTCCTATCTCTCCTCTTTGTATGACTCTTACATCCTCCCACATTTTGTGTGTCTTACTCCTCCCAGTCCCTTTGTGTGACTCCTTTTCTCCCAGCCCCTTTGTGTCTTTTACTCTACCCAGCTCCTTTGTGTGTGTCTCTTTCATTCTCAAGCCCCGCTGTGTGTTTCTTTCACATCCAGCCCCTCTCATTAATTAATGGTCCCTTAATGGTCCCTCCCTTCTCTGACCCTTACTGTTCCTCTCCCCTCTCTCCTCCTTTCCCTGTCGCATAGTGTTCCTCTCCCCCTCCCTCCTTTTCCTGTACCTTAGGGTATCTCTCCCCTCCTCTCCCTGTCCCTTGGTGCGCCACCCACCTCCATAGTGGTCCTCCTACCTTTCTTGTAGCGTGGCTGAGCGGAGCGAATCCCAGTACAGTGAGCTTTTCCTGTCAGTCCTGCCAGGTACAGGAAACAGAAGTTCCTGTACCACGGTACACTCCGCTTGGCCACGCTACAGTCAGGGGTGCATAAACACTGACAGTCACACACACTCAATGACAAACACACAGACGTCTCTGACAGCCAGACTCACTTATCTGAAACACTCATTATCTGAAACATTCATTGACAGACACTCACACGCACACTGACAGACACACAAACACTGACAGACTCATTGACAAACACACATTGACAGACACACACACACACTCACATGCCCACACACACACATACTCACACACACTGACAGACACACTCACTCAGACACACTGACAGACACACTCACTCCCACACAGACAGACACACACACAAACTCACAGACAGACACACACACAAACTCAGACACACATACTCACACACACACTGACAGACACACATACTCACATGCACACACACACACTGACGGACACACTCACTCACACACACACACTGACAGACACACACAAACTCACAGACGCACATACTCACACACACTGACAGACACACATACTCACATGCGCACACACACACACACACACTGACAGACATACTCACACACACACACTGACAGACACACACACAAACTCACAGAAACACATACTCACACACACTGACAGACACACATACTCACATGCACACATACTCACACACACTGACAGACACACATACTCACATGCACACACACACACACACACTGACAGACACACTCACGCACACACACTCACAGACACACATACTCACATGCACACACACACTGACAGACACACATATTCACATGCATACACACACACTCACAGACACACATACTCACATGCACATACACACACTGACAGACACACTCACTCACATGCACACACTCACATGCACACATACATACACACACTGATAAACACACATACATACACACATACATACACACACTGACAGACACACACAGACACACATACTCACACACACACAAAGTAATTAATAATCTAAATATAATTTAAATTTCCCACCCAGCCTCCTTACCTGGAGAGCTGGCATGGGTCTCTCATTGGTGGTCCAGTGGGGCTGCTGGGAGGCGTCGGGCTGAACTGGATTCAGAGGCGGCGAGGGAACTCTGATATCTCTGATCTGCTCCCTCGCAGGCGGTTTACTGATGCTGCGGGAGCCGGAATATGACGTCATATTCCGGCTCCTGCGGCATCTGCAAAAGGCGCGCGAGGGAGCAGCTCAGAGAGATCAGAGCTCCCTCGCCGCCTCCAAATCCAGTTCAGCCGGACGCCGCACCGGGGATCCAGGAGGTGACCTGGCTGGAGGGAGCAGTTCCCTCCTGCCGGTCACTGGAATTTTGCACCCCCATAGCCGGTGCGCCCTAAGGCGGCCGCCTGTGCCGCCTTATGGACGCGCCGGCCCTGTGTTGGCCCCAGCTAGAAGCTCACACTCTCCCAAAAAATAATGTATACTTTGATCTACATTAATAAAAATAGTTTGTTAAAAATTACTGAACCTTTTTGGTTCGATTAGGAAAAAAAATGTCTTTGCCTTGGGACAGGAAGATGCATATTTTATTTTGATTCTATTGCAACCTCTATTGAATTAAAATGTTTAAAAGTCTGATGTGGAGTGCAATGTTAACGGAATATGGCTGTATCCTATTATGATCAAAATGGAATATTGTTAACTTAAACCTAACTGGATATTACTGGCCTTAGTATTATGGGAGTGGTTAGTTATTGTATTACTAAGATTCCTGTATTTCAGTTTGTGGGTTTCTAGCCCTGGAATCTGAATTAAAGTGTTACACCACCCAAAAAAAACTTATAAAAAACTGGTTTTGTTTGGAGAAACCCTTTCTGTGGTGGTCCACCCCATTCCAAATGCCCCCCAAAAATAAAAGCTTAAACTTACTTTTTTCTCCCATGCTGTGCGTGCTGACGTCAAACGCCAATTTTGTACAGAACTGACAATACACGTACTTGCCATTAGCCTAAATTGACATTATATTTTGCACTTTGTGGAGGTGTATTTGATAATTTTCTATGATTGTTCTTGTAATTTTGCATTCTGCAAGTGCCACTCACTACCTCTCCACGCCTTCCTCAGCCTAGTCTGACTGTGGGTCATATACTAATTGGAGCATAACGTGGTTAATTACTGTATTGTTATTTTACAAGACTATTTTAGTATGTAAATGCATATATATGAGTGGCAGACTTTTTGGTTGTCAATATAACATGGAAAAGACAAACTATATAATAGTCAACTCAACCCTGCTGATTTGTACTGAAACCAAAGCATTCACATTTACATCTCAATTAACGCATATTTTCCAATCTGAACGTTTCAATCGTGGGCAGCATTTTATTTATCATCCGTGTGTTCACCTTGGTGATCATATTTCACTCTGCAATAGCATGTTCCAGGTGCACAAATATCATTATACAATAGGTTTCTTTTCCAATAAGATAATACATTTTTTTGGTCAAAACCAGTTTATTGAACTCTATTCATTTAATAAATAATCAAGCCTACAATTATTAATGAGGAGAAGAATGTTCCATCTGACCTACCAGCTTTCCCAATTTGCACGGCCAGCTTGGTCAGCTTGCCCTGCAGTACAGATTTCTCTTTCTTATGAGGATTTGATCTCTTTTTGTCCTTGTCTTCTCCATCTCCACCTTCAGCACTTTTCAATGGTTGCATCTCCATAGCAGCTGCGCCATCCTGCTGTTTGGCTGTCGAATCAGAAACAAAGTGTTAACACAGCCCTTTGAACATCTAGAACTTGGCCTTTTCACATTGTGCTTTTTATTTGTATTGTCTTATTTACCAAGCAAGTTTCCTATGTTCTAATATATCATATATACAATTCCAGTCCATAAAGATAAATCACCAACACCAACACTAGGGTTACCGTTATAGCTTTAAAAGAAATAACAGCAGCAGACTTAGCTTTTAATGGATATTCTCAATTGCTACTTCATTGCTTGGATCAGAGTGTGATGTAATTCCAGTAAAATACAAGTTTAGCAGGCTAAGATTGCCACAAGGCATATGTATGTATATGTGTTTGTAGTATCAGTTAGTTAATTACACGTAGCTAAGATACTGTTATCACTGTACTGACCAGGTGCAGGAATGTAAGAACTGGAATTACGCGTCCCTCTCCTTTGTATCAGATGAGCCACGTGGTTAGACCGGATGGATGAGTTTAGACTCTATTTATTAAATAGGTTAAGGGTATGTGTGGGTGTAGTTAATTGTGGGAGGAGCTACAGTGCTATATAAGGAATGTACTCTATGTATTCAGTACTCAGACTTTGCTGTATTTTGGTGACGCTAGTCCCTCTGAGTCCCGATCGGTGATCCAATAAAGAATCTCTTCCTTCCTGAAGAAACCTGTGTCCATCTCTCTGTGCTTGGCTTCCGTCAGTTTCTCCGGTATCATTTGGTGCATTGGCCGGGAAGCTCATCGTTCAACGGTAGCTGAGAGGCAGAGGCGTGAGACGGTCTATCTTTGCCCACGTTCTCTACGGCTGCACCCCTGAACTTCTGCGTGGACCTCCCTTCGTCTCGGCGCCACTGGTCTGTTGTCCAGGAGATCATCGGCCTCTACGTGAGAAGTGCTGGGGTGTCCCCGTCGATGAGTGTGAACTCAGGTTCAGGAACGAGGAGGTAAGACAACTGCTGTTTTAGACGGCAGGACCCACTAGGGGTATACCGATTGTGCGGTAGGCCCAAAGGGGTTTTGAATCTGTGTATCTGCCCCCTCTGTCGGAGGGAAGGAGCGAAGGCGCACCGCTCGATCGAACGCTCTTTAGTCAGACCGTTTGATTTGGTTAGTCAGGCGGGGTCCTGGTGTAAATAGCCCTAGCCGGACACCGGTGTCTTGTCTAGACTAGCGTTCTAGGGTGTATATTACGTTCGCTAGGTCGGAGGGACCGGGAGACTAAGCGGCGCCTGTGTAAATTCGGTTCGCTAGTTCTCATCCTATCTGGGCTAAGTGGGAAGGCGTGTAAATTTGGAACCCACTAGACTTTTGATAGTGCGACTAAGAGGCGCCTGTGTAAATTCGGTTCTCTAGCTCGCTATATATGTGGTGATTGGGCAGTGTGGCTAACCAAAACGGGTGTATATAGTTTTAGGTAGTCCATTCAAGGTACTGGCCAATAGTTTAGTTGGGAATTGTAAATGTGTTAACGATTGTTTTAGTAAAGTGTATATCTTGTTAGATAGCGCGAGCTCAGCCGTCTAGCGAGAGTGTTAATAGTGTGTTGCTGTATTATAGTGCACGGTACCATAACCCTGTATATTTACTGACATTATATAATAAGTACTAATCATTGTCGTCCATTGCATGTTTAACACCATAACCACTAATAATTGTATTGTGACCTTAACTTGTGCTTTGACCTATGCTAACCGTACTGTAACCGCTATTTGTAAAAGACGATGTTACTGGGGTGTGTTATAGACGGGTAATTCGTATATAGAGAATTATAGCGTGGGTGACTGTATAGTTACGCCAAAGGGCATAATATTGATTATATAGTGACTGGTGTAACAGCTGTGTGTGTACGGGAATTCCCTGAGTGTTTATTGTTATTGTGTACGTTTCACTTGGTAACCGTACCACGTGGTGCTGTTGCCAGAGGAAACGGGTGTGACTGTTGAATAGTACGCGTGTATAGTATTCGTTGTCGACGACGTTCCATTGTTAAGTATGGGTGCGTCGCAGTCAACGATTCCGGATCCCTTAGGATGTATGGTTAAGAATTTTAAAAAGGGATTCAAAGTTTGTGATTTTGGGGTAAAGATGTCTCCTGTACGTTTGGTCACTTTGTGTACTAGGGAGTGGCCTACTTTGGTTGCGGCATGGCCGCCACGTGGCAGTTTGGATCCAACTCTGGTACAGCGCTTACACGTGGCTGTATCGGGTAGGCCTGAACTTTACGGCCAGTTTCCTTATATTGACTGTTGGAGACAGGCCGTAAATGACTCGCCAAAATGGCTCCAGACATGCCACGAGGAGCAGTGTCGCCTCATGGTAGCTAGGACTTGCTCGTCCACTAGGACTGGTGTTAGGCCCATTTTGGACACGCCCCCTGAGTCCGAGATCCCTTTGCCGCCCCCTTACTTTCCGTTAAGAAGAAGTGACGCAAACGCAGGAAGTCCTGCACCCCTCCCCTCATTACCCTCATCCACTTCCGCTTCCTCCTCCAGTACAGGATCCACCCCCCCTCGTACTAAATCTCCCCTTCCGGAACCAGAATCCACCCCCATTAGAAACGAATATCCTGATTTGGCGCCACTTCAGACTTCCGGTCAAGCTTCATCTAGCTCGGCTCGAAGTGTTTTATTTACGACCTTTTCCCAAAACCGACCTCCCACATCCCCATACCCTATCTCTCCCCGACCGGAACCCATGACTGACGCCTCTCTACGTAGCCCCATCCAAACCCGACAGTTGACTGGTGCCCAACAATTAAAGCACTATCAGATGCCTCTTCGTCTGAATCCCGGGTCAGCTTATATCGATGCCGCAGGTCAAATGGCACACGCTGACCCAGTCTTCGTATATGTCCCATTTACCACAACCGATCTTTTAAACTGGAAGACCCATAATTCCTCGTATACTGAGAAACCACAAGCTATGACTGATCTGTTCACCTCAATAGTACAGACGCATAATCCGACATGGGCTGATTGCCAGCAGTTACTAATGACTTTATTTAACAATGAGGAAAGGACAAGAATAAATCAAGCAGCCATTAAAGCATTAGAGGATAGAGCCCGTGCTTTGAACCAAGCCAATCCAGCAGCATGGGCCGCGACACACTATCCCAACACCGATCCCGATTGGAACGTAAATGGTGCTGATATGGTTCAACTCAGAGCCTATAGAGACGCTATAATTGCTGGCATGAAAGCCGGAGGAAAGAAAGCCATTAACATGTCGAAGACAGTTGAGGTGATCCAGAAAAGCGATGAAGCGCCCAGTGTCTTTTATGACCGATTATTGGAGGCATACCGCTTGTATACCCCCTTTAATCCGGAAGACGCAGACAATTCCCGAATGGTTAACTCCGCCTTTGTCAGCCAAGCATACGGAGATATTAAGCGCAAGCTACAAAAGTTAGAAGGGTTTGCAGGTATGTCCATCACCCAACTAATGGAGGTAGCAAATAAGGTCTATATGAACAGGGATACAGAAAGTAAGAAAGAGGAAGAGCGCAAGATGCGTAAAAAGGCTGATATGCTAGCGGTAGCGATCGCAGGCGTAGATAAACGGGGCCCAGATAGAGGCAATAATAGATGGAGTAGGGAGCCTTTGAGTAGGGATCAATGCGCGTATTGCAAGGAAGAAGGGCATTGGAGGAACGAATGTCCGCAAAGAGAGCAGTACGAGAGAGACCAACCCAGGGCAGGCTACGGAAACTTTAGAGGTAGAGCGAGAGGTAGAGGAGGCCCCGGAGGGAGTAATGGTTATAGAGGGAGTAATGGGAACAGAGGAAGTGTTAGGGAAGACAGGTATATTCCAGCAGCGCAAAGGTCCCGCGATAGAGAAGGTAGGGACTTTGTAGGATTGGCTGACACTGTCATGGAGGACTATTGATACCGACCGGGCTCCATCCCCCTTGGTCGAGCGGAGCCTATGGTCGATGTATCAATAGGGGGGAAAAGGAGTGCGTTCATGATCGACACTGGTGCTGAACATTCAGTGGTGACTAATCTAGTTGCTCCTCCATCTGGAAGGACTATTACTGTGATAGGAGCAACTGGAAGAAGTGCTGAAAAACCGGTTCTTAAAAGTCGACTCTGTACATTGGGAGGCCACGTAGTAAAACACCAATTCCTTTATATGCCTGAATGTCCAGTCCAATTGCTGGGACGTGATATGCTATCAAAATTACAAGCGCAGATTACGTTCCTACCAAATGGAACAACATCCTTAAAGTTTAATGGACCTTCAGGTATTATGACTTTATCCGTACCAAAGGAAGAAGAGTGGCGACTTTATACAGTGTTGACTAGCCAAAACCCTAGGAGTGATGAGACATTGTTTAACATACCAGGAGTTTGGGCAGAGAACAACCCACCAGGACTGGCCCGCAATATTCCACCAATAAAAATTGAACTGAAACATGGGGTTTATCCAGTGAGCCTAAGACAATATCACATTCCGCAGAAGGCTAAGAAGAACATCCAATCCTATCTGGATAAGTTCATACGGTATGGTATCCTAAAATTCTGTACTTCCCCCTGGAACACCCCATTGCTGCCTGTTCAAAAGCCCGGTACAGATGAGTATCGACCTGTACAGGACTTAAGAGCAGTCAATGATGCGGTTGTTAGCATACATCCAGTTGTACCCAATCCATATAACCTGCTTGCTTTAATTCCGGGCGGGGCTACTTACTTCACAGTCTTAGATCTCAAAGATGCCTTCTTTTGCCTCCGAATTGCCGCAGAAAGCCAATGTATTTTCGCTTTCCAATGGGAGAACGCTGTAACGGGCTCAAAACGCCAAATGACTTGGACAAGACTGCCCCAAGGGTTTAAAAATTCACCTACCCTATTTGGTTCAGCTCTAAGTCAAGATCTACTGGATTTCGAGTCTATCCCAGGAGAATGTGTATTGTTACAATATGTAGATGACTTGTTGATAGCAGCAGTTACAAAAGAAAAATGTCAGCAAGCAACGCACGATCTACTACATATTCTCTGGAAGGCAGGATACAAGGTGTCCAGGAAGAAGACTCAGTTGTGTTTGCCAACTGTCAAGTATCTGGGATTCCATATCTCTGAAGGTCAAAGGATTATGGGGCCAGAGAGAAAAGAAGCTGTCTGCCAAATACCAATACCCAAGAATAGAAGACAAGTGCGAGAATTCTTGGGGGCAGCAGGCTTCTGTAGGATATGGATTCCCAGCTATGCGATACTGGCAAAACCTCTGTACGCAGCCATCAAAGGTACAGAGCACGACCCCTTCTTATGGACCCAAGAACAGCAAACGGCATTTGAAGATGTGAAGAAGGCTTTGATGAGTGCCCCAGCATTAGGTCTACCTGATCACACACGACCATTCTACTTATATGTACACGAGCAAAGAAGAATGGCTGTGGGAGTATTGACACAGTACTTGGGATCATGGCAAAGACCTGTTGCCTACATGTCTAAGCAACTGGATGCAGTGGCCAGCGGACTTCCACCTTGTCTAAGAGCCGTAGCTGCAGCCGCCCTGCTAGTAGCTGAAGCCGATAAACTCACTCTGGGTCAAGAACTTTATGTACGAGTCCCACATGCAGTACAGACGTTGTTGGATTACAAAGGAAATCATTGGTTTAGTAACAGCCGTATGACCAAGTATCAAGCAATGTTGTGTGAAAACCCAAGAGTGCATTTAGAGACTGTAAACACCTTAAATCCAGCTACCCTTTTGCCGCAACCTACTGAAAGTCAACATGATTGTTTGGAAGTAATGGATGAAGTATTTTCAAGTAGACCAGATCTTCGTGATTTTCCCATCCAGAACCCCGATGTTCAATATTACACCGACGGCAGTAGTTATGTGAAAGAAGGGATCCGCTATGCAGGATATGCAGTGACAACAATAGACAAGGTGATAGAAGCTCGGCCACTGGCGAAAGGAACATCAGCACAAAAGGCAGAATTAATAGCACTAACACGAGCGTTACAATTGGCTGAAGGTTTAAGAGTAAATATCTATACGGACTCTAAGTATGCGTTTTTAACCACTCATGCCCACGGAGCTTTGTATAAAGAAAGAGGACTACTGAATTCAGAAGGCAAAGAAATCAAGTACGCAGCTGAAATCCTACAACTATTGGAAGCAGTGTGGGAGCCGAAAGAAGTCGGTATCATACATTGTCGAGCGCATCTGAGAGGAGATGGTGATGTAACCAAGGGAAATCGGATGGCAGATAGTGCAGCTAAGCGTGCTGCTGAATCAGGAAGACAGGAGTATGTGGGGCATATAGCTGCTCTTATACCAACTCCACTGTCCCAATGGACTCCAGTTTATACAGCTCAAGAAGAGGAGTGGTTAAAGACTGAACCGGGAAAGTATTTGGAGAACAAGTGGTATCAGCTAGAAGATGGAAGAATAGTCATACCAGCATCACTAGCGGTAGAAATTGTCCAAAATTATCACAACGGGACACATTCTGGGAGAGACAGTACTGAAGAATCTCTCAGGAAACATTTCTACATACCAAGATTGTCCAATTTGACTCAGGCCATTGTACGCAGATGTGTAACGTGTGCTAAGAATAATGCAAGACAAGGACCAGTAAAGCCACCAGGAGTCCAGTTTATGGGGGGACTCCCCATGTCCGATCTACAAATAGACTTTACAGTAATGCCTAAATCGGGTGGACATCGTTACCTGTTGGTAATTGTGTGCACCTATTCAGGCTGGGTAGAAGCATGTCCTACTCGTACAGAGAAAGCAGGAGAAGTTGTAAGATTCCTGCTACGAGAAATAATACCCCGATATGGACTACCCTGTTCTATAGGATCGGACAATGGTCCAGCTTTTGTTCATCAGTGCCTACAACAACTGACTCATATGCTTGGTATAAAGTGGAGGCTTCATACTGCATATAGACCCCAGAGTTCTGGTAAGGTAGAGAGAATGAATAGAACTATAAAGAACCAGTTGGCTAAAATGTGTCAGGAAACCCAACTTAAGTGGAACGTTCTCTTACCCATAGCTTTATTGCGAATCCGCAGTACCCCTACCAGAAGGATGGGCCTCTCTCCTTTTGAAATCATGTATGGGCGACCACCTCCCGTACTTGGTAACTTAAGGGGGGACTTGAGTCAGTTGGGAGAAGGAATTACCCGGCAGCAGGTTGTAGAGTTGGGTAAGACTATGGAGGAGGTACAGAAATGGGTACAAGATAGATTACCTGTGAATATTTATCCCCCTGTTCATAGTTATCATCCAGGAGACCAAGTGTGGATTAAAGAGTGGAATAATGTACCGTTAGGGCCCAAGTGGAGAGGTCCTTATGTTGTTCTTTTGTCTACCCCTACAGCGATAAAAGTAGCCGAAGTAACTCCGTGGATACATCACTCCAGGGTTAAACCAGCAGCAGTCGATTCTTGGCAAATTACAGCAGATCCAGAGAATCCCTGCAAGATCCGGTTGAAACGCACTACTCAGTCGGAGTAACGAGGAATTATTGTGGATTACAAATTTTATTGTTACAGGTGTGAGTGAGAAGGCCATAATAAAGCCTGTCCGCTTACCAACACATAGTGTATAAGCCAGGAAAGTCTCGAAGGGACACCTGTGAAGACGAGCAGAACTCCATTCCCTGCAGCCCTCACATCCTGGAAGCTGAGGTTCCATCGCACGGACGAAGACTGAGGATGACGGCGAAAGATGTGCTTTTGATTGTGTTTATTTATATGTGTTTTTATATTCAGGAAGGTAGAGGTACCGACACTCCTAGCTGTGAGGTATGCATTAAGACTACGAGAACAGGTAACCATATTTCCCAAACCCTAATTTGGCATTCACAATACGAATGTAAAGGAGAGGTATCAAGATGTAGATACCTAAATATAGACTATAGTGTGTGCCATTTAGGAGTAGGAGAACCTAAGTGCTTCAGTCCAGAGTATCAACCTCGTACAATTTGGTTGACTCTCAGGAATGGAGATCCTCAGGGGACCCTAATTAATAAGACGGTGTTAGAATCCGTACATTCTTCGGGTGTTCTGCTATTTGATGCATGTAAGGCGATATCAAGTGGTAGAAAACCGTGGAATGTATGTGGGGATCTTAGATGGGAGAGGACGTATGGGTCTAATGATAAATATATTTGTCCCAGTAGTAAAAATAAATATGTGAGTCCTAGATGCCCAAATAAAGACTATAACTTTTGTCCATATTGGTCTTGTGTGGGGTGGGCGACTTGGGGACAGACAGTAGATAAAGACATGATAGTGACTAAGTTGCCGACTAGCCCTTATTGTAAGTCTATGGAATGCAACCCAGTCCATATACTTATTAATAACCCCGACAAGTTCCTAGATAAGTATGGAAATTTATTTGGGTTTCAGATATACGGGACGGGTTTAGATCCTGGGACATTATTGTTTATAGGAATAGAGACTGATACGGTATCCTCCCAGACTCATCAAGTATACCATTCCTTTTATGAAGAGATGAGTATAGATAATAAGATCCCCCATAACGCTAAAAACCTGTTCATTGACCTAGCTGAAAGTATTGCCGGTAGTCTTAATGTTACCAACTGCTATGTGTGTGGAGGTACTAACATGGGAGACCAATGGCCTTGGGAAGCAAAGGAGGTAATGTCCGGTTCTGAGGCAGTTGACCAACTAATATCTACACAAGCCGATTATCATTTGAGTGTTAGAGGTAAATCTGAGTGGAGATTAAAGACCTCCATCATAGGTTATGTTTGCATAGCAAGGAAAGGAATAATGTATAATACTTCTGTAGGAGAATTAACTTGTCTAGGGCAAAAAGCTTATGATGATGATACTAAAAATACAACTTGGTGGTCGGCTTCAAATGTCTCAGAACCATCTAACCCGTTTGCTAGATATGCCAGTTTAAAGGATGTGTGGTTTGATTTATCCATCACATCTACCTGGAGAGCCCCAGCAAATTTGTACTGGATCTGTGGTAAGAAAGCCTATTCGGAGTTGCCACAGGACTGGGAAGGGGCATGTGTGTTGGGTATGCTCAAACCATCCTTCTTCTTGTTACCGATTGAAACAGGTGAGACTTTAGGTGTTAAAGTGTATGATGTGAATCATAGGAAGAAAAGGGGACCCTTAGAGATAGGCACCTGGGAAGATAATGAATGGCCTCCCCAGCGTATCATAGATTATTATGGGCCAGCCACGTGGGCAGAAGATGGTACCTTTGGTTATAGAACCCCAATTTATATGCTCAACCGTATTATAAGATTACAGGCGGTGGTTGAGATTATTACTAATGAGACCTCACAAGCACTCAATCTTCTAGCGAAGCATAATACCAGGATGAGGACAGCAGTGTACCAAAATAGATTAGCCTTGGATTACCTTTTGGCAGTAGAGGGAGGTGTATGTGGGAAGTTTAACCTGAGCAATTGCTGTCTTCAAATAGATGACGAAGGGCAAGCAATAGCTGAGCTTACTAGCCATATGGTTAAACTAGTGCATGTGCCTACTCAGGTATGGAAAGGGTACAATCCAAGTAGTTGGTTTGGTAGCTGGTATGAGTGGTTTGGAGGGCTTAAGGCAGTGGTAGGTGGAGTCCTACTGATTTTACTGTTGTGTCTACTCCTACCGTGTCTTATACCCTTAGTAGTTAGGTCTGTGCAAAGCCTGATAGGAAGTATAGCAGAGAGGAAGGCTGCTGCACAGATAATGGCGATATATAAGTATAAGGCTCTAGATCAAGGAGAACCAATGCAGGAAGATGAGTGTTAAAAGATTCACATCATAAGATAAGTCTGGTCTGGTTCATGGTAACCTGAGGTATATGCAAACCAAGGTTAAGTGATGCCTCAAGTAATTGTGAAATATCAGAGGCATCAAAGGGGGGAATGTGATGTAATTCCAGTAAAATACAAGTTTAGCAGGCTAAGATTGCCACAAGGCATATGTATGTATATGTGTTTGTAGTATCAGTTAGTTAATTACACGTAGCTAAGATACTGTTATCACTGTACTGACCAGGTGCAGGAATGTAAGAACTGGAATTACGCGTCCCTCTCCTTTGTATCAGATGAGCCACGTGGTTAGACCGGATGGATGAGTTTAGACTCTATTTATTAAATAGGTTAAGGGTATGTGTGGGTGTAGTTAATTGTGGGAGGAGCTACAGTGCTATATAAGGAATGTACTCTATGTATTCAGTACTCAGACTTTGCTGTATTTTGGTGACGCTAGTCCCTCTGAGTCCCGATCGGTGATCCAATAAAGAATCTCTTCCTTCCTGAAGAAACCTGTGTCCATCTCTCTGTGCTTGGCTTCCGTCAGTTTCTCCGGTATCAAGAGCACAGTACAGATTATGGCAGAAAAATGTAGCCTCCTTGTATAAGTACAGAACTTTACGATACATTTCGTAAATTGTATTATAAAGTAAATACAACCCCACTGACAATCTTTCAGAGGATAAAATGCTGTTTCATTTCTAATTGGACACCAAAGATCTCCGGTACACTGTTATTCAAGCGGCACCATTCACCACATTCTCTTCACATCACCATTCACTGATTCTACACCATTTTTGATTCAACACCATCTTTCCTTTAACCAATGTAGGACATACAGTGGTGCTAGAGGTTCATTGTTATGCGTTTAGAGGCAGGGAGAGGCAACCTAGGTAAGAAATCAAATTGTTCTGAACAGTTTGATTACTTACAGTAAGGGTACACCAGGGGACTTCTGGCACCATAACCACTACAACATGCTGTAGTGGTTATTATGCTCGGAGTGTTCATTTAAGTTTTTGTCTTCTTTATATTTTGAAAGACCTTAAAAATCTACAAATCTTTCACCCTTTACTCCATAACAGCAAGGTACGTTTGTTTTCAGACTACTCTTAAAACTCAGAATCAACTCAGTCAAGAGTATAATGTACCATAATCTACCTTTTAGTTAAAATGAAGGTATAGTGTTCTTCAACTAATGGATAGTACTATAAAGCACCAAAATGTTTGGACAGAGGAAAACTCAGATTTACGTTTTAAAAGCTTTACTGGCCTGGGTAGGGATTAGGTATCGTTACAGGAGTATATCAAGTCAAGGATTAAATGGTGTTTGTTTAAATGGGGAAAGGCATTGTATATACTGCATTTGCCAAAAAAGATATGTGGAAAAGGAACAGCTGCTGTTTAGTGCCTGTCACCTGTGTTGCATTTACTACTGAAGACCATGCACGCTACCAACACTTTACCTAACAATTTATTAATACGTGCAGATTGTGTAGGCAAACTGAGTCATGGTTGTGAGTTTTATGGTTTCATAAGAAATGACTTTTCATGGAACCAATGAAAGCAATTTGTATATACCAACAATAAGTCACACTAATGATATCTACGTCGACTAATCCCACTTTGTCTAATTCTGTTAATGATATTTCCCGCAACACTTTCCCATTAACCTTTCAAACCGTATATTTCACCCCAACGGCAAACACTTAAAAATAGCAGAGAGTCACAAATCTGCACCAACAGGAAATACACTACACTTCATTAAAAATCTTGAAAGATAATGTTTCAAGATAAATAGTTATTATACCACTTCTAGTATTATTTACAAACCAAAAACGTAAACCTGTTTGCACTTTCTTTCTCATATGTTACATGATCAAAACAATCTCCCTTCTCCCTTATTGTACAAATAAAAGGAATCAACTCCAAGTAGTGGCACGCAATTAATTTACTTTTTATATTGCTGTAGAATCTTTTTTCTCTGTGTCATACAGATTTATTGAGGTACTGCATCTTTGACCTTAATAATTTCCTGACTGGTTCTCTTTCCCTCTTCTAATCCCCACTTCTCTCTCTTTTTCTTGCATTATTCCAGCCTCTCTTCATGCATTATAATATGTAGATTCCGATACAAACATACATCTTTTCAAATGTGTTCGAACGGTATATCACTCATTCTTCTGCAAGTTTGTCATTTATCCCAATCGTTGCTTAGGTATCAGATTTCTTATAACATTTTATCTTTTTTCTCTCTCTCAAAAAATATGAAATGAAAAAAATGTAATAATGCCATTTTGATGACTGCATGTCAGCCGCCTATCTCTTTGTTGATCATCTGTGAGTTGGCCCAAGTAATAAATCTTAAGAAAATGAAGAACATAGATATTTTTTTGTTTTAAATCTCTAAGAAAACTACAAAAAAAACAAAAGTGATTGTTGATGCTTCTTTAGTTCGCGGTAGGACTCAACAGCCATCAAACTTAATTTTACAACTGCCTGTCTCAGGTTGGAAGTCATTCCGATCAAATCTCTATCATGCTATCATCTATTTTATCCTGTCTTTGTGAACAACAAAGAATTGTTTATTCATATTCTGGATCCAGACAGTTTCCTATTTATTTATTTATTTAATTATGAATCGGATGCCAGTTTCTACTCTAAAAAAAAAACTTGAAGGAAGGCTAAATGGATGTGAAACCAATGTTGAGAGGTAACTTTTGTCATCAGCCCCCCTTCACATTAACTTGTTTTAGCCTCACACACCTATACAGGAACAACTAAAGAAACATTTAACAAGGGGAAATCCTTATTACAATGAACAAGACTGGAAACAGCAGGAGAAACACCTCTGATTTTAAAAGATAAATAAAAAAATAACTCTAATTTGGCAAAGTTCACAAGTTTTCTATTCCCCCAAAAAATATCTATAAAGTTGCCAGTTTTTCAAAAGTAGAAATTAAAAGTCTGTTTTACATAACTTGCATTGTCAGTGCCATAAGGAAAGCCACACTGGCATTTCATTTATAGTTGTAGAATTCTTTATAAATGTTGACCCTTTTTAGGCCATGGTTGTAGAAGGTTTATAGTTGAGTATTAGTGACCTCTTTATGGTCTCTTTTTACAGCCAATCCCTGGTCTCAAAAGCAGGACTCAACATATGTTTTGTGGCATATGACGTTTGTATTTTCATTCATGAAAAGACATGGATGAAACAACATGGTAAAAAAAAAAAAAGTAATTTCTATTACATTTCCAAAAAGCCCTGTTTTTGTATTTTTCTTCACAAATGTAACTTACGGCAGCTGGTATACCAGCTCTTTTTAAAGCTATGAGCTATAAGGTATCCCGTCCAGTGTAGCAGGGATCCGCATTATGTGCACAGTGCACATCGACTACCTGAATATGCCATAAAAATGCTTAGAAGCCAATGAGTCTGATACACGGTTTGTTTGTTTTTTGCAATTGTGTTGATGTTGCAAGTAAGATAACACCGGGATAGAAGTGCGTTAAGATGTTCCCTGCACTCTATAGCCCAAATTAATATTTGCTTAAAGGAATTTATTTATGCTTCCTTGCTTGATAAAATCAGATTGTTATTGAATGTATGCCTTCTAACATTTTAAAGCAATTACATTTATTATGTTGGTGAAGATGTTTAAGAAACAATGTACACGGTAACAACGTCCCACTTTACTACAATTACCAGGTGACCACTAGACAGTTATTTTACCTTTATTCTGGATGATTTCCACATTTCCATCTTGCATTTTGCCTACATGATGAAAAAGTTTGACAGACAACAAAGAGGATAACTTAAAACATACGTACACTAAACAGCACAGATGAATCAAATAACAGAGTACACAAGGAATACATTGTTGTACACATTGGATAGGGTAGCATACATCATGAGATAAATGCGTTTCACAAGAAAGGTTTCCTTGGTAACCTACAAAGTACTATACTTTTGTATATTTTGTTTGTTGCTTAAATATCAGAAAGTGTCAACAACGACTTAGTAAAAATAGATCTTCCAAGATATAATAAATACGATCAATATAATATTTATTTATATTGAACTACGTTTATCAAACCTCCATGTTTTGACTCTTACTGCCTTTCTATCTGCCGACTAGAGGTTTTTTGTTTTTTTTGTGCCGATCAGCCAATCAAAATATAACAAATCAACATGATATGTAACAAGTCAACACACAGTCACAAGGTTTACTTGCAAAGCAATATTGCTGGTTTCTGTACCATAAAACAATAAGGCATTTATTTATTTTTTTTCTATGCCAAAGCTCTTCTCCTAGTTCCGTGTTGATGTTGTTTGCGTCTGTGAGTGTTATTAGAAAGCCTATTTAACCTTACGGGTTCTTTCTGGTAGCAGTCAACATTAAGTAACTTCTTTTCTTGTGTTACGTGATGTCATCCCATGGTAAAGTAGAACTACCTATATGTAGTGAGTTGCAATAAGAAGAGCTGAAGCTAACATTTTATTTTGTGTGCGTTGCCTTGCAATAGAAATGCCCATGTTCAAACAGTCTCTAAATTTATACAATAATAAATCAGTATTTCATTAGGTGCAATTTCAATGTACTATAAATGTAATTTAAATTTAAATGTAATTTAAATTATACGTAATAAAAAAATAAAAATCATCTCGTGAAGCATATCCTGTTGGGTTTAGTTCAGCTTCTACTAAATGCTGCCCAATATCTGGACTTATAAAGTTGGAAACACACTACACCATGTTGCTGATACACATTTTTAAGAGCCTTAAATGTTTTGTTTTTTTAAAAGCTATGTGTAAATAATCATTACATTTTGCTAGTGACGCAATTAGTATTTAAATCTCAGAGTCCTCTTACTGTTTAGTAAATGGAACCCTCAAATAAAACCCTAGGATAAAGATTAGTATCATTCTGGTAAGATAAAAACAAACTACTTCCTCGCTCTTCTAAAACTGAAAAATAAAATCTATTAGTAAAGTTAAAGAGGCTAAATGTTGAATCTTTGCAATATACATTGGCAAAATGTATGTTGGGCTATTTTCATATATCTAACTCCAAAGCTCGAGAAAGTCAATAAACAATACAATTTTTAAATTAGACAACTCTTATGTGTGATGCTCTTCTGGTGTTAATTACTCTACTCTATTTATTTATTCCAGTATAACCCGAATGTTAAAGTAGAACCAGCCAGACTAGTATGTGCAATGATTGCCATTAAATTCTGTTCAATACAGATTTTTGAAATTTCGATAGCCATATCTTTTGAATGTCAAATGCCTTTCAATATTTCAAAAGACCTTATTCATTTAGAGCTTGTGGCTTGGGATATGGGTTACTGCTATGGATAGGGCCAGATGCATGGCCATTTAGGAAAATTGTAAACTCATTTAAAAAGCACATACAGGCACGTTAGGCACATTTAAACACGCCATACAATTGTGAGCAGGGCATCAAAAAAAGAGGTCCACCGGTGTAGAACCTGAGGATCTGGTGAATTAGGGCTGTTACTCCTAAAGAGATATGGTTAACTGAAGATGTTTAAAAGGATGTGTACAGATTAGATTACTGTACATGAATCCTGAAGTGTATCAGTATATGGAGGTATTTATTTGTCTAAAATAACTGGATAGTACTTGTGATATTTACGCTTGAAAAAAGCAGCAGAGTTTCTAAGTAAAAAGTCCCCCATCTACACAAAGTTATGACCAAAAGGTCTTTTAAAAGCATATGGAGTCTTGCCATGGGAAACTGTAACTGTTTGATTTCCATAATCCAAACAAAGATAACCTCTCAAGAATAAAAATAGGTACCGTATATTGGAAACATTGTAGATATGGTTTAAATAATAATAAAAATGATTTTTTATTACTATATGTTTTATTTTTGTTGGTTGTGTTTTTTTAGCATTTCAAATGAATATTACTGTTACTGAAATCTGACCTAACTAAGATGGTGTCATGTTGTCATGTCATTTTTATTTTTTTTAGATTATACCATTATTTTATTTCCTCTAGTTCATATTTATCTAATTTGTTTTGTCCCTATTTATTGTCCATATAATTTACCTATTGCACTCAGTATAGACTATGTTGGTGTTATATAGATAAATGTAATGAGACGATTTACTCTCATGATTATATCCTTACAGTTATCATTAAACAAGAAGAACTAGGACGCATATGTTTGAAATGCACACATACTAACGATTGTTATTTACCAGCATCTGTCCTATGGCACATGACTTACCTAACACATTCTTGGATATATAATAACAGAAAGAGGTTTATTTGTTAAAGTGCAAATTGTTGGGAAATAAAGTGAATTCAAATGTAATTTAACATTTTAGAACTAACAGTTGGATTGCAAAGATCTCTCAAATCAATTGTTTTTAATTTAGCTATTTCGGCTTCAGATTTAAAATTCTCTTTATTCTCGGCATTTCACACCAAATTGAAAAACCCTACAAATGAAGGTTAGCTAGAAATAAAGCCTTATTTAAATTGAAGATGAAAATTTAAAAACGGATATGTGTGCTATGCCAACCAGTAGATCCAAGCAGCACTGCTTTGTCCATTTTAGGTAGATATTTGATTTAAACTAACTTTTATGGAATCTGGAACAAGCCAAGAATAAACTTGCATTTTTCCCAGTAGAGGGCACTTTGCTATACTCAATAAGCCTATACTGTTATCTGGAGCGTGCAGTGCAGCATTGGATTACCAACACTATTGTTTATCATCCTTTACGAGGTCCAACTCTGTTCTCCAGGGCTTCTGACTTGCCAGAGTTTGACAACTCGTTAAATTACCAATTCATACTGTTCTATGTACCACTAAGCTGTATTGTATTTTTAGCTAGCTTGTCCATACATTCACGATCAGGGGGGTGGGAAAGTATTATATAGTTCCCAATTCTAAACATGTGACCTTTAAAATGTACTTTCTGTGATAGATAGTTTTGTACCAAGCATTTAGTTACAGGTAAAATTCCATGGTAATTGCTGTTTACAGAGAGAGCACGAGTAAGGCCCTTTCAAATGGGAGCATAATACAGGTGTGATAGCAATGCATTATGGGAAGAGCTACATGCTGTTAACGTACCATTCACTAAGCTGGCATTTGCATTATCAATGGCGTTTGCCCCTGCGGCACCATCTGTAGCAGCAGGAGGGTGAGAGGATGGATGGGTGGAGCCGACTGTGTGATAAATTTGAAGAAACAAAGAGAATGAAAATAACCAAAATAAAGAGAAATGTAGCTACTGGATTAAATTAACAATATGAGGTAAGTACACATATGAACACATGAAGGATTTCATGATCACTCCTTTATAGATAAGAAAGACATTGTCTAAAACATCTAGAACCATATCAACTTTGGCCAAAATGAGGTTCCGTGCCTAAAGACAAGTAATTGCATTATGGAAAGCTAACAATGTAAGTTGTGATATCATTCTTGGGACATCAGTCACCAAAATAAGGAGCCGCTAATTATAAATGGTATGTACAAGAAGAAATATTCTCATGGCTACACCAGGTGGAAGTTGTCATCAATGTGATCTGGATTAATGGATTAGATCTTGATGTATATAATTAGAATAACAATAGCTTATTGTAGGAAAGCCTGTAGTTGCTACTGAACTTCTAGAGAAGATGCAAATCACATTTCTCATCCAAGTTCTCCACATTATTCTAAGTAGAATTTTGAGCAGGCATGGGCAACTTGTGGCCATCCATATGTTGATCAACTATATATCCAAATGTGCTCTATCGGTTATAGTTATGGCAGGCAAACTGGAAGCTATAGTTTATCAACAGCTGGAATTCCCACGTCACAGATATGTAAGTAATTAAAGTCTGTGGTTTAATAGGGCCAGATACTCGAGCTAATGAAGATCGCTTTATTCAAGTCAGCCCTAGGTATGAAGCAAAGATATCTACTCCTAAACAGTAATATGTCTTACACTACCTGGAAGACTTGGTCCATCCTCCTTTTTCACACCTGTGAGGTGATGATTAAAAAAAACAAAAAAACAAGATGTTATCAATGGAAAGATGGTAAACAGGCATGTCTGATGCAGTGATACATAGTATATGTGAAATGAACGCAGGGGCATGCAAGGAGACAATGTAACTAGATGACTTGGGCACACGAATTACAGACCATTACTCATGTCCCTCTGCATGTCTGCTGTGGCCTGTCTGCCGGGACAGTGTGACACCAGCAGAGTTACAGCCATGCCCTATTTGAGATGGGACACTCCTTCGATCTATAACATTAAAAATACTTCTCAGTAGGCTGAAAGACAAGACCAGTCCAATGATGTCGAAAAACATGTTTATAACTAGAACAACATGTGGGAACGCAGATTGACATATTTGATCTCCGTATTTACTATAATAATTCCTCTTTCTAATATCACCGGTGTATGTATTCAACTATGTGGGCACTGTGTGCAATTTGAGCAAATAGCTTCATGTTCTAAGTAAATCACTCACCTTTCTTATCCTTCTTTTCATCATCAGCTTCACTTGCCCCTAATAACGTAAAGATGATTCCAGTCTGAGAATTTACACCTACAGCAGTGACAAGCATTCTCCCCGAACCCTCCATCACGTGGGTACCTATACAGAGATAGCAAAGTGTACAGGTGATAAATACAGTACATAGGGTCCTTAAATTCATCTTGATTCGCCCGTGTGGGTCCACATACGGATGTTTACTACGCAATAAGGGAATATTATAAATATGTCACTAACACTTTTATGTTTAATTTTCAGCAAATTTGTGCCCAATTTATTAAATCTGTTGTTTTTTTTTTGTGCCCTAACCATCATTTTTTTTAATACACTCCAACGCAACAGGTTTAGCAATCTTTCCACCACTTTTTTATCAGACAGAAAATTGTTCTTTTTCACATTTCTTTTTTCCACTACTTTAAATTTGGCAGTCTCATGACACTGAATTATCTGAAATTTACTATGAAGAAAAACAGTCATTATTAAGATAATTTTTAGAACACGATCAAAATAATGACATCATTTAACCATCCCTTTTCAGAACACTTTGATTAATATAACCCCATATCTCTGTGGGTCTGTATGTAACATGAAATTCATAGCTATTGGAATGAATTAATCAGGGTTTTTTTTTTTTTCTATTTGACATTTTTTTATTCGGTTTTAAAACATTTTAGTGGAGGGGTACAGAAAAAAGAGAAGGAGGGGTAGGGGGGGGGATCCATTGTGTACATGAAAACACAGCATTGACAACATAGGTACAAGAGTATAATGCAAATGGTTAGGTACATCCATGTAGAGGAAGGTCTCATTGTTAACATGCGTTTATTCGGGCTGATACATAATCTATTAACAATAGGGTGGCTTAAAATGGAAACCAGTGTAGAGTGTATATAAGGTCAACATAATGATTGCGATACCTGATTATCTTGCAGGTTTACAATGGTCAAACTCATAATGTTGCTGTATTCTACATATACCCAGGTTACAAATGTCTACATAACAGATCTTAGGTTACAGATCTCCATTTGTTTCAGAGTATCCATGCCTCACTAGAGGCTCGAGATAAAGGGAAGGTCAAAAATGTGGGTAGTGTCTAACTCAACCAGTAAGTCTGAGATTTTAGGTGGATATGTAGACTTCCAGACGTTCGCTATCTGGTGTTGTGCCACTAGTATGAACAGGATTATTAGTTTTTGTTTAGGTTTAGAGGTAGCAGTGGGAAGGTGCATTAATAGGTAAGTTACCGGTACAAGTTGTAGAGGGCAGTCTGTTACCTCGGTAATGAGTTTGTGCATTCTTTTCCAGAAGGCGTAAATGGGTGCACATTGCCACCATATGTGGTACATGGAGCCCTCTCTGTCTCTGCATCTTCAACAGGTCAAGGGGGTTTGCGGGTAAATCTTGTGTAACCTGGCTGGCACCAGGTACCACCTGTATAGTACTTTATGTTGTTCTTCTAGGTATGTAGAGGATTTAATCAGTCCCATCGGAGCTGAGATCATGTGATACCATTGTTGAGGCGTTATTGAGCATTGGAGGTCCGCCTCCCATTGTTTGGCATATTGAGAAGCCGTGAAGGGCAGATAATCTAATAATAATTTATAATAAATGCAGATCTGTTTACAATTTTTGGGTAGTTTCACAGTAATACCTAGCTTTTCCCAATCTGAAATGCTGGTCATAGAGACACAATGTTGGGCACCCTGTGGTTGGTTCTTAAACAAGTATGACCTCAGTTGCATATAAGAACACAGTGATGTCTGGGACAGGTCATACTTAGAAGCCAGGGTGGGGAAATCAAATTGGGTGTTATCCTGGAAGAGGTGATACAGATGTGTTGCTCCCTTATCATGCCAAGGGACAGCGTTAAATGTAGGAATGCAGTACAGAAAGGCTTTAATGGGGGTCGCTAGGGATAAACCTGACATGTTGGTTAGTTTGCTCTTAAATTTATTCCCACACTTGTAAGATTAATTGGGTCTGGGCAGGAAGTGAATGTAATACTGGTCTACCCTGTTTGGGCAACCACAACAAATGGGTAAGATCGTGGGGTTTAAGGAGGGATTTTTCCAAGATCACCCATTGTGGTCGGGGGTGTCTACCATATGGGGTATAGCCGCGGTTAGTATAGTCGCGTGGTAGTAGGTGAGCACATTAGGTAAGGCTAAGCCTCCTCTCCGCAAGGGAGCTTGTAGAAGTTTCATCCCCACTCTGGGCCTACCAATTTCCCATATAAATTTAAGAAATTACATATGTATAGCTTTAAAGTAGGCCAAAGGTATGGTGATACGTAATATGCGAAATAAATAGAGTAGTCTAGGGAGAATATACATTTTAAATGCCACAATGCATTCTGTCCAAGAGAGGAACAAGGGGGACCATTTCCTGAGCAGGTGGTGGAAAGTGTTCCAAATGTTGATATAATTAGCTGAGTAAAGGTCAGTGTGGATTTTGGTGATAGAGAGCCCTAAATATTTAATGAAGTCCAATCTCCATTTAAACTGGTAAGTGCATGTTAAAATATTCAACAGAGTGGAGGGGATACCAATCGCCATAGCCTGGGTTTTTGTAGTATTGAGAGAGTAGTACGACACCCTACCATAGTCTTGTATCAATTGAAGAATAGTGGGCAGAGACTCTTGAGGATTTGTAACATAGAGTAATATATCATCAGCAAACGCGCTAATCATTATCTGGTGGTTATGAAGCTGCACACCATATATTTTAAGCTGGAGTCTAATCAAATGAAGTAATGGTTCCAAAACTAGTACACAGAGAGCGGTGAGAGAGGGCATCCTTGTCGCGTACCATTAGTGACCTGGAATGGATGTGACAGAAAACCAGCCTGTGCGACTTGTGCTGTAGGGCAGGAATAAAGTGCAAATATTTGTCGCATCATTGATGGAGGAAACCCATAACAAGTTAAAACCTGTTGAAGGAACAGCCAAGGCGTTTGAATGCTTTTTCTGTGTCTAGAACAAGCAAAAGACCCCCTTGGCTGGACCACCTAAGTTTATTCAGGACCAAAGATAATTTGCAGGTATTGTCTAGGCCTTATCTCTCCAGGACAAACCCGGTTTGATCATCGTGGATTAAGTATGGCAATAGTGGACTAAGCCTGTTAGCAAGAATTTTGTCATCAATTTTAGCATGGGTGTTGAGGAGCGATATGGGCCAAACATTTTTGCACGTATTGGGGACCTTGTCAGGTTTAGGAATGATCACTATTTTAGCTAATAGCATTTCAGACTGTAAGCTACCTGTGGTTGAGGCTTCCTGATGCACCTTTAGGAGGTAGGGGCCAATTATATTAGCAAACTTTTTATAATATAAGTTAGAAAGGCCATCCACTCCAGGCAATTTTCCCTGGGGCAACAATTTGATAGCAACTAAAACTTCTTGCAGTGTAATGGGTTTGAGAAGGTCATGCACTTGGGCCGTGCCCAATTGCGGGAGAGAGGTCAAGCTTAAATAGTGTTGAACTTCTTGTAAGGTAGGTGAGTGTGTGTTAGGGTCTAGTTTCAGGTTACAGAGTTTAGTACAGAAAGCCGCAAATTTGTGGCTGATTTCCTGTGGGCCTACATATTTAGTGCCTCCCTAACTTATTATATAGGTTATTCTAGACTCTGCATATTTATTTCTTAAATGGTTAGCCAGGGTTTTGGATGCCTTCCCTGAGGAGTGGTATTGTCTCTCAATCTTTGAAGTAAGTAATTTTTTTTAACAGCATTTAGTTCCATGAGTTTGCGATGTAGGGAATTTAGTTTAGCTAGCAAGTCCGGTGTCGGGTGCGGCTTATTTTGGGATGCAGTCTGTGCCAATTGTTTGTGACATTCCAGGAGGTCCGATTGTTGTCGTCTTTTAAGATTAGACGACCATTTAAAAAAAAATAAAATGCCTCTAACAACCGCCTTATGGGCAGACCACACGTGGTGTCAGAGACCTCTCCCTGAGAATTACTTTGAAAATAGTCTGCAAGTTCAGTTCTAACATGATTCCCAAATGTATCGTCCGTCAACAATGTTTCATTGAGGCGCCAAGTGCCTTTGCCTCTAAATTGATACTTATCGTGTAATGTCAAGAATACTGGGCTGTGGTCGTACCAGGTTATGTCACCTATACTGCAAGCAGAGAGTTGTGTTAAGGTCACTGTGTCTAGAAAGAGGGTGTCGATTCTGCTATGGGTATTATGGACACACAAATAAAAGGTATAGTCCCTCTCTGAGGGGTGAAGTGTTCTCCATCCATCATAGAGGCCATAAAGAGTTATAAGTCTGTCTATACTGTTACAGGCAGAGGCAAGCTGTTTCCTCTGTCTGCGAGTAAGTGTTGCGGACGTATCCATACAGGGCGATTGTACAAAGTTAAAGTACCCGTATAGTATAAGTCCGCCCTCTTTTACCTTGATAATTTTATGTAATAGAGACTGTAAAACATTTCTGGAATCACTAAGGTATAGTGAACAGTATTAATCGACCCTGGGGATCCGTTATTTCTTGATGGAGCCTAAAGGCAACATCTTTATGGATAAGGACCGATACACCTTTCGTTTTATTGTGCGAAAGGGCGTGAAATTGAGTAAGAAAATATTTGTTGTATAAGCACGGAGTTTTGGTCTATGATAGGTGTGTCTCTTGGAGACATGCTATGTCCTCAAAACTCAGAGGAGCAGCCTCTGCGTTTCTCGGGAGTTGAGACCCTTCACATTAAGTGTAACTAGCTTTACCATGGCATAGCATGGGAGGGATGTCTCTGATTAAGTTAAGCCCTAAGTACTTGTTACAGTGTGCAAAACAAGGAATACCTATAAAGATGCCGTTGCGTAGAAACTCAGTCAAGGCGTATATATACCATGTACCATTTGATATGTGGGAGTATAGGTGGGTAAGGTAGAGTTAGGAGTTAGGTAGCAGAGGGAAGGTGAGAACTCTGTCTCTCTGGGAAGGTGAGTGTCTGGGAGGCAGTGGCGGTGGTTATCTCCAGCGGTGAAGAAGCCCAAGGAGCTACTGAACTGTTTAAAAAAAAAAAAAATATTCCTTCAGTTTCCTAAATGCAGGTTAGTCAGGGATGGGGTAGAGCCTCTGAGTTAGTGCACGGGGCAATTGGCTGTCATTGTAGAAACCTAATATTTTATGCATAACAAAACTATGCATTTAACCCCATGGTTAAAGTATGGATACGGGCATAATAGTGCCATCTGGATAGGGTGGCCCAAAAAATACTCAGAACAGAACAATTTATAACCATGTAAGACCTGAAGCAAGTTCAAAGTTATAGCAAATAGGAATAACCCATCGTGAGAACGAAACCTCAACAATTAAGCATTGTCCCACTCTTGTGGTCAACATATGTGATCATACAATACCCAGGATAAAAGTAAAGTGAAGTCAGGTTTGGGTCCACTCTGGCGTCATTCGAGGAACCTTAGCAGGAACTGAAGGCTGTAGATCAGGCAGTGGGACTCCCCATTCACTCAGTTTCTGCAGGCCCTCCTCAGTAGTTGTGATTGGGTGGACAGATCCCTGTCTCAGGATGAGAAGCTTCGCTGGATAGCCACAGCGGTAAGAGATCTCCTTCTCCTTTGACCCAGTTCCTGCATTTCCCTGTGCAGATCTGTCACTAGAGATTTTAGCTAGGTGGTGATGGTAGCCTGTATTGTGGTAGATAGCTCTGTCATCATTGCTCTCATGTTGGATGTGTTTAGGGGACCCTCCTCAGTGCAGGAGTTTGGTGAGGTGGGCGGGGAGGGAGATATCTCACGCGAGTGAGGCTCGCCGCCATCTTGGGAGGCATGAAGACTTTCCCAGCTTTTCTGCAAAGAGGCTCTAGCGAGGAAAAAGGACGCTCGGTCCGCTTTTTGACGCTCTGGATTTTTGCCTCTGAGACATGACAGAGGTATGTGCTGTCCCGGTGGTTGCTTCGCTCGCTATTCCGTTTATTTATAGCTCTGTTTTGCTCGGCCATCGGAGCTTCACATAAATGCGACCTCTCGGCTCGAGCTCTTAGCCACGCCCCCAATCAGGGTATTTTTAATGCCTATAATTCTGCTACTTTGGTGTAAAACAAAAAATCCCTGGTTATTTTCAATGATTCCCGGTGTACTTCACTTTCCAATTTCCTATTAATTAACCATTATCATGACACCTGCCAGGCACGCACTGCAGCGACACGTTTCCTCACAGTGCTTATGTCTGCTGGAGGTGCCGCTCTTGCTCCCGTTCTCTAAGTTCTCCTCCAGCAGTCTGACATGCTGGCAGCTGTGAAGCTGAGCCCTTAAATGGCTCCGCCTTCTCCACCTCGAATACAGATGCAAACGTGCGTGCAACAACACGCAGATGTCACACACGCACACTCTGACTTCACATGCCAATACCCAGTACCTACCCCCAATAGGCTATTTTTCCTCAAATTAGACATTTCTTAGTGCCTTGTCGTGGTTTCCCTTAGAGGTTGTTCGAGAACGCTTGATATTTGTTTCTTGATAATTTGACCTTGGATGCTTATAGACTATTCCTAATTCTATATCTCAGAATCTTGGCTATTATTATCAATCTACGTACTCTCTGCTTCCCTGAACTTGGTGTGTCTAATACTATTCCATATAACATTGAAACAGGTCACTCTAAGGCCCAGTAATACATTGTAGTATCTAGTTTTATATTATTTGTATTTGTACACTTAAGTACTGCATGTTGGGTAACTAATCCTAACAACCTTAGTAAAAATCTATAATGTACACATATTCACAGTCTACTATCATGCTGAAGAAAAACATTCCCTCTTCTTTTACTTTATCTAAATTTTGAGTGTCAGCATCCATTTCCTTTTAGCATGTAAAACCAGGTTATTTAAAGATTTCAAGGCTGGATGAGCTGTTCTGAGAGGTTTGTGCAAAGCTATGACTGGAACATTCAAGGTAGGGAGGGATATACAAGTGGAGCTGCATTTCTGTCTCCAGGCAGGGGATGACCTGATTCCAGAGCCTGACTAGAAACGTTAAAACTTAGCAATACATTTCTACAACCTACGTCTTGCTTTCTTTGTAAATAAAGAATTATTGGGCCAGTTGTACTAAAGTACAGTAAATAATGACTTTGACAGTGTTTAAGTATTCAGGGGGTTAAAAGGGAACTGTCACTTCTCTGGAAATGGCACAGTTGAATAAAACAGTGAAAATCACCTATAACTTGTGTTCACCATTTTTCATGTGATGCATCAACTTCTTTTAAATATACATGAAAGATTGCAAATTGGCATCACATTCCAGTTCAGTCCTGGCACAATCATGGCACACATTGCACTGGAGAAAGAGATACAGTAACATTCTATTTCTCCTCCTCTCTCTATGCTCTCTTTTTGCTGACTGACAAGTGTTTTTTTTGTTTTTTTTTATATGACAGAAGAGAGGCAAACTTATAAGTGGTTTAACAGGAACCCAGGATTGAGGTGCTCAAGTCCAAGATGGAGGTAGATAAATTAACTTTCCTTACCAGACAGAAGCATTGGGTCTTTATCTACAGATTTGCGCACTTGATCAGACTCCCCAGTCAAGGAACTTTCATCAATTTTGAGGTCATTTCCTTGAATAAATAAACCATCAGTTGGAAGCAGATCACCTGGGGGAAGGAGAGATTAAAGCTTTAGGTAGCCCACCTTAACAAATACATAGCTAAATAATGTCTATGTTTCCTCCACCCAGTGCCAATACTGTAATGAAGAACCTTGCACCAAAAACCCCTTACAGTATAAATAGCTTGAATAATTATATAATGATCGAAGAATCAGATGAAGGGTCATACCATATTTAACTTGTGCAATATCTCCAACCACCATCTCAGCCACTGGGATCTGAATGACTTGACCTCCACGGACAACAGTGAATTTTTGTTCTTGTTCAATGCGACTTTGGAGGCCTCTGAACTGCTTCTCCTTGCTCCAGTCATTGAAAGCAGTGACAAATACGACACACACAACAGATAAAAGAATGGCAGCTCCTTCAATCCAGCCTGCTTCTGCTTCTCCTTCATCTTCAGCCCCTGCACTGCCACCACAGTCTGAAAAGACATTGAAAAAAATTGCAGGACTTCTTGAGGTCAAATCTCATTAAAACCATGGACAATATATTTGTAATTTTAACTTGTGGTTATCCTACGTTGTCTGTTAAAATTGGATTTAGATGATTTCAGAAGTGTTCAAATGATGGGTACCTGCCAAGAGTTTTTCCACAAGAGTATTCATATTTTGAAAAAACAAAACAAAAAAACAACAGAGACTAAAGTGTTTCTTATATTTAATCACATTCTGTATTCCTACATAATTCTTTATAATCTATTACAAGCTTTGATTTTTAATACCATCAAGGTCTAGAAACAATATTTCTTGTAGACCATGTGATGACAAACAGTAAACAGACACATAAGCAGATACATCTGATCAGCTCTGTAATGTATACAGCAGCTGAATATAAACAGTCATCATGTAACATAAAGCTTTATAACAGGGATGAAAAGGGTTCAGGGACTGCTTTGTATTGAAATGAAACGCTGGAGGTGAAGCTAAAAATAAACTGGCTGAAATCATTAATGAATCTTGATCTGCTTACACACACATCAGTAGATATCCTGCTCTCTCCCTGGCTCTGTAATACCCTGTGATCTGATCTACCAGTCCAGCCTAGGCATGATGCCACATCTCAGGTACACCCCTCTGAAGGTGACCCTGGAATGAGGATTTAGCAGTTGCCATTAGAGTCTAAGGCCTGTAACCAGAGAGGAGGGGCAATGGTATGTATTAAATGTTGCATACATTTCCGCAAAGGAAAAGGTATCACCTGGATTTGTATATCAAGTATTAACAACTGCCTTGTCATTTTTTTTAATTTACATTTTTTTAATATGAAGAATTTTTCCATATATATACCCTACAATAGTATATATATACTATTTATAGGGTAGATATATGGAAAAATTCGTCATATTCCCCAGGTAGGGAAAGATTACAACCTATGGAGGCATATAAATGGGACGTGTGTTATATATAAAGACTGTGGATAAATGTGGAAAGGTTTGTTATGGAATGTTTCTGTTGAGTATCCCAGAATTGGATTTCTGTTGAGTATCCCACAATATTGAGTAGATGATTATAGTGTTAAGAAGTGGAGCAATATTAGAGCTGAAAAGCACAACCCCTTTCCCACATGCAATCAAGTAAAAAAAATAAAAAAAAATGTATACTTATATTGCTTGTTGCTTAATATCCCAATCCAAGCTCAGCATATATGGGAATAAATATATAAAAAGGATCATAGAACAGATCTGCATGAATCAGTAGATGTTATTAAATTTTAAAAACACTGAATTAAATTAGCTTAAATAGCTGAATGAAAAATGTATTACAGTATTACCACAAATTAAAAACAAAGGATGATCATCTATACAAAACAAGCTGCAGAAAATGATAAAAGAATGATAATAATAAAAACATAAAATCACTGTTAAGTTGACATATATTTAGCAGATTACTGCTCAATTAATGCAACAGTGAAACCAAACACTATCAAAATGTACAGCAGGTTACTGCTTACTAGATGTGGTGGTGAGTATAACGGTATAAATCCGTTTACCCACAAACATGTTTTCCCGCTCTGGGAGATGTCTCCTGTGCCAAGAAATGGCTGATCGTCTGTGGGGTGCCTTTTTACTTGATCCGGATGGCGTCTGATTTTGCTGCTGCTTTTTCAAAACGCCCGGCTTATAAACAGGCTCCGCCCCCTTATTGACGTACTTCCGTGTCTACGCGTTTCTCCGTTCACAGACGGCTTCGTCAGGATGTGAAGTGTTTGAGTGTTCCCTTTATCTGGGAGCTTTTTATATGCCTCGCTTTGAGTAGATGAGTTGTGGAAGGACAGGTCAAGCACCATAACTACTTGTTTTCTTGTATATTTAAAGTGGTATACTAACACTATAATAACAACTGCAAGTTGCAATATGACTGTTTTGGTGCCTATAGTGTCCCTTTAATATTAATGGCATCTTTATTTATTTCCACAATTAATTAAAATGGCAGAGGGTTCAACTTTACACTGATATCCTTGTTGAGAAGTTTGTGAAGCTTAATTGATAATGTCCTCTGTTAATGCATATGACATTTTGCAATAAGAGCACTTCTGTTATGACAATGTCTAAATAAACATTGTGAGTTATAATTTTTTAACAGCTCATCACATGTTTAATCATCATTGCACACACGACATCTCACAGAAGATCTATTTAAATGTGCAATGTGGTATACTGTAAGAAAAAGTAAATTAGCGGGCTTACTATACAGCATTCTACAAAGTAATATGCCTAAAAATTCCTGTGGAGTTGATTTACAAAGCAAGTGTGTATCCCCGGTTTTTACTCTGCCTCCTCAGCAATTTCACAGAAATTTAAAGTATTTCATTCCGAGGTCTTGTCCAATGAGGGCCTAAGGATTAGCATGGGTGAAGTTGTGGTTAATCTCCCACACACTAATCCTCACATTCTGATTGGCTGCAGCCAACAAATTCAGGGTTGTCATAGCAATGTTCCAAAGGTGCCTCTGTGCAAAACATGCTTCAAAAATATGGACTCTAGGAATTTGAATACAAACCTTTCATTTGCAAAGCCATCATGCTCGTAGTTCTACAGATGGAGCACCATTCGATGGTAGTCTGTTGCAGGATTGTGTTGTGTTGGTTGTTGCATGGCTACCAATCATAAAAACAAAACGAGGCACCAACTGCGCAATACAGACATTCATTTCATGTGATTCAGAGTTAAATATGCAGAGTCAAAAGCACTTATAAAAAGCTGGCAAACACAAACCAAATAAACAGAAATGCAATGTAGCTATTACAGAACCTTAGCCATATCAAGATCTATTAGATATCGCTGCATAATTGGAATTGCAGTACATTTTTCACAATTCAGGGTAATAATTTAGAATCTATTTCATACTATATTAAATGACTCTAGTACTCAATAAAAAATATACTGCACCTTTAAAACTAAAGTGCAGTTTCTCTATATACAATGCATTATCAAAAGAGTACTTGAAAGTAATAATTACAAATAAAAGAGTTACCGTACTTTGCTAATATTGAATTGAGTTAATTTGCTAATATTGAATTGTACAATGCCTGGTGAAACAGTCATTTTGGGAATAAGAGGTCCAAGATGGAGTTTCACTACAGACAAGTCGGTTGCACATGTCCAAGTCCATTCAAGTCTGGTATGGGATGAAATGTGGTATAATATAATGGCTATTCATGTACCAGTCTGAAATCCGCTCTTAAAGCTAAGCCTAGCCAGCTGAGTATGTCAGGTCCCTTTTTGACCTAGATAAGTTTGCAATTAAAAAGTAGATGATGAGGAGCAGACCTCCTTATCCATACACCATTACCAGAGATATGAGGGCAGATTGTGAAAAAAAAGTCCATTCTCCTCTTTTCTAACCCCATGTGCATCAATATGTGGGTTAATATTCTAAAGTCTAAACAGTAGGGGAATGTGTGGGCATTGGGCAATTAGTTCTAGGTGAAGGCATGTGACCCAGTATAAAGTATTGCATCAAGTATGGGCCAGGAGATCTGAAATATCAGTATTGTCCAGGAGCTTGGAACAACAAAGGGACGCTCTCTGTACATTAACTCCCACTCGTTGCACGTGTTGTGTGTGGGTGGTCAAAAGCATGAAATTAGACTTCCATGGGGATGGGGGTACATTTGTTGGCCCCCCA
This sequence comes from Pelobates fuscus, assembly GCF_036172605.1. NCBI lineage: Eukaryota > Metazoa > Chordata > Amphibia > Anura > Pelobatidae > Pelobates > Pelobates fuscus. The sequence goes on from NC_086323.1 coordinate 115,288,190, forward strand.
CCTGCAACAGGAGCAAAGTACTTTCTATGTAATCAAAAGACAGTAAATTGTGCTGCACTGAAAGCGAAAATCATAAAAAGTATCTGTATTTCTACTGTGACTAATTTGACTTACATTTTACAGATTCAGTTTTCAATTTAGCTGCCTTCGGTGTGTAACGAGCAAAGCTCCTTTTAGGCTATCACTAAGGTGTCAAATGTGACTTCTAGGTAAGTAAGAGAATGCTGAAAAATCAGGATTAAGATAAGGCTGTATAGATTTCCTTGTACTTCATATACGTTTACAGAGTCAATGAGCATCAAGATAGTCTCCGTGTCAGATTGGGACAACTTTGGCCTAATTTAGTTCTTGCTGCTAAAATGAGTGCTTAATGCTGCTGATCTGGGCTTCTGTTACCTTGTAAAATTCTTTAATTTGTGTCTATGCATAATCAGCTCATACATATGAGATTTATATGTGCTGTTAAATTATAATTATTTATATAGCACCAAGATCTTCTGCAGCACCGCACAATAGGAAAAGCAAAACAAACAATTTTAACAAAACATGTTTGACATACGGTAAGAGTAAGTGAAGAGGGACCTGCCCAAACCAGCTTACAGTTTAAAAAATTATCTCCATTCACCAGGACCGAGCTAGAAGGTTTCTACTACCTGTAGATTTGAAGAAATGTAAAAGGACACGTTCAAATTTGAACCACTACAAAGCACTGCAATAGTTATAATGCCACCAGTGCCCTGGCCACCCTCCCATGTAAGTAGTCAAATTGTTTTAGAATGGTGTGATTTTTTACCTGGGGAATGGCACTGCTCCCCAGTCCCAGAATTTGGAAGTGAGTTAGGAGGTTCTCTTAACTCCCCTGAGTTAAGCCCTGTAGTGCTGGCTACTTCACTGGCTGCAAGTATTAGTGAAGCCCTGCATTGGGTATTCTTATTTGATTTATTACCCTCATTTGTATTATCAATAAAATACACAGAGTGATATTCCTAACTTGAACAACTAACAGTAAAAGGCAGAAAAATAAGGTCAGTGCTATCAGATGAAAAAGTGCTCTAAATTGTAGTACAAGTGTTTATTGAAGGAGGACAAAATATAAATACACACATGCAAAATCCAGAAAAGTGTAAATTTTAACCATATGGCACCTGGCTAGAGTTGCTAACCAGCTGCCACATTAAATAGTAAAAAAAAAAACATTGTAAAACAATAACAATAAGCCCATAGGATCAATATGGCGCCCATATTAGCATATGGGATGTGTAAAACCTCCATAATGTTCCTGCCTGCCATGCTGCAGGTGGGGGCATATCTATACTAGCGACTGGGCTACTATTGCTGTCCAGTCAGGTGGTGGCTTTAAATGAAATAAAGGGGGGCTGGAGTGATCACTCTGCCCCCCCCCCTTTCCCTACCCATAAACAGTGGGTGGGGGTTATTAAAAAAATGTAAATAGGGAAAACATCCTAATTGACTCTCCAGCCCCATCCATGGTCAGCAGGTGCGGTTACTTAATAAAATAAATAGAGGGGACCTGGTATCCCCCTCACTCCCTACCCATTGGTGGCAGATGGAGGTTATTAAAATTATAATACCGTGGGGTACCTAGTGTCCCTCCTCCTGAACCCACAGACTCTGATTATATATAGTACAGAAGTTAACAACGATAAATATCTCCAGTAGCATAAATGACACTGCACCACGCACCCTTATTTACGCATTAGAACTTAGCCCAAACAAATGATAATTCAGTTCCCACCTTTCCAAAGGCAGGAAGGTACTAAAAGGGACAAACTCTTAGTATAACAAAAAAGAATAATAATAAAAAAAGAACTTTGTACAGAAAAACCTTATTGAGATAATATTAAAAAAAAGTGTTCATGTTTTTTGTGCATTTTACAAACTTCAGACCGCAGTAACTGTTAACAAAATATAGTGTTTAGTGCATTACCCTGTTATAATATAATAAAGACTTGATACTTTTTTTTTTTTTTTTGCTTGATGATCAGGCAGAAATCAGATTGCCATTTTAAAGTCTAGAATTCTTTTTCTTATTATTTTATTATTTATATAGCGCCCGCAAATTCCGTAGCGCTGTACAATGGGTGGACTAACAGACACGTAATTGTAACCAGACAAATGGACGCACAGGAACACAGGGGTTGAGGGCTCAGCTCGATGATTTTACATGCTAGAGGTAAAATAAAATCTTTCCCTTTTTGACAAAAGTGTAAATTCTTTTAGTATGGTATTTTGACTACTTTTGGATTAAAAATGACAATAATGTGCGAAAAGGTTAACTGTGACGGATTTGAGTGTTCTTCCAACCTAAAGTAATGTGTTGCAATAAACTGACACAAAAGAAAACTAATTAAGAGGAGCACAGCTGGCCTCCACACGCCGTATTTAACAGTAACCCACTGCTTGGCTATGGGGATATTTTTATTTTTAGTGATTCGATCACCTTGTAATGTTGCCTTACAAAAGACAACACTTTATAATCAATCAGAGCGATTTTTGCTATTTCTGGCAATTGTGAATAAAGGAACAAAGCATGAGGGTGTCCTTGGAACAGTCTGTCCATATGGAAGCGCCTGGAAGCCCCAGCGCTGTGTAAAACAAAACAACACATCTGCTACAACAAATTACTTTTTTACACTAATGATAATGACAAAATGCAGAATGGAAATGAATTGAGATTAGCTAACCATATGAAACCTTCAGGCTCACTGCTCATTACAGTCTTACTAACGCATGTTTACTTCTCACCAACACAGCAGAACCCAGGTATTTAAACATCGGGCCGCTTGTGGGTAGGTAGCAAACTACTATTCCCATGAATCCTTGCAAAGCACAAGCACAGCAAAAGTTCAAAACAACAGGGAACATGTAGATTGTTCTACGAGCTGGGAAGAGCCACATGTGGTGGTAACATTAAACACTTAAAAAACAATTTGACAAAAAAGAGATATCACCCAAAAGGGTCTTAATCACATAACCCAACATTTTAAATGGACAAAGAAGGGCACTTTAATTTTAGAGGTATGGGTGTGGCCAGGGGTGGGGCTGTAATGAGAAATATGACCTGACTTACAAAAAACAAATTGGCCAGCTAAAATGTTATTTAGAACACAAACAGTATATCCTATTTACACAGACTGATTTTGAAACACATTTATTGTAGTTCAAATACAAATAACTGAGAATATTATTGCTGTGGAGCTGTTATCCATTAAAACACACTAACAATATAGAACTCCTAGAAAAGAGGGATGTTGGGATAGAAAAGAGGTAGGGATTTGCTCCTAAATAGGGACACGTTGGAGGTATGTAACCACATACAGTGAGTGTTATCTCACTGGTGCCCTTACAAACAAAGCTAAACGTTTTGCATGCCAGATATACACTCGAGGGCATGCCATGTAAAAAATATGCTTGGCAAGCTTTCTATGCACATGAGATCCATCTACACCTGATGATTGATTGAGTGTGGTACAGATGATATCCTCGTGGGTTTAGTAAGCAACATTTCTTTCCCCTAAAAATCCATAGACTTTACCAAAGCTATTCTAGTATTTGTATTATAGAAACAATAGAAACATAAAATGTGATGGTAGAAAGGAACCATTCGGACCATCTAGTCTACCCAATATTTCAAAATAAAATTTAAATAGTCCCAGGCCTTATCTTAAGTCTAGGATAGCCTTATGCCTATCCCATGCATGCTTAAACTCCCTCAGTGAGTTAACCTCTACCACTTCAGCTGGAAGGCTATTCCATGCATCCACTACCCTCTCAGTGAAGTAATACTTCCTGAAATTATGTTTAAACCTTTACCCCTCTAATTTAAGACTATGTCATTTTGTTGGTAGTTCTCCTTCTTTTAAAAATAATCTCCTCCTTTACTATGTTGATTCCCTTTATTTATTTAAATGTTTCTATCATATCCCCCCCCCGTCTCGTCTTTCCTCCAAGCTATACATGTTTAGTTCCTTTAACCTTTCCTGGTAAGTTTTATCCTGCAATCCATGAACCAGTTTAGTAGCCCTTCTCTGAACTCTCTCTAAAGTATCAATATCTTTCTGAAGATACGGTCTCCAGTACTGCGTACAACAGTGGTGACACCCCCCCCCCCGCGCGCGCCACCCCCACCTAACCCTTCCCCCCTGCCCCGCCTTCTAAATACACACACATTCACTGACAGATACGTATACACTAGCTAACAGACAAACACAGTCAGACACACACAGTCGGACACACACACACTAACAAACACACACAGTCGGACACACACACTAACAAATACACACAGTCGGACACACACACTAACAAACACACACAGTCGGACACACACACTAACAAACACACACAGTCGGACACACACACTAACAAACACACACAGTCGGACACACACACACTAACAGACACACACAGTGAGACACACACACTAACAAACACACACAGTCGGACACACACTAACAACACACACAGTCGGACACACACATACTAACAAACACACACAGTCGGACACACACACACTAACAGACACACACAGTGAGACACACACACTAACAAACACACACACTAACAGACACACACAGTGAGACACACACTGTCGGACACACAGTCAGACACACACAGTCAGACACACACACTAACAGACACACACACACACTAACACACAGTCACAGACACACACTAACAGACACACACACACACTAACAGACACACACACACACACACTAACAGACACACACACACTATCAGACACACACAGTCAGAGACACACACACACTCACATTAACACATTTTTTTTTTTATTTACTCCCCCCCCCAGCCTCCTTACCTTTGGGAAAGCTGGGGGTGGGGGGGTTCTCCCATTCCCTGGTGGTCCAGTGGCTGTAGGGCGGCACTGGCGGGCAGGCTGGGCGGCCGGCGAGGGAGCTCTTCCCCTGAGCTCTCTGCTCAGCTCCCTCACGCGCCACCCGCAGAGTGAGACTGGGAGCCGGAATATGACGTCATATTCCGGCTCCGCCTCCCAGCCTCACTCTGCGGGCGGCGCGCGAGGGAGTTGAGCAGAGAGCTCAGGGGAAGAGCTCCCTCGCTGGCCGCCCAGCAACCAGCCCAGCATGTCTGTTAGCCGCAAGGCTAACAAGACATTTGCCTTGGGCATTTGGGGGCGGCGTTTTTTGCCGCCCCCTGGAAAATGCCGCCCAAGGCAAATGCCTTGTTTGCCTCGCGGCTAATACGCCCCTGGCGTACAATACTCCAAGTGAGGTCTCACCAGTGTTCTGTACAATGGCATCAGCACTTCCCTCTTTCTACTGCTAATACCTCTCCCTATACAACCAAGCATTCTGCTAGCATTTCCTGCTGCTCTATTACATTGTCTGCCTACCTTTAAGTCATCTGAAATAATTACTCCTAAATCCCTTTCCTCAGATGTTGAGGTCAGTAGGGTATCAAATATCCTATACTCTGCCCTTGGGTTTTTACGTGGTGATCTACCTTTTGAGCACCCCTGATGCAGGGTATACTTAGTGCCTTAGGATTACTGGGCCCACTTTACAAATTAAAAAATAACTAAAAGTAAAGTTAAACCTACATTCCTGTCAGTGGCGTCCTTGTCTCCACTTTCTTCTGAGATTAGTAAAAGCAACAATAAATAAGGATTTGGTAAAACAAAATAAAATATGGGGCTACTATCACCCATGTGGGTCACTCTACCACACATACAAAAGTGCAAAACAAACAAAACAAAATATATAAATTGGCACACTGAACACAAATATTACCACATATAAAGCAAATGGCAATCCTGTAACAAAAAAGAAACAGAAAAAAACATAGAATAATAAAGTTAAAACAAGTGAAACACAGTTTATAATCAGTCTTACTCACATGCTGCTGAGCCGCTTAAAGGGACACTATAGTCACCAGAACAACTACAGCTTATTGAATTTGTTCTGGTGAGTAGAATCATTACCTTCAGACTTTTTGCTGTAAACACTGTCTTTTTAGAGAAAATGCAGTGTTTACATTACAGCCTAGTGATAACTTCACTGGCCACTCCTCAGATGGCTGTTAGAGATCCTTCCTGGGTCATGGCTGCCTAAAATGCATCCAAACATGCAGTATCTCCTCCCTCTGCATGCAGATACTGAACTTTCCAGATAGAGATTCATTGATTCAATTCATCTCTATGAGGAGATGCTGATTCGTGTAAAATGACACAGAGCACTCTGATTGGTGGATTTCAAGCTAACCAGAGTGCTGTGACAGGTAAATGTAGAGACTTACCTGTCAGTCTCTTTATTTACCTGTCAGAGCACTCTGATTGGATGGCTTAAACCCACTAATCAGAGTGCTCTGAGGCTAATTGCAGGGCGGGGCAAGGCTTTATAAGCCACCCCCAGCCCTGCAGAGCTCAGTCTGCGTGGAGCCCTCCATGGGTGAAGAAGGATTATTATATTTTTGCGCTCGTTTTTTTTTTTTTAAGTGCTTTGGTTATTCTGGATTGGGGCTGAAAAAAGAAGATTTTAGAAGAAAGAAAACATCAAATGTTAAGTCTATTTTTTTTTTACAGGTATTTAGACAAGGGTCCCCCCTCATTAGGTAGGTAGGGGTAATTGTTTTGGGGGGAGGCGGGTGACTAGGGGTTTGGGGACCCCTAGTCACCTGGGGGGGATTTTTATTTATGGCCCCCACCCACCGTGCAGGGGTGGGGGCCAGGGGTGAGGATATTAGGACCCCCCCCCCCAATTTTTATTTATGTCCCCCACCCACCGCTCAGGGGTTAACTTACTTTAAAAGTTTTTATCTCCTGCTATTTGAATAGAAGCCTAATCACACACAGGTTGCTAGGTATAGCAAGCAATTAACAGAGCATGAGATATGAAATTCTAAATTAAACAGAATGTCTATTAAAGAAAGTTTAAACATTAGAACTCTCTTTACAGGAAGTGTTTAGGAAGGCTGTGCAAGTCACATGCAGGGATGTGGGACTAGGGCTGCATAAACAAAGGGATTTAACTCCTAAATGGCAGAGAATTCAGAAGTGAGACTGCAGGAACGTGATCTATAAACCATAACTGCTTCATTAAGCTAAAGTTGTTTTGGTGACTATAGTGTCCCTTTAATTCTTCAATAAAAAAAATAATAAATAAAAGGAAAGTTTTAATGAAGAGAGAAGACGTCATTTGTGAAAAAGGGTGGCGTAACTAAGCATATTTGCTGCCAAATGTCTTCAGTGCAGAGATGATGATTTTATCATGAGCTGTATGTAACACAGATACTCCTAATTTCTGAATTAGTAATTCTAATAGGATCTCACACCAAACATTGGAGATAATTTGCACTTGCTTCATTGTGCAGGAGAGGCAGCAATTAAACAGATTAAAGTCTTTATTCAAAACCAGGCTCCAAATAAAATAGCAAGTGCACAAACAAAACTTGCATATACAGAACCATCTGAGCAACACCACCAGCAATTAATATAATTATAGGGAGGAATTCAGCCAATCAGAATACTGGACTGTCTGGTACACCCCCGTTTGCCGTTATGATATGTTTCTCTTACAATAATAATTTGTTTTGTTTGCCTAATATCATGTGGGTCCCCCTCTTTCTGCCAAAACAGCTCTGATGCGTTGAGACAAACACTCCACAAGACCTCTGAACGTGTCCTGTGGTATCTGGCACCAAGATTTTAGCAGCAGATCTTTTAAGTCCTGCAAGTTGCAATGTGGCGCCTACATGGATCAGATTTGTTGTTCCAGCACATCCCACAGATGCTCAATTGGATTAAGATAAAGGGGATTGAGAGGCCAAGATAACACCCTGAACTCTTTGTCATGTTCCTTAAACCATTCCTGAACATGTTTTGCAGTGTGGTAGGGTGCATTATGAGAAAGGCTATTGCCCTAAGGGAACCCCATTGCCATGAAGGGGTGTACATGGTCTGCACCTATTTATTGGTAGTAACATCCACATTAATGCCAGGACACAAGGTTGCCCAGCAGAACATAACACTGCCTCCGGACACCTGCCTTCTTCTCGTAGAACATCCTGCTGCCACCTCTTTTCCAGGTAAACAGCACATCTGATCTAAAAGCATACATGATTCATCACACCATGAAACATTCTTTAATTGCTCCATGTTACATTTCTGAAGCTCACGTCCCCATTGAAGGACGTTTCAGCGGTGGACAGGGGTCTTCATGGGCACTCGGATATTCCGACTGGTCTGAGGTTACATAGCCCAATATGCAAAGAGCTGCAATCCACTGTGTGTTCTGACACCTTTCAAATCATGGCAATCTTTAAGTTTTTCAGCAATTTGAGCTACATTTGTTCTTCTGTGTGATCAGACCAGACATGCTAGTCTACGCTCCCCACGTGCATCACTTGGGAGACCGGTTGGTTTACAGCAGGGTATATAAACACAACCTCGCCACATTCCTGTGTTCCAGTCTATTGAACCTCAACTCTATATTGACCCCAGCTTCTGACATTGTTTTCTCTGACCTCTGGCATCCCTTGACTTCGGCTACTCTTCGTTGATCCTGACCTCTGGCATCCCTTGACTTCGGCTACTCTTCGTTGATCCTGACCTCTGGCATCCCTTGACTTCAGCTCTTCCTTGACTATCTTGCTGTTTGTGTCCTTGCCTGTACTGCGACTTGGAACTTTATCCTGCACAGCCCCCGTGCACAGATTCACAGTCCAGGTGGTTTATTACCTGGTCAACTTGGACTGTGTCTATTTGCAAGGGTGAGCAACATATCTGCGCTACAGACTCCCAACTAAGGTAAGATCCTGACAGTAGCTGATCAGTGGATAGTTTGGAAGTGGCACTGAGATTTGTGCAAAGAAAACAATATTTAGCTGAAGCATTCCCTTTTTGGCCTTGCCATCTTCCACCTCAGCTCCATCTTCAGCTCTTGGCAGATGAAGCCACTAGAAGGTGCATCAATAGAGCATTTTCATGTTTGTGAGTATAACACAGAGATCTATGGAAGATCTCACAAGACTAGGATCCTCTTGAAATGCCATAGGCATGTATAGCTCATCATAAACAAGATGCTTATTCAGCTATTATGAAAGACTTCCAATATAATTCCTACATTGTCTTTTGCTATTTGTCAACGCATTCTACATAGCTTGTTTTAAAAATAATTCTATTTAAACACCTCAAAAGAGTCAGTGCCTCTCTAAAGTATAAAATCTGTACTGTGTTCTTACTGGACTCAATATGTGAGAATTTCTGTAAGAAAAACAAATGCTTAAGGAGCTTCTTGTAAAGATTTGAGATTTGCATAACATTTCCCTAGGCACAGACTCATTGGTGCCTTTTCTTTGTGGCCAGATTTCCTAGTTATTCACCTCTAGGGACTGTGCAAAGTAGGTTTAGCTTTGTGCAACTCAGAACTGTAAATTCTGCAATTTTTGATCTATTTAAATACACATAACTGGGGCAATGAGCTGAAACTTGGCATGTTGGTACATTGTCTACTGACACAATCATCTTTGAGGGGCTCATATTTGATCTGTGTTGTAATTTATCATAGTCCAACTTTCCACAGTGCACTATTTAGAAGCAAAGAAATTGTATTACAGACAAATATGTTTACAGATGACACATAGCTATTAAAGGGATACTCCAAACACCAAAACCACTACAGCTTACTATACGCTTACAGTACTTGGAAGTCCCTGCAAACAACTTTTAATTCCTTCCTTATTCCTCTGATTCTCTTCCTTTGATGCATTCATGCTCCACTCCCTACCCACTTGTGCCATATAGAGGAGTTTAGCTTTCTTGTTAGTGGGTTGGAGCTTGGGTGCTGCATGTTAATAGGAAAAAAAAAGCATGAATTACAATGGTAACATATGCTGTGGCAGCTTCCCTGCACAATAACCCTATAATAAGATAAAGTACTTAAAGGGGCACTATAGGTATCCAGACCACTTTAGCTCATTGGATGTCTGGGTACAGTGTCCCTATTGCACTTAGTGCTGCAATGTAAAACAAAAAGCTAAAGGCGCTACATGGATGTTAACAGATTTTTGGTCCAATAACTGATGCTGGAGATCGAGCGTCAGCTATTTCTCCATAGGAAAGAATTGATTACCGTATATACTCGAGTATAAGCCGACCCGAATATAAGCCGAGGCCCCTAATTTTACCCCAAAAAACTGGGAAAACGTATTGACTCGAGTATAAGACTAGGGTGGGAAATGCAGCAGCTACTGGTAAATTTCTAAATAAAATTAGATCCTAAAAAAATTATATTAATTGATTATTTATTTACAGTGTGTGTATATAATGAATGCAGTGTGTGTGTATGAGTGCAGTGTGTGTGTATGAGTGCAGTGTGTGTGTATGAGTGCAGTGTGTGTGTATGAGTGCAGTGTGTGTGTGTGATGCAGTGTGTGTTTGTTTATGTGTTGGTGGGGGTGGGCATTTTGATATATTATTAATTATTTTATTAATTATTTTTTTATTTTTTAATATTATTATATTTTTTTATTATTATTATTTATTATTTAATTGATTTTTTTTTTTTTTTATTATTATTATATTTTTTTTTCGTCCCCCCTCCCTGCTTGATACATGGCAGGGAGGGGGGCTCCTTCCCTGGTGGTCCAGTGTCATTGGTAGTTCAGTGGGGGAGAGAGGGGGGCTGGCAGAGCTGTACTTACCTGTCCTGCAGCTCCTGTCAGCTCTCTCCTCCTCCGTGCGGTCTGTGCAGCTCCCTCTGTCAGCTCCCAGTGTAAGTCTCGCGAGAGCCGCGGCTCTCGCGAGACTTACACTGGGAGCTGACCGAGGTGCTGAACGGACGGCGCGGAGGAGGAGAGAGCTGACAGGAGCTGCAGGACAGGTAAGTACAGCTCTGCCAGCCCCCCTCTCCCCCGGTCTGTATTATGGCAATGCAAATTGCCATAATACAGACTCTGACTCGAGTATAAGCCGAGTTGAGTTTTTTCAGCACAAAAAATGTGCTGAAAAACTCGGCTTATACTCGAGTATATACGGTAGATGCTTTCCCATAGGGAGGCCTAATGCGTGCATGCTCTCGCCGCGCATTAGTGTCCACTCATCGAGGTAGGTCAGAGGAGGCAAAGGCACGACCGAGCACAGAGGGACATTGGCGCTGGGATCAGGTAAGTAAATAAAGACTTTAAACCCGTTATTCACCGCACGAGCCAGGGGTCTGGGAGCCTGTAGTGGTCCTTTAACACTGAGACAACAAAACTAAATTATTTTGTTCTGTAAATACAGAAAACTATTTCACAGTTCTTTGTGGTCTTCTTTCACTACCGTCAGAGGCCACTTAGTCATGGGATCTCGGTAAACACCAGTAGTCTACTGTAGTAGTAGTAGTTGTTGTTGAACCTTTTGTCACAATAGTAGGAGAAGACTCTGGCACAGGGACTTAAATGAACACTATAGCATTATAATGCTATAGTCTCGTATTAACTGCTCTAATGTCCGGTCCTCCATGTCTTAAAAAGCTTTATATTTACCTTTTTGCAATCACCACGCTGCATTTCTCGCTGCCAGTCCCGCCTCCTTGGCTGAGATCATCAGTCTTGACAATCTCAGCCAAGCCAATGATTCCCTATATGGAAGCATTGGGAGGCTAGTGTGCATGTAGGGCAAATTACCGCTCTGCTCCAATAAAATGCTGCTGCGGTTCTCACAGGGAAGGGGTGCATTTAACCCTGCAATGGAAACTACAAAACTGCATGAATGAAGTGGTCTGGATGCCTGTTGTGGTGCTTTAAATTACACTTCCAATATGTTTCACCTTTTTATGTGTTGACTTATGGTTTTATTATTTTTTCCATTTTACATATTTACATTTTTCAAACTGTTAGTATTATGATATGCTGCACCACTACTCTGTTTTTAAATTTATGGTTCACAGTACTCGTGTAATTAACGTTCCTAAAAGAGTTACCAAAAACAAAAAAATCAGTGTTTTCATAAAGTAATTCTCTCTGAGGTGGACTATCCCCCCAAATTATTAAAATAAAAAAAAATTGCTAAAAATTACCTTCCATCACTCCAGGTACTTTCTGTGGCCCAGGTACTTCCTGCAGCCTGATCACCCTTGCCTGCCATCATCCCTTGATGTTTCTGGTGACTTTAGATGCCAATTTTGCACAGAATTGACATTAGCCAGCTCATAACTTTTTTTCGGAGGGGGACTTACACATCTGGCAGCTAAATGGTTAATCTCTGTATATGCAGTGTTTCAAAGCGAAAATTCAAAACATAAAAAGGAATTTGTATTTAAATGTTCATAAAATATTTTATTACACATGAACAGTAAGTCAGAGCTTTTGGAAATTCAGGCTGATCAAGTAAAATGAGGGGGGAAAGTATTTGATCCCCTGCTGATTTTGAACGTTTACCCACTATTAAAGAAATTATCAGAATAACAACAAAAAAAGCCAGAAAAACGCATGTCAAAAAAGTTATAAGTTGATTTGCATGTCAATGAGTTAAATAAGTATTTGACCCCTTAGTACTTGGTAGAAAAACCCTTGTTGGCAATCACAGAGGTTAGAGTTTCTTGTAGTTGGCCACCAGGTTTGCACACGTCTCAGTAGGGATTTTGTCCCACTCCTCTTTGCAGATCCTCTACAAATCATTAAGGTTTCGAGAATGACGTTTGGCAACTCGAACCTTCAGCTCCCTCCACAGATTTTCTATGGAATTAAGGTATGGAGACTGGCTAGGCCATTCCAGGACCTTATACAGATAAAAATTATTTGGGAAACAAGGTATAATTTGGTGCTGCTATCACCTGGTGCTATCACCAGGACTTTGGACGTCCTGTATCAATTATGGTGGGTCTGCACTTGGAAATACTTCTTCAAATTATTCCAAAAGGCAAGATCCAATATAAACTTTCTTTATTCTAAAATAACTTTATAAAAATAAATCCTAAACAAATACAGGTAAAATGTCCTTAAAAGCAATGCACCATGTGGTGCATTGCTTTTAAGGACATTTTACCTGTATTTGTTTAGGATTTATTTTTAAAAAGTTATTTTAGAGTGGTGCATTGCTTTTAAGGACATTTTACCTGTATTTGTTTTTTTTTTTTTTTTTTTTATTATTTTTTTTTTTTTTTTTTCAGACAGTACCTGCCGATGATTTTCTGCTGCCGTTCATATAGTTCGGACTATGGTACTAAGTCATCATTAATATTTCACATTATCAAAAACAAAAAACATAAAGACAATACAATACAAACATATAGATGGTGACAAAGGTCCTCAGAAATGTTCCCATAGTAGTAATTAGAGTAACTAGCTGATTATCTTAACATTTATTCTTATTTTCTATTCTTTTCTTTTTCCTTTCATTTCATTTTTTTTCCCCCTTTTTCCCTTCCCTTTTCTTTTTCTCCTATTTTCTTTATCAAATTAGAATGCGCACAGCTTATTTAACCATATATCTATATCCATCTTTTTTTTTTTTTTTAGATTTATATTTAAGCCGCTTTCCATTTTTAGCTGAAAGATTAACTGATTTTTTATGGTTTCCCAATTCGGTATACTATTAGTTCTCCATCTTCTAGCTATAGAGATCTTTGCCGCTATTAGCGCATGAGTAAGAAAGTATTGAAAATCCATATTATATTGGCTAAGATTTAAGTGTAGTATAAATAATTCTGGAGACAAGGGTATTTTAGTATCAATTATTTCTTGGATTTTGCCTATAAACATTTTCCAAAATTCTGTTATCAAGGGACAGCTCCACCAGATATGTAACATGTCTCCCGTCGCACTATCACACCGCCAGCAAGTAGCTGATATGTTAGGATCCATTTTATTCATGCGACTTGGGACCAGGTACAGTCTATTTATAATCTTAAAATGTAACTCAACTAAATTTAAGCATTTAATATGTTTAACCACAGACACCCAAGCTTTTTTCCAGTCGCTTTTTTCCAATTTTTTCTTTATTTTCAAATCTTTCTCCCATTTCTCAATGGCCGGAAAAATAAGATCTTCTTCCTCGAGTCTTAGTATCGAATTACACTTTTTTAATAGATTTTTCGTGTCATTCGCTTTCAGCAGATGACATAACTTACATTTAGCTTCTGAATGTTCTTTATCTAGTACTTTGCTTAAGTAACTGTTAATCCTTATGAAGTTATATTTTTCTTTTTCTGGAAGAGCGAATTCTGTACTTAATTGTTCAAATGCTTTAAGATTTGATCCAATCATTAGGTCTTCTATATTTTGAATACCTGCTTTGGCCCAATTTTTTAAATTTAGATCTTCTATATTGTTTTCCAAAATTAGAATTGGTAAAGTGTTAATGATACGATTGTTAAGACCCATATTTTTTCTTATTTTGTTCCATGCTTCTCCAATATATTGTAACACTATACTTTCAGACCATGGTTGGCAGTTATCTTTCTTTTTTTGCGTCGACCAAAAAAGGGTAGACAGATCTTTATTATATGACATTTTCTTTTCTATTGCATACCATCTCTCATGTTTAGACTCTGTATGTTGTGAGATAATGCAGTGAGAGAGAGTACTCGCTTGATAGTATTGTTGTATCAGCGCAAGTCCTACTCCTCCATTTGCTTGTTTAATCGCCAAGAATTTTCTTGCCAGCCTAGGTTTCTTTGATTGCCATATAAATTTAGAGAAGGATTGTTGAATAAGTGATAGCCAGCTGTCGGGTACCTTCAGAGGAAGCATTCTGAATAGGTATAACCACTTTGGTAGAACATAGGATTTAACTATATTTATACGGCCCCACCAGGAGAATTCCAGATTTCTCCAATCTTTTAATAGCTTGTTCATTTTTAGAAGTAATGGGAGGAAATTAATCTCAACAATTTTGCTTGGATCTGTACAGATGTTAATTCCCAAATAATTAAATGATTTTTCAATCCAAGTAAAATCAAACCTCTTTTTTATCTCTTTTTTTTCTTCCATATTTACATTACTCGCCAAAATAGTTGATTTGTCTGTATTTAATCTGTAGCCAGAAACCTGTGAAAACTTTTCTATAGTTATCATGAGCTGTGTTATTGATTGTAACGGATTTTCTAAAGTTATGATCACATCATCTGCGTAGAGGTTTATTTTTATGTTTTCTTTCTTATGGTCAAAACCCGAGATGTTTTCGTCTTGTCTAATGGCAGATGCCAAAGGTTCTAATGAAATTATATAGAGTAAGGGGGATAGCGGACACCCCTGTCGTGTTCCATTAGATAATGGGAACCACTCTGAGCTAAAGCCATTCCCCTTTATTCTTGCTGTTGGGCCAGTGTATAGGGCAAAAATTTTCTCAAGAAGTCTTCCCTCCAATCCAAATCGCTGTAGTGTTTGTCTCATGAACTCCCAGTTGACCCTGTCGAATGCTTTCTCAGCATCTAAGGACAGGGTCAACATGGGAGTTCCAGTGGTCCAAGCGGAATCCAATATGTCAATCAATCTTCTGATGTTATGGGTTGAAGACCTCTCCGGGACAAACCCGACTTGGTCTCTGTTTATTATTTCTGATATAATTTTTTTTAAACGTTCTGCTATCATAGCAGAGTATATTTTAATGTCGGTATTCAACAATGAGATTGGACGATAATTCTTTATCTTCTCTGCATCCTTTTCTTGTTTAAGGATAGGCACTATATTTGCTTGTAACAATTCTGCCGGAATGCTATTAGGTGTGACAAAGGAATTGAAAACTCCAATTAGGTCCGTTTTAATATTGTTTCCTAACAATTTGTAAAAAAGGTTATCAAATCCATCTGGGCCAGAGGATTTATTCTTTTTTAATTTGTTGATACAGAAAATCAGTTCTTCTTCTTGAAAAGTTTTATTAAGCTCCTGCAGTTGTATTTGTGAAATTTTTGGACTCTTTATGTTCTCGAGAAATGCACTAATGTTCGCCGTTTCGGTAGGATCTTTAATATTGTATAGATCTTGATAGTAATTTTTGAAGGCTTCTGCTATTTTTTCAGGTCTCAAGATAGTCTCTCCATTATCAATAATTTTGGTGATGATTCTTTTCGATTTTTCTTTTTTTATTCTGTTCGTCATTAGTTTTTCTGCTCTATTTCCGGTGTAGTACCATTTCTGCTTTAAGTAATGCAACGCATTATTAGCCTTTGTCATAAGGTGTTCATTAATTAATTTTTCAGTGTCTATAATTTCATTAGTAATACTCCGAGATGGTTTATTTTTATTTTGTTCAAGTAAATTGTCTAGTTTTATGTACAATTCAGCTAAATTTGCCTTTTTTTATTTAATTTATTCTCTTTTGCTGCTAAGCTTATAAAAAGGCCCCTTATTACTGCTTTATAAGCACACCAAGTCATTGCTGGAGAGACATCTTTGTTTCTGTTTTCTTTGAAAAAATAATCTGTTGTATCTTTGATTTGTTTAAGATTGTCTTCATTTTTAAGTAACCAGTCTTTCATTTTCCAGTCAGCTCTTGTTCTTTGATGTTGTTCTTTTATATCTAGGATGACCGGATTATGATCTGACCATGTAGTGGCTATTATAAAAACCTTTTTAATTTGGCTCGCTAAGTTTCTGTCCCCCAAAAAGAGATCAATTCTAGAATATGAGCAGAAAGCTTTTGAGAAACAGGAAAAATCCTTTTCCTTCGTATGAAATATCCTCCAATAATCTAAAAGTTGTGCTTGTTTAATTAATTCTGAAAATTTTTTAGCAGTCATCTTCAAGTTTCCATAGTTACTGGTTTTTGTTTTAGAACTTCGGTCTATATCAATATCGGGTACGCAGTTAAAATCTCCCATAACCATAACTCGGCCCATTTTCACACGTTCAGTTTTATTAAGCACTTTTTTAATAAATGCAATTTGTGATTGATTTGGTGCGTATATGTTCACTAACGTATATTTTTGATTATTAATTTCTGCTACTAATATAATGTATCTGCCTTCCAAATCAATTTCTTGGTATATAATTTTTAATGATATATTCCTAGAAAATAAGAAGGCTACTCCTCTTTTCTTTTTTTGGCTCATAGAGGCACTAATTATAGTAGGAAAAAATTTAGATTTAAGATTGTTTTTATCTTGCGTTCTCCAGTGGGTTTCCTGTAGGGCTGCAATCTGGATTTGTTCTTTTTTGAGAAACTCAAGGATTGTATATCTTTTAAATTGTGAGTTTATCCCCTGTGCATTAATAGTCGCTAGCCTCATTTTATTTTATGTATCCTATTTCTTTTCCTTCGAGGACTGGTAAGTTCACCATCTGTACTAACAAACATATAAAACAAAACATAAAACGTACAATGTCTGCCTTTTACTAGGCAAAAAACTATGTATCTATTCCCTCCCTTGTGTTCCTCCCTACCTAGGCCTCCCATAGCCTTCGGGGGGAAGCCCTGCCAAAAACACAGGGAGAGAAAACAACAATCCAAAAACGACACCGACTCTCTAATCAGTGACGTCGAAAATGTCCCCATACTCTATGCTCGCAGAAAAGAAAGAGTGTCGAGATCTGCGAGCTAGAGTTTCTCCTTGGCCGGACGGGTGTAGTGGATAAAAATAATACCAGAAGGGAAAAAAAAAAAAAAAAAAAAAAAAAAAAAATTATTATTCCCATTTCATACTTTTTTTTTTCTTATTTTTTTGTTTCTTGTTTTGCCAAAAATAGTTCTTTCGTTGAATTTTAGTGTAAGTTTAAAATTTTAATATATCTTTGTTTCTCAAATAGTACATTTATTTGCATTTATTTTATATCAAAATATTTCTATAAAGTTACTTCTGATATTTATTCCCATTTCATTAGTTTTTTTTTTTTTCCTTTCTTTCTCCCTTTATTTAATCTAAATAGCCTTTTAATTAAACCCAAAAAAATGTTTTTAGTGTATTTAGTGTATTTTATATTTTAATATACCTTTAAATCCAAGGTATTACCTTTATTTTGTGTCATAATCTTTCTATCAAATTACCTCTAATATCTCGTGTATTTACTTATTATTATTGTGGTTAGTGGTTATTGTGGTTAGTATAAACACTCCTGTTCTTTTATCTATTTTAGTTTTTTCCCCTTTTTTTTTCTCCCCCATTTTTCTCCCTCTTTTCCCTTCTCTTTTCTTCCCTTTATCACTTCTTTCCCCCATCTTTCCCCCATCTTTCTTAGTTTTCAGGAGAGATTTAGCTTAATAGTGTGAAACCACTCTTTACATTTATATAGCCTCTAGTGTAGCTTTAATCCTAATTTATTTGTTTTATGTTGTGTTATATATGTGCGAGAAAAAAAAAAAAAAAAAAATACCTTGTGCAATAACTTATTTTAAATTCCCTTCTAGTAGCCATTGTTCTAATTTCTGCGGTTTATCAAAGGTCAGTCTTTGGTTATTATATGTTAGGTTTATACGTGTCGGAAATCCCCAGGCATATTTAATTGCGTTTTTTCTAAGGACCTCTGTCTGATTGGTAAAAAATTTCCTTTGAAGTCTGGTCTGGTATGAGAGATCTTGAAAAATCTTAATTTGATGGAAGATTGACCCCTTCAGGTCTTTTGTTGTCATTGCCTTCATAATTTGCGTCTTGAAACGGAATGATTGTAGGCAAATAATTGTGTCTCTCGGGGCTTGTTCTGGTACGTTACCAGGTTTATAAATTCTATGACATCTTTCAATGCCGCTTGTGCCGTTATCTGAATTAACCCCCAGAAACAAAAAAAACTCTACACAATAGTCTTCTAGATTTGCATTTACAACAGTCTCCGGGATCCCCCTAATTCGGAGGTTTTGTCTTCTAGATCTATCTTCTAAGTCCGTAATCTTCTTTTTCAGGGTCTCTAGAGTTTCATCCAATTTATTTATATTATCCGTATTGTTTTTTGTTGTATATTTATTTGGTCCGTCTTCTCTTCTAACAATACCACTCTTCTTCCTATATTTAGAATCTCATTTTTTATTTCTCTAGACTGCAGGTTTATTTCTTCCTTTATTTTCTCAAATTGGATCTCCAGGCATTTGGATAAATAACCGGCAGTGATAGATACGTTTTCTTCCCATGAGCTATCTGACAAGGTTTTGTCTATCTCAGTCTCTTTGGGGTCCAATATAGGTATTAATTCTTCTTGTATAGATTTAGTACTACTCCCCTTGTTTAATTGGGGAGAGAAAAAACCTGAAGTCCTCCTTTCTATAGCTGGTTCTTGTTTTTTAGCAGTTCTTTTTAAATTCTGTTTACCTTCTGAGTTTTTTTTTGAGGCCATTTACTCCTCCTCTCTTTCCCTTCTCTTTCACTTTCTCTTTCTATTAGCGTTCTATTTCTTTCTCTGTTTTTTTTTTTTTTTTTTCTATATATTTTTTTTTTTTATATTTTTTTTTTTGTTTTATGTTCCTATATTTTTTCTCAGTAAGGTTTCCTTTAAATCTTAATAGTTCTTAGTAAATGATTAAAGGATGATAAGGATATCAATTACAGCGATAGTAGTGCAATAATAGTAAATAGTAATACGTAGTAGGGTATAAAACCTAAATATGGACCTTAATGTACACTTAGTGACTGAGTGACTGGGTGATATATAAGCTCTGTTAGCTAATACGTGGATATAGCATACATGTAGCATATATATATAGCAAACCAGCCGGTATACTTATCCACTTCTCCGTTTAAGTGTCCTGGGGGGTCACTCCCATCACTCCCATCTCTCTTTTCCAGCAGTCACTGGGCGGACGGAATTAGTTTTCCACTTAGAAAAATAAGCGTTTGGGACCTGTCTTCTCTCTCGACCGTTCAGCAACCGCTCAGCAACACCGCTTCGCCCAGTACCGCCAACCGCAGCGGAAAGCAAATCAGGCGTCTTCCCTCACAACGCCCCGCTCTGCTCAGTGTCTCCCATCTTCCGGCCAAGGAAAAAAACCCGCGCGACGCGGCGTGCCTCCGTCCCACGTCCTACGTCATCCCCTCCCAAGTACCTTTACCTGTATTTGTTTAGGATTTATTTTTAAAAAGTTATTTTAGAGTGGTGCATTGCTTTTAAGGACATTTTACCTGTATTTGTTTAGGATTTATTTTTATAAAGTTATTTTAGAATAAAGAAAGTTTATATTGGATCTTGCTTTTTGGAATAATGGAATAAGAAGTATTTCCAAGTGCAGACCCACCATAATTGATACAGGACGTCCAAAGTTGAAAAATTTCATCTCCATACAAGCCCTAAGTCTGAGTCAGCTTGTTAAAGTGACTCAGCAATATGTGAGTTTAACCAGTTTAACGTTATACTTGAAAACTTTTTCTTAACAATATTACCCTATGTTTTTGTGTTTTATGTTTTTAGATATTCCCATTGAACCAAGTCTGGTAAAATATTGTATTTGCATGAATTGAGTGCTCTCACCACAATTTTTCTTTTCACATTCCAGGACCTTAATGTGCTTCTTCTTTAGCCACTCCTTTGTTGCCTTGGCTGTGTGTTTTGGGTCATTGTCATGCTGGAATAACCATCCACGACCCATTTTCAATGCCCTGGCTGAGGGAAGGAGGTTCTTACCCAAGATTTGACGGTACATGGCCCCGTCCATCTTCCCTTTGATGCGGTGCAGTTGTCCTGTCCCCTTAGCAGAAAAAAGCATAATGTTTCCACCTCCATGTTTAACGTTGGGGATGCCCTATGTTCTTGGGGTCATAGGCAGCGTTCCTCCTCCTCCAAACACGGCGAGTTGAGTTGATGCCAAAGAGCTCGATTTTGGTCTCATCTGACCACAACATTTTCACCCAGTTCTCCTCTGAATCATTCAGATGTTCATTGGCAAACTTCAGACGGGCCTGTACATGTGCTTTCTTGAGCAGGGAGACCATCCGGGCGCTGCAGGATTCCAGTCCTTCACGGCGTAGTGTGTTACCAATTGTTTTCTTGGTGACTATGGTCCCAGCTGCCTTGAGATCATAAAGAAGATCCTCCTGTGTAATTCTGGACTGATTCCTCATGAGGTGAGATCTTGCATGGAGCACCAAACCGAGGTAGACTGACAGTTTTTTTGTGTTTCTTCCATTTGCGAATAATCACACCAACTGTTGTCAACTTTTCACCAAGCTGCTTGGTGATGGTCTTGTAGCCCATTCCAGTCTTGTGTAGGTCTAAAATCTTGACCCTGAAATCTCTTTGGTCTTGGCCATGGTGGAGAGTTTGAAATCTGACTGATTGCTTCTGTGGCCATGTGTCTTTAAGAGAGTGCTCCTAATCTCAGCTCGTTACCTGTATAAAAGACACCTGGGAGCCAGAAATCTTGTTGATTGATAGGCGATCAAATAATTATTTCACTCATTGACATGCAAATAAATGTATAACTTTTTTGACATGCAATTTTCTGGTTTTTGTTTTTGTTATTCTGTCTCTCACTGTTAAAATACACCTACAATTAAAATGATAGGCTGATCATTTCTTTGTCAGTGGGCAAATGTTCAAAATCAGCAGGGGATCAAATACTTTTTTCTCTCACTGTAAATAAATGCATGTGCATTGTGCAATGATCATGGTGCAGGTTATGTTCTTTTTATAGAACCCCTTGATTTCTGAGATAAAAATGTGTCTGGATACTTTTATTCTTAAAGAATAAACAATACAGATGTCTGTTTTAAGGAAAACTCTCCTCTGGGCGTCTCTCCTGCTTACCCTCAGGCTAAGGGAAAGCAAAGCCTACAAGGGGAAGGAGGGAGGAGGGTCGGACTCTGTGTGAGAGCAGCAACACAGAGAGAGGAAAAAAACAGCCAGAATGGTTTATTACAGTGGCTTTGTACAAGCAATCTGAAAATAGAGAGTGGCAGAGAAAGAGAGAGAACAGACAACCTTTAGTTACATACCGTAAAACCATTGTGTTTTTTGACATATTATGGGAAGTAAGCTGTGTTTCCCAAGCAAGGGTATCCAATAGAAGTGTGTCTTACAGCAAGTGTAACACCCACTGAAAACATGATTGATGCACTCAGCAGGAGACTAGGGTAATGGAAATAAATTAAAATATAAGCTGTTAGTAGTATTAAGGAAATAAACACTTAATTGCATAACATGAATCGAGCCATATGGTTGGAAACCTGCAAGCCTATATGTCCATGACAGGTTCACTTTAAAAAAAGATCTGGATTTTTGGTGGGCAGGCAGGATATTCAGTGCTATTATAGTTAATATGTGCAGTATTTTTATTCCAAGGAGGGATCTGATTGTCACTTTGGAGTCAATAATTATTGTATTTTTCTATTTCTGCCATAACTGGTAAGCAACATGTGTGAAAAGTTAAACCTAGTCTATTTTCAACATATTTTATAACTGTGCATTCAATCCACTCTCTTGTAACAGAGCAGTTGAATATACTACCACTTTATAAATAAAAGATAATAATAATATTCCAATGTGACAGCTTGCACAAAGTACCAACTGTTAGGCCCAGGGCACAGCATAAATGATTGGAGACACTTCAGGGCATACTATGTTTCCGTTATAAATTTAATCATATGAAAGACATATATACAACTGCTTTATTACATTACATAGTATCAAGTAATTGTCAAGGTAACACCAGTATCAGCATTTCCAACATACCTTCATTGTCCCCTCCAGGCGGTCGATAAAATGACAGCCCAAGGGATATAATGGCTGCGATTTCCAAGATGATCAGTGTCACATCTTGTAGAGCTTCCCAGACTAGTTGTAAGAAAGTTTTTGGCTTCTTTGGAGGTATAAAGTTTTGTCCAAAAACTTGCCGTCTATTCTCTAGATCTACTAGTGTACCAGGCAATCCTACAAAAAAAAAAAAGGAAAGCAATAAAATTAATATTTTAAATAATGAAGATGTCCTCGCTAACAGAAATAATTCAGTGTTCCCTGCTATTAATCTGTTGGAGTATGCATTACTCTATATATATATACACATATCGGCATCAAACCATGTTTAAATGGCAGCATAATATTAACATTATTTAACATAAATTATAGCTATCACATGTTCAATAATGTGCATAAGGATTGTATAGTGTTCATACAGATAATGAAGTGATATTGTCGTACAGCTACATTGAAATGAAAGTAGTTGGAAATATCCTTGGACAAGTGCAGTTATTCATCAGTAAAACATGTTAAAATATGCCGGTGGACGTCCAGCTATTTCTGGGTTTTTGTTACTTGAGGAATATTGTATGCCTTCTTCACGGAGTAATTGTTTTTAGAAAGGAAACACCTGTGAAGGGTAACAATGGGGAATTTCATCTCTCTCTCTCTATATATATATATATATCATCTGCCTTACTGTGGATTGATGGAGTTATATGTCTTTAGCAATGTCTTTGGGCCGTCGTTGAGACTTTGCAGAAGCCCATTAATGCCAAGCTGAAGTTTTTATTTATTTTTTTGTATTCTTCTTAAATTTGAGCTTCACTTGCATCACAAGGTAAGAGAACATCTCTTTGGGATTTAGCATGTTCTATTCACAAACCCATAATATGAAGAACATATTTAGATGGTTACAACCAAAGTGTATAATGGTTCCACCTGGAAGGAGACTACGCGCTCATACCTGATTATCATTATCATCTCACTGATCAGAATGCCCGTCCCATACTATAGTTTTAATAAGTTTCATTATCCAAGACGTTCATCAATTGTTTTTCCATAAAGACAGAAAAATTTGAAAATATGTTTAATCAAGGTATATATTAATAATTAACACAACAGATACTGCACTCTCCTGGATCTACCTTGAGTGCCTGGACCATTACTACTTTTCTGCAAAAGTTATATTTTGTTAAGACTTAGATATATTACCAAATTTAGGTAATATGAGTGCAGGGACACTGAAAATACTGAAAGTTTCTCAATTTTATCTCACCAGTGTTTAAAAGACCACTATAGTGCAAGGAAAACAAACTCGTTTTCATGGCACTATAGTGCCCTGAGGGTGCCCCCACCCTCAGGGACCCACACCCGTGGCGCTGAAGGGGGAGGAAGGGGTTAATCCCTTACCTTTTCTCCACCGCTGGGCTCCCTCGGCGCTGGGGATTCTCCTCCTCCTTTCCCGTCATCGACTGAATGCACATGCGCGGCCAGAGCCGCCTCTAGCGGCTGTCAATTGGACAGCCACTAGAGGCTGGATTAACCCATATGTAAACATAGCAGTTTCTCTGAAACTGCTATGTTTACAGCAGAAAGGGTTAATCCTAGATGGACCTGGCACCCAGAAAAACTTCATTGAGCTGAAGTAGTCTGGGTGCCTACAGTGGTCCTTTAATGGCAACACCTATGGAAGTATTCACTAAAACAACATAATTGTGAACAATTCGCAAGAACAATGCAACTTCTGGGCTCAAATACCCGAGCTATAACCATACTTCAACTGCTATTCTACCAGTTTATTTCGTTTTCGATAAAAAATTTAATTCCTTTCATAATTCTCTACCTTTTTTAGTTTATTGAATATCCATAAGTCTTAGATTGTGTCCCTGTTACCCATTTTCAATGCCATGACATGCAATTTCTGTTGTGCATTTGTACATGATATTGTTTAGTTATTTTCTATCTTCACTCTACTACTGTTTCACCATGTGCTAAATTCATATGTACATACCTTTCCGTCTGCTATCATCAGAGGGTAGAAAACAAATGCTGCTAATGTCTAGTTGCATGATGACCTATACTGCCTATTCCATTAATTAGCGGTAACACAGTTTCCAAATCTGTTTTATGCTTCTGTTGATAATAAATTCACAACTCCTTCTCCCATTGCTTTCCCACCAACAGTCATGCTACATTATATTATTATTACTATTCTCTGTAGAAGATCAGAACAATAAGAATTTACAGGACTCGCAGAAGATGTAGTAAGTTCTGGACGCAGGCGAAACTCAACACAGATGTGTCTACAAGTGGCAATTCCACTGGATGAGCACAGAGCGGTCCGAGGGAGACGTCTGAAGGGTCTATGAAACAGAATGTCATGAATGGAATTGTTACTGCATACGGATTTGATTAACCCTGAAGAAGTCCGTGCATTAGTGAACAAAATGCGTAGGGCTGATTTGTTCTACCTACCTAATATTTTATTGTGTTTTTAGTTTTTGTTTGGAGCACTGTTTTAGACTGTTTTTGGATTGGTTCTCCAGTGCATTTTATCACCTGGAATTTTGTGAGTGCAATATTAACTAAAGCTGCGTTTACTACTATACAGTTTTGAACTATGTATTTGTTGCCTTTCTTTCCCTGCATATCAGAAACAGACAGAGGGGGTGGGCAAGTGAAAAAGAGATTCACAGAGGGACTGGAAGGTAAGAAACACACAGAGGGGTTGTGGAATGGGGGAAATAGACAAAGGGGCTGGAGGAAACAGACACAAAAGGTGCTTGGGGATGAGACACAGAGAGCTGTGGGGGGAGAAAGAGACACAAAGGAGCTGGGAGTAGTAAAAGACACACAAATGGGTGGAGGAAGTAAGAGACCCACAAGGGGTTTCAAGACAAACAAAGGGTAACAATAGGGGTTAGGATACACTAAAGGGGGTGTACAACACAAAAGAGTGATCAGATAAACTAAAGTGGGTAGAACATCCAAAAGAGGGGATAAGAAACACAAAATGGTTTAACCCCTTAAGGACACATGACATATGTGACATGTCATGATTCCCTTTTATTCCAGAAGTTTGGTCCTTAAGGGGTTAAGAAACTTGAATGGAGGGATCAACAGACACACAGGTGAAAATGCATTTCTGGGGGAGGGAGGGCGGCAAAATGCATCTTCGTCTGTGTAGCTAAATATCCTTACACCAGCCCTGTATGAAACATGCTTCAAATACATATGTCCAGTGATGCATGAAGCTGATTCTATTTATAATATCTTCCACAAAAATGACCATCTTTGGCATCTTTGAAGTTCCAATATGAGGCTAATTTAAGGCAATTCCGAGGTAGTCATGTTCATTTCCATATAACAAATGTAATTAATTAACTCTGAAATTCGGTGTTCAAATAGACTCCAGATTGTCTTCAATTTGCTTCTTTTGACTCAGATCTAAGTAAAGAACCCCAATTAAGAAGTGTATTAAATTATGTTATTAATCCTGGAGATGACATTTGCACTCTGCCTCTCTCTACGTGAAGCCAGCATTGACTATCATTATAATTTATTTTGTCCATTGCCGTATACACCCTCCTTAGCACAACATTCACAATAATTGCTATTTATCATAATTATTGTTTTGTTTTCTGCTTTGTTATTTGTTATGCAAATGGGACATGAAGATGATTTTGTTTTAGCAAAACTGAACAGTTAAAGGGACATTGTAGGCACTTTAACAACTTATTGAAGTTGTTATAGTTCCTGCAATCCTACCCCCACAGTCCTACCAACCAAAACCCAATATCAATCTAAATAGAAGGCTTGGAAACGTCAAGCCATGCCTCCAAGCCCACTGGATATGAGAGCTGGGAATCTTACTTCCTGACTCTCATACCGTAAAATACAGTGAGGTCACGCACGTGTGTACAGTACCGTCACAGTCGGCCACAGTTGAGACTCAGTGCTTGAGGTAAGGTGAGTAATTCATTAATTTTTTTAAAATGTACACAGGGAAGACCTAACTGATAAGGGGCATCAGGGCTGTAGTGTTCCTTTAACTTAAGTCTATGTTTCACATGCACACAGTAAGAAAAAAGAAAATTAATATGGAAGAGCAGCTTAAATCAGGCTGTATACAGGGCAATATTAGACCACTAATTCTCTGTAAGTTAAACGCATATATTTTGGTTTGTTTATATTAATAGAAAATACAAATGTAAAAATTCTCCTTTTCTAGCTTCTAGTGAGTTGCAACATGTGTACAAAAAATTTTTTTTTTCATCATTGTTACTCTTAAATATAGTTTCATGGTGAAAATATGCAGTGCCTATTGTTATTACAATCCAAACATTTTTCTGCCTTTGAGGCTATAAATGCTCTTTATCACAATAGTAAAAATTTGGTCTAGCAGCACAAGACAAATGGAAGATATCAGCCTGAACACTTAACAGAATACAAGGACTGCTGCAAATATATATATATATTTTTTTTATTTTTTTTTAATGTATTTATTTTTTTTATTTTTTTTACTAGATACGATTTTATTTTATTGTGCAATATTTAACTAAAAAGACATTGAGTGTTCCCCCGTCGGATGTAGAGATGAATGAAAATAGAGTTGGAAATTATTACTGAATGAAGATAAAGAGTCAGTCGATGCACACAATGCTGAGATAAATGTAAAGTATTCCTTCAGTAGTTTTCATTGAATATGAACAGACAGTTTGTGAATGGATTGTCTACTATGCAATATTTTCTGAAATATTAATCCGAGCCTTTTATGAATTCACATACAAGGAGTTCTTTCTCTGGCAGGGCTATATGTTGCTTCAGGATTTGTTAGGACCTTAGATTTATCACACGGCTTGTTGCATTGCCCTTGGAATGTCCTTGAACAAGCTCAATGCCATGATTACTCAGCCAGCTACTATATTCTGTTTAGCATGTATACTGCTAGGGTCAGGAAGCACACAATCCATCTGGTTATAAAGCACTGTAGACATGCATGAAATATACCAGAAAAAACACTGAAGAAGAAGCACTGTTGAGAAAGACCTGTACGATACAACTGCTTCGGGAATACTAGAAGCACTGTTGATGGTCTGACTGCTTGCATCGCACACAAACATTCTGGGGTGATGTTGATGTATTTTCATGATTCTATGTGATACTATGTTACTGTAAGATCAGAAGACGACGCTCTTGTCTGTCTAAGGGTAGAGTCAACAACATAAGAATGGCACTGCAGTTTACTGCAACAGATTTAAAGGTCAGTCTGCACTGTGCTATGCTAATACGCGATACAAGCAGCCCAGTGTAAATGTACCATTTTTTCTATTTCTTGGGGATCTCTGGTCATATATAGTTGACTAATTTTCTCGTTTTGAATGCATTTTAACACAGTTGGAGGCGTTAATAGTAAATGTATTGAACATGTGCACATGCCAGAACAGCAGCAAGGTGATTTTTTCATTGATTTTTTTTAATCCAATGTATGTGGATGTTGTTTGATCTATAGCACACGTAAGCTGCCCCCGTATTATATATGCACCACAGCTTGTTTATAGAGATAGTCCTCTTATTTTATCAGTAATGAGAAGGTGGAGTTTCAGCAGAAAGGCTACACGATGCATGGATTTAAAGGTCCTTTAGCATGTACCAAACATAAATAAACTTGGCACACACCGTCACAGTAACCAGTAAAATGTTCTTAGGTTGTCATGATTCTCAGAGTGTCCCTTAACCTTTAAATGTTGTGTCTGGATCAGCGTAGAATAATTTTAGTCTCGACATTTGCTTAATATAACATGGATAACACAATCTAGAATCTAGACACACACACACACATACACACATTTGCTAAAATGTTATTTCAATTACTTCTACCTCATTATCTACAATGTGATATTTAACCTTCCAAAATTAACAATATATATTATGTATAGAGACAACTATCGGAAATTTTAACTAAAAAACAGCTCAACAGACTCCACAAACGACTGAACAAAACATTAATAGTTACGTAAAAATGGGGACAAACCTACTAAAAATCTAAAACAGATATAGACAGAAACACATACAGTCCAGAGCTAAATGAAATAAATAAAATATAAAAATAAAGAATAACAAATACAAATTTTAATCAATATGATAACATGAGTAGATTATATGCAGCAGAAACTGCTATGAAAATAAAAAAGTAAATTGCAACAAAGTGTTGCCTTCAAAATTGTAGCAGTTCACTGGGTAACTAAATTTGCAATTAATCCTTAGGTAGTGGCGTACACATTACCTATGGGGCCCCGATGCGAAAATTGATCCGTGGGCCCCCCCCCCACACTTACTCTGCGCGGGCCGGGGCCGCAACACATGGCGGCGGGCACCTGGTTGCAGGGGTTGCAGGGCTGCGACCCCTGCGACCACGGTATGTACACCAGTGCATGCAGATGCACACACACTTAAAGGACCACTACAGACACCCAGATCACATCAGCTCAATTAAGTGGTCTTGGTGTCAGGTCCCTCTAGGTCCCTGCTATGTTTCACTGAGGGTTAATCAAGCCTCTAGTGGCTGTCTCACTGACAGCCGCTAGAGGAGCTTCCGCGATTCTAAGACACTGAACATCCATAGAAAAGCATTGAGTAATGCTTTCCTATGGGCGGTTTGAATGCGCGCACGGCTCTTGCTGTGCATGCGCATTCGGAGCTGAGAGGCGGAGGGATCCCCAGCGCCAAGGGAGTCCGGCGCTGGAGAAAGGTAAGTGCTGAAGACACACACACTCTCACGAACAGACGCATACACACTAGCTAACAGACATCAAACAGACTCACTAACACAAACACACTCAGTAACAGACACACACAGTAACACACTCACTGACACTCACTAGCAGACACACATTCAACAGACACTCACTGACACTCACAGTAACACTAACACACAGTAACACACACACTAACACTCACAGTAACACTAACACACACACTAACACTCACAGTAACACACACAGTAACACACACAGTAACACTAACACAGTAACACTAACACTCACAGTAACACACACACTAACACACACAGTAACACTAACACTCACAGTAACACTAACACACACTAACACTCACAGTAACACACACTAACACTCACAGTAACACACACACTAACACACACAGTAACACTAACACACACAGTAACACTAACACACACACTAACACTCACAGTGACACTAACACTCACAGTAACACTCACAGTAACACTAACACACACTAACACACACACACAGTAACACACACAGTAACACTAACACTCACAGTAACACACACACTAACACTCACACACTAACACTCACAGTAACACTAACACACACAAACACTCACAGTAACACTAACACACACTAACACTAACACACACTAACAATCACAGTAACACACACACTAACACTCACAGTAACACACACACTAACACACACAGTAACACTAACACACACAGTAACACTAACACACACACTAACACTCACAGTAACACTAACACTCACAGTAACACTAACACTCACAGTAACACTAACACACACACTAACACAAACACACACAGTAACACTAACACTCACAGCAACACACACACTAACACACCCACTAACACTCACAGTAACACTAACACTCACAGTAACACACACACTAACACTCACCGTAACACACACACTAACACTCACAGTAACACACACACTAACACACACAGTAACACACACACACTAACACTCACAGTAACACACACACTAACACTCACAGTAACACTAACACACACACTAACACTCACAGTAACACACACAGTAACACACACAGTAACACTAACACACACACTAACACAGTAACACTAACACTCACAGTAACACACACACACACTAGCACTCACAGTAACAATAACACACACTAACACTCACAGTAACACTAACACACACTAACTCACAGTAACACACACTAACACTCACAGTAACACACACACTAAAACACACAGTAACACTAACACACACACTAACACTCACAGTAACACTAACACACACACACACTAACACATTTAAAAAAAAAATGTAATCCCCCCAGCCTCCTTACCTTTTGGAGTGCTGAGGGGAGTCCCTGGGGTCCAGTGGTGCTGCTGGGCTCCTGGGGGGCCGGTCACCCCAAGACTGGCCCTGCTTACACCCGGCGGGCAGTCAGGCTGGCCGGTGCGCGAGGGAGCACTCTCCCTTGAGTGCTTCCTCTTCAGCTCCCTCGCGCGCCGCATACTGATACCGGCGCCGGAAGATGACGTCATCTTCCGGCTCCGGTATCAGGTGCGGTGTGCGAGGGAGCTGAAGAGGAAGCACTCAAGGGAGAGTGCTCCCTCGCGCACCGGCCAGCCTGACTGCCCGCCGGGTGTAAGCAGGGCCAGTCTTGGGGGGCCCGGAGGAGGCCGGCTCCTGGGCCCCCCAGGAGAAGAGGCTGGCCCATTGCGTACATACCGGGTCGCAGGGCCGGCCGGGCCCCCTGGTGGGCCGGGCCCGGCCGCAGCCGCGACCCTGGTATGTACGCCACTGTCCTTAGGCGCACTACAAAGTCTTTATAAAATATCCCAATTAAATGAAGTGTGGGGCATGAACAACTCCGACTGGAATATTGGCTAGATCAGAGCTGCATACGCTGGTGTCACCCAGGAGGAAAGATATCATCGGAGCCTGGTAAGACACTTTTGCTAAATAGTTTGCCCTATTACCGTGGAACCATGTCTAGGGTATTACTGTCATCATAGCCACTTCATTGCCTAATTGCTTAATCTAATACACTTTCTTCTGAATTTTACATATTACACGGCAACCCTTTTCATGTGCTGCCCAACAATATGAATATGTGATATGTGTCCCAGATAACATGGTGGATCTGGTTACCCTGCATATTTGCCACTTTTTGGTTAATATCTGAAACACATACCTCAGCTTGCCAGTAAGAAATGCACACCCTGTAAGTGAGTACTTCACCTGGTGATTGTCCTTAGTCTGCTATGTAGCAACAGTGTATGCAATATAATAAACAGAGATTATGTGCTATGCCCGATACGCATCTATGTAACTTTTTTTTTTTTTTGTCAATCTTTCTTTTATTAAGGCATTGAAGATGGGGTACATAAGAGAAATCGAGGGAAACGTACACATGAGTTACAACATAGGGTTCGAACAACCAGCACCATAAGTAGGTTACACTTCCAAGATTACAGTGCCTCTTTTTTTTTCTTTTTTCTTTTTTAATAAAAGGTAAAATAAATTTTGCCATTAGACTGCAGTTGAAAATACAAGCTATGAGTCTGAGAGGCAGATTAATAACATAATGAATCGTTAAGGCATAAAGTTAAACGGGAAACAGGATGAAAAAGGGGGACAACAAAGTTCCCTATATAACAGATAATATACAAAGCACCATATGACATCTCTGAGTAATTATGAGTCTCCTTTTATCTCGAGATGAGTAAATCCAGTGAGTATGTCGCAGCAGTAATGTAAGGGGCAATATTTAAGGGAGGTAGCCAGCAGTGTTGCGCTACCGGTATCATAAGGTAGGCTTATCAAATAGTTAAATTTTAACCTTAGTTATCGGAGATAGTCAAGTAGTAGGAGATTACATGGGGCCGGGGTAAAAGAAAATGGGGGGAAAGGGGCACTCACTCCTGCGCCTTGCAAGCGAGTAATGAAGGTTGGACCTTACCTGTTGCCTAGACTCTCTAAAAGTAAGTGCGCTAAAACTAAACCTTGTGTTAAGTTATAAGTTAGTTTGGGGTGTCCTTGCAGGCCTTAGCAGTGTTAGGGAGTGCTAGAGAGAATGGTCGAGCACCTATGGTTGAACAGCTGTAGGTCTGGGTTGCGAGTGTGGGTATGCACCGCATTCGTCCGAGTGCACAGGTGATTTGCGTGTATTCAGCCTATACCGTGTGGAGGCTTATATAGAACTCGTCGGGGTGGCTCCCCTATGGGATCGTCATTTATCGAGAGCCATCTATCAGGGGGGGCCGTAGGTCTAAGTGTCACGAGTCGTGAAGTAGTCACGGGTATGCCAGGGTCCCCTTGTTACAGTCATCTTCGGTCTTTCGTGTGTGTGCTGCGTCCCTGTTATGTGTTGAACGTGGGCCTCTATGATGTTTGTGTCACCGTCTTTTGGATGCGTCATTAGGGTTAGGGGGCTTCTGTATCTTTATGTCCCCCGTGTGCTGCCTATCTACTCTCAAACCCATGTTTGGGCCATACTGGTTTCCCTGGTAATATGTAGGGTGAAGTACAAGGTGTCACTGGTGCTGGGTACTCGGGTGGCCTGGTAGCAACCCAAGTCGCCCAAACCGCTCACAGCGAGCACTAGACGTCGTCGGTGCGGTAGGTCTGGAGGAGTGAAAGCAAGTAGAGTGGAGCGAGCGGGGATTCAGGGAGAAAAAGAAAAAGGTGGGGTAGGAGTGCTGAAGGGCATGAGGGAGGGGTAGTCGAGAACAACATGGACATCTCGGGGCATCCCCATCCAGGGTGCAATTCCTCTCTGCGCCCCTCCACAATGATCCTCCAAGGGGTCTATGTAACTTTTAATGCTCATTTTTGCTACGAGAATTGCTCATTTAAATGAAACATGCAATTTAGTTATAGAAAGATTACTGTATTTTTCAATTTTTAAGATTCTCCCGTGTATAAGGGTCATCTTGTAAAAAAGGGCGTCTTAAAAATGAAAAAATATTTTTTGAGCCTAAAAATCTTTTGAGCCCAAAATTAAGAAATCAATATTTTAAACATTAAATAAAACAACTTTTATATTTTAGAGGTGACGTCTACGGAGAACAGCATTCTCATGCCCCCTCCCCCTCCCCCCCCTGCTACGGTACTCTGTGAAGTTAATGGCTCTATAGTGCATGCTGGTAGTATACAGCTCCCACAATACAGCAGATGGT
The DNA here is from genome assembly GCF_036172605.1 of Pelobates fuscus. Lineage (NCBI taxonomy): Eukaryota > Metazoa > Chordata > Amphibia > Anura > Pelobatidae > Pelobates > Pelobates fuscus. Next base: position 115,321,704 of record NC_086323.1, read on the forward strand.
GTGAGGGCATGCTGGGACATCACAGTAGTATTCCCTCTGCTCCCTGATCCCCAATTTCTCCCTCATAAATATAAATCAGAAAGCAAGACCTACCTGAGGTGGAGCAAACCTTACTATGGCTGCTCCTTTTATGGTGTGGCATGTCTCTGGAACTCCATTGGTGTAAGTGCTGATGTCTGCCGCAGCTACCACGCATATAGGGACTTGTTCCTACTTACCACAGCATTCAGAAGTGGATCGGCAGGTGGGAGGCCAGGTATGTGTGAGGGCCGTGGCACACTGCAATGAGGCAGGTGCCATCTTAACTTAGGCCCCGTGCACAAGCATTTTTTTTAACCCCTGCAGTGACATTCTATGTATAAGACGAGCCCCAATTTTAGACAAATGTTTTTTTTTTTTTAAAACATAGTCTAATATAAGGAAAAATACGGTAATTGTATTTTTTACATCATGTGTCACAGTATTTTTTACATCATGTGTCACACCTTTTAATTTATTTTATTGCTCTTTGATATGGTTTAATCTGCTTTGATATGTACTTTAAGGTTTCAATATAATGCCCTACTGTTAACATGTATTTTCCTGTAGGTTGTAGTGGGACTTTGCTGTTGTGAATTATTTTCCACCAGACCAGAGGTTAGTGTTTTGAGGGTTAGCGGTATCTGGTAATGAGTAGCGGCAGGATTGATACCAGTCACTAAGTAGATGTTGTCAGCTTCCATAAAGAATAATAAGAATAATAAGAGCCCTAAAGGTGCTACTTACAGTGGGCTTTAAGTAATGCCAGCCAGTCATTTCCTCTCAATACTTTTTTGCATTTGGTTAACAGGCGCTACTCACTAGCATTAGCAATAGGCATTTTAGAGAGTAGCGGCCGGCAGGTAAAAAAGTAGCAACAACATTGCAAACAAGCCCATAGTCTTTTACATTTCAGCAGAAGCTTTGATGAAAAATCCAAGCTTATTGAAGGTTTTGATTGAAAGTCAAAATATCACTGTGCAAATTGCATGGTATTAGTTTCTCTCAATAGCAGTATGTTGGGCTGCTGTCTGCTTTTGTATTTATATAATGCCTGAAACATGACAAGACACTACAGACATTTTCACATAAAACTACTTTTTAAGTATATTAAGTCTTTTTTGTGGGAAATTTAATGCTAGGAAAAAAGGAGAACAAATGACAAATACTAGGCAATCTGTTCACTCAACAATAAGAGGAAGTGAGCTGAAAGCCAATTCACACATTTTCAAGATAAATATTTTTTTTATTTTTGCCCAAGAAACCAGAAGCTGTAATCCTCACACACACTGCCCCCCATAGAAATACATTGCCCCTCCATAGAAACACACTGTACCCCTCACACACACTGTACCCCTCACACACACTGTACCCCTCACACACACTGCCTCCCATACACACACACTGGCCCTCATACACACATACTGACCACAAATACATACATTACCCCTCCATACACACACACTGTACCACTCACACACAATGGCCTCAATACACATACTGCACCACTCACACACACACACACACACTGCACCCCTCACACACACATACATACACACATTCTACATCCTTCACAAACACAATGCAAGCCTGTACACACACTGCACCCCTCACATGCACACACACACACTGGACCCCTCACAAACACAATGCTTGCCTTCACACAGAGTGCACCCCTCACACACACACCCTTTAACCCACACACACTGCACCCCTCACACACACACACACACACACACACTTCAACCCACACACATTGCATAGCTCACACACACACATCACTGCCCCTATGCCCTACTACAGCCCCTATCCTGGCAGACTGCAGGTAAGTTGTCAAACTGTTCTTAAACAGTTTGACTGCTTACTCTGGGAGGGCACTACAGCACTCCGGGTACCATTACCACTACAGAGTGCTGTAGGGGCTATTGTGTCTGAATTGTTTCTTTAAATAATCTACCATTGCCCCTCTCAAGATTAAGTCCCGCCCCTGACCGGGAAACATTTCTGAAGAACAGGGGCCCAATATATGCCGCAGCGCTGTACAATATATAAAACCTATAAATTTGTTTTGACTTGGGATGCCTTGGTAAAAATTGAAATATTAAGGGTGCCTTAAACCTAAAACATTTGGGAACCACTGGGCTAGCCTGTAGCAACCAAAGCATACCATGAAGGTTAACATTACAGCCACTGTGTCATACCGGCAGACACACGTGTGCCACTATGGAAGAAATGTGTGTGCACAAATGCACAAGTTTGGCATTTTTCTGTAGATGCCTGAGATGGCTTTAATTTGTTCGGACCATCGTAGGGCAATGATGTTGCCACGCGTATAGAAATACTTTACAGGTAAGTGTGTTTTCTAACTGCCTCCATCGCCATATTCACATCAGTAAGAACTTAGTCGCATTTAATGGGGCAAAGGAATGAGGAACTGTTGCTTCTACGGCAAATCAAAAAATCAAGTAAAAAAAATATTTCCATCGTATCTGTCTCATACTTTCCTCCTCCCTTCCTGTTTTCGTGGCTTCTAAAATTATGAGATATGAGATTGTAGAGTCCATGGGTTATACAAGGTTAAAGATTTTTTTTTATTTTCTGCCCAAAACAATAATTATTAACTAAATGAAAAGAGCAGTATACTCTGTGTGCACTCAGTGTATTGAAATAAAGTGTTAGATGTTGCTTATGGCAAGTCTCCCTGGCAAAAGATGTGTTGATATATTATTCCCTGTATGGCTAGGGAATTTATATAATTCTATTTATAACACACCAATATTTTCCATAGTTTGTATGCAGTAAACATATAACACTTGACATTTAAAATAGATCTTCCGTATTAGACATAAGAGTATTTATAACTCTTATGGGCCAATGCAAGCAACAAACCTGACCAGTTGCTGTGCTTGTCTACCCTGTTAAGGATACCAAATGTTGGGCACTGCTGAAGTTCTCTCGTAACAAAACCACATTTGAAGATGCCCTTGTAGTGTGCTTATTGGGAATTATTGCCTGCTTCTTGCTACTTAAAATAACCAACCTTAGAATGGTGAACAGTGACTGAATATTGTGACTCTCCCACTGAATCTGGGACACTTTGGAGCTGTGCCACCAAATCATGGCAAAACAATGTGTATTTATGGAACCCAATACCGTCTGCTTGCTTTGCCATTGAAGTAATTTGTCATATTCACTGCTTAAAATATATTTTCATCCCTGGATGACTAGGAGACATTTGGTTTACTTCCTGTATGACTTAATACATATGTTATGTGGATTTCCGATGGCCAATGAGTTAATCAATACTTTAAGGGCAATCATTTCATGCTGTTAGAGAATTAATCAGTATATTTTGTTAACATTTGTTGCTTCCTGGACTGAAAGGAGAGCTAAATATGTGTTTTATCCATTTTTCCTAATGAAAAATGTCTACGAAAGAAGAAAATAAACACTGAGAGAGAAACACTGGCCTCATATAAACACCTTAATTAGTCATATCATGTACTTGTTAATCCAGTTACTCAATCTATACAGTCTTCACTAATCTCTTATATTAGTACTTACCTGCGGTCTCTTGCTCCAGCGTGGCCATTCTTGGAGGTCCATTATTACATTCCATTATTGTAACACCCACTGTGCCCTGCTGTTTTCTCTCTGTTATGATAGTAGTGATCCGCTCTTATGAACATCGACATGCCAGCATCACTGCACCAGAGCGTCCTGATTGCCCCCAAGACCCAAGGAAGCAGGTAGATTGCTTGCTGTGGGAGTAACACAGTGGCAGGGAGCCACCTGTGGGAGCATTTCCCTGTCCTCTCTGTCCCTCAATCCTCTATTTAGACCTGTATGTTGGGTATACAGGTTGGATTGAGTGTCAGATAGGGGAAGGACCACAACATTTAAGGGCATTCATTTCAAATACTTATATTGGTTACAATTTAATTTTAGTCCAAGTTTTTAGTACTGAGACAAGAATACTTTAAAGGGATTGTTGTAACCCATAACGTGTAGCTATATGTCAAGGTGTTGAGCACGGCAAGACATCTCAGTGGGTCAGAGTTAAATTTTGGCGATAGAGCTTAGCCTCCCACTATCTTTAAAATTCACTAGCCACCACTGTGTAATCAGACAGAAATAGAGCCCCCAGACAGGTCTCCGAAATGTCTTTCTGATCTGAGCCATGTAGGGATCCTTCTTAACAGACAGGAGTCCTTTTAAACAAAAACTTTTAGAGAGCCATGTGATTTGACTAAGAATGTCTGGCACGGTGGCTATTATGATGTTGTTTACATTTTTACAAACATTTTCTCTACACCTTTCCAAATACAAACCAGGTGACTCATAGACAAGAAGGTATGCCTGTGTAAAATAGTGAAATAAAAGATGCACAATCTGATAACGTTCTGAAATAGGGTGACCATTTTGTTCCAGGACACGTATTTGTTGGCTGCAGCCTTAAAGTGCTGTTTGGCAATGTATGAAATTCACATGCTCTAAATGTGAAATCAATTAATTAATTACAGGCAGATTCACAAAAGGAACAACCATGATTAGGTAATGGATTTCACACTTGGAGTATATTAATTCCTCATACTGCTGGGTAGCACTTTTATGTCCTGTCTGACAGAATTAATAAGCATCTTGCTCAGTGTCCAACAAGGATCCAAAATGTCCGCCATATCTCTCACAGAGAATTAATTGGTACTTCTGCTGCTAGGCCAGCAGCAGGAAAATGTGTTAAAACAACATATTTTTGCTTTATTTTTCTATATACACATTTGATTCCATGATGCTGAGAAATTTAATAATCTATGTACTCTGTATATCATTTTTAAAAGAATGATACTTGACAGATGTTGGGGAATAATTATTTTTATTCTTTCCCTAATATTTGTCTGAAGTCGGGGTTCCAATTTTCATTAAAGTCTAAGAGTTCTTCTTCTCTGTATTTTGTCATATAATTTGTTTATAGATTTAAAAAATACCTCAAAATCTGATTTACAATAAATGAACATTACTTATATTCAACAATAGAATCACTGTAATTTTAATACCACGAATGGCATGAATTTTTTTCATCAAGTTAGTACTGGTGAATTATTAATGAATTATTTACACACACAAAAAAATGCAGGCGATTCAAATTAATAAAGGGTGCAAATGGGGCCCAATTTTCCTCAGTTTTATAAGGGGATGAGTAGGTATTGTATAAGTTCTCATTCATTCTCACGCAGTCCCCAATTACCACTTTCCTTCTTAACAGGTATTTCCCCCTGGTGTGGTGCCTAGAGACATTGCAGCTCAAATGTCATTGGCTTCAATATGGTTGCAATCTATAGTGCTTAGTACCTACCATTTACCTACCATTTTTAACCTACCAGAGATTAAAGTCAGAATAAAAATAGTGGACAACCATTTTATGTGCAGGATCACAGCGCTTGTCCATAACACACTCCCATCTTACAAAGCTTATGGTCTCTTGGGACGACTATATCGCCTTAATTAAAATAGACTCCATGTTGGGTGCTAGGATTTTATGCATTTTGTGGGTTTACATTTTTTTTCCAAAATTATCCAAATGGTATCATTGTTCTCTGGCTCACTGCATTGTACTTTGCAAAATAAAGGATGCCATAAATATATTTTTGAAAAACAACTTTAAGTTACATGGTCAGTATGTTTAATAAATCATTAGATAATGGACGCTGCAAATGACATGCACATCATGAAGCAAAAACAGCTACACAGCACATAGTTCAATGAACCTTTTTCATCCTTCTACTAACACAGCAGGTGATAAATGTGACCTCTCTCGCTGTCATTTTTTAAATCACTGTCCTGTCAATGGATGAGTGAGGGTTTTACCTGGTAATAGACAGATGGATGTCACACAATTGGTGTATAGGGATAGCAAAGAAAACAGTGAATATGAGAATTACATGGTTTTATAAATACAAGATAAAATATGCTGCATTAACCTCTGTGCTAGGACCAATTGCCTCCATCTTGGTTCCCTCTCAATTATGGTTATAAGATCTATCTACCCTTTGTAGCTGTCAGCATAAATAAAGTATACAGAGAGGAGAAGAAACTGGGGGGAAAAAAGCTTATTATGTTTCTTTTTCTGCAATACAATGTGCGCCCTGCTAGAACTAAACTGGATTGAACTGTTTTGTGATGTAATTTGCCAAATTATTAAAGCGTAACTGTCACTTACCTGGATTATTGGTAGTATGCTTACTTATCCCTATATTTAACAAACATGCATTTATGAGTTGTGAACAATAAAATGCATTGTAGAAAAGTACACCTATTAATCCTGCAATTCAGCACCTCCATTCTATCCCTCTGCCAATCATTTTTATAAGCTTAATGTAGAGCCTGTGCCCCAAACAACAGCATGCATAGGTTAGCACTCAGGACTCAGAGCTACCAAGTCTTGCAGCCAAAAGCATATTCATCTGCATCCTTCCATGCAACTCTTGCTTTGTTAAATGTTTATTTTTGTTAGTGTTTTAGTCATTGCACTTAAAGTCTTGTTAATTTATTTTCACCATGTCTAACATTCACCTATCTGATCTCTCTCATTTTCATTTTCTTGAAAACTCAAATGTTTTCTCCTCCTCAATATCTGCATGCCTCTCCACCCATAATTGCTGTTTTATCTAAAACCAGACTCTCTCTTAAAGTCTGTGCCCTAAACAACAGCATTCATACGTTTCCACTCAAGTTTGTACTCAAGTCTTGCAGCCAAAGCCTTACAGAGGTAGAATTTCTGGAAGATCCAACTTCCTTTCCAACTATTGTCCTATATCCCTGATCCCTTTTCTTCATAGCTTCTAGAACGACTTGTCTTTACCCACTTTCTCACTTCCAACTCTCTCCTTGACCCTCTTCAATCAGGCTTCCACAGAAGAAGCAGCACGGGCAGAAGGGTCGATACCTGCCTGAGAGGACATGTCCTCCTGGAGACCACCATACAGGGGTAGCTGTAGCTGCTGGCTTGACTCCAGTCTCTATAACTGTCTTCACTGGTAGACCTACATCCCTGGTGGCATTTCATCACATGGAGCATCTTAACAATTAGTATTCTATTAGTTCTTTGTGCATTTTCCTTCGAATACATCACTCTATAGGCCAGGTGCCTAAAAGGTGGCAGGGGTGTGTTTGGATGTAGTGTCTTTTAAATTCGGATGTACATTTGTGTGTAGTATTGGTATTTGAGTAAAGGGGTATGTTTGTATATAATTTTGCAGTTTGAATTCATGGCTGTCTTTGTATGTCATGATTTTTTTTTTCACGGGTGTGTTTGCATGTTTTTTTGGTGTTTGAGATGTATGCACATACATACATACAAACTTACACAGATATACATTGACATTAATACACATATAAACACACTGACATATATACACACTGCCACATATACACACACTCAGATACACACAGTGGCACATATACACTGATACACACAGATGCACACAATTACACACAATACAAACATTGGCATACACACATACTGACACAAAGATACACATATGTTGTATTTTTTATATTTGCAGCCACCCTCCTGTTAGCATACCTTTAATCTGTAGGAGGGTGACTTGCTTGGGAAGCTGTTGGCCGAGACTGGTGTATGTGGGGTCTGCAGCAGCTCACTCTGCCCTATGCCTGTGCCTCCTTCGTCCCACATTGCGCTCTGTATGTCTGGGAGGAAGTGACCGACTGTCATTTCCTCCCAGCATCTGATACTACAGGGGCTCTTAAAGGGCAATGGCGGCTGAGCGGTCAACTGTTCAGCAATATTCATCGGATGGCCCTAAGTGCTGATAGGCCCTTAGTGTGCGGGCCCTGGTGCACTGCAATGGCGGTAGTTCTGCCACTGATTGGTACTATAACCATTTAATCTTATTAAAATGGTTATGATTCCTGAAGTCCCCTGGCACTATACCTCCATTCAGTGTTAAACCACTTTTGAACAATTTAACACTGAGTGAGGGCCACATGCTTCCCATAGCCCGGCCTCCACTGGAGGTGTCGCTAAGGAAGAGGTTACACACTTCCTTGTAGCCATACAAATACATAGCTGCAGAGCGCTGTGATACCCTCTGGATACACTATGAGCCAATCACAGCTGCCCGTTGCTACCCAGGCTAATTCTTCCTCATTAGCCCAAGCAATACAGAGGAGATAGATGGACTGCTGGGTAATCTTTTAGCATTTAACATAGAAAACAGTTTCTTGCTGAATGGGAAAAAACAGCGCCAGGGAATCCAGACACTGTAACTACTTCAATAAGACGAAGCAGTTATTGTGCCTACTCTTTATTTTAAAGGGTTAATGATTTTCCCCTAAATTAAGTTACTGTGTTCTTAGTGAAAACAGGATGCAAGTATTACCCTCTGATAGAATGTCAGAGATTTGTTATTTCTTCTTATTATGTGGTATTACCCGTATGACATGCTTCATTAAATATTCTAGGTCCACCAAGGTCAGCCAGGCCAACAAGCCACATGGGTATCGTGACTGGCTAGTGTTACACTGTAGCTTTCTCTTCTATCATGCTCAGCAGTAGAGCTGTACTTATACTCCTGCCTGCAAACAAAGCTTCTCTTGAAAGGTAGTTACTTAGTCTTACTGTGATGCTTTCACATATTTGTTTTTAACTATTAAAACCCTGGAGTTAAAAACAGCCTAAGGCTTTCATCCTGCCACGGGATATGCTTCAACTACACATCTCCGCTATAACTGCTGGGGGGGATTTGATGTACTATTGCCTGCACAGCCAGCACAGCTGTCACGCAGGATTTTATAGCTAACAGCTCATTGGCTTTCTATCTCATCATCTGCTCTAAAGAATTGTGGGAACCGAACGAATATTTAAAATGCTTTTAACCATCCCATCTGTCAAGCAGTGGGACATCAGTAAATCCTATAATAAGCAATGCAGAATATCTTTGTTTATGGACTGTTTTGTACGTAGAAAACTCTTTCTCCTCATTACAGATATTATATCCGAGATTTTACGGGGTCTAGCTTGTAAGCGTGTTCTTAATTTAATGTGAGATTAATCAATTCTCTAATAAGAGAGACCTAGGACATCTTCCTGTGTTAATCTACAGCACGATTCATACAGCAATTACACATTTTCTCTGCTCCGATGGATAAGCCTTACAGAATAAACATTATTTCTTTCATATTAGACAATGTAACTGTCAGAGGCTTTTCAAAGGTTTCCTAGGCTTGCATTCAGATGCTCATTTACTTTCATCTAAATTGTACTGTTGTGCAGGTATCTTAAAGGGGCACTGCAGACATCGTCCTGTGTGTTAGCTGTATTTTGCATGCTTCTATTTATCCAGCTTTTGCTAAAGTATTTTTTTTTTAAATTCTGCTTCCAATACCTGCCACCTCTGCCCCTACTCCCTTATTCTAAAATACTTCCTTTGTACTGTTCATTGCATCAAGGTAAGAGAGGTCACAGCTCAATAAGCCCACTGTAACTGTTCCTCCATTCTCCAATTGCATATGTGTACATGTCAAAGGAAAAGCACAGAAAAGGCTACAGGTACTTGTAATTTACCTAATAAATATTAGGCCAGTCCTGCACTTGCACATTGTGTGGACACATAGGCAGTATGGAACTGATAGATTTATAGGTGACAAAACTATTCATTCTTAGTTATAAAACATGCTAAAGAAAAAGATTAATAAATGTCCAGCCTAACCTACTGTGGCCTTACCTACACATTGCACATAACATGTGTGGGTGCCTTGAATACCCTTTTATGACCAATGGCTGAGTAAATAAGGCAGCATATCTTGGGAGTGTGAAAAAAATTAGGCTTAGAGGTTTAGAGGGTTAAAAAAAACTGAAGTTGTGGAGGTTGTTTTTCTTTTCTAACTATTTGCATGAGTAGCCGTTTGAATACATATGCATGATAGGTGCAAGAGTGTAAAACACATATGGTAAATCTCCCATGGAGCAAGGATGTCTACTAGTTAGTTTGGATTATAATGCCCTATACACGAGTATTCTGCATAGCGTGTTCTTACTTTCAGTAGCACATTTTCTTAAAGGAGCACTATAGGGTCAGGAACACAAATGTATTACTGACCCTATAGTGTTAAAACCACTATCTAGCCCCCTTGGCCCCCTTTGCCTCCCTAAAGATAATAAAATATTACTTGTATTCAAGTCTGAGCTGCTGCCTCTGCCTGTGAACTTCCTCTGACCTCTGACATCATCAGAAGTGGTGGCCTGATCCAATCACAATTCTTCCCCAGAGGATTGGCTGAGACTGACAAGGAGGCAGATAAGGGGCAGAGCCAGCACAATTCAAACACAGCCCTGGCCAATCAGCTCCTCATAGAGATGAATTGAATCAATGAATCTCTATGAGGAAAGTTCAATGCCTGCATGCAGAGGGAAGAGATACTAAATGTTTGGATGTATTTTAGGCAGCCATGACCCAGGAAGGATCTCTAACAGCCATCCGAGGAGTGGCCAGTGAAGGTATCACTAGGCTGTAATGTAAACACTGCATTTTCTCTGAAAAGACAGTGTTTACAGCAAAAAAACTGAAGGTAATGATTCTACTCACCAGAATAAATTTAATAAGCTGTATATGTTCTGGTGACTATAGTGTCCCTATAAGCATCAAGAAGTTCTAAATGAGGAGCATTAAGAGTGTATCTTAGAGTGCATCAAATTTGTTTTGGAACATATTTATTTTTTGTTTGAAAATACATTTTTTCACCAAGAGATGGGAACGATGAAGAAGACAAAAATTGCCCGCTCTCATCATGTGGTGTTGGGAAATAAACTTTATTTGGACATCAAATCCCCACACAATTGTTAAAAACCATTTTATAGGCAATATTTTGTTAGTCTGGCAAGACTCACAAATGGAGCTTTTGTAATGTAAGTAATCTGTGAATTCTAATGACATGGGGCTCTCATTTACCTTTGAAAGTAGTAAACAGGCTCTTCATTTCTTAGATTGAATTATTTTTGTGGATCCCTTGGGGTAATTCCATAAATATAGATTTGGGAAGTCAGTAGCTAGAAATTAATACCTGGATGTGAGAGGCTTACATTATCAAAAATGAATTGAAAATATACCCAAAAAGTCAGTACATGAGAGTCAAGAGAAACTGCAGAAAAGCAGAAGATATGAATACAAATTTGGAATTTTAATAGAAAGGTTTCTAGTAAAACATTCTGGTCAAAAAATCAAAATAGAGGAGAGTTCAAAGGACTATAGTTTGTTACAACATACAGCAGGAAGGTTCATGATGTAAAGAATATTATAAATAAACACTGGGAAAGATTGCAGAGGATAAACTCCTAAAAAAAAAAAATGACGGGGAGAAAAAACTAAATAGTATGTAGAAAAAAAATCCAACTATAAAGAATATACTAACTCCCATTATGTTAAAAACCAAAGAACCACAAGTACCCGTAGGATTGAGTCTTGGTTTGAAAGGTATATAGCCCTATGGTAGAAAAGAGTGTATTATGTGCCAATACATTTATAAGAAAGGAAATAATAAAATATTTAAATCTAATAATAATTGAGAAACTTAGGATTACAATATAGAAACCTTTATTGATTGCAATAGCAAATATATATCTACTGAAATGTACCAATGGAAAATAATATGCAGGATGAACATGCAGGGCATTGAAAGTCAGACTAATGAAGTACTGGAGAGTTATTCTGAATAGGATGACCCAACACAGTGTTCCAGCTCATTTATTGGAGACTCATCAGGGAAACTCTAATCTAATGGTTTCATCTTTAAGGCAATTGAAAAGATTCCACAGATTAGTAGGGGAGATGATAGACTCACCAAATTAAGACAACGAGAATCCTTCTAGATATTCAATTTGGGGACGCTATATAATGGAGATCTAAAGATGGGTTTTGACTTAGCAGTTTTTAAGAGTTGTTTAATTAATTTATTATTTAGGATTCAACTTTTTTGTTTTTTAGTATTCATTTATATGGAAAGAGAATATTTTTAAACTATCATATGTTTAAAACAGGTTTTTCTATATATATATATATATATATAATATGCAAGATATATGTTATAGTTTTTTTTAAGTAATTTGTTTCCACTGTTTGAAACATTGTATATACCAAGCGTTATTATATGTGCTAAGTAAGCTTTAGAATATATCTATTGAAACAATGTTAAAAGTTTAAACCCATGAAACAGCAGAAAAGGGTGATTGAAAATTCAGAGAATCCATCAAACACTAAGTTAATGATTGGACCAATTGGACTAATTAAGGAAGGATAAAAAGAGGTACTGTCTAGAGGGGGCATGTCCTGAAGAAGTTGGTTGGAACCTACAAAACAGGTAGATGGCATGCCCTCCAAGCAGTATGAGACAGATACACAAATTGTGCAAAGTAGAGAAACAAGTGTACTGCGGACACAGGGATTCTCTTGGACGAAGCAGGAGCAATCGGGCAAGAGCGTATATTTATTTATATATTACATGTGTTTTACTTATGTGAGTGCATTTCATGATATATCTATATGATAATAAAGGGTAATATACTATCTGAGGACCCTCTGTGCGGTTACTTGAAGATATTGGAGATTAGGACCACTGGGAACACTTTAATTGTGAGCTGCTTAGGAGGAAGGTTACGTACAATATTAATCTAAGGATCACCCCTGGTTTATATAAAGTACTGGCGTTGTGAAACTGTTTTTCAGGACTGCGTGGGGTGGTATGCAGACTTAATTAACGTTGAAGGTGCAAGACTGACATATGCAAAGTGGTAAAGCATTCTGGACCATATTGTATTACTAGGATTGTGGTATTAGATTGAAGTTACTTGTGAACATGTTTGTTTTTATCAATGATTGGTTAAATGCAAGAGTGCGAGAATACATTTTGCCTAATAATTTAATAATTTATATTAGATTATTTAACCAACAAAATGTATAGATGCTGTTACAGTTGGAATTACCATTCCTCCATATTCTAGTAGTGATAAAACATACTATATAACTTTCCACTTTGCTGTTTTTTTTGTTACTTCAAAGCATTTTCATCACTACTTGATGATGACACATTAGAGGAAATGTTCAAAAGAGCATCGTGGGGAATGTAATGACCAAATATTGGAGGTGCGCAAGATAACGGTCACTGTTCAATTCACAGGTTTATGTAATTGGAAAAGAGAGACTTAGTGCTTAGCTCAGGAGAGATAACATAAGCTAACGGCTCTACATTGGAAGTAGTAGAGAAGTAGTAGAGGCAGGGAATGGGACCCGTTGGATCGCAGGTAAGAAGTTGTTTAATATGGGGCAGCATGCAGTTGTAAATGCATAGGTTAGTCATTCTAGCACTTAGCTGTCATCCTGCACTTTAGAACTTTGATAGGGGCCTTGGACATATTAGCTTATGTGGCTCCGGTTATATCCATATTTAATCTCAATCACTTGTCAGCCCCACTCTAGTGATCAACAATGTATATGTAGTTAAGAGTACCTTCTCATTCCTCAAGATAAACCTCCATTGTCGGCACCTTATGATGTTTGGTGGCTACCTCCTAACAGGAAGATGGATTGTTTTAATTGCAGTATGGATATTTCCCATATTTTGGGAGTATCAATTGCTAGGACTGCCAGCAGAGCAGTTACTCTATGGAGGTGTATGGCATACATATGATGGGTTGACAATGAACAATTTGGATGAGAGCATAGCTGCCTGTGTATACCAACATACTTATTCTTTGAGGTTTTAATATGCATATAATATCTTGAGTCTTCACTATTAAAACGGTGATTTAACTGCTGCATAGTTTTCTACTGCACAGTGATTGCAGTATATTAGGAAACTACCATCTCCTTGGAGTCGTTATACAATGTTAATTTTTCCTTCTGTAGACCTTATTATACGAAGTTGGAACACATGTAGGATTTGCACATTAGCTCTATCCTTTTTAACTTGTTGATGGTTTGTGTCCTTGCAATAAATAAAGATTGCATAGAAACATAGGAACATAGAATGCGATAAGAATTATCGTGCCCATCTAGTCTGCCCAAAATAAATTTTAAAAATGCATTTCTCAGTGTTATCTAACCCTAGGTGTTAGGAGCACATATCCTGTTAGGACGTTTTGAGTTTATATATAAGATGGTTATTCCATTCCCTCTCAGGGAGTATAGGAACTTCCTTATTTTGTTACACTGCTTTAAAACAGCTTGAATATTAACCGTAGCTACTACAGTGCCCTGTAATGATTGTTGGGCTTGAAATGTTTCTTAGACCGATTGAACTGTTTGACAGTGCCAGGGAACTGCAGACACCATAATCACATAACTGAGATTAAGTAGGTAGGGTACTTAGCGAGTTCCTTTAACACACACATATAAAATTTGACTCATGGTTTGCTTATGTTTGACCCTTCCCTTTTTGACTGTTGGGTAAAAAACTCATGTTAAGTCATTAGGATTTCACGACTTGACTCTAACTGTGATGGTCATTCCAGGACAGGACAAATAAAAGATATGAAAAATTCTGCAGCAGCTGAACATTTTATGCCATTGTCAATTGTATTTTTAACAGAAAATGTCATCTGTTAGGGTTGATTCTTACAGGAACATAAGCACCATAACCACTAAATTCTTTGACTTGGTTTGACTTCTTATATTGGATCCGCTGGGTGCAGCTCCCTGTCTCCACGAACAATGCTGGAGAGCTGAAAGTTCCTATGCAATCATGTGACTCTCGCACCCAATATTTTAATGAAAGTTCTTGCTTAGATTGCTCCAGCATTGGTAGTGGAGGTGGGAAGAAGTACGTGGTGAGCTTCAGGTAAGCTTAAGGGTGTTTCTGGCACTATATCAGCAGACTATAGCGGTTCTGGTGCTTGGAGTATTTTTTTAATAAGAATAAATTGCCAATAAAAAAAATCTGCATATTAAAATGTATGTATTCTACAGTAATGGGCACCCTAAGCGCCATTATCACTGCAGACCGTGTTAGTGGTTATAATACTAAGCGACCATTGTCATTATCACTGCAGACCATGTTAGTGGTTATAATACTAAGCGACCATTCTTGTTTCAGTGCCAAACTGTTTCGGAGTTACTCAACATGAACCGAAAGCCAACCAAGCAAATTTGGATGACTCTGATTCGTTTTAAAACAGTATGATACCAATTAGTGAAGGTTCCTAACATCATAAACACTGCAACAAGCTATAGTAGTTATGGTACTTCAAGTGTCTTATTAGCAGTACAATAATTTGGGGAGGGTAACTACTGAACATAGAGGAATTTATTTATTCTAATTTAAATTATGGTGATTGCACCTTGCAAGTTTACACAATTCTCCAACTTTTTTTTCAATCTGTATTTCTATTTCCCACAATTCTGTGTTTAATGAATAAACCCCAAAGTCTAATTGGCTGTCTTACTCTTAAACTTTATTTCAGTCAGAAAATGAATGCTAAGATTAACTTCAGAGTTGCATAGAAAAATCTAAACATAATAACTGCATATAAAACACACTGGCTGTGAGCGTTATAAAACATTTAGATTAACTATGTAGAAAATAAATTAAAACATTCCTTGGTAGATGGGATTGGCTTATCATTTCAGAGTTGAAAGTCACTCAATTATCATTTCACTCAACTCTCGCTGTTATACATATGAAAGGATAATTTGGTGTGAAGGAATCTGTGATGTAATCAGATTCAACACTCTGTGCTAGCCTAATTTAAATAAGCAAAGCTACTACAGTACACAAAATAGAGTGATGTCGTTTCTTCAAATTCTTGACCTAACCTAACCCAGTGCCAATCTAATGCAAAGAAAATAACATACCGTAACTGAATTGCCCCACTCAGAATTTTAATCCTGTTGTTCATTACAAACAGATCTCATAATCCCTTACTTGATTAGGCATGTGCAAGTTGTTTGCTGATTTCACCCCATAATGCCCCAATACAGGACTAATTTGTCCCCCAGCCCCCAACTACTCTTTCTGTGTCAATTTTGGTTGGTTAATATGTGATATAGAGAAAACAAAATGTAAGTGTTTATTTATATAAGCCTGGTTTCACTGAGACAAGGGTTAGTACCGTATTTATCGGCGTATAACACGCACTTTTTTTCCCTGAAAATAGGGGGAAACGTGGGTGCGTGTTATACGCCGATATCCTATAATTACTTACCTGTCTTGAAGCGCTGGCCGGTGTTCAGCGCGCACCGCTGTGAACCCGGCCCACGCTTCAAGACAGGTAAGTAATGATGGGACAAGGGAAAGTGCATGGGAGGGGAAGGGGGGAGAATACTATGGGAGGGGAAGGGGGGACAATACTATGGGAGGGGAAGGGGGAGAATACTATGGGAGGGGAAGGGGGGAGAATACTATGGGAGGGGAAGGGGGGAGAATACTATGGGAGGGGAAGGGGGGAGAATACTATGGGAGGGGAAGGGGGGAGAATACTATGGGAGGGGAAGGGGGGACAATACTATGGGAGGGGAAGGGGGGAGAATACTATGGGAGGGGAAGGGGGGAGAATACTATGGGAGGGGGGAGAATACTATGGAAAGGGGGGGAGAATACTGTGGAAAGGGGGGACACTATGGGATGAGAGGGGGGACACTATGGGATGAGAAGGGGGACACTATGGGATGAGGGGGGGAACACTATGGGAGGGGGTGGAGAATACTATGGGAGGGGGTGGAGAATACTATGGTAGGGGGGGAGAATACTATGGAAAGGGGGGAGAATACTATGGAAAGGGGGAACGACACTATGGGATGAGGGGGGGGGGATACTATGGGAGGGGGGAAATTTCCTGGAATTTCCTTCTAAAAATGAGGTGCGTGTTATACGCCGGTGCGTGTAATACGCCGATAAATACGGTATTTTGTGATTTTCTTTTTAGCAATGTTATAATAGATGCAAGCACCAAACCAACTTGACTTTCATGAAGCAGTTTTGGTGTGTAGATCATGCCTCTGCAGCCTCACTGCTCAATTCTCTGCTATTTAGGAGTTAAATCTTTTTTGTTTCTGGTTATGCGGTCCAAGCCACACCTCCCCTGGCTGTGACTCACACAGCCCCTATAAAAAATGGTTCTGTTTTCAGGAAGATCTAACAGCTCAGTGAGTTTACTTTAGAAGTTCTTATCTTCTGCTCTGTTAATTGAAATGTAATCAGACGTTGGAGACTGCTGCAGGCTGGAGCAGGCAATTAACAGGAGATAAGACATTCTAAATTAAACACACTGTACAATAAAGGAAGTATAAACATTAGATCTCTCTTTGCAGGGAGTGAGTAAAAAAACTATGTGAGTCCCAGCCAGGGGAGCTATAGCTAATGCTGCATAAACAAAGCGATTCAATTCCTAAATGGCAGAGAATTGAGCAGTGAGACTGCAGGGACATCATCTATACACATAAACTGCTTCATTAAGCCAACATTATTTTGGTGCTTTAAATGTCCCTTTAAACCTTCTTTAATCCCCATCCTTTATCTTTTTTTTTTCTGTACCCCCCACTCGATCTAAACTATGAAAAACCGTTAAATAAAGAATGTCAAAAAAAAAAATGTCCCTTTAAAATTGTATGTATTTATTTATTTCTTTTGTAATATGAATAAGTTTAAAAAATGTTTTAACAAATATTCACCTTTCATTTTAAAATTTCTCTGGGTGCACTGTCACCCTAATGAAATTTGCTCTGCATGTATATCCTTCCTTGTATCTTACATAAATAGTTTTCCATTAAACAGGTAAAAACAAGCACTCTGTAGAAGCTGTCTTCTTGAATTTTAATAGTTTTCGCCTTCCTGGTTAGATCTGCAGTAATATCCAGGTGCATTGTTAGATGAGATATGACAGGTTGCCTACTGTGGACACAGGACTGATGGACTGACCTAAAAAGACATTCCTGTGCGATAGAGGATGCCTACCTAATCCTGCTTTTCTTCCTGCCAGCTAAGTTGCAGTGTAAAACATTCAGCAGGATTTGTAACACAGATTAAAGGTTTTAGGAATTTATCCAAGATTACCCCATGCCTTTAACTCATAAACAATTTACTGCTATCCGATTTTCCCAGCTGCTAAGAACATTGTGATGACCATTACCAAATCTTGTCCTTCGTTTCACCATAGCTAATCAGAGGTGGGGCTCTTCCTTGACTTTCAATGTTCGTTCTTTTTATTATAGCAGAATAGCTCGTTAGTAAGAAGAGATAAGACTCATAGTTTGAAATATTGATTTGTTTAGCTGTGAAAAACCTTTCGAGTACTTCTAGTTTGGGAATTTGCAACAATGCAGATTCTAATTTGCCGTGTAATTACGTAAATTCCACAGACATTACTGACAGTCCATTTTCCCGACCATGTCAGTTACAATGAGAGGCAGTTCCAAATTAAAAACAATGAGTTAGCAAAGGCTTATCTGAGTCTGTAATAAGCAACGTTTAACACCTTCTGAAGTCTGAAATCAAGGGAGTATGATGTCACTATGCCCATAATTTAGTTGTATGATGTCACCCAACTACATAATTACCTCTTCATACACAATCATGATGTTCACAGCACACCACTGGATGTTCTTCACCTTTAAAATGTAGGCATTTATAATATATATCTATTAAGATTATCTATACCAACTGGATGGAATGTCCCATTAGTGAACATCTCCCAATCAGCCATTGGTAAAGCTCTGTTGATACAATGTTATCATGTCTATATATTCAACACAGTTTATAAAAATATAGGTCCTTTAGTCACCATATTTGTATAAATATTACTGCCATAAAGGTAAAGGGAATGCAAATTACCTATTAGAATTAGTGTGCACTCAAAAGCAATGACTGCTTTATTAAGGTACATTTTAGTCACCAGAACAAGTACAGCTTATTGAATTTGTTCTGGTGAGTAGAATCATTCCCTTCAGGCTTTTTGCAGTAAACACAGTTTTTTTCAAAGAAAATGCAGTGTTTACATTACAGCCTAGTGATAACTCCACTGGCCATTCCTCAGATGACTGCTAGAGGTGCTTCCTGGGCCAGTGCTGTGTGCTGCAATGCCATTCAGTGTCTCCACCCTCTGCATGGATACACCGAACCTTCCTAATAGAGATGTATTGGTTCAATGCATCTCTATGAGGAGATGCCGATTGGCCAGGGCTGTGTTTGACTTGTGCTGGCTCTGCCCCGATCTGCCTCCATGACAGTCTTTGTCAATCCTATGGTACAGTATTGAGATTGGTTCAGACCACCACTTTTGATGATGTCAGCTTGACAGCAGGCAGTCAGAAGCAGACAGGGGCTGAGCCAGCAGCTGCAGACTTGAATACAAGTAAGATTTGACTATATTTAGGGAGACAAGGGAGCTAGATGGCGGTTTTAACACTATAGGGTCAGGAATACGTTTGTGTTCCTGACCCTATAGTGTTCCTTTAAGTGAGAAGTTGTGCTGAGTATGACTACTGTATAATATACATGATGTTTCTATAATGTTTCCAGCTGCAGATCCCTCTGTAATTTAAAACTAGATACACTAATGGTGGGCAATGCAGAGAGAAAGAAAACGTATCTGTGAGAAAAAAAAAAAAAATTACAAAACCAAAAATAAAATAATAAACAGGGAACAGGGAGAACATAAAAAAAAACAACACCAAAGGAGAAATTGTGAACTAAGATCATCGAAGAATTAGGTGGTAATTGATTCTCAACCCTGGCAGAAAGAACACAGGTTACTACAATTACTGCAGAAGACCCATTTTACCATCCGGAAAATGTGGAAAAACATCAGCTTGTATGATCTGCAACCAAGTAGAATAATTTAATGCCTGTGTCCTCTGCTTGGACAGAGCCCTTTTAACCTCCCTTCTTTCCTCTCACATTTCAATCGGCCTGGACCTCTAGGAAAGTGACATTAAATACCAAGTTAGACCTGCCAGGAGAGTAAAAGAGGCTGCAAGACTGATGTTCTAAGTCTGCGTACTGGCTATCAGCACTAACAAAATTTAGAAATCAATATTTGTCAACAATATATGTCTTTGCGGCGTTCCACATCCTTATTAGACGCGGATCCACTAAAAAACATGTTATACTTAAGCTGGCTGTGACTGTGCAAAAGAAAGCTGTCAGGGAAGAGAAAGTGATAATTAAAATGTGTGGTAATAAGCTGCTTGACTATTCTACCTGATCCAGGTAATTAGATCTCACCACTGTGAGCAGGGAATGCAAATGGGTAAGATTTATTAAAAGAGCCTTGGGAATTTCCTGTACTTGTCCTCTTAAAATGGGTTCTGTGATGTGAAGATAATTTGGGAGGCCAGCTCCTAGTTCCTTTAATAACATCTTTCACAAGCAATGTTTTTGTCTAGATGTATTGCTAAATGTTTATGGCAGAGACAGTGTTGATATGAAAAATATCCGTTATCCTCTCGTCTCATTTAAGACCCTAGTGGAGATGGCTCCACATTATGCATACATTTGGATAATGGAGATGATATAGTATTACTGGTACATTCCATCAATCCATTGTGAATTTGACTTGCACTGCACATTGTATAACTACAGCCTGCAGAGTTTCTTGGCTACACCAAAAATTGACAAGAGAAAAAGACAACAGATTTGGAAATTTGAGGCCAAAATTGTAGAGTTGTAAAAATGGCTAGCTCAGCTACTTATCTTACATTTTCCAGTTTCTTGTCAATAATCTATATTTTCACTTTTTGTTCTGTTTTACAAATCCACTATAGACTGAGAACAGCTGAAATTTTTGTTCTAATTTAGTACCCCACATCTCTGAATTGGTAAGACATGATGTATTTGGTAGCATGTAGGCCAAAGATTGCAAAGTAAAATCACGCCACAAAATATTTGGGCCTTAGTTAAATTAACCATAAATCAAAAGTATTTTACAAATTAGTTGAAATTATATAAGATTTCTGGATAAACCTTTAAAGTGAACGTTACAAATATTAAAATAACAAACAATATGCTACATATATATATATATATATATATATATATATACATATAAAAATGATATACCAAAAATATCTAAATGTTACAATATTCTAATATTTTTCAAAATATGAAATCATTTAAAATTTTTATCCCAAAATATTAAATCATTTGAAAAATGCATCAAAAAATAATGAACCTAGACCATAGTTTTGCATGCATTATCAAAATACAAAAATAAAAGTTTCAGTAAATCAGAATATAACAAACTCGAGGGACTAGTTCGTAATGGAGATAGGAATTGCGTGCTGGTGCCAGTCCTCAGCACTGCGCAAGTCACTAGTGAGAAGCATCAATAATTAAACAAAAGCTTATGTAATGTAAATTAAACATGCATATGCAAAAGCAAAACACTCGAAAAGCCTCATGCTGAATGAATGTATGAATGACACGCTAATGTATTGCCAAAATTAGTATCTGATTAGTTGGTTGTGGTCATGTTGATTGTGGACGCTATGATCACAGCCTTACCATGCCAAGGTGATCACAGTCAATAATTTATGGTTAGAAAGCAGTAAGCATTAGGAAACAGAGTGACAAGTTGGCATAATGAGTCTGGGTTTGGAGTGTATTTAGATTAATGGAATATGGTAAAGGATAATAGAATAGTGTAATGGAATAGGATGAGGAGTTGGGACCAAAAAGCAAAAGCTGCAACCTAAATTATTTACTTACAGATTGTGGAACCAGGGAGAAAGGACCCAGCCGCCAAAATTGTCCTTCACTAGCCGGGTCCTAGTTTAAAGGGACACTCCAGACCCCTGAAACACTTGCTGAAAAGCTTTGTTTGTGCAAAGTGTGTCCTATTTTTCATTTTGCAAAAAATGCAGGTTTAAATAGAAATCGACCCTTTTATAAATTAACCTGGTTACAGCCCCTTGGCTTTCAAGCAGACAACAGATCCTGCTACTTCCTGGTTTTGTTAGCTCAGTGGATGTAAACTCAAGATGCAGCCATTGCCCAGAGCGCCTGTCTTCAAAGACTTCTCATTGAACTGCATTGGGAAGTCTGTGAATGGACACTCACAAAAACTCTGGGCGAGATTAAAGGGACACTGTAGGCACCCAGACCACTTCTGCCCATTGGAGTGGTCTGGGTGCCAACTCCCACTACTCTTAACCCTGCAAGTGTAATTATTGCAGTTTTTTATAAACTGCAATAATTACTTTGCAGGATTAACTCCACCTCTAGTGGCTGTCTACTCGACAGCCACTAGAGGGCACTTCCGTGTCCATAGCACAGGAAACCTGCCCAGGATATGGTGCAAGTGCCCAGGATATGGTGCAAGCGGTCTCACTACCCAGCGACAGTGTACAATGCAAGGAGAGGAGACAACCTGTCTCTCTCCCCAACAGCAGTATGAGTTAGAGGGAGTGGAGACAGCTGGTCTCACTTCCCAGCGGCAGGCAGTCTTACAGGGAGTGGAAACAGGCGATTTCACCCCCAGCAGCAGCAAGCCTCATTAGGAGAGACAACCGGTCTCACTCCCCAGCGGTAGTGTGATTTATTGGGAGTGGAGACAGCCGGTCTCCCGCCCCAGCAGCAGGGTGCGTTCGAGGGAGTGGAGACAACCGGTCACACCCTTCAGCGGCAGATTGTGTTCCAAGGAGGGGAGACAACCAGTCTCTCTCCCCAGCGGCAATGCTTGTTAAAAGGACAAAAGACGGGGGGCGTGGCTTGGACGCCGAACGGAATGGTGGCGTGAACCAGGAGCTCCCTGCAGGCTCGACACCATTACCCGCCTCACCAGATCCACACCGCACAAAAATGGGCAAAACAAATAAGCCACAACAAGCTGCAGCGGGCGCCAACACCCCGAGGGGGTCACAAGCGACGGGCATGCGCCAGTACCTCATGGCCCAGGCAGATCAAGCTTTCCAGGCCTCCAGCGACTCTGAGGCCCCGGGCCTGACCCGCCGACCTCGCCCCGCGGCAGGCACCACGAACAGGTACAACAAACACCCGATCTACCCCCATCCCAGCCGGACTGGGCATTTTTAATAAGCAACCTACCCACGAAAACCAACCTTAAAGAGGCAAATGCCGCCCTCCACAAATCCATTGCGGGGGAACTCCATGCCCTGACGGAGGATATGCAGGGGATCCAACACAAATTAGCACAGTTGGAGGCAGACTGCGACCACGTGACATCGGCGCAAAACGCGACCGCGGCATTATGCAGCGACAAGAAGTACAGCTACGCCAAATGGCCCTCCACCTGGAGGATTTAGACAACCGGGGGAGGCGGCAAAATCTTAGAATTCGAGGCCTACCTGAAGAATTAGACCAGACCACCCCAATACGTGACACCCTCACAGAAATTTTCAACTCCCTTCTACAACGGCAGTACACAACGCCCATCGAATTCGTCAGAGCACACAGGGCCCTTAGACCCAGAGGCCCGCCTGAGTCCCCTCCAAGGGATGTAGTGTGCTGCTTACTGCACTTTCAAGTGAAGGAAGACATCCTGAAAAGCGCCAGGGATAAAAGACAAGTCCTCCACAATGGTGCTGAAATACAGCTATACCCGGACTTATATCCGGCGACACTAGCATACCGCCGGGCCATGCACCCTCTCACACGCATACTACAGACCAACAAGATCAGGTATCGATGGAGCTTCCCCACCGGAGTACAAATCACCACAAGCACTGGCTCCTTCACAGTGAAGAACGAAAGAGATTTGAGGGACATTGTGAGGGATCTACAACTACCACATATACGCTGGATTGAGGTTTTAACCCCATCAGCCCAGTGGGGGGGGGGGGGGGGGGAGGGGGAGGGGGGGAGGGCCCTGAGGGTAGGGGGGACCTAACGGTTATATAGTCTCAGGAAAACGAGTTTGCTTTCCTGACACTATAGTGATCCTTTAAGAAACAAAGTTGGCAAGGAGGAACCATAAAGAGACACACAAGGGGTGTCAGGAAATATGCACAAGGAGGTGAGGGAGGTCAGGCACATAGAAACACAATGTGGAGGGTGCAGCACATAAAACAAATTATAGTGAGACTGTAGGTGCATGATCTATACACCAAAACTGCTTCATTAAGCTGTAGTTGTTGTGGTGCTTAGAGAATCCCTTTAAATATATAGGTAAGAAAACATAATATTAAAACTCCAAATGACAGTTGCCATTTAACAACATAACTATGGAATAATTAATCATTTTATTCTTTGAAAGATATGGCCCTTGATTTTTACTACTTAGAAAGTGTGTTAAAATTGTGTGAATTGAGTGCTCTTTGTTGTGTTGGTGTCATATGGCTGTGGCAGTAAAGGAATTAAAATAAAAGGTAATTAAAACTATTAAAGCTCACTTGAGCTGTGACCATTAAGACTGGTGTAATTAGTTAGTCCCAGGTATAAATAGTTAACGAGAGTTAGGTGAGCGGGAGATATCAAATAAAATGATGTAATGCAACCCAATTTTTAAACTCCACCTATAGTACAGTAGGTAGTTGACAGTCTCAAAACAGATGTAACAAATTATTACTCAGAGATAACTACCCAAAAATAGCAAATTAAATAACACTAAAAATAGGATGCCACTGCTGATAGCATTACAGGCATAAATTATTTTCACGGATTATACCGAGTTTATATGTTGTTTAACACTTTCAAGCTACAAATAAAATGTAAAATGCCTGTCTTAGATTAACCTCATTATTATAGATTGATATGGATTACAATTGTTAATCTACCCATGCCACACCTACCAAGTGTACCTATTTAAGAGGCACAGTCCCTACTTTGGTACCAAATCCCTTTGTCCTTTTTTTCTATCCTAATAATTTGTCTGAGCGTATAGCAGAGCTCCACCGCAATAATACTCCAGGTAATGTGTCTTTAAATTACAATGATTGTGTTTACAAATCACTCTGTGTAAATAAAATACATTGTTCTTCCCCAGTCACCCCCCTCTTTGTCCATTTAAAAATGCTGGGAAACATGCCATAAACCACCATCTTGATTGCAGTGCATTACATGAAAAGGGAACTGTCACTAGAAGTTGGCAACTGGTCACGCCTGATTACTTCAGGAAGCAGTAGTGGTTATGGTGCTTGGCGTGTTCCTTTAAAAATATTAATCATTTGGTGGTTCTCAACCTACATCACTGTTCTGTAAAGGCAAATTGGCGAACGATAAAAAATAAATTGAAAAGAAAAATGCAAAATTCAGGCTAACAATGCCATGATGAGGCTATAGGTACAGTTGTAGAATTTAGCAAAATCCGCTAAATTCCACAGTATGATTTTGAATTCACTTTATAAATAAACCCTTAAATAGGAACATGTGTTCACCAAACTGTGAATTGTGGAGAAACGGGGTTAATATCATGTTTTAAATAGACAAGTAAGAAATATAACTGAACTGAAAAATATTGAATTTCCCTTGCAATCCCCAGTTTAGCGAATAAGCCTCTGCAGGTCTTGGTGTATATTTTCACTTTGCCTCGGCTCGCTATACCTGTAGCAACAAGCACAGCAGCGGATTGCTTGATTCTTGGAAATGGATATCGATGCGTCAGCTTGTTAGTTCTTGTAGCTCCTCCATGCATGTTAACAAATAATGTTATCTTTCAGAGTGCCATTTAATTTACACAAAATACTCGTTCTTATTTCTATCGGAGGAGGCCCTGCATGTTTATGAGCACTGTGCTACATTCTGCCAGGCAACTACCTCTCAGATGATTTCTCGAAATGCAGCTGAACAAGAGCTGGAAAGCACTTTGGAGATGACATTCTGCAGGCACTATGTATACATTAAATTATATTCTAATACCCAGGGAGCAACTTGTGACACTATGGAGACGTCAGCTCACATTGTGAAGACGGATTGTAATAATACAACAAGCCGCAACACGGCTGCTTTATTCTAGCTTCTTAACCCCTTCAAGACAAGAGGTTAGAGAAATCCTATAACTGTCCTGGCATTATTTGTCATGAACGTATTAAATGGACTTCACATTACAGAGTCTCCATCGAAATCTGCCATGTTTGTATCCACACTATGGCTAGTCCACTGGGTAGCCAATGTACAAATATTTGAAGTGATGTTTAGTTATTGCATTCCTGGATCTGGCCTCAATTCATTAGCCTGGCTGCCAATAAAAGTAGTTGCAGTACAATGCAACTTGTAAGTAGGCACCCTAACCCTAAGCCCACCTCTGCCCTTAAATATATCTACCCCTAAATAACGCCTAATCTTAAACACTCCCAAATGCTAAGACACCCCAAAACTATCCTCACTATAATGGCACAGTCAAACGTAAACATCTAAAACAGTCATTCTTTCTTTTTCTTTCCCTCTTTTCTTCTCTCCTTCTTTCCTTTTTTCTTTCTTCCCACCCTACCCAGGCATTAGGTTTTGCTCATTAAGGACCAACAATGAAGTGGAAGACTTCAAGTAAGCTGGAAATTTCCTAGATTTGTCCTCTTCTGATTGGGCACACAAATCCCTTGCTTAAATGTTCCACTGCATAATGTTAACATGCTGCCACTACTTGCCTGCACAACTTACCATACACTTTTCAAACATAAAGTCTATAATAAGACTACGATAGCACGACACCGAATAGCCATTCTCTCTTTGTCCGCTCCACCTGCCCTAAGCACACTGCTTAATGGTAGTGTTTGTGTGTAATACCTACGATGCATCTGGTGTAACTCACCTGGGAGATTCTGCTGTACTGGGAAACAAAATTATACAAAGGGCCAGCTTCTTTGAGAGAAAAATGTGGCATGAATCCCTCCCCACAGAACTCTCAGCTTACGTGACTGTATTGTATAATTAATGGTTAATTATCCATTTGCTTTACAAAGTAGGCAATGTGCAGCCAAGCATTTATCTAACAAAATTGGATATTTAAAAAAAAGAAAAAAAGAAATTCTGCCTTGGATTTCTTATATTTAAAAATTATATTCAAATGACAGGGTGAAGAAATGGCTGTGAAGTGGAAGGGCATCACGGGTCCTAGGTCACCAATTTAGGTAACCAATTTATATGAAATGATAGTGGGGAAATGTAGGACATGTAGTTCACATCATAGTTCAGTAATAAGCTGATTTTCTTTTCCATAAAATGGATTTTGCCATTATAAAAAAATAAAACCACACGGTCATTCTGTTTGGTAGTGCCACTAAAATCAGCTGTACATTGGGCAACAAGACAGGTAGCACGTTCAGTTATTTCATTTATATAAGCATGTTAGTATAATATGGAAGTATGGCTCATTGTCACTGCTAAAAATACAAAGATGGACACCAGAAATGAATGTGCAGCATGCATTTTGGGACATCATGCACGTAATTTAGGGACAGCACTGATAATAGTACATTCTACCATGGCTGTGGTTATTAACTCCTGATCAGAACTCATATGAGATCCTTATGATTTCTGAGTAGGTCTTAATTGATGGAAAAGTAAATATCCTATTCACCCTGCCCTATCCTATTCATGTAACTGCTCAAAGATGTTTAGTGGCATCACTGTTTTATCTTCTAATGAACATATTGGTAAAACACTGTTTTATCTTCTAATGAACATATTGGTATATAATATATTATAAACTGAAGATTTGGGTTGCTAAACTGCTTTTACAATTGTAGAATAAATGGCAAAATTAATGAAAATATTTGGTCCAAAAAAGAGAGAAAAAAGACCCAAGTGAAGTTGACCCTCTTGTCCTCTTGCATTCTGAATGACCACGTCCCTATAAGTGATTAAATAATTCTTCATTTTTGTATAACTTGCATCCAATGTCATTTCAACATTCAGGAAAGGTCAAGCACCTCATTTCTAGATCACATATCTTTTTAGCCAGTTAGGCATCTCTTATTGATGGTCTGTTATATTAGTCTGCATGAAGGTTTCCACTGTCACCCAAAGACACAATGGTGCATTTAATAACATTCTCCTGTTCTTGGGCATCTCCTTTCAAAGCCCAGAAAAAGAACATATCTGTTAGCCATTGCTGTTCTGGTGGACAGAGGCATCCATAATTCATCCATCAAGCTGAGCCGACAATGGAAATTCAGCAGCCTTTAAACAAACATTTACTCTCCAATGAGACCAGGTTGTCAATACTGAAACTCAAGTCACCTGACCTCAAGCCTGTTACGTCTCTGCTTAACAGCTAACACCTCAACATAAGGTTCACTTACGGTTTTTAACAAATTCACTGTGAAGATTTGGTTTTAAATCACGTAAGCAGCATCAATGAAAATACTTGATTATTTTTGAACATCCGATATATATTGGATAATAAATTAAATATTGCAGTTCGGGTAGTTATATTCAGTCTGAAACAACAGTTTTTTTTATACAATTTCTTTAATTAAATATAACAAATTATACATAAATTATACATTTATTTTTTTATTGAAATTGAGAAATTGATTGGGATAAGAGTTGCTGACTTCAATAAGGGAACATTTCACTGAAAACATAAATGTTTTCACTGTTCAGTAGATATAATCCCAAAGAAAACAAGCATTTTTGTGTGCAAATAAACAGCTTGTAAAATCTGATGTCTGCAGCCCCCCTCCCATTTATCCCTGACACAGACTTTCAATCTGTGCCATCAGATTGACCAATCAGAGGCTCCTTTGTGGTTGATCCATAAACACACATCCAATTTTTGGATACATTTTTAAAATTATTTAATATGTTTAAAGTATTTAAATGTTTGTATATTGTTATATTTTTTTCATATATTGATTTTTTTATATATATGATATATTTTTTTCATATTTTAGTATTTTAAATAAAAAATTAAATAGTTATCCAAAAATAATGAATCATTTAAAATAAGTGTATGAAAAATATTACATTGAGGCCAAAATCAGCATTTTTATAATTAAAAAAACAAACACAAAACTACGGACTTCGGCCCTGGTCACAGTCTGACGAACTACCCTCGTCCCACAACCGCAATAACCTGCTCCTACTACACCACCGGAGATGGAGGCATATCCTGAACGTGCAGTGAGGCCTACAAGTAAGAGGGCCAGGAAGCAGCGAATATCGCTCTACCGGGTGATGCTGCAAGCTCATTCACGCGCCTTCTCTTACCAGGGTTCACCGAGGGTGGACAGATCCCTGCAGCTCCAGCAGTTAACACAGCAGAGTGCACACAATTCCTGTCTTCTTTGCCTGACTGGACACTCCACTGAACAGGACTGTATACTGCCATTGATAGGAATTGGCTAGCTGAAGATGCAAGTCAAGGTCTGACTCACACACAGGTCTCCATCTCCTCCAGGCCACATGCACATCAGTGACCAGATCAGCTAATCTAGTTTATTAATTAACACCTCTTGCCAAGCAGATACTCGGTGCAATTGTTATACTTGTGTTTGAATAAAGTTTGCTCATCTAGTTTCCAGCATTAAGACTCCTCCACTGCAGCATCCAGGTCTTCTTCCGGTAATATCAGCATATCACCTCCAGCCCATTGATTCTCATAGAGCACCATTTGATTTCAGAGCCAAGTTCTACGTGGTTCAGGAGCAGACAGTGCCTCCAGTGGATTTAAGGTGGATTTCACCCTGTAATGTACACATTGCAGTTTCTACTAAGATGACAGGGCACTGCACCCAGACCACTTCATTGAGATGAAGTGGTCTGGGTGACTCTAGTGGCAACTGAAAGATTTAGCAAATTACGTCTAGTTTCACCAAAACACAACCAAGTCACACCTTATTGGAGTATTAGAAATAGACGTTTTCCTATTCTATGTATGTTTTCTCTAGGTTAACTGCCAAGTGCAAAGGACAGTGCTCACCAGGATAAATACATATTTGTTAAATACAGAAATAATATTAAAAATCTGTAATTAGATTCTATGTAACCAGATTGTTTCTGGAGACTTTACTCTACACTGCCAGCGTATGTAATGATTGTGGGGGAGCATGTGCTAGATTTCTGAGAAAGTTGGAATTAGATGTGTTAAAATTACTGTTATCTCGCTCCCAAAGTATAAGCTTAATTTATCTACATTCTTTTTTTTTTTTTTTTTATCTTTATCAAGTAAGAGATTATTTTGCAGGCAATTTTTGGTTAACAAGTCAAAAACATTTTTTAATTTTTTTTTTATCACAGCACATGCAATGAACAGAAAAGTGAATATAATTTAATGCTTAGCGACACAAGGAAAATGCAAATCATGAGACAAAATATACAATGTAGAAATTAATTTTCAAATTCAGATATTATGGGCTAAAATTTGAAATACCCTGATCAATGCTTTGTTTAGTGACTAACTGTGTGTTTGTTTTAGTGCCATTTGTCAAGGCATAGAAAAAAGGATGCAGCTTGATTTGTCTGATTTACAGGCCTACCTTCCCAGAAAAAGTTTGTAATATATTGCAGCTATTGCCTTTTGTTCAAGGAAATGTATGACCACATGGCCCACATTTGTATAGCCTCTAATAATCACTTTTATGGATAGATGGATAGATGATCATGTTAAGACAGCTGCTTTACTGCTTGGAATGCCAAGACTTTAACTATAAGTCACAGTAAGCATGGCTAAATAAGTACTCGCAGTGCACTTTCCCTAGGTTTTCCCAACACCAGAAAATAGAGCAGGGCTTTTGGGTGATTGGGAGAAGTGTGGGCATATCATGTGTTGCAAGACGCTGCCATTTGATTTGGTAGGTCTGGATTAATTTCCGCATATACTGTTGTGGAATATACAATATGGGTGCATCTAGGACGTGCATACCTGTCAATATTCCTTGGTCAGAGATGGGCAGGGAATAGAGCAGGTATGCAAGAGGATCGGCCATGAAAGGAAGTGGGCCAGCACATCAAGGGGATAGGTCTGACTATATAGAGGGTGGCCAGACTGACAGCCTGCCCCCATCAAGCAGACTATACACAGAGTGCTACTGAAGAGTCCTATGCATGGTCAGGACCAGATTTTTGTGTGTATATATATATATATATATATATATGTATATATATATATATATACACAAATTTTAAATATTACTAAAATGCACATATCCTAGTATACATACCTACATATATACACATGCATGATACTCTCCCACAATTTAGAATTATTGTGTTTTTAATGAACACTTTGGCCTTTGTGAAGACTCATGTACACTCACTGACCCATGCAGACATACACTGGCCCATGCAGACAGACACACACTCAAATTGCCCCATGCAGGCACACACTGCTCCATGCAGACACACTGACCCCTGACCCATGCAGATATACACTCACACAGTGGCGTACACACAACCCATGGGGCCCCGGTGCGAAAACTGATCCGTGGGCCCCCCTGCGCGCTTACTATGTGCGGGCTGGGGCCGCAACACATGGCGGCGGGCACCGGGTCGCAGGGCTGCGACCTGTGTGACCGCGGTATGTACGCCAGTGCATGCATAAACACATACACTTAAAGGACCACTACAGACACCCAGATCACATCAGCTCAATGAAGTGGTCTGGGTGCCAGGTCTCTAGTTTTAACCCTGCAGCTGAAAACATAGCCGTTTCAGAGAAACGGCTATGTTTCACTGAGGGTTAATCCAGCCTCTAGCGGCTGTCTCATTGACAGCCGCTAGAGGATTTTCTGCGATTCTCACTGTGAAAATCACAGTGAGAAGACGCTGAACGTCCATAGGAAAGCATTGAATAATGCTTTCCTATGGGCGGTTTGAATGCGCGCGTGGCTCTTGCCACGCATGCGCATTCGAAGCTGAGAGGCGGATCGGGGCGGAGAGATTCCCAGCGCCAAAGGAGTCCGGCGCTGGAGAAAGGTAAGTGCTTAAGACACACACACTCTCATGAACAGACGCACACATTTACTGACAGACACACACTCAGTGACAGACATACATACACACTCACTAACAGATGCACACAAACATACTCAGTAACAGACACACACACTAACACACACTATAACACACACACACACACACATTAACATACACTCACACACCACACACACACTCTAAGACTAACACACTAACACACACACTAACACACACAATCTAACACTAACACACACTCACAAACACACACTAACATACACTCACACACTAACACACTCACACTATAACACACTCTAACACACTCACACACACTAACATACACTCACACACACTAACACTCACAAACACACACTAACATACAAACACACACTAACATACACTCACACACACTCACACTCACAAACATACACTCACACTCACAAACACACACTAACATACACTCACACACACTAACACACTCACTAACACACACTCACACACACTCACACACACTAACATACACTCACACACACTAACATACACTCACACTCACAAACACACACTCACACTCACAAACACACACTAACACACACTCACACACACTAACACACTCACTAACACACACTCACACATGCTAACATACACTCACACACACTAACATACACTAACACTCACAAACACATTTTTTTTTAAATCCCCCCAGCCTCCTTACCTGTGGGAGAGCTGAGGGGATTCCCTGGGGTCCAGTGGTGCTGCTGGGCTCCTGGGGGGCCGGTCACCCGGCGAGCAGTCAGGCTGGCCGGTCCTGCGGGCGCGCGAGGGAGCACTGTCTCCTGTGTGCTTCCTCTTCAGCTCCCTCGCGCGCCGCACTGATACCGGAGCCGGAAGATGACGTCATCTTCCGGCTCCGGTATCAGTGCGGTGCGCGAGGGAGCTGAAGAGGAAGCACCTAGGAGACAGTGCTCCCTCGCGCGCCTGCAGGACCGGCCAGCCGGGTGACAGCAGGGCCAGCCTCGGGGGGCCCTGAGGTGGCCGGCTCTTGGGCCCCCCAAGAGAAGAGGCTGGCCCAGTGACATACATACCGGGGTCGCAGGGCGGCCGGGCCCCCTGGTGGGCCGGGCCCGGTCGCAGCCGCGACCCCTGCGACCCCGGTATGTACGCCACTGCACTCACACTTCCCCATGTAGACACACATTGACCATGCAAACAAACTGATACATGCAGACACACAGTGACCCATGCAGACACACACACACACAGACACACTCTGACCCATGCAAAAACACACACTGATACACACAGACACGTGCATGCAGTATTATTTAAAAAGCAAAGTTTTTCCATCTGTCAACATGCAAAATTAGCTATGCTCAACAATCACTGAAATGAAAATTATTTAAAATGTATTAATGCACAAATGTAAGAAACTTGCTACAACTAATATTAAACTATGGCATCATCTGGATAGAATCCTAAATATACCATTTGAATCCAAACTAAATTTCTTTTTAACTTTCCAGAATGGTTTCTAAACCACTATTGTTCTCACCTTAGTTCACTCCTTTAGACTTCATAGAACGTACATGTAATTTAACCTAAAATACTGTGATTATGTCTGGGAAGATTAAGGCTACAAATTCCCAGCACGTGGACAAAATGAGGTTAGAAAAACAGGCCTGGATCATAATCTCCGGCTGACAGTTTATTTGGCAGCACATGTTGTAAAATTTCATCACTTCAGGGGGAGCCAAAACAATCTCCGCATTTTTTGGAGTGGAACTTCCCAAGCAGAAGACGGGATGTGAACTATGGTGTAACCTGCCAGCCTAGGCTGCTGGCAAAGACCCACAAAAGGTGATTGTTACAGAAAGGCAAACTTGGCATACGTCGACCAGCATACAATGATTAAACAGTGAGAAGAAAAGGAAGCTGAAAAAAGTGCATCACTCAGATGGACTCAACTATACACAATTTCCTGGGCACCTGTAGAGTTAGGCTTCCAGTCAATATGTCCAACAATATGTCACAGTTCATCGTAATCTAAAATGAGTCTTACATGCTGTATTAAATGTTGTACTTTATTGGTTAATTCAAGTTAATTAGTTAAGATTCCCAATAAAAAGGGGAAGATTTAAAAAATGTTGCGCATTGAAATATGGAACAAAAGTTGAATCGTGCTGCAATCACTATGTAAACTAATGGAATAAGCAGGGATGTTGCCTTGGTTTTCATGATGATCGTTCAAGAAGCTATCATCATAGCATGCCATCTATCCTCGGTAGGACGGTACCTTCTTGGGCTGTTATGGACTTTGCCCTACTTTTAATATTGGTAATATTTGTAAAATATTTCTCCCCATAGTGTCCATAACAGGGTTACTTAAACATACATTCTAAGCAGCTAAACTACTTTATCTTAATGAAGCTGTTTTGGTGCATAAATGCTACCTCTACTTATCTGAAAATGTAAAACTCTGTCAGGATCTCAATGAAAACCTTTGAAAGTTGATGGCTTTCACGCTTGGTGTCATGACATGCAGCATTGTAATGGTGAACCTCTGTAGTGCTTCTCACAGAGAAGCCCTGGATTCAATGCCTTTCTATGAGTAACATTTGTTTGGAAAAAAGTAATCCTAAACAATGCCTTCGTCGTATGGGAATTTGCCTGGTTTTCCCAAAATAATTAATTTTGTCAAGTAACAATTTTAATCCAATTTTTGAGATTTGGTCGACTAAAACTAAAACAATTCAGATGACTAAAATACGTCTAAAACTTAAATGGCCTTTTAGTCAATAGACCATGACTAAAACTAAATTGAAATTTACTGTCAAAATTAGCACTGCACAGAGGGGCTGTGGAAGGGGCAAAAAAGACAGACCAGGGCTTAAAGAGAAACACCTAGAGGGGTTGGCAGGACACAAAGAGAAACAGAAGGGCCGGGGAGGAGGAAAAAGAGACAGATAAAGTCTTTAACTAGAGCCATTAGATTTTATTGTCGACTAAAATCTACTGGGGCTTTAGTCGACTAAAACTAGACTAAATCTAAAACAATTCAGATGGCTAAAATATGACTAAAACTAAATGGCTAAAACTAAATTGAAATTTTCTGCCAAAATTAACACTGGCACATTAACACAAAATGCTGTAGAACGGGGGGGGGGGGCGGGGCCGGACCGCCGAGCCTAATGGTCGCAGGAAAGACCTGCTCCTGCACACCATACACCATTGAGCTTGAAACCAGGACTTTTGACCATTTAAGTCGCCCGCAACTGCGACCCTAGGCGATTGTGGGTTACCGGAGCCGAGGAGAGGCTAGCCATTGAGGTTTTAGTCCCTCGGAGGAGAGATCTACGCCGTATCAAGCGGGACCTGCCTGGCGGTGAGTGGAGTGGACGGCCGCCGCTCCACTATCCTGCCCTACGGAGCCCAACTGAGCTGAACCATAGCGGTTCCGGTCCCGATCCCCCCCCTCTGGACCGGGGGGGGTCATCCCGGTCTCTGCCCCATAACAGCACTTGGATGCAATGTCGCGCCGCCTCATGAGCGCAAGGCCCAAAACAAAATGGCCGCCAGACACGATCCCGCTTCTATGAAGGCCTGCTTACAGCCTACTCACATGGCGGACTCGCTAACACGAGCCTGAAAAATTTGTACACACAACCTGAGACAAAGCGGCGATAGAGCGGACAAGCCCCTACCCATCAGGGCCAACTTACCAGAGAATAGTGCCTGAAACAGCCCCAACTATGTGTCCCTCGATTCCGCCGGGGTGTAGACCCAGACTGACGGCGCAATCCGAGCACCACTCTTCGGCGGCACAGCCCTCAAGCCAGCTGCCCCTTACCAGCTACACCCACGGAGCCCAGGTGTCTTGCCAGTCCACCAACCGGGAAACCTTGCTCGGCCCAAGCACAGCGTCGAGGGTGAGGTACAGGTCCACCTATGGCTCAGTGCCTGCCTAACGCACTCAACTCCAACACCTGCTCCGATACAAGTGACTATAATCTAATGTTCAGGACAAACCTAACACTATAAACATCAGCAGGGGGGACTATGCCACGCCAATATCAAGCTGAGCCTTATCAAATGAAGCACTGGAGACTGGCGGGCCGGGGTTACTGGGTGCTGTTATGCTCCTGCATCTCCCACCAGCAACCGTCTACAGTTACCTGACAAGCCACACCACAACATCTTTACTCGGACAGAGCTGAAAAACACAGAACTGTGACCTGCCAGTGATGGGAGTTAGCTGCTCTCTACATGAGGAGTGGGGCTGACCACTCTCTGCCTCCAAAACAACCTCAATCACGATCCAGTCCCCCTCTCCTCTGGGAGAGGAATCTCTGTTCAGAACCCAGGGTTATTTGTTACTCACGATGGCATAATTTTTATTTTTATATTTTAAGCAAACGCCAACCGTGCCATATTGCCTAGCATATTTGTCCTCCTCACCTAATCTACTATAACCAAGCTTTATGTTTTTGCCTTTGTTCCATCTCTCAAGCCTGTTGTCGAGCAGTGAAGCGCAGACCCAATATAAGTAACCTAACAGCTAAGCGTGTATAGCCTGCAAGTAATTATATGTTTTTTCACAGATTACGATGCAAATATGATTAAACTGCATGTATATATTTTGTGAGCTCACGACACGGTGTGCAGGTTCTAAGTTTATGTGGAGCAGCGATGTTGCCAAACGTACCGAGCAAGCCTCAGATATTTTCAGCTAGCATGTTAATCCCTAGGATGTTAATCCCTAGGCTGTTAGAATACTCAGTATATTGCATTTCATTTACTTTCACGCTGACGACGCAACTGTTTAACCAAACTTGTTAAAATCTTAAAAATTGTGCAGACTCTCATGCCACTGTAATACCAATGTATATGTTATAATACGCTGTTGTGGCGTCTGTTGACTCCTTGTACCTACCTGCACAGCAAGAATAAAGAATTCAAAAAAAAAAATGCTGTAGAACTGTTGCTCCTACACTAGCATTCCACTACAACCAGTGGAAGTGGACAATACTGCATGCTGACCTGCACATATATATGTAAATGATACCACTTTGTAAACAGTCCTGCCTACACATAATCCCATTCTCTTTTGGGGCCACAGTTCTTGCCTCCTGCTTTCTGGGAACAACTGTCCTGACTGAATAGAGGGAAATGTAAATCTTATAATCAAGCACAGTCATCATAATATGAGTTCTTTTTTTCAAATGTTTGATAATTGTTGAGAAAATGCCATGGACATACCCACAGCCCCCATTACCTATAACCATTTTGATGAAAAGATGTACCTGTTAATCTGTCTGGCAGACAGCCAGGACTGTCTCACTTGCTTCAATCTACACCCTATTGCTAACCTGGAATAGGGTATAACTGGCTCAGATTCCATTGAAAGTAATCTGGACTAAGTACCCTTTTCAGCAGACACATTGAATCTAGATGTCTTTCGGCACTTGGAAGAATTTACTGCGCTTTCAAAGTCCAACGCATAACCATTATGTCATTAGCCAAATAACTTGATCTTTGTTATATTCCACCTTTACTAAAGGATAGCTTGCTGATTAATCAGCTTAGTATGGTTTTGTTAAAAACATAAACATTTAAAATAAATTCTAGTTTTTTTTTTTCTGCTGTTGAAATCAGCAAAATGTTTGGTCTGTCGGTTCGTCTATTCACTTACCATGCTTTCTGTCTGTCCGTCTATCATCTATGTCTATATATTTCTGTGTATTCATAGAACGACACACTAACAGACGACACACAAACAAACATTATGCTGGTTATCATGTTGAATAACTAATAAAGGTATTTAAAAAGCAATGGATATGCCTGGTTTTGCACCTCCCTCTGTGACACTTCCAGACACAGTATGCTAATTTGCCACAGGGTGAGATGTTAGTGTGCTCTGACATCATCTAGATAGCGAGTGTGCAAGTAAATGCAAATCACACATTTAATGTGCAGTTTCACTAGCTGTCATCATGATGAGCGCAGTTTTCCTATCCGATTTATATGCTTGCTAACATAATGTATAGCTCCTATAACTGATGGGATTTTTAAAATCAATACCAACAAGTTAAAATAGAATAAAAAAAAAAAGATTTATTCTTGACAAATGACCCACATTTCATGGTATTTTTATTTACTCTTTTAATAAGCATATACTTCAATACTTTTTAAACCAACAAACTGGTTTTAGTTTTCTTTTAACCGGTGCAATATTTAAGAATCAGTTCATAAAGGACTTCTTCTTCTACGTTTCATGAACACGATTGTTTCTGCTTTCAATGAGACATTCATCAGCTGTTCACCTTTTGCTTGCTAAGGTGCTGGAACAATCAGCTTTTTACTGGTTAAAACTGAAATTAAAATTTCCTGGTACATGAAAAGTGTCAAGGACCAAAACATACAAAGGCTAATAACAAAAGGGAGATTTTAACATATTAAAATAGATTGGAAGGCCAGTTAATCGTTACACCACAATTTTACTTGTAGTGTGAGCGGGGGTTCTGTTTGCCTTCATAAAGATAATGCTAATGTTAAATTATGTTGCCAACATATTTGGCTCCCAGGCCTGGAAACTGTCTTGTCAACTAGTGTAATCAAAATTCTTGCACCTGTTCATCGTTTATTAATTTAATCACAACTCAAATAGGTAATCCCAGTTGTAGCCTGAGACGACTTGTATGTAGCATGAATATTTCAGGATATCCAGCAATATACACGCGTGACAAAATGTGCTGTGATTTTCTGTTATTTCTTATAATCTGATTTTGATTAGTTTTGGATTTTAACGATTTTTTTTTACGTTTAGAGACATTTTAGATGTTTTTATTGAGATTGTATTACATATACATTTTGTTCATATTATCTACAGCATTCTTTATTAATTTATGATAAATATAATTTAGATGTAT
Organism: Pelobates fuscus; assembly: GCF_036172605.1. NCBI lineage: Eukaryota > Metazoa > Chordata > Amphibia > Anura > Pelobatidae > Pelobates > Pelobates fuscus. Next base: position 115,360,454 of record NC_086323.1, read on the forward strand.
TAATTTTATGTCTTTTTCTGTCCCACTTTATTTTGAATTAACTCGTGTGGTATCTATCCCTTCCGCGAGACCACTCCCACCTGAGTGCTGAAACGCATTTGCGTTCCACCAGAGCGTGAGGATACGGCTCTCGAGAGAGGTTTGATACGCTAGAGTTCACGGCAGCTTATAGGCTGTACGGACGTATCTTCTGATAGGCGGACTTACGATACGAGACCGATTCTTATTGGTCGACGGAGGAAAATTTTCACTGGCAGGACGTTTAAAAGACCGGAAGATCACAGAGTGTACCACACAAGCCGGATGCCCCTGACGAAGTCTGAGGATGAAACGCGTAGGGCGACAGGAGTACTTTATTTAACGGACTTTTGATTTTGTACTTTTATAAGTATTATTTTTGTTCGTGTCTCTTCATCCTGAGTTCCTGGATTTCACTTTGGGATTCATCGAGAAGGTCACAGCAATATCTGATGGGCTTTTAATCTTCTTGCATTTTGTAAGTGCAGACAATAAAGTGTTTCCTATATTTTGAAAGTAGTACACTATGTTCTTTTGTCTCTTTTCCCTTTAAGTCAACCATTGGGATAAAGAAGATCACATCGATCCTCCCGTCTACATTTAGACGTGTTTATATTGGGAGATATCCTATTATATATTGTGTTTTTTGAAGATATTGAGGAATCTTCATACTCCCATATATTATTTGGGTAATTTATTTTACATTATTGTATATATACCCACTTGTGTTTGATCCACTGGTATATTGTGCATAGGGTGTACTTCGCTTGCAGCTCACACATGGCGGAGCTGCATACTGTGCTCTACCACCTGTCACCCCTTCCCTTCATCAATCTGCCACCCCCTCCCTCCCTCCCTCAGTCACTCTGCCACCTGTCACCCACTCCCTTACTGTGTCACCCCCTCCCTCAGTCACACTGCCACCTGTCACCCTCTCCCTCACCTTGTCACCCCCTCCCTCCTGCATCCACACACACCGACTACATCCACTATACACACACACACACACACACACTGCATCCACTATACACACACTACATGCATCCACTATGCACACACTCAGCATCCACTATATACTCACAAGCTCTGCATCCGCTATCCGCACATTGCATCCATTACAAAATACAAACACCCTGCATCCACTGTACAGACACACAATGCATTCACTACACACTGCATGCAATCCACGGACACTGCAGCCACTGCACACGCTGCATCCACTACACAAATACACACTCTGCATCCACTACACAGACACTGCATTCACTACACACACTGCATAACATAATGGATGTGTGCGTTCTTTTGTTGCCTCGTGTGGGTTTGTCGGGGATGGGGGGGGCAGCATTTCATCCTTTGATCCAGACAGCACAATGCCTTGGGCCGGCCCTGATTGCATCAACTACACAAATGCAGACAATGCACCCACTACACATACAATGCACCCACTACACAACATCCACTACAAAGACACTGCACCCACTACACTGCATCCACACACCCACTACATCCACTACACACATACTTACAATGCATTCACTATACACTATACTATACATCTCCTGGATGTGCGCAACATTTCATCCTTCGACCCAGGCAGCACAATGTTTTGTTCCGGCCCTGGCTGCAGCCCTGATGCTCTTATCAGTTAGGTTCCTCCCGTGTAAAAAAAAAAAATGAAAATCTTTTATCCAGTGCTAAGTTTCCCTCGGCACTGCCAGAACATCCTCCTTGGGGTGCCTTTCACCCCAACATTATATTGCCATACGCCCGTAGCCTCTTTTTATTCTATTTTCCTTCCTAAAAACCTCAATATTTTTTTCTGCTTTTGACCCAGGGTAGAAGCAGAGAAACACAGTAGTTAGAAAAAGAAACATGTGATAAGTATAAATCACTCGCATAACTGCATAGGCCCACTGAGGGAAGATAATTAGGTCGCTGGTGACCGCCAGTGCTCTGCAATTAGCATTTACATGGATATGTCATTGTCAGGTTGTTAGACTCCTTTTACTGATTCTCTTCTCTTCTCCTTAAATTGTATCCACTTCTCTGCTCCCAGGTTTTTCCCTACCTCACCATCTAATAAGGTGCTCCTATAACCATAGCCATTTGCTTTCCTCACATGTCTTATTTGTTTCTCCATCAATGTCACCCCAACATTTTACTTCATCTCACCCTGACTCATATTTCCTTGCATCCAGGTTTCTCATATCTATCTCATCTACTATTAAGGTATGGAGAACCAGAGATCTATGCCTTGACTGGTACAGATCTTCACTACACTGCTCCCATAACTATGAGGGCAAAAAATAATGGGTAATGATTCTAGAATAGATTCTATAACCTTTACTAAAACATACAGGAGAGCCTGTGAGGCACACAATGGGTTGTTTGGGTATGGACCTGACATTTTGCACCACAATATACTAACAGCGTGGACAGGACAATTTTAATTTGAATATGAGACAATATGTTTAACATTGGACAGAGTTATCCTTGATATCATTCCTCGGCTGTACTGTGACTTAACAAAGCAACGTAAGCCAAAAATATAATATTAACTGCTCTCGCTCCTAATGGATTGCAATGTTTTAACGTATTTTTTTGTGTTACTAATTTTTTTCTCTTTTAATAATGCAATTGCTAAGTATCCTGCACTGCTTGCTCTTCCCTGTATTTCTACAAGCGTTACTGACAGTATGGCAACATACCCTACTTTGGCCCAGTTGTTCTGAGTATGACATATTATCAGACTTCCTGGATGAACTATTCTGCTTTTTGTAGTAATTATTGTTGCGCTCCTTTTTTTTTTTTTTTTTTTTTAAAGTAATGGACATTTTTTTTACAACTGCTCAACGTACTAGTGAGTTGAGTGATTGCCAACTCACCAGCACTAATTGTGCCACAATTTGCATAAGACAACATAATGGACCGCTGGTCTCGGAAGTCAGTGTAATATTTCTTTGCTTGCACATCGAATGGCCTCAGAAATAAAATACCACTTAGAATAACTATAGGGTTGGACAAGCATATGCTTATATATTTAGCAAACATTGATGGTTCCCTTAAATAGGAAGCCTTGCCAGCAGATTTGATGATTTAGTGAAAAAGAGGTTGGGTTCTCTACATTTTTTGCAAAAAAAACAACAACCCAGTATCATGTCTGCTTACATAGTAAGAGGGGGAAGTTAGATCTAATCATCGGTCTTTCTCTCTTTAATGTCACTATCTTCTTCTTGGTACCAGTTCAGCTCCTGGTGGCTTCATCTTCCAAGAGCCATGTCACTATTTCACCACAAATTGTCCTATCCATGAGTCAAAGTAGCCTCTACATTGTTTCATGTTTGCTCTTGGCTGCATTGGAATGTTCAATTAAATTTCATCAAAACATGTATTTTAAATAAAATTCATCTATATTAACACACATTACTTGGTGTCTATAAGTACATCATAGCCAAGTTGGTAGACCATGCATTGATTAAAGGTTTTAATTTTCTTAACCCTCCTGGTCTTTAGTGTTATGTTGGCACTCACACTCTTATAATTTTAGGATGTCACGGAACCAACTTTATCTCCCAATGCATTTTTAGAGGTAGAGGAATTATTTTTTTTTAAAGAGATTTTTGTTAAGCTTTACTAGTGCTGTCTCAACTATAATATACTAATATATACATTAAATGTAATCCTACCTGGAGGTCTATTTGACACTCACACGTTCTATGGCTGACTGGTTCACTTGAAAGAAAAGTAGTGCATGCTTTGTTTTAAATATGCCTCTTAAATGAAAAGGAATTGAAGAGAAATTCCAATGAAAACTGGTGAGCAGTTTTAATAAAGAATTAATCTTGATTAAAAACTGCTAAAGGACAGGCCAATGTTAACATTCTGATATTACAACCGGGAACAGAGACCTATACAAAATAATACAAATAAAATAGATCCTGCCCAATGACTTTAAAATGTGGTAAAATGTGGAAAAATAAAATAAGTATATAGCCAGAATTTTGTATTGTATCCTTCAAGGGCCTGCATTTATACATTTTTGTTTGGGGGCAGAGAGAGAACCCCAAAACTGGATGGTCTCGCTGAACCTGGAAAACTTGAGAAGGTTAATTGTGGATAATATGAGCAATGCAACAGACTAATTGCAACACGTGTGTGTTTATGAGAGTCTAAAAACACTGATATATACCAATCTCAAACGTCTGGTTTCTTGTCAATAAGTGCTCAACCGACCGTCCTGTAGGATGACTTTCGATGAAAGAATTGTCCCTTTCTATTGCTATCTGTGTAAGTTTTGTAGCTGGAAAAAAGTGGAAACATGTTCCTAGTGACCCTAGTCTTTCACCACCATTTCACTTTGACCATTTCTATCACTCCATAACACTTTGACAGAACCTGGTTTATGGCAGGTGCTTAGAATGTCCCTTTCAGGAATCCTGTCCACATTTTAAACAGTCTACACATAATGAGGAAGTGTCCCATATGAGCTGAAGGCAGATCTATTTTGACACCCTCGAGTAAATCCTTTCGAAACATTTAATGTGATGTGCAGCTGATTCTCTCTTTAGGCTACTCCTAAGCAAAATGTCTCTCTCTAACTGTCTCAAGGAAAACCTCCTGGGCAGATTAAAAAGTTCTGCTTCTTCAGTGCCGAAGACCTGCCGTTAACCATTTAGCTGCTTGACAAAACGTAAATGTAGTAGAAATGTAAGATCACAGTGCACATAAAAACCAATGTGTATCCTAACACGATATGTAAATTATTTTATGCAGAAGAGTCAAAGAGTTAAAAAAAAAAAAAAAATTAAAAAACTTAAAAAAGGAAATGGACCCATTGACCACTTACCTCCATAGAACTTCAGTATATTGTGACAGTATATTGACACACACACGTTCCCATTTGCACTTGTGATGTTCTTGTGTTTGCACATGCACACTCATTTGCAGCACGGCTAAAACCATGTGATACAAGGAGATTTACATCATATGTCGGATTTAACGGAATCACATATGATGCAAATCAAATGAAAAAATGCATGATAGTACAAATTATAGGTAACATTTAGTTTGTCACGAGGTGCATCTACCTATATTTCCCCTTTAAAACCAAGTTCACTAATTTGCATCATTATTAGCACAGATTTCCAATGCCAGCCTCTGATTTTGACTTGTAAATTGCCAGGTCTCCATTTGAATGATGGTGGCTAAACATACATACTTCAGGGATATTTTAACGGACACTCCTAAAGTATCTTTTTTAGTATGATCTGCATTTGTTCCATTTTGATTGAAGTATTGTAGTTTTAAAGAAAACTTGTTTATATAGTTTACTTGATTTTTCAAACATTGTATAAGAATAAGTAAATAATATTGCTATTTATGTATTTATTTATTCCCCTGCTCTGCATCATTATGATATATATGTATTATATATATATATATATATATATATATAATATTTTTTTTAATTTGAATATACAAACTATTTTATATTATTATATAACATTAGATAAAACATTGCGAGGATAAAATATCTTTTGATTAAGATTTGATATGTCTTCTTCCAAATTTCACCTAGCGTATATATTGTGCAAATGTATAGATTTTACAATACATGCAGTTAAGGTCCCTCCCCCACCTGTCATTATTTCTCAGTATAGTTGGCATAAACCCCGGATTGAGTGCCAATCTATAGCTGGTTTTCCTGTTCACTGGCAGAGCAACTAGAGTGTTAGATATTCCCCTAGCAATCACATTTTGTGTCTCTGTTTGTGACTCTGTATTGACGCAATGTGCGGTCAATGAAGTCAATGTGTCAGTGTCATTGGGGAGAACTATCCTACAAGAGAAGGTGTGCTCCAGCTGGGCCAAACACTCTTGAGTTGGGTGAGACGTAGGCAGTAATGGAGAGCGGGTGTTATATTAATGCATTGCCACAGTGATTTCAACATGGCATCCCCAGACTTGCTGGAGAGGGGATGAATAATAATTAAGATTTTTTTTTTGACAATTAAATATATAATTTATCATTATAGTAAACTTAATCACTATATTTTTAATGCATAAGGAGATCTTAGAACTTAAAGAGACCCTGTTGTGACAGATTCACTTGAAAGGAACATTTTAAGCACTATAACTACTACAGCATGCTGTAATAGTTATGGTGCCAAGAGTACCCTAGCAGCCCCCAATATAAGTAGTCAAACCAGCTTGAGTTTTTACCTGTGGTCTGGCTGGTGCCACTTTCTGCCTCATCTAGAGCCAGCAGCTCTCCGCGGTGAAGGGCTTAGCCCATTGGCTGAGAGAAATCAGCTGACAATCTTAGCCAATGAGCTGATTCTGCACTGCTTAGCTCAGGAGAACTAATGGAATCTCTGAGCAGAAGCTTCTGACTCTCAAGACTAGAAGGGAAGAGGCAGAGAGCAGCACTTGGTGCACCCCAGGTAAGAACTCAAACCATTAGCAAATGGAGGGCGATTTGAATACTCACATTGAGGTGCATCAGGGAGCTCCTGGAATCATAACCAGTGAGCTGCAGTGGTTATAGTGTGTAAAGTGTTTCTTTAAGGAGCTAGCAAAAGGTATATCTAATATTAAAAAACAATAAAGAAATAAGTTCAACAAATCCCAAATAGAACATGCAAATTTAGCGGCTACCGCAACTTTGACTTAAATTAAACTCTGGTTAATATCATGTGCTGGATTATTCTTTTAGTACTCTTATAATCTATGTTTATGTCAAGCAATCTATTTGACATTTAAATAGTGGGTGCTGATTACAAAGAATACGTATAAAAATGCAATGCATCTATAATAACAGATTTAAACCCCTATGGGTGGCTCCGTTAAAGCTATCCAATGTTTTATTAAAAAACATTATACTTGCTGTACAAGCAAAACTGCCTTTTACCAGAACTTACCCGTACTTATTCAACCGATACCTTGACCTTCACTGTTGTATGAATAATACATTAATAATACAGGTAAAAGGCATTGTTGATTTTCAGTGATGGTGCTTGCCAACTCACATGGTTTACAAATGAAAGTACAAGTAAATGCAAACAAGTGTTCTTACCTTCTGTAGGTGATGTCTTTAACTTTCGGCACAGATCATCTGTGTCCCCATAGCACTCTTTAATTTTAACTACCGCCTCAGTCCCTCGCATCTCCATGAGCGAGCGCAGCTCCATGAGGCTGCAGCCAAATTCACTTGCATGGTTAACTTCATTTCTTTGGTTCTTAGAATAAAGATCACTGTTACTCATGTCACCCATGGCCACTTGTTTTCTACTTCAGGGACAAGGGATCCCAATAATGCAAAAGAGAAACAAAATAAGATCCCACAAAGGAAGAAACTAGAAAATCTAGCACGTCAGTAAGCGAGGATTGGTCTGATGGTCTTATCTTCAGCAATCCACTTATTTTCTAACGAGCCAAGATAGAGGATTTCCTTGGAAGAGCAATCAGTCCCAAGCCAGGCAACAGTCCACAGGGTTGCTAACTTCTTTCAAGGCTGCAAAACACATTCTTTCCATTCATTGCTTCCCATGGTGCTGGACTCCAGAGTCACCAAGTGCATGCTCGTCCCCTGCTCTGCACCTTCATGGAGAGATACACAGAACAGGGAGGAAAAAAGAGAGAAAAGAAAATCATGAGAACGTCCAAATGCTATTTCTATGTATATCCAACCCAACACATTGTCCGTCCTACGGCTTCTCAAAGCAGGCACACTACAGTCAGGCAGAATTTTAAAATGCAGCTAGGGTATACTGCAGTTGCATAGACCAAACGGAGTACAGAATGCTACAGTTTCACGTAGGATGCAGCATTCTGCACCAACACATTCACTAGCATCGGTCAAGTCCCAAGAGCTGAGCTAAATGAGATGGCTCATGTATATTGATAAGGAAGACATTCCGACAGCTTAGATGTGCCTGAATTACGTGGGCAGGTTTACACTGGCCATCAATCTTTTATTGACATCAGGGAACACAGAGGAAGAGGAAAAATGTTGTTCGGGCCCCGTATATAAACAAAACAAATTTATATTACAAAAGACGTATCGGTGGAATAACTGTGATGCATAAACAATTTGCATGTTTGCATCATGTTGTCAAAAGCGAGTATTTCTTTCTAAAAAATAGGCACATATTAAATCCTTTAATCGTAACTTCTTAATTTGGTAAATAAACCAGCACTTGTGAGATGTGCACACAAATTAACATTATAGCTTGAGACAAAAGACAATTTTTGTATCCCACAACTACAGACCCAGCAAAAACACAGTAACATTAATGATGCAAGCTACATTTAAGCTGTATGACCAAGTGGTCGTTTACCAAGTTGAATTCTCCAATTTTTTATTTTTTTTTAATCGTATTATTCACCTAGTTGCAGAGAAGTGCACCTGGCAGCTGAAGATGAGACTTGTTAATATTTTATTAGGTGTTTGCATCTCTCTGCAGTTTTCTATATGATGCGGTTAAGTAAGTGCAACGCTAGATTAAACCTCCCTATGTCATTTAAAGAAAGTGAACACTTCCCCTCAATGCTTCAGAAGACGACAATTTTAATGAAAACCAATAATGACTGTATTAATAACTGGCTTATACGTCACGTTTTCCAATCAAAAGGGTGTGTTATAGTTTCCCTTTTCCTCTTGTTCTGCTTTGTTTGATGTATACGAACAGGCTTCGATTGACAACATTGGTGCATTGACAATATTTACTTGCATTGCGTCACATAGTAGTTTAGAATCTATTATCAAAATGAGGTCTAATTTATCTCAAGGAGGCATGTTAACATTTAATTAACTCCATACAAGAATCACATATGAAATAATGTATTGAAGACTGTATAATGAGCATCCCTAAACACAATATAACAATGCCAGGGATACATTTTCAAGATATAGAAACTTTTTAAATGATTAAAAACAAAATTCAAGCGCCTTAACAATCCATCCCGTCTCCCAACATTTTGTAACTTGCTTCAGAATAGCAATGTTTTTAAAGCATTCTCCAATCAACTATTTGTTTTACGTTGGGCTATTTTGTCCAAAGTCTGAAATTAACTATAAATTGACATTTTAGCAAACAATCATGCCAGCGTCTCAGCTTCCAATACTGATACTTTTTACAAAGAAGAAAATGTTTAGTGAGATTATACTTTTAATATTAATAAAACTGTGTCAGAGTTCTAGTATAGGCAGATGTAGGATTAGCTCAAAGAATGTCTGATTTCTATACAAGTTTATAGAATTTTCATTTAAACATAAACGTAAGTTGCAGGTGGAACAACTTCTTGCTCAGTTCTTGAGAAAAGTCTCTCCTGAGTCCTAACAAGTTTCCCATTAAATTTTGAATTCATAACCAAATTTTGTCTTCTAAAAGACTGTGTTACCTTCACCTTTCCATGCAGTTCCACATTCGTATATTTCCATGTAATAACCACACAGTTTTAAATTGATCCTTAAGGTTTCACATCCGTAAAGACTACATTTCTTTTTATTATTCTTATATATATTGTGCCAACCAACTCTGCAGCGCTGTAAAATATAAGGACTAACAGATAAGTATTTGCAACAAGACGAGGTGGATGCACAGAGACAGAGGATGTTGAGGGCTCAAATCAACTTTTTTTTTTTCTCTCAATTTCACACCTTTTATCTATAACCTCTTTTGTATAATGGATAAAATAAGGGCCTTTCTTTTACTCTTTCATTTTTCTTGTTTGACATCAAACTGGTATATTAAATGTTAGCCAATTGTGCTATGACTATGGTGTTCCTGGTCTTATGTTCTTTGTACTCTGTGTGCGTTCATTTGCCTTTGATTTCTAGAAACTGTCAAATGTGTAAGATAAAGACGTTTTTGGAGAGAAAACACAAAAAAACTATTTTTGTTCAAAATACAAACATTAGACAAGCCATGATAACATTAATTCTCAAACTAGTCCAATTCAGAATTATGGGTAGGCCGGTGCGGGCTGAAGAATCGCATTCCTTCCTGGAGCTTCAAGAATTGCTGCAAACATGCGGGTTTTAGGGCTGAGTATTTTGAGTAGGTTATTTTTATTTTATTTATTATTGACATAATCTCCATAAATAATTTGAGTGGGGTCCAGCTGGTGTAATGACACCGACTGAATGACACAGATTTGGTGCGCCGAATTTCGACTGAAATTGGCATTACTAAATATGAGAATTGTTCATAGGAATTTGGACAAAATTCTGTGTTTAGTAAATTTCCTTGTCAGAATAACAGGCAGAACGGCGAGCTCAAGATCAACTCTCTAGCAAATAAACAGAAATATTTAATTAAGCAGACAGTCTCTTGATATACTATGCGTAGAATTAACCCAGACAGTTTTATTGTTACTTCGCAATCTTCCAACTAATTTGCATCTTCAATTATTATTCTGACAAATTACAATCAGCTAGGATAGTATTCCACTTGTGGTGCCTAAATAAAAATACTTCCTGTAATTTTCTTTTACTGATTAAAGCAACAGTAGCTTTGACTTATGGGCTAGCTTCTCCCTCCACAGCAGAAATGATAGGAAACAGAACTGTGAAATTAGTATAAGTAGAAATGTTTATGAGGCAGTCGGTGTTACTAGCCATACAATCCCACAGAAGCAAGGTGGAATACTGTAACAGCTTTAATCGGGAAAATAAATTTACATAACGTTTGTGGAAAAATTATATATTTTTTTAATTAAAACCTTGGAAGTATGACTTATGGGTAATACTCAAGGTATACGTTTCATTGGAGGAACAAATAATACAAATCGTTCAAATATCAACTTAAATGTACAACAAACATTACTGCCTTGCATCAGCATCAAATGTCAACTTCACAGAGTGTGAAATGCCTAAAATGGAAAGCCAATTGTTTAATGTGTTTGTTTAATTTTCACTACCACCTCTGGAGAGCCAAAGGTTCATACAAACTTAGCTCTCCTGAGGTAAGAACTGCAGTGCTCATTGGATGAGAACGTCAGCTGGTTAATTAAAAAGTCTAGGGACTCAACCCAGCCCCGTGGTGCAGAAGGGCAAAAGGATGTAAAAACCCCTTCTGTCACTTACCTCAGGCCAGTGCTGATATCCCTTGGCGCTGACTTGGATCCACCTTTGGTCCTCCCCTGACAACATTAGCCAGCGGGGGAGACCTTGTGCACTTGTGCATTAGGGTGACCCTGGAAGTCTTGAAGCATAGCGGGAAGACGTCCAGCATCAGTTAGGCAACCAAAAGTCGCCTAACGGCTCAGAAGTTCCACTAGTAGTGGCAGTCTGCTAGACAGCCATTATAGGTGGAGTTGACCCACCAAGCTAATTATTGCAGTTTCTTAAAAACCGCAATAATTAGATTTGCAGAATTAAGGGACCTGGGACAGTACACTCAGACCACTTCAATGAGCTGAAGTGGTCTGGGCGCCTATAGTGTCCCTTTAATGCTGCCATGGTTTGATAAGGAAATTCAGACAACCCAGTTATATGCAGAAAACCCAGAATAATGCAGTAAATAATTAATCATGCTTAACCCTTTGAATGTGGGAAGAGACAGTAGACATCCCCTACATAGGGTTAATTGCTACCAACACCGCTGCCTGTCGCAAATTAATCCATTGCTATAACTTGTTTTGTGTTTACAGGAGCAGATGGCAGGACAAGGCATTTATGACTCAGCCAAATTAATTAGGTCTTTGTCAGATGGATTGAGTCCATCAAATTTTTTTTTTTATTTTTTTTTTTAATATGATGCATTAAATCTTCCTGGGAATGGATATAAAATGATTGCTGAAAATGAATTCTGAAATGATGTAGAGGTAAATATGGCAGAAGGGACACTGCATGTCCTTGTTGATGATCTTGACAAGCTCTTTGCACTGAGCTTGCTGGTAATTTGATGAAGAGAAATATATCCATCAAATTTGTTAAAGGGACACTTCACTCACTATAATGATATATGCTGTGCATAGATAGATAGATTATGGTACAAGGAGTTTTCCTGCCCCTATGTCCCTATGTCATCATATGTGTTTAGTCACCAAATACCATATTGCAGTAAATCAAAAACAAAAGTGCAAAATATAGACCCCAATTGGCTGGTTTAGCTCACATTTTCCAATTAATCTACTGCAACTATGAGTTTAGTTAAAGAGACACTATAGTCACAAGAACAATTACAGCTTATTGTAGTTGTTCTGGTGTCTATACCATGTTCCTGCAAGCATTTTGTTGTAAATAATACTGCCTTTTCAGAAAAAACTTCACTCAATGAAGTGGTCTGGATGTAGGTTCTTAAGTTTTAACCCTTCAATGTAAAACACAGAAATTTCGTAGAAACTGCAATGTTTACATTGCAGAGTTACAAACACGTCCAGTTACACTGACAGTCACCTGACGCCTTTTCTCGGCATTGACTGAGTAAAAAAAAAATGTCACGTGACGAGTAAACGCCCATAGAACGGTATTGAAACTATTGATCACCACCAATGCTCCACTGTGAGGCCATAACTCCGCTGGGTTTTCGCAAAAGGACTAGAGCAGGGGTAGGCAACATTCGGCATTCCAGATGTTGTGGACTACATCCCCCATAATGCTCTGACACCCATAATGCTAGCAAAGCATCATGGGAGGTGTAGTCCAAAGCATCTGGAGTGCCGCAGGTTGCCTATGCCTGGACTAGAGGTAAGTAGGCAAACATTAAGGAAAACTTGTATTTTTTTTTACAAAAGGATGGGGTGGGAGCTCTATAGATATAGTGACAAGGACATTGTAGCATTAGGATTACAGATAGTGTTCCTTTAAAGGTCACTCAAGGTCACTCTAAGTACTATCACAGCTTTTCATTATTGCAAAGTTGCTGTTGCAAAGCGCACACTGCAGCTACTCTAAGTGTTGAGAGTGATTTAGAATTGCAGCAGACTGCAGCCTGAGAACTGAACATAATCATGTTCACTAAATAGTGCTCTGTGCTACATGGAAACTGGTTGCAGCTACAGTATTGCTGCTGTAATTTTTTGAGCAATGTCACTCTTTCTCTGGGAATAAACTCCTTATCCCATAAACCGCTGATATTCTGCATTTATTTTAGATGAGGATACACTCCTAGAGACCAGAGTGAGACACGCCTTATTGGAAGTTTTTGGAATGGTATACTATAAGAGGGGTCTGGATTCAACTGGGAACTTTTAAAGGAACACTCTAATTTTAGGATCATGTAATTCAAATTATTAGTGTTAGTATAAGTATTTCGGTTATACGGCCTCAATAATTAACCAAATTAAAATATTTTACTTATCTTATTTTCCCTGGTACACTTGTCTCACTATGGTTACCTCGCCTATACTGGATGAGGTCATCAATGCTGGTGATCTAAGCCAATAGGTTTGCATACAATTGTCACACAGCGCTTATCGGCAACTCCTCATAGAGATGCATTGACTCAATGCATCTATATGGTGATGCAGAGCATGGAGACGCTGAACATCGATTCCACAACTTCAACCAGGAAGTCCCTCTAATGACTGTCCGAGTGATAGCCACTAGAAGTGTAATAAGGCAGCAAACTAAACATGTCTTTTCTCAGAAAAGGTAGTGTTTATACTTCTGAGTCTGCAGGGACAAGCGCTTTGCACCAGGATACTACATTAAGCTGCAGTGGGGGTTGTCCCCTTTAGAAAGAGAACTGTCCTTTCTCTGAAAATTACACAATTGAATGAGACGTTTTCTCCTCTTCTTTGTTTTCTTTTTGCATGCTTGAGAAGGGCAGAACAATGACTGACATGGAGCCACTGAGTCGCAGGATAAAGAGGTATGGATTTCGACGTTTAGTTTTTACAGAGGCAAATACCTCTCAAATATTTCAGAGGATCAGTAACACTTTGCTGTCTTGGGTTGGTTCTCTGTTTTGCTTCTGGGCAAGTACATATTTAAAGGACCACTAAAGTCACCTGGCCACTTCATCTTACTTAAGTGGCCTTGGTGCAGTACTCCTGTCATTTTAACCATTCAAGGTAAAAGACTGCTGCTTTCAGAAACAGCAATGTTTACCTTGAAAGGTAGAACACGCCTCCAGGGACTGTTCCACTAACAGCCACAGGAGGCACTTCCTCTGCAATGACTGAGTAAAATTCTGTCACATGACATTGCAGCCCACATAGAAAAACATTGATGTAGTGCGTTCCTATGTGGAAACTTGGATGCACAAGTGGTGACTTTACCTAACCCTGAGGCGTTCACATGTACGTAGGCCTGTTTTCTTTAGGGGAAAGCTAAAGACCAAGGAGAACTTCTGGGAGCTTTTCCCTGTGGCAATGTAGCAGGTTTTAAAGGGTTATATGGAAAATTGTGGCTGGAAATAAAGAAACTGAACTTTGTTATTACATTGGCAGCACAGGGGTGAGCAGTGGGTGCTGAGGGGAAACATAGAATGTGACGGCAGATAAGAACCATTTGGCCCATCTAGTCTGCCCAATTTTCTAAATACTTTCATTAGTCCCTGGTCTTATCTTATAGCTAGGATAGCCTTATGCCTATCCCACGCATGCCTAAACTCCCTCACTGTGTTAACCTCTACCACTTCAGCTGGAAGGCTATTCCATGCATCCACTACCCTCTCAGTAAAGTAATACTTCCTGATATTATTTTTAAACCTTTGTCCCTCTAATTTAAGACTATGTCCTCTTGTTGTGGTAGTTTTTCTTCTTTTAAATATAGTCTCCTCCTTTACTGTGTTGATTCCCTTTATGTATTTAAATGTTTCTACCATATCCCCCCGTCTCGTCTTTCCTCCAAGCTATACATGTTAAGTTCCTTTAACCTTTCCTGGTAAGTTTTATCCAGCAATCCATGAACCAGTTTAGTAGCCCTTCTCTGAACTCTCTCTAAGGTGTCAATATCCTTCTGAAGATACGGTCTCCAGTACTGTGTACAAAACCCCAGTTTTTGTCAAACCGACAGCAGAAATACAACCATGCTCTTCCTGAACCACAAGCACTACAAAGCAACTGAAATATTTATAGAGATCAGAGAGGTACGTTAAAGACTGGTAAAGCATCACAGGAGCTGTAGTTTTACAATTTAACATTGCTACTACAGGTCCAATGAATACCATACAGACATACTGCATTGACCTATTTTACTACAATAAAAGATAGATCTGCCTCGGCAAAATTAGATTCCCCCAGATCCCTGGGAACGTGGTCCCAGCTATAAGTGAAAACATGTTGAAAGTACCATATTGCTCTTATTACTTCATGTAATGAGAAGCAAATGAGAAAGAGCCATTTGAGCACTGAGATTTGCTCTGGGGTTTGTGATAATTAAATGAGGAACATATTAATAGCTGAGAATAACAGTGAGGCTCCATGTGGGACCTGTATGTAAAAAAATAAAGTTAGAAAGAAGACAGAACCATCGTTCTATGAGTTTGTAAAAACAGCAGTCACTCGATTTATTAAATCTCTTGTTTTTATCACTAATATTATTATATTAATAAAATAGGTAAGGCTACAGGAACAATTGCCTTCTTGATTAAGAAGCAAACGTATGAACACGCACTTTTTCTAATGTTGCTATAAACTCATGTGTATGTCACACCCTTAGTGAAAAGTCAGCGATATTCTATGATTTGCTAAAGTACGTTATACACAGGGTTGTTGGCAAAAGTTTGAAATGTGAATTCTTTGGATTTTTTGGCTAGAATAGCTAAGCTTAAAATGTAGCTGATTGGAGAATTCCAATTTGAATATTTAGGCCTAAAATTTGAAATTCAGTCATTTTCAGTAATTCATACTTTAGTATATACTCCTTACACTGTTGTCTTCAAACATATGCCTTTGTCCTGTATTGTCTCTGCGTTCAGACAGAGTACTTTTTATTAACAGCAGAACTTTCCTCTGCAGTTAAAGGGACACTCCAGGCACCCAGACCACTTCTGCCCATTGGAGTGGTCTGGGTGCCAACTCCCACTACCCTTAACCCTGCAACTGTAAATATTGCAGTTTTCATAAACTGCAATAATTACATTGCAGGGTTAACTCCTCCTCTAGTGGCTGTCTACTAGACAGCCACTAGAGGGCACTTCCGGGTTTATAGCACACATTTTGTGTGCTATAGCGTCGCTGCACGTCCTCACGCTGTGTGAGGACCTCCAGCGTCACTGAAATCCCCATAGGAAAGCATTGAAAGCATTTTTCAATGCTTTCCTATGGGGAGGTCTAATGTGCGTCGGCAGGGGGAGGAGCGTGGGCGGACCGTGAACTGGCGCTGAGGGACATCGGCGCTGGATACAGGTAAGTCACTGAAGGGGTTTTAACCCCTTCAGCAACATTGGATGGGGGATGAGAGGGAGAGGGGACCTGCGGTGCCAGGAAAATGGTTTGTTTTCCTAGCACTGGAGAGTCCCTTTAATGAAGATCCACACCCTTTTCACACAGCACATAGTTCCTTGTTAGTGTTGGGACATGTACAATGAAATGCTTTAAATAGAGAAGACAATCTATTATCCCATGCTAATAAAGTAATCTCTACGATATGCAGGGGGTGGCAATGAGGTGGTAGAAACAGGGTCATGTCAGCCAAGCAGTGTTCTTGGCCCCACTCAGGGGTCAATTTGAAGTGATCTCAAGTGAGCTCAATCTAATGATGTGCTCAAGCTCCACCCTTTGGAGACATTTACTAAGTGCGATGCTAAACATCAAGAAATATTACCAGGACACGGGACAGTCTCCTGAATTAGGGACTGTCCTACTGGATCCAGGACAGCTGGGAGCTATGTCTTTATCAACTAATTTAAACTTGAAAGCTAGTCACACAGGAAGATATTCATATGTGGCCTTACAATCTTTGCATTTAACATACCTGCCAACTGTACCTTTTTAGGACCCACTCTATACATACGCATATGTAATGGGTATTCTAAATGTGCATATAAAATCAATGTGATTCAAGTCCATCTGAGTCCATGCTGTTCAATGCTCAGCAAAACCAATCGATTACGGTGATCATATTTCACTTGCTGTGCCCACTCCCATCAGCATGTTCTCTTCTTGATACATGCCCTCGGCTGGATGATATAAACATTTTTTTTAACTTACTGTTACCTTATGAATTCTGCATTTTCTATTTTTTCAGCTCTTGCTGGGTGTATGGAGGATGCAATTACTAACCAGGAGTAAATTAAACAAAATGCTTCAAAGCATTGAATGTGTGTTGATCAAAATAAATAAACTTTTTTTACTTGCTTTCTCTTCACTCGCTGTATACTTTTTCATACTTATTGTTTGTATTACTTAGATGGGCACTCTAAGCACCAAAACAACTTTAGCCTAATGAAGCAGTTTGGATGTATAGACCATGCTCCTGCAGTCTCACTGCTCAATTCTCTGCAATTTATGAGTTAAATCACTTTGGATTCTGTTTATGCAGCCCTGGCTGTGACTCACGATTTCATTTTTAACCCCTTAAGGACGCAGGACGGTTCAGGACCGTCAACGGCATTTTTCCATTGCCGACCGACGACGGTCCTGAAACGTCCTAACTTTGGGATGTACTTACCTGATCGCCGTCGTTCCCCCGGCGGCGATCGGCGGTGCTCCCATTGTGGGGAGACTGCCTGCAGCCCAGACAGTCTCCCCATGGCGGATTAGGACCACTGTGACCATGTGATCGCTCAATAGGGCGACCACATGGTCACAATAGGTGTCCTAGTGTCTGCCTGCAGGGGGACTGTCTGTGCTGACAGGCAGTTTCCCTGCTAGTGTAAAATCATAAAAAAAAAAAAAATTAAGTTAAAGTTAATTAAAAAAAAATATTATTATATATGTGTATATATATATATATGATATATAGACATATATTATACATATATAATATGTCTATATATCATATATATATAATGTCATGCTAAGTATATTTTTATATTAATATGTACATATATTAATATAAAAATACACTTATAATTAAATTACACACGTATATATATAATATATATAATAACTATATTTATTGTATATATTATTATAAAATACAAATAATAAGTAATTTAAATTAAATTAAACATGTAAAAATAATAATAAAAATGTGAAAAAAATTATATATCTATACGAAATTGTATTCTAACTGTATTTTGATATAAATATATATATATCAAAATACACTTAGAATGAAATTGTATATATATATCTATGTATATATAAATAAATAAATAAAAAGAATACGAACTATTCATATGTCCATATACAAAATTACATAAATAATTATATAAATATACACGTAGACTTCAAATATATAAATAAGCATATATATTTAAATTCTACGTGCGTATTTATGTAATATTTTTACATAATTAAGTTATTTTATTGATTGCAATTTAAGGGACCTGCCTTCCAACCCAGGCCGAAAGTCCAGAGAATTTAATTTGCTATCACTGTATTTTACCCTGTAACGTTCTACAACACCCTAAAACCTGTACATGGGGGGTACTGTTTTACTCGGGAGACTTCGCTGAACACAAATATTAGTGATTCAAAACAGTAAAACATATCACAGCGATGATATTGTCAGTGAAAGTGACTTTTTTTGCATTTTTCACACACAAACAGCACTTTTACTGAGGATATAATTGTTGTGATACATTTTCCAGTTTTGAAACACTAATATTTGTGTTCAGCAAAGTCTCCTGAGTATAACAGTACCCCCCATGTACAGGTTTTATAGCATTTTTGAAAGTTACAGGGTCAAATATATGGGTCAAATATTTTTACATTGAAAATGGCCAGGTTGGTTACGTTGCCTTTGAGAGCGTATGGTAGCTAAAATCCCCATAGGAAAGTATTGAAAAGCATTTACAATGCTTTCCTATGGAGAGGTCTAATGCGCATGCGCGGCATTGCAGCGCATGCGCATTAGGTCTCCCCAGCCGGCGGGCGGGATCAGTCTTCCCCAGCGGCTGACGTAATGAAGGGGAGAAGCGGCGGCGGAGGAAGAAGCAGCGACGTGGGACATGTCGCTTCCTCTGGTAGATGACTGAAGGGGTTTTCACCCCTTCAGCAACCGGGGATGGGAGGTGGGAGGGAGAGGGGACCTGCAGTGCCAGGAAAACGGATTGTTTTCCTGGCACTGGAGAGTCCCTTTAACCTTTTCCTTGATCATCCTTCATGTTCCTGATATCCGGACACTATATCTTTGGTGGGAATGATACCACCTATGCTGTAAGGACTGAGCTAAAACCTCTTTCTACTCCTCCTCTCTTGTAAATACATTTCTTATATATTTTATTCACTTGTCCTTATACAGAGAGCACTACATTGTATTTCTTTTTATTTTCCTATTATCAGGGTAAGGACCACCATTATAAATTAGTGAGGATTTTACCACTCCACGCCACCTGTTAAGAGCCACTTACCGGCTCCATAAAATGTGAGTTTTTTTCTATATTGGAATATAAGCCACATCTGCATTAACTGGCATACTACACTATATTGGTATCTGTTCTGTTTGTTTTTTTATAATAATTGATCATCCTCTATCGGGCAAAGATGCTCACACCATATCCACAGGTGGGGATCATACCACCCGGGCATTTTTAAGCAGAGCTTACTGGAAGCTCTAGACCTTGTGAGTGCATTTTTTCTTTTGTACATTTCATAAATTTCCTTCACTATATAGTCTAATTTTTGTGCTAATATTTGTTCCATATTTTGCCTATTCCCAAAGATCATTCTATGCACTGCTCCCTCTATCCTTATACACCAGAGAAACTTCTACATAAGGATCAGCGTATGCATGTTCTTAAACACACTCACATGGTACATGACTTTTATTGGGTATTTCCCCATATGTATGAGTGTGCCTATGATGTTGCATCTGATGTCTCTTTTGGGACAGAGCAAATCATTTTAAATTGATTTCATTAATTTAAATATAGGCTGCATACTTTATGGCCGAATCCCCATAAAGTGACCATTAAGGTTCGATTTGACCTGCATTTTAATGCATGCTAACAAATACTAAAACCTAAATACATGCTTAATTAAATACATTAAAATAAGATACTGCTGAAAATCCTTGAGATTTGCAGTTTCTAGCAGTAAGACTAGATATTATTAGTGCCTCCATTGTATTAATATGTAGTTAAGTGGGCACTACTTGCATTCATAATATCTGCAAGCAGAGGAAAGCAGATTTCAATGCATTTCCTAAAAGCAAATCATATTCTGCAATGTTATAGCAACCAAGAAATACTATGATGGATTGGATTCCATTACAAAAGCACCAGAGTAAGAAAATGGCATTGCTCTCATTGACATACACTGACCAAAATTATAAACGCAACACTTTTGTTTTTGCCCCCATTTTGCATGAGCTGAACTCAAAGATCTAATACTTTTTCTATGTACACAAAAGGCCTATTTCTCTCAAATATTGTTCACAAATCTGGCTAAATCTGTGTTAGTGAGCACTTCGCCTTTGCCGAGATAATCCATCCACCTCACAGGTGTGACATATCAAGATGCTGATTAGACAGCATGATTATTGCACAGGTGTGCCTTAACACTCTGTGTACATAGAAATTCTTAGATTTTTGAGTTCAGCTCATGAAAAATGGGGGCAAAAACAAAAGTGTTGCGTTTATAATTTTGTTCAGTGTATATAGGAAAATTTCTGCTCAATTATCAGAAATATAGTTATCTTTTATTATAGCATGTTACCCTATGTTCATAAAAATGCAATATTATATACATATAGTTAACCTAGTCACTATTAATGCAATATGATAAATATAGCTAGCGGTTAAATATGAGGGTGTTGCAGTCATGAGTGTGTTGTATTGTCATATATTAATGTACCAGAGACATTGTTAGCCTTGAATCCCAATGCCTTATCCACTAAGATGTATTGACCAGGGATTTTTACTTTAAATCAATACTAAGATGCACAAGCTTTGAGGGGCCATTAAAATGGAGACAAACGGTGTTTCTAACCTTGAAAGGCCAAATCAGAGAGATGGATGCAATAAACTGGTAACCTCATGGGATATACAAGACTGGGGATTGTATCTCCCAAAAGCAGTTTATCGACAGATTTGTTTTCTGTGAGCAGACTTCATTCATGTAAACATGTATAATCAATTTCTATGCTTTTCCTCTTTGTTAAATTCTTCACATTTACAAACCTCTAGATTAAAGCATTTTTTACTTGCTGCTTGCTCGTTTGTTTTATTATATGTTTTTAATTAATAGGCATTACTGGCAATTCTGTCAAGCAACTATTTTGTACAAAGCGAATGCTTTAAAGGGCTGCCATATGCAGGAAGAGACTTACTTCTGTAAAGAAGTAGATGATGCAGAAAAAAAAAAACCTAATTATAGGAAAAATGAATAATACATGTAGATATCATAAAACTACTATGGACAGGCTCACCACTCTTGTACACTCCCATTCTTTGAAAAAATGTGGTTCCCCTGTGACAAATGCACTGCCTGAACATTTGGTTATCCACACTGGGGTATTTTGCACATTGATTTGTTTTTGCTGTTTACATGTCCTATGCTTGCAGTTAAACAGAGACTTAAAAACAAAATGCAGTACTGCAGACAAGTGTCTGCAGCAGACAGACCCCTCCCAAACCAGGAAGAGGTTCAACTAATCAGGAGCCTCTCTTTCTGGTCTATGAGCTTTTTCACACCGTATCCCCCGTTCATGAGGGCTTTGTGTAATATGTATGTTTAGTCCACAGCCACATTTCCACACATAAATGAGAACTGCTTGATAAGCAGATATCTGGTTCACAGTTTACTTAACCGGGCAGTGTGCAGTGATCTCTGGAGAGAAGAGGTCAGCGATGTACCCAGAGGCAAGATATATACCCAGAGTTGGTGCCAGAGGTTGGAGTTGTCCATGCACCATAATTAAGAACTGAGGTTAGGTTGTTATGATGCTGGGGTGACCTTTTAAATTCTTTAGCAAGACACTTAAAATGCAGGCAGGGGCAGTTACATGTTGATATACAAATACCATTTCTGGAATAAAAGAAAATCATCGGGACATTGAGACTCTAATGCACTGATACAAACAAAGCATGTGCAAAGTAATGTCCAAAATATTGAGGCTACTCAAGCGGAAATAATGGGATTGAAAATCTAGAGTACCGAATTGGGCAGTTAAATGATCCATTTTTAATGTGATATTGATCTTCTGTTTAATGGGTCTCAGCCAGGGCAGTTGTGACTAAGTTAGGAACAAATAACTGAAGGGCATGATCAGCACACATAAAAAGTACCTGAGAGGCCACATCATTACGCAGTAGAATTTGCAGGGCAATTATTTTCAACTTGTATCTCTTTACCTTCTCCCTTGGTCACATGGGATGTTTTGGTTATTCTGTTTTACCTTGTATGTCACTATCTAAATCTACTTTGATTTTTATCCATCTGTCCGCCTTTTCCTCTTACCAAGTGTCCCACATCCAGGACGATAGCAGGGATCTGTGCACTGACATCACTGGTTGGTTGCTTACTAGGAGTCTTGTCAAGAGGGCTTGCATGCAAACTAGGATCATATAGCCCTTTCCACTCCCAGGTATCACCAGTGATGCAGTATATATTCTTGTCTCTACTTTTTCACTATTGATAACTCACTACTGTTAGCACGTAGCAGCCATTTACTGATTGCAGAATTTCACAGTAGTAACATAGCGTTACTGACTGACGCTATTGAAAACCAGTCACTAAGTACTATGGCTAACGGCTGCCATATTTCTCTATGGCAGTGGTTTACAAACCAGTCCTCGAGGTACACCTACCAGTCCAGGATTTAGAGATTACTTAGTTGTGTCAAGGTGTTGTTTTTTGTTTTTGTTTTCTTTCAGAAAACTCCTTCGACACAACTGGGTTGGGTTATTCCTAAATCCTGGACTGGTAGGGGTGCCTTGAGGACTGGTTTGTAAACCATTGCTCTATGGCAGGGGTTCCTAACCCTGTTGTGTCTAAAGTGTTTTTTTGTTTTTCCCCCAAAACACCTTAGACACAATTGAGTAATCCTAAATCCTGGACTGTTAGGGGATTCTTAAGGACTGGGTTGGGAACCACTGCTCTATGGGAACTGCTAAACCTCTAAATAAATTTTGTTTATACCTTATCTTATAGCTAGGATAGCCTTATGCCTATCCCACGCATGCCTAAACTCCCTCACTGTGTTAACCTCTACCACTTCAGCTGGAAGGCTATTCCATGCATCCACTACCCTCTCAGTAAAGTAATACTTCCTGATATTATTTTTAAACCTTTGCCCCTCTAATTTAAGACTATGTCCTCTTGTTGTGGTAGTTTTTCTTCTTTTAAATATAGTCTCCTCCTTTACTGTGTTGATTCCCTTTATGTATTTAAATGTTTCTACCATATCCCCCCGTCTCGTCTTTCCTCCAAGCTATACATGTTAAGTTCCTTTAACCTTTCCTGGTAAGTTTTATCCAGCAATCCATGAACCAGTTTAGTAGCCCTTCTCTGAACTCTCTCTAAGGTGTCAATATCCTTCTGAAGATACGGTCTCCAGTACTGTGTACAAAACCCCAGTTTTTGTCAAACCGACAGCAGAAATACAACCATGCTCTTCCTGAACCACAAGCACTACAAAGCAACTGAAATATTTATAGAGATCAGAGAGGTACGTTAAAGACTGGTAAAGCATCACAGGAGCTGTAGTTTTACAATTTAACATTGCTACTACAGGTCCAATGAATACCATACAGACATACTGCATTGACCTATTTTACTACAATAAAAGATAGATCTGCCTCGGCAAAATTAGATTCCCCCAGATCCCTGGGAACGTGGTCCCAGCTATAAGTGAAAACATGTTGAAAGTACCATATTGCTCTTATTACTTCATGTAATGAGAAGCAAATGAGAAAGAGCCATTTGAGCACTGAGATTTGCTCTGGGGTTTGTGATAATTAAATGAGGAACATATTAATAGCTGAGAATAACAGTGAGGCTCCATGTGGGACCTGTATGTAAAAAAATAAAGTTAGAAAGAAGACAGAACCATCGTTCTATGAGTTTGTAAAAACAGCAGTCACTCGATTTATTAAATCTCTTGTTTTTATCACTAATATTATTATATTAATAAAATAGGTAAGGCTACAGGAACAATTGCCTTCTTGATTAAGAAGCAAACGTATGAACACGCACTTTTTCTAATGTTGCTATAAACTCATGTGTATGTCACACCCTTAGTGAAAAGTCAGCGATATTCTATGATTTGCTAAAGTACGTTATACACAGGGTTGTTGGCAAAAGTTTGAAATGTGAATTCTTTGGATTTTTTGGCTAGAATAGCTAAGCTTAAAATGTAGCTGATTGGAGAATTCCAATTTGAATATTTAGGCCTAAAATTTGAAATTCAGTCATTTTCAGTAATTCATACTTTAGTATATACTCCTTACACTGTTGTCTTCAAACATATGCCTTTGTCCTGTATTGTCTCTGCGTTCAGACAGAGTACTTTTTATTAACAGCAGAACTTTCCTCTGCAGTTAAAGGGACACTCCAGGCACCCAGACCACTTCTGCCCATTGGAGTGGTCTGGGTGCCAACTCCCACTACCCTTAACCCTGCAACTGTAAATATTGCAGTTTTCATAAACTGCAATAATTACATTGCAGGGTTAACTCCTCCTCTAGTGGCTGTCTACTAGACAGCCACTAGAGGGCACTTCCGGGTTTATAGCACACATTTTGTGTGCTATAGCGTCGCTGCACGTCCTCACGCTGTGTGAGGACCTCCAGCGTCACTGAAATCCCCATAGGAAAGCATTGAAAGCATTTTTCAATGCTTTCCTATGGGGAGGTCTAATGTGCGTCGGCAGGGGGAGGAGCGTGGGCGGACCGTGAACTGGCGCTGAGGGACATCGGCGCTGGATACAGGTAAGTCACTGAAGGGGTTTTAACCCCTTCAGCAACATTGGATGGGGGATGAGAGGGAGAGGGGACCTGCGGTGCCAGGAAAATGGTTTGTTTTCCTAGCACTGGAGAGTCCCTTTAATGAAGATCCACACCCTTTTCACACAGCACATAGTTCCTTGTTAGTGTTGGGACATGTACAATGAAATGCTTTAAATAGAGAAGACAATCTATTATCCCATGCTAATAAAGTAATCTCTACGATATGCAGGGGGTGGCAATGAGGTGGTAGAAACAGGGTCATGTCAGCCAAGCAGTGTTCTTGGCCCCACTCAGGGGTCAATTTGAAGTGATCTCAAGTGAGCTCAATCTAATGATGTGCTCAAGCTCCACCCTTTGGAGACATTTACTAAGTGCGATGCTAAACATCAAGAAATATTACCAGGACACGGGACAGTCTCCTGAATTAGGGACTGTCCTACTGGATCCAGGACAGCTGGGAGCTATGTCTTTATCAACTAATTTAAACTTGAAAGCTAGTCACACAGGAAGATATTCATATGTGGCCTTACAATCTTTGCATTTAACATACCTGCCAACTGTACCTTTTTAGGACCCACTCTATACATACGCATATGTAATGGGTATTCTAAATGTGCATATAAAATCAATGTGATTCAAGTCCATCTGAGTCCATGCTGTTCAATGCTCAGCAAAACCAATCGATTACGGTGATCATATTTCACTTGCTGTGCCCACTCCCATCAGCATGTTCTCTTCTTGATACATGCCCTCGGCTGGATGATATAAACATTTTTTTTAACTTACTGTTACCTTATGAATTCTGCATTTTCTATTTTTTCAGCTCTTGCTGGGTGTATGGAGGATGCAATTACTAACCAGGAGTAAATTAAACAAAATGCTTCAAAGCATTGAATGTGTGTTGAGCAAAATAAATAAACTTTTTTTACTTGCTTTCTCTTCACTCGCTGTATACTTTTTCATACTTATTGTTTGTATTACTTAGATGGGCACTCTAAGCACCAAAACAACTTTAGCCTAATGAAGCAGTTTGGATGTATAGACCATGCTCCTGCAGTCTCACTGCTCAATTCTCTGCAATTTATGAGTTAAATCACTTTGGATTCTGTTTATGCAGCCCTGGCTGTGACTCACGATTTCATTTTTAACCCCTTAAGGACGCAGGACGGTTCAGGACCGTCAACGGCATTTTTCCATTGCCGACCGACGACGGTCCTGAAACGTCCTAACTTTGGGATGTACTTACCTGATCGCCGTCGTTCCCCCGGCGGCGATCGGCGGTGCTCCCATTGTGGGGAGACTGCCTGCAGCCCAGACAGTCTCCCCATGGCGGATTAGGACCACTGTGACCATGTGATCGCTCAATAGGGCGACCACATGGTCACAATAGGTGTCCTAGTGTCTGCCTGCAGGGGGACTGTCTGTGCTGACAGGCAGTTTCCCTGCTAGTGTAAAATCATAAAAAAAAAAAAAATTAAGTTAAAGTTAATTAAAAAAAAATATTATTATATATGTGTATATATATATATGATATATAGACATATATTATACATATATAATATGTCTATATATCATATATATATAATGTCATGCTAAGTATATTTTTATATTAATATGTACATATATTAATATAAAAATACACTTATAATTAAATTACACACGTATATATATAATATATATAATAACTATATTTATTGTATATATTATTATAAAATACAAATAATAAGTAATTTAAATTAAATTAAACATGTAAAAATAATAATAAAAATGTGAAAAAAATTATATATCTATACGAAATTTTATTCTAACTGTATTTTGATATAAATATATATATATCAAAATACACTTAGAATGAAATTGTATATATATATCTATGTATATATAAATAAATAAATAAAAAGAATACGAACTATTCATATGTCCATATACAAAATTACATAAATAATTATATAAATATACACGTAGACTTCAAATATATAAATAAGCATATATATTTAAATTCTACGTGCGTATTTATGTAATATTTTTACATAATTAAGTTATTTTATTGATTGCAATTTAAGGGACCTGCCTTCCAACCCAGGCCGAAAGTCCAGAGAATTTAATTTGCTATCACTGTATTTTACCCTGTAACGTTCTACAACACCCTAAAACCTGTACATGGGGGGTACTGTTTTACTCGGGAGACTTCGCTGAACACAAATATTAGTGATTCAAAACAGTAAAACATATCACAGCGATGATATTGTCAGTGAAAGTGACTTTTTTTGCATTTTTCACACACAAACAGCACTTTTACTGAGGATATAATTGTTGTGATACATTTTCCAGTTTTGAAACACTAATATTTGTGTTCAGCAAAGTCTCCTGAGTATAACAGTACCCCCCATGTACAGGTTTTATAGCATTTTTGAAAGTTACAGGGTCAAATATATGGGTCAAATATTTTTACATTGAAAATGGCCAGGTTGGTTACGTTGCCTTTGAGAGCGTATGGTAGCTAAAATCCCCATAGGAAAGTATTGAAAAGCATTTACAATGCTTTCCTATGGAGAGGTCTAATGCGCATGCGCGGCATTGCAGCGCATGCGCATTAGGTCTCCCCAGCCGGCGGGCGGGATCAGTCTTCCCCAGCGGCTGACGTAATGAAGGGGAGAAGCGGCGGCGGAGGAAGAAGCAGCGACGTGGGACATGTCGCTTCCTCTGGTAGATGACTGAAGGGGTTTTCACCCCTTCAGCAACCGGGGATGGGAGGTGGGAGGGAGAGGGGACCTGCAGTGCCAGGAAAACGGATTGTTTTCCTGGCACTGGAGAGTCCCTTTAACCTTTTCCTTGATCATCCTTCATGTTCCTGATATCCGGACACTATATCTTTGGTGGGAATGATACCACCTATGCTGTAAGGACTGAGCTAAAACCTCTTTCTACTCCTCCTCTCTTGTAAATACATTTCTTATATATTTTATTCACTTGTCCTTATACAGAGAGCACTACATTGTATTTCTTTTTATTTTCCTATTATCAGGGTAAGGACCACCATTATAAATTAGTGAGGATTTTACCACTCCACGCCACCTGTTAAGAGCCACTTACCGGCTCCATAAAATGTGAGTTTTTTTCTATATTGGAATATAAGCCACATCTGCATTAACTGGCATACTACACTATATTGGTATCTGTTCTGTTTGTTTTTTTATAATAATTGATCATCCTCTATCGGGCAAAGATGCTCACACCATATCCACAGGTGGGGATCATACCACCCGGGCATTTTTAAGCAGAGCTTACTGGAAGCTCTAGACCTTGTGAGTGCATTTTTTCTTTTGTACATTTCATAAATTTCCTTCACTATATAGTCTAATTTTTGTGCTAATATTTGTTCCATATTTTGCCTATTCCCAAAGATCATTCTATGCACTGCTCCCTCTATCCTTATACACCAGAGAAACTTCTACATAAGGATCAGCGTATGCATGTTCTTAAACACACTCACATGGTACATGACTTTTATTGGGTATTTCCCCATATGTATGAGTGTGCCTATGATGTTGCATCTGATGTCTCTTTTGGGACAGAGCAAATCATTTTAAATTGATTTCATTAATTTAAATATAGGCTGCATACTTTATGGCCGAATCCCCATAAAGTGACCATTAAGGTTCGATTTGACCTGCATTTTAATGCATGCTAACAAATACTAAAACCTAAATACATGCTTAATTAAATACATTAAAATAAGATACTGCTGAAAATCCTTGAGATTTGCAGTTTCTAGCAGTAAGACTAGATATTATTAGTGCCTCCATTGTATTAATATGTAGTTAAGTGGGCACTACTTGCATTCATAATATCTGCAAGCAGAGGAAAGCAGATTTCAATGCATTTCCTAAAAGCAAATCATATTCTGCAATGTTATAGCAACCAAGAAATACTATGATGGATTGGATTCCATTACAAAAGCACCAGAGTAAGAAAATGGCATTGCTCTCATTGACATACACTGACCAAAATTATAAACGCAACACTTTTGTTTTTGCCCCCATTTTGCATGAGCTGAACTCAAAGATCTAATACTTTTTCTATGTACACAAAAGGCCTATTTCTCTCAAATATTGTTCACAAATCTGGCTAAATCTGTGTTAGTGAGCACTTCGCCTTTGCCGAGATAATCCATCCACCTCACAGGTGTGACATATCAAGATGCTGATTAGACAGCATGATTATTGCACAGGTGTGCCTTAACACTCTGTGTACATAGAAATTCTTAGATTTTTGAGTTCAGCTCATGAAAAATGGGGGCAAAAACAAAAGTGTTGCGTTTATAATTTTGTTCAGTGTATATAGGAAAATTTCTGCTCAATTATCAGAAATATAGTTATCTTTTATTATAGCATGTTACCCTATGTTCATAAAAATGCAATATTATATACATATAGTTAACCTAGTCACTATTAATGCAATATGATAAATATAGCTAGCGGTTAAATATGAGGGTGTTGCAGTCATGAGTGTGTTGTATTGTCATATATTAATGTACCAGAGACATTGTTAGCCTTGAATCCCAATGCCTTATCCACTAAGATGTATTGACCAGGGATTTTTACTTTAAATCAATACTAAGATGCACAAGCTTTGAGGGGCCATTAAAATGGAGACAAACGGTGTTTCTAACCTTGAAAGGCCAAATCAGAGAGATGGATGCAATAAACTGGTAACCTCATGGGATATACAAGACTGGGGATTGTATCTCCCAAAAGCAGTTTATCGACAGATTTGTTTTCTGTGAGCAGACTTCATTCATGTAAACATGTATAATCAATTTCTATGCTTTTCCTCTTTGTTAAATTCTTCACATTTACAAACCTCTAGATTAAAGCATTTTTTACTTGCTGCTTGCTCGTTTGTTTTATTATATGTTTTTAATTAATAGGCATTACTGGCAATTCTGTCAAGCAACTATTTTGTACAAAGCGAATGCTTTAAAGGGCTGCCATATGCAGGAAGAGACTTACTTCTGTAAAGAAGTAGATGATGCAGAAAAAAAAAAACCTAATTATAGGAAAAATGAATAATACATGTAGATATCATAAAACTACTATGGACAGGCTCACCACTCTTGTACACTCCCATTCTTTGAAAAAATGTGGTTCCCCTGTGACAAATGCACTGCCTGAACATTTGGTTATCCACACTGGGGTATTTTGCACATTGATTTGTTTTTGCTGTTTACATGTCCTATGCTTGCAGTTAAACAGAGACTTAAAAACAAAATGCAGTACTGCAGACAAGTGTCTGCAGCAGACAGACCCCTCCCAAACCAGGAAGAGGTTCAACTAATCAGGAGCCTCTCTTTCTGGTCTATGAGCTTTTTCACACCGTATCCCCCGTTCATGAGGGCTTTGTGTAATATGTATGTTTAGTCCACAGCCACATTTCCACACATAAATGAGAACTGCTTGATAAGCAGATATCTGGTTCACAGTTTACTTAACCGGGCAGTGTGCAGTGATCTCTGGAGAGAAGAGGTCAGCGATGTACCCAGAGGCAAGATATATACCCAGAGTTGGTGCCAGAGGTTGGAGTTGTCCATGCACCATAATTAAGAACTGAGGTTAGGTTGTTATGATGCTGGGGTGACCTTTTAAATTCTTTAGCAAGACACTTAAAATGCAGGCAGGGGCAGTTACATGTTGATATACAAATACCATTTCTGGAATAAAAGAAAATCATCGGGACATTGAGACTCTAATGCACTGATACAAACAAAGCATGTGCAAAGTAATGTCCAAAATATTGAGGCTACTCAAGCGGAAATAATGGGATTGAAAATCTAGAGTACCGAATTGGGCAGTTAAATGATCCATTTTTAATGTGATATTGATCTTCTGTTTAATGGGTCTCAGCCAGGGCAGTTGTGACTAAGTTAGGAACAAATAACTGAAGGGCATGATCAGCACACATAAAAAGTACCTGAGAGGCCACATCATTACGCAGTAGAATTTGCAGGGCAATTATTTTCAACTTGTATCTCTTTACCTTCTCCCTTGGTCACATGGGATGTTTTGGTTATTCTGTTTTACCTTGTATGTCACTATCTAAATCTACTTTGATTTTTATCCATCTGTCCGCCTTTTCCTCTTACCAAGTGTCCCACATCCAGGACGATAGCAGGGATCTGTGCACTGACATCACTGGTTGGTTGCTTACTAGGAGTCTTGTCAAGAGGGCTTGCATGCAAACTAGGATCATATAGCCCTTTCCACTCCCAGGTATCACCAGTGATGCAGTATATATTCTTGTCTCTACTTTTTCACTATTGATAACTCACTACTGTTAGCACGTAGCAGCCATTTACTGATTGCAGAATTTCACAGTAGTAACATAGCGTTACTGACTGACGCTATTGAAAACCAGTCACTAAGTACTATGGCTAACGGCTGCCATATTTCTCTATGGCAGTGGTTTACAAACCAGTCCTCGAGGTACACCTACCAGTCCAGGATTTAGAGATTACTTAGTTGTGTCAAGGTGTTGTTTTTTGTTTTTGTTTTCTTTCAGAAAACTCCTTCGACACAACTGGGTTGGGTTATTCCTAAATCCTGGACTGGTAGGGGTGCCTTGAGGACTGGTTTGTAAACCATTGCTCTATGGCAGGGGTTCCTAACCCTGTTGTGTCTAAAGTGTTTTTTTGTTTTTCCCCCAAAACACCTTAGACACAATTGAGTAATCCTAAATCCTGGACTGTTAGGGGATTCTTAAGGACTGGGTTGGGAACCACTGCTCTATGGGAACTGCTAAACCTCTAAATAAATTTTGTTTATACCTTCATTTGGAGTTTTCCCTTTCCATTCCTACCAAACTGGGTTAAGGAGGAGGAGATCGAGAGGAGACAAAAAGAGGGTGTTGGATCTACCTTAGAAGATCCTGAGGCGCTAACCATTTGAGCCAAGTGTATTATTGGCTCTATGTTTGTGAGTTACCCATTTATTATTCATTTCAACTTATTTCTGTAACAACCATCTGCACTTAGATTTGCTAGTTTGTTATTTACAGAGTATTGCAATAGCACCTTGTCTACCCATATCATACAACTGTTTGTTAAGGTAAACCTGAGCTCCACTTATTTCTGTTTTATTTGCATGTCTTGTGTTGTGAAGGTTAAGGGATTCCTTCACTTAAGTGTTAGAGCTGGTTTCCACCTTACTGTTATTGTGTGCACCTTCCTTTTCTTGTACATACATACAACCCCATTTCAGATTCATTCTAATTTATCTACCCATTTGAAATACAATATTTGTCTCTTTTCTTTCTAATGTCGTAAGCTACATTTCTTTCTTTGTATTATCTAAATAAACTTTCACTCTTATTGTGGTTTTTATTCACTAAGTAGAGATTCGTATTGAAATGAAAAGCGATTTGCAAAATGTAGCTTTGAATTGTTGATTTGTAAAGTTTTGCAAAGTCACAGTTTGGCTTATTTCTGCTTGAATTTTGCAATTTGGTTTTCCAATCACCACCATTCATTATTTGTTGAATAAAACCCCACAATGTGATACTTTCCCAGATGGAATGCAGAAGTTTGTGTTTATAAGTAAAAGTGCATGCACTTTTTTCTTTTAGTTTTAACTCTAATGTAGGCTTAATTGTTTCATTTTTACTGTACACACACACAAACATGCACCGGGCAAATACACATAGCCATGATCATGTGTGTAGGTAGCGGTTACGTGTGGTGCGACACAATACATCACCCCCATTCAAACCCTTAACCCAATCAAAACTAGGAAACATATATGTGTGGTATAAAAAGGCCACAGCTTTTATTTATAATTTATCAAACATATTTATAAAACCAACCATAAATAAAACAAGGTATAAACATTATTTAACTTGAACTAGTCCTTGCCAACCGTACCACCAACCCTCTAGGGTACACGCCCTACCGAGGCATCAGCCCTCCCCCCTCGTCCATGATACCTGGCCTTCACCTTGGCCTTCCAATACCACATGCCAACCCCTGGCCACCATTCCTGGCACAGAGGGCACGCGCAAATACCCAAACCTTTCCCGAGGTTAGGGGAGGGGGCCCGACCCAGCATCCTTCTTTTTCTTGTACTCCACTTCCCAATTGGTTCGGCAAGGACCATACCCGCCACTAGCCCCGCTGCATTTACGCCTAAATCAGCGGGCGCGACCCCCAAGCAACGCCATGGCCTGTTCCAACGCATCCTGCAGCTCTAGGTTAAACAAGTCCAAACCGACATCAGTGAGATGGACCCCATCCGGGCGAAAAAAGATAGCCGCCTCCCGCTCAAAAATACGGTGTCGAACTGCCAAGCCCCCGATACCTAGCACAAACTTGGAAACCCGCTTATTAATCTTTATTCGACAGCGCTCCATAGCACCCTGATCGCGTGCGCACTTCCAGTAGTTCCTGGAAACTATTCCTGACCATATTAAGCAAATTCTTGGAAAAAGTACTCGCAAGCGCGCCAAGTCTCGCCTGATCAGCTCCCCTAAGCCCCACGCGGGCAGCGAACCTAAATCGTTCCCTCCCAGATGCACCACCAAGATATCCGGGATTCCTAATAACGTGGATAACTGCACGACCTCAGGCAACAGCTGACCCCATTTCATGCCCCGGAACCCGAACCACCGGACCTCCGCCAGCTCCCGAGGTATTCCAAGCCTTGTCCCACCCGGGCGAACCCCAGCCCGCAGGTGGGCCCAGTAGATGTAGGAATGACCGATTATCCAGATCCGTCGGCCGGGCCCTGTGGAGAAAACACAAGGGGAATACCGATCAGCCGAGTGGGCCGAACATAGGACCGAAACCTCCCCGATTCCCATCTACCAATCCTTTGAATGGCCTGGTCCGAGAAACCTAAACGAGAGGCTTCCGTAGCGGCCCCAATCCGAAAAGAGTGACCCCCAAAGTCTGTGCTCGAAATACCCAGATGTTCGAGTGCCAAACGGAAAACCCGGAGAAATTGGAAGCGAGAAAGAAAAGACCCATCCCCATGGATTAACAATGGGCCTACAACATCCGGGCGACACAGAAGGTAAGATTGAAAAGCTGCGACGGGACAGACAGCCGAGCCGGGAATGGCGCGAAGGGACACCCATGCCCCCCTACCAAAAATGTCAGTTTTCGACTTTCGCACCAAAAAACGCACCGTATCATCCACGACCGACACATCATGGAACAACAAGCCGCCTGGAATCCGCTTGCTAGGGCTCACAAGTTCCCCAATCCGCAGAGCACCAAAGAAGGCGAAAGAGAAAGCCACCCGAAACAAACGCGCTTCGAAATCGGACAAACAGACCCTGGATAAGACCGACGCGATACCAAGTAGCAGTGCGCCAGAAACCGGTCTCCTGGAATCCCGAGGCTGCGGACCTCTACGCCAGCCACGCATAGCGAGCCGGACCATGAAATCTTTGGTCACATCCGGCACGCGAGTCAGGTTGAACCAGAAGCTCAGACCTGACAGCTTCCCCGCTACCGTGGCTGGGGAACAACCACTAGCCTCCCAAAACCAGAGCAACCGTAAAACCCCCTGAACCCTCTCCGCAGATGAAGAAAACCCACCTTGGTCCTGCTCCAGAGCGACCCAGTCACCCCATGCCTTACCGTACCGGGCCCAAGTAGCATCCGACACTGAAGACCGAATCCATTCCCTTATTCGCTCAGGCCAAGGGACCATAGCTCTCTGGGACAGGAAAGGCCCTTCGTATCTGCTTCGGGCGCGATCTGACGAAACACCTGCCATTGGAAACGAGAAAGGGCGTCAGCCGTGGTATTCTCTACACCGGGAATATGCACAGCGCGACATGTAACGTTCAAAGACAGGCAACGCAGAACCAAGCTCCGCAGGAGCCTGACCACCGGAGGAGAGGAGGCTGTCAAGCGATTAATGGCCTGGACAACGTCCAAATTGTCACAGTGGAACACGACACGCCTGTCCTTGATCTCCGGCCCCCAAAGATGGAGAGCCACCACAATGGGAAAAAGCTCCAAGAACGCCATGTTCTTGGTCAAGCCCGAGTCGAACCACGATCTTGGCCAAGGTTCTGCGCACCATTGTTTTCCCATGATAGCCCCAAAACCCGACGAACCCGCGGCATCCGTAAACAGGTGCAGCACTGAGTTTGCTACCTCGGGCTGCTGCCAGTAAGACCTACCATTGTACTCTTCCAGAAAAACCGCCCAAACCGCTAAATCCTCCCTGAGCGGTTTGGTCAGGCGGACGAAGTGGAACGGCTTCAGTATCCCTGACGTGGCAGCCGCCAGGCGTCGGTTAAATACTCTACCCATGGGCATAATCCGACAGGCAAAGTTTAATTTGCCCAACAAGGACTGAAGTCGTTGCAGCGTGATCTTCCGCAAGGAGCTCGCCTCCTGGACCACCCCACGTAGATCAGCCAACTTGTCCAACGGAAGCCGACATTCCCCGACGACCGAATCAATCTCGATCCCGAGGAAGCACAAGCACGTGGAAGGACCAATCGTTTTGTCAGGTGCCAGCGGCACGCCGAACATACAGGCCACATCTGACACTGCTTGTAAGATCTGGGAGCATATCGGGGAATGCGCGGGGCCCACACACAGAAAGTCATCTAAGTAGTGAAGCAGGGAATCGTAACCGGACTCCATTCTCACTACCCATTCTAGAAAAGAGCTGAAGCATTCAAAATAAAAACAGGATATTGCACAACCCATGGGGAGACACATATCCACGTAATAATGACCTTCAAATGCACATCCCAAGAGATGGTGACACTCTGGGTGAACTGGTAGGAGGCGAAAAGCAGACTCGATATCAGTTTTTGCCATGAGTGCCCCTGGGCCAGCGGCCCTGACTATGCCCACAGCAGCGTCAAAGGACGCATAGGAAACGCGGCATAATTCAGCTGCAATGTCATCGTTTACCGAGCACCCATGAGGGTGCGACAGGTGATGAATCAGCCGGAACTTTCCCGGTTCCCGTTTGGGCACCACGCCCAACGGTGAAACCCTTAGATCGGGTAGTGGCGAATCCCGAAATGGGCCCGCCATTCGGCCCAGCGCCACTTCCTTCGCCAGTTTTTCCTTGACCACCCCTGGATATTCAGAAACAGATCTCAGGTTTCTGCAAAAACCGGAGACCTGCCGAGGCCGGTGAGGGATCCAAAACCCCTGCCCAAATCCCTCCAGCAATAAGGCAGCCGCCTTCTTATTCTTATAACGATTTAGCCATGGGCGCATCGCGTCGACGTCCACCGGCGTCTTCGCCCTTAGCGCCCACGGAGTCCCCTTTGTCGCCAGTTTTGGCTCGTTTGAAGCATTTTGAAGCGGGGTGGGACCCACCGCACCCCGAACACTCATGCTTGAAGCGACAACTAGACCCGAATTTGCATTGGCCATCGTTATATTGCCAACAGCAGCCTGTTTTACGTTGCCCGGCCGACGCTGCGGTTGAAGAACCCGCGCCGGCCCCCCCAAGAAAGGACGACAAGCCCCCTTGATGTGAGGCTGGGCGGGTCATGATAGCTAACCACAAGCCAATGTCCATTTGATCCCAGCCCATGGAAGGCCGAACCGCTAAACGTTGGCGGAACTGCTCATCATACCGCCACCAACCTAAACCGCCGTACACCCGACAAGCGGTCCATATGACGTCCTGGTAGCAGAATAGGGAAGAACATTTGGCGGGAGTCTTCTCACCTATCACGCTGGCTAAGATCGAAAAGGCTCGGATCCAGTTTCCGAAAGTTTTCGGAATCTTCCGGTACCGAAACTTTTCTTTGTCCTTTTCGGACTCTTTAGCGTCAGCGTCAACCCGGGGAAGATCTTCCATAGGGAGGAGAGAAAAGATTTCAACAAATTCCCCCTTGTCTATTTTGGCGCGCAATTCCGGCGTGAGATGGAGGCCCAGAGGACCTGACCAGCACATGTACGCCGCACCGTGCGCAGCCGGAGCAACCCCCAAACCCGAGAGAGCAGCGGCGTCCCCGGCCGTACTGCAGTTTCCGGCGTCACCGGCGGTAACGCCGAGGTTGAGGGGCTGGGGGCCTGTGTCATATTAGCGGGCATTGGCGCCGCGACTGCTGAAGGATCAGACCCTGCGGAACTTGCCCAACCCGCCCGAAGTTGGTTATCTAACGCCACCGGGGGGGAAGCCCCGGGGCGATATCCTCGCTCAAGGGTTAGCAAAACCTGCTTCATAGCCTGGAGTACAGAACCCAATTCTTGCACTTCCCCTGCGCCAGCGCCCCCCAAACCCAACCCCGTTATACCGGAGTACTCACCTGCAGGAGCTGAATTGGCAGGTAGTAGCGGGACTTCAACATGCCCACCAGGCTGCAACGGCCCCAAGGGAACTGCGACCGCAGGAAGCACTGCACCAGTCACAGCATCAGGGAACCGACTTGTCAGCCGACCAGGGGTGACCTGTGAAGACAGGACAGGTGAAAAAGAACCCTGCCCACCCAACCCAGGTAATAGGGGACCCGCAGAAGTGGTAAAGACTGTGTGTGAAACTGGCATGGCAGAAAGAGCCCCAGAGGGGGCAGCATGGACCGTGGGTAATGGCGGGGCAGATGCAGAGGGCATCAGACCCATAGGGAGGGGGCCAAGGGGGGTAGGATGGGCAGGAGATAGTGTTGGGAGAGCTTGATGGGCGGCTGAGGATGATGAGAATGCAGGATGAACGGATGAGGTTGATGGGAGTGCATGCTGTCCGGCTGAGGATGATGGGAGTGCATGCTGGCCGGATGAAGCTGATGGGAGTGCCTGTTGAACGGATGAGGCTGATGGGAGTGTGGTAGTGGCCGGGCCAGGGGAGACAGAGCGGGGAGGATGAGAAGGGGGGGGGCTGTGCCCACGAGTAGCCGGACCTGGCTCCATACCCCGACCCCCCGAACCCCCCAACCCCCTACTGGTTGCCCTGCCGCCTCGCGGCCTACTCACCACTCCTGAAGAAGAGCCGGCCGCCGACCTCACTTGCTCGCGCTCCGCCTGGGATCCACCATGAGCCGAGCGCCTGTCAGGTGCTCGGGTTGTCGCCATCGTTGTGCTGGAAAGTGATCTCGCGGACGACCTCCTGGAGGCCCGCGAGATCACAGGAGCAGGAACCGGCGCGGGATGGCCATCACCTCCCCGAGAAGCGGCAGCCGCACAGGTAGCTCTAGACCGCCTCGGGGAGGAGGCGACAGGCTGCACTGACACGCTGCCGCCCGCGGCCGCGGGGGACCTGGCACGCGGGCCGGCAACGGGGCTCCTGCTCCTACCCCTCACCCGACCCTCCCGCGAGGGGCTATAACGGGTAGGAGGACGCGCCCGGCGGCGCGGAGTACCCTGGCTGCCGACAGAGGGAGCAGCTACCAGGGAGGCACCCTGCAGCCTTACCAGCTGGGCCTGCAGGTGCCGGCCACCGTCCTGGAGGGCCTCAGCCCGAAGAGCAGCAAGGATTCCGTCTATATCCATGCTTCTGGCCGTGGGGTAAGCAAAAGCAACACAATGATAGGAAACAGGGGGAGAGATTGTCACCTTGCCGTTATTTTAAGATGGCTGAGGTGAAGGGGACAAAATGTCCGTTATTTATACAACCCCACCCAAACCCTTAACCTAAATGCCACACCCATTTTACACCCACACCCACCACACCCACACATGCCTCCTATCCGGCTAGCTTTCAGCCCGCCTCCTCTGGGCCTCGTCGAGATGCTCAGATGTTCACACCAAAAGACCACACACGTTCATGGAGATGAAGAGAATCTCCCTCCAGCCCCGCTCACATCATCAATTCACAGGAAATGACTTAACCTTTCTATTTTTATCCCTCGTACGGCACTGTCACTGATGCACCAGCCTGTGCTATAACAAAGGCATTGATGTAGGGTTTAATTTTCCCTGCAGCCCCTTTCTCTGAGCTGGTGGCTTTAAAAAAGAATTGCAGCCTAAACTACAGCAGACATCATTGTAAGTCATAGTCTTCAGCTATCACGACTACACCATGGTTAATGTCCAGCGAATGCTGAAGAATAATGCCATTTACCCCTTCATATTTTTAATTATTCTCACTGCAAATGCATTGATTATTTTAGCCTAGAATTCACGATTTTATTAAATAACTCACAGCATTGAATGTCTCCCTCACTTGAAGCTGTATCAATATTTCACTTAATGTTTTATTAAAGGGCCACTCAATGAAGTGGTCTGGATGCTCTGGTCCAGTAGGTTTAATCATACAATGTATATATAACATTGCAGTTTTCTTAGAAGCTGCCATGTTTACATTGCAGGAATAAACAGACCTCCATTGACAGTCACTGGTGGTACGTCCTACTACGGTAACCAAGTAAAACTCGGCCATGTGACTGCAGCCTCCATAGGAAAGCATTGGTTCAATTCTTTCCTATGGAGAATTTGATGTGTGCACAGAGGACGCCATGCACGAACATGAGGTTCCAAATGCCTCCTCCACCATGCAGCGTGAAGCAGAGGAGTAAGCAGCATAGAGGAAACATTTCGATGGAAAGGTAATAAATACTCTTTATTAACTATTTTTATGTTTGGAGGGGGGGGGGGTGGTGGTGGTGGAGAGACGGCAGGGGAAGGCATCCTACCTAGTCATGACTAAAGGGAAGAAAATACAGTTTAAGAGAAATGGGGAAAACATGTTGCTCTGTCCAAACATCTTGCCAAGACTATGCTACAAGGAGCTTCCTGTCCATATCTCCTTATATACAATTTTTTTTTTTTATATTGGCAGTGATTTGCTGTTTTTTTTGTTTTATTATTTATGTATTATTATTTGTTGTGCCGATTTTTGCACAGCACTTTAAATGTGAACTTTTGTGAAGAACATGGCTGGTGAGCAGAAAAACAGAGTATCATTTGAAAAACAGCCCTAGGAACATACTAATCAGGGATGCTCACACGCAGAGAGCATTTAAATAGCTCTTAAATCAGAAAAAAATACCCTGAAAGCCTTGCATAGTCTTCATGGGGTCCTCTGTTCAGGTGATTCCAAAACTTAGAACTACAAGACAAAGGTCCCCAATGGTGTCTGGCCCACTGGGTCTAGGAAAGTTGAGAGGTATTCTATTCATTACAAAAGCAGGAGATATGCTGCCAACCAGTCATTCAGAGTTTCTTTAATCTAAATTTTGTTGACAGAACCTGGAATGCCCCTTAAGTATAGAGTTCTCCACAAAAAGAGTATAACTTTTCCTAAACAATTGATGCCTTTACACATTGGATCTACTGAAGCATTGCATCCTCTTCTTATATTACAGAATTCTATTCAAACCCACACAAGCATCTCGCTGTTCCCAAACATTGAGCTTTTGGGCACCATTAGTTGGGATGAAAATAAAGTCATGTTTGCCTATCTTTCTTACATTTCTCTCTCCGATATAAGAAGAAATTGAGTTATCTTGACAGGGTGTCTTTGTAATACTGACTGTAAAATCGGAAAAAGTGCCATGTGTCTCTTAAACTCAGAGGGAACACCAATGGCAGAAACTGCTTGAGGCGAGGAAATTTCTAAGAGACTGTAACAAACAGGAGCTAATGTTGACACAGTAGGGTCATTTACCATGGCTACTGGTGTATCAGAAGTCATGAGAGCGATGCAGTGTACATCATTATAATTTGTACCTACTCAAGTCTTGTCTCCGCTTGAAACGTATATAAAAAGCTGCAGCTGATCTTTTAATATATTAATATAATAAAAGGTTTACGTTAATGGCCAATATCGCAATATGTGATTCAAGAACACAATTACAATGAACACAATCTGACACTAATAGGGTATTCACTAAAACGAGAATTGTGGAGAATTGATCACCGAATTGTAAATATTACACAAAACTAGCCAAGATGGAAAAATAGGTAAGTTGCAGACTGTACAGCCCTTCTTTTTTTTAACAATAAATCAGCAATGTCCTAGTTGATTCTCATCAAAATCTGGTTTAGTGAACAACCTTATGGATCAAAATAAAATATAAAATGATCTACTTACTATCACAGCAAATCATTTAATTAGCTATTCAATTGCAGCATTGGACTAGTAGCTAGTCACAAACCTTGGTGGTAGTTACCTAAAGCTTGCTCAGTGATGTCACCACCAACAATGTCCTTCATAGACTTCAAAGGGTGCAACAATTGGTACATTTTAGCAGTCTTGGAGTATGTTGCTCAACATTTTTGAGAAAAGGTTAACCTTCCCAGCCATAACAGTCACTACTATATTACCCTATCACACTGACCCATGGCCAGATTGTTCTGTGCAAGGGGACCATTTGCCAGAATCCCAGTAGCATTTGCTATGTTTTCTTACATGTTGTAGTAGTAAGTGGGCTTACTGGGTTCTATTACAGAAGTTCAAAAGTTAGTTTAGTGCTAACCTGAACATTCGTTATGACCCTTGCATGCTGAGAATAAACCAACCTATATCTAGCAAAGAACAATGGTGTAACGACTGTGGCGTATTAGCAGACTTAATGCAGTGCCTATAGCAAGGAGAAAAATGATAACCTGCCAGCAGTTAGAATTGTCAAAGTCAAGCCGAGGTCAAGGGGAAAAACAATGCCAAGGTCAAGGATGGTAAAAATCAGGAAAAATGGAAGGCAAACCCAAATCAGCACACAGGAAATAAA
This sequence comes from Pelobates fuscus, assembly GCF_036172605.1. Taxonomy (NCBI): domain Eukaryota; kingdom Metazoa; phylum Chordata; class Amphibia; order Anura; family Pelobatidae; genus Pelobates; species Pelobates fuscus. The sequence goes on from NC_086323.1 coordinate 115,402,075, forward strand.
GACATGCTGGAGAAAGCAGCAATAACCACAACAGGGCAATTTGTTCACTGTAGTTCAAGGCGTAGATGCATCTGTTCAGTGTTAATTTGACTCTGTTCCTGTGCGTCCAACTTGTCTGGTTACAAACACGTTTGTTAGTCCATCCATTGTACACTGTTGCAAAATTTGTTGGCACTATATAAATAATAATAATACCATGCCGATGTAAATTAATTACTCAGCTTTTAATGAAATCACACAGGTTGGTTAATAGGTGGAAGCCCTATCTACAACAAAAGTGTTGTTTTTTTTATTTTTATTCCGACGATAGCAAATCCAGAAGCAAATTGCCATTGTGAACATAACATGGAAGCTCTCCAAACATTATATCTAGAAAATGACTGGTATTTTGATTGTCAGTCTGCACCAAGTCCCTGGGGCCATGATGCCACAGTCTCATAGATAGAAGAACCAGTGCAGAGGTTGCAAGTGGAAAAAGAAAGAGTTGTTCAGAGTTTTCCATACACAGCTGTCACTTTCTGCACGCCAGCAGGACACAAAATTCCCACAAGTAGATGGAAAAAGAAAACAGGTTTCCTCAAGGTATCGAGGGCTGCTGCATTATACTCTAATTACCGATGGCAAATGTTCAGGGACGACACTCACCAGGGAGAGCAGGACAGGACAAATCTTCGAATATGCCCTGACTGTTATCCTTCACACTTTGCAGATTAATTAGTAATTCATTTCCCCTAATCGTATCACAGGACAATATCATAAATGGCAAGAACCTAGGATATTTTTAAAGTTACACAGGAGTTTATTCATACCTCCCTACATTTGAAACGAGCAAAGAAGGAAATTTTAATTTTAGGGGTGTGAGTAGGGTGTGTCTAGGGGCGATGCTAATCTGAGAAATTTTAGGTGACTTACCAATAATTCACGACAACTAAAATAGCATTTAGTAAAATAACAGTGTGTCTTATTTACACAGACTGATTTCTAAATACATTTTATTATACTTCAAAGACACATTACTGTGAGCATTATTGCTGTGGAATTCTGGTATATACTTAGACACACGAACAATATGGAGATCCTAAAAAAGATGAATATTAGGATAGAAAAGAGGGACAGAGGGATTTGGAACCAAATAGGGACACTTTGGAAATATGGATTATTCAATTGTAGTGATCTGGAAAATTTAGGCAAAAGTAGAAAAATAGGAATAATTCTCCAGTTCAGGCCTCATGCGTAATCTATCAGTAGAATTGTGCTATCTACATGGTAACAGATGCAAATGAGCCATTAACTATGTCAAAACAATCAACCCTTTCCGGTATTTTCTGACAACACTTTTGGTATTTTCGGTTTGTCAAAAAAGGGATCTTTGATCTGATAAAAATTCTGGATCAGATATTTGACATGTTAACAAAACAATTTAACAAACAAACCAATGACAATACTTTTAAAGAAACCAATGAACAGTCAGAAAACTTTGAGCTTATCAATAGCATTTGCAGAAATAAAATATCTTCTAGATAGCCAACTAGATTAACCATCAGCTTGTGATGGAATTGCAAATCCTGTAAATTATATACAACACTAGTATGTTAGCAGTATTTTTTCTTGTCTTACAACAATTTCATTTTTGAAAGCAAGAAATATCAACCCAAACAAATGTTATGAGACGGACTATAAAATGCCCCAAGTTAATTAATAAAGTAGTTAATTAATAAACTAAACTACATACTCCAGAAGAAAATGAAATAAGAAAAAATAATCATCTACCAGATTAAAAAAAAAAATGCTTTCACAGTTAAATGGAAACTTATTAAATTGTACATGATGTCGACAGTAATACAGATGCTAAAATGACCTTCTCACAGAAGCTACTTTTTCACATCGTACTGAATATATTTACATTCACTTGCAACTTGAGCATTCCCACAGCAAACTAGACCTGTGAAAACAATGAGTTACCATGGATGCCACACACTCGATACTGACCTTAAAAAGGCTCGCCAGTAGCTGTTCGGCACACGGCAAACAGGGGTCCCCTTACAGTCCACCCCCACACATATGGCATCGTTAAAAAAGGTGTCCCTCACATTAATCTGCAAGTGTTTCTCATTCCTCCAACACCTTCCCTCTCCACCCCATGGGAGTTGTAGGCTATGATCATTCTAGCTCTGCTTAACACGTACAGCAGCTAAACAATTATACCAACTTAGTACCTGGCATGCACGTATCTTTATTCTGTTTACATTATTGAAAGATAAATCTAGGCAAGGTAATATCCTACGTCTTTTTGACAACATGTTATTGATTTTTTATTCATGCAGAATAATTTTGCGGTAATTTGAGGGGTGACAATGAATGTTCCATCGCAGTAGATTTACTTTTGAACACAGGTGGTTTTGAGGTCATAGACTGGAGTGCTACGAGTTAGGGGTTTTAGTCTGTGCCAATTTGTTCACCTCCAATGGTTCTGATTTGCAATACATGCTCTGAGGTAAATAGGGACACCACTAAATAAAAATGTGCAGGAAACACAAAAAAGAAAAAACAACACAGATTTAACATGTAATTATATTTTACATTTGTATGTTTAACAGGACAGTGCTCCTTTATGGCAGGCTGCAACTGAGTGTAAAAACTCTTTGAGTACATTTAAAAAAATACGGATTTAGAGCAAAGTCATATTTTTCCATGTAAATCAGCTAAGCATAAGAGGAGAGCAACGAGCTTAGTAATACATACTGGATTTCCTATAGTTGCCCAGCCAAAGTTTTCCTCTCAATCCTATTCTAATCTATAGTAACAGTAGAAAAGTGTTCTCCATTAGCACATTAGCAGAACAAAGCACACAAATTTCAACTTTTCCTGATCGTGCAGGACTGTCCTCCTTTGGGAGTCTTATTCTGCTTTCTGAGGACATCAAAAAAAATTCCCAGCAAAAAGTGTATAATAAAATATTCAATACAATCTTCCAAACCTAGTCTTCTCATCAACACCTGCTTCATAGTCCCAATTACATTATTTCAGCCTCTTGGACTTTTCATCCTCAGTCACTGAACATGTCCTAATTTTTTGTAGTAAAATGTAATCTTTTATATTTTGAAAGCTATTGAAATTCAGACGCAAAACATTTGATGTAATTTACAATCTTTATTAAAGGGACACCGTAGGCACTCTCTTTGTCCTTCCATTTAGTATTAAACAGTGTTTAATGTTTTAATGCTAACCAAGAGTCGCCTGCAACCCATCCCCTCTGTGCCAATTGGGCTAATGAGGGAGCATTGGCCTGAGCAGCAATGTGCAGCTGTGATTGGCTGAGAGTGTCAGCTGACTGTATTTTGGGGATCACAGTTCCATTGCTGGTATAAATCAGTATGGCTACAAGGAAGTGTGTAATCTCTGCCTTAGCTATATCTCCATATGGGCGGTGCTATGAGAAGCCAAGGATCCCCATTCAGTGTTAAGCTACTTGAAAATTGTTTAACAATGTATGGAGGGACAGCGTCAGGGGACTCTAGGCACTATAACCAATTCAATGAGATGATTAACATGATTATAGCATCTACAGTATCTCTATAAGCTTTGAGATCAACAAGGTACACCTCAAGCATTATAACTACTACAATATGCTCTATAATACCAAAAGTGCCCGACACCCTCAATTATAAGGAGTTAAACCATTTAAGAATGGTTTGACTTATTTCCTGTTGTTCATTAGGTGCCACTCCTTGCTTCAATTACTTTCTATAGGGATCCGAAAGCTCTCTATCTGAGCTAAGCCGACAGTTACAGGGCTTATCTCAGGAGAGCTAATGGAAGCTTCAGCTTAGGAGCTGTTGGCTCTCCATTGGAAGCAGATTAGTGGACCCCAGCAAGCTTAAGTGATTCTCGTGCTTGGAGCGTTAATTCAATGACCATTTCTAGGGTGTTCATAATTTTGGTTTCTACAAGGGAATTTACTAGGAAATTGCAAATTTTAGGCTAAAATAGCTGCATTAGAAAAATGCCCCAGCTCAGCATGTTATCTGGTCCACCGTTCCTATGCACGAACACGTGGTGACGGTCATCTTGTTCAGCGGTGTTTGGTCATTGAGTTCATGGAACTCAAATTAGACGCATTAACTCGCGAACACCACTGAACTTCTATCATCGCCTACGTTTGTTTCCTTACATCTGAGAAGAGCCCTGTTCGGTGGAATCGTTCACATGGATTAGGTGAACAAGCTCCATATTACAACTATGGACTACTGAAATTGACTGACCGCTACCACTTTTCTTATGGAACTATTTTGGTCAGGAGCATCTTTTGCGTTTGGTCAAAAGTTGACTTCCATTGAAAATCCGAACCACTGAACCGATCTGAGTGATTTTTGGATATGTTGGTCACTCAGATCGGGGCTATCTGAAGATATGTGGGGTTTCCATGGATTTTGGGGGTACTTTTGGGGGGTTGTGAAATTGTGTGTTTTTCTTTACCTGGAGATAATTGAGTTTGTACTGTTCCTGACTCAATTATCTCTCAGGCACAGGGGTGGGGTTTACTGAATGTATAAATTCTGTGACTGTGCCTGCATTAAAGAGTTGAATCCCAGGACTATGTTTCATCTGGTTACTGGGGGAATGGGTATTTACTTGTGCTGATGGTTCCAGTGTTGCTGAAGGAAGGTAATAGCGGAGGTAACCAATCGGGTTACCCAAGTTACCCGTGGTCCAATACACACCTATTAGGAGAACTATTGACATCTGATTGGGACTGTGGACTCTATGCACAGCTTATCCATTCAAGTAACAGCACCTGATGGTGTACAGATTGGCCATTAGACAGGTTGTCTAATGGCTAACTGGTAGCCTTTATTCTCTAATACTAAATGTAAACTTCCTTGATTGAGGGAATAGCATGTGACCTCTAGTGCCTAGTGATAACTGTAGTAGCAGCTATCCAAATGTGACCGAAAATAATCTTATCCACTTTGTCAACATTATCAGGAAATGTTTTGAAGATCGCCGAATGGATCGGACGTTTCTTCTCACTGATGTTGCTAAGCTATGCCACATAGGATGGATACCCTCCCCTCTTCCTCCCCCCAGTTTAAATTATTATTATTATTATATTATTTATATAGCGCCATCAAATTCCATAGTGCTGTACAATGGGTGGGTTTTACATTTTAATTTTTTTTCTATTTCTTTTGATCATTAATTTCTTGTTCCTGAAACATGGTTACATGTAGAAAACTGAGACACGTATATAATATTGAAAATGGTTTTGATATGAAATGTATATTTTTATTTATTATGTTATTTGTGATATATTGTGTCATACATTTTTTTGTTTTGTTTATAAAAATTCTTTAAAATCTTTGAATGTTTGAAAATAATTTTATTGTTGCAATTTATCTTGCACCCCCTAATTTGTTGTGTCTTAATACTGATTCCGTGTCACATATTGAGAAGAGCATTATGACAATTTAATGTAAACTCATGTGTAGCACATACATTGTACCCAGTGTTTTGCATAAGAACAAAAATGCTTAGTTACCACAAACAAAAATATCCTTTATTAAGAATGCATTGCTGAAAGAAGACATGTCAAATAAGGGATTAGGGATTATGCTGTCCTGAATTTCAGCTACAGAATAAAACACAAATTGTATTCCTTGTTTGGTAATGATGCAAGGTTTGGTGACAGAATTGCTTCTTTAAAGTTGCTCTTAAAGGTACAGTGATGGGTATCTGTTCATTAAAAAAAAATCTAGTTCAGATGTCTGCAGTGCTAGCAGTACAGTAAAAACTTCCATTTGCTAACAGATGCATAGACAATATAATAAAGGACATAAAGCATATAGTCTAGAGCAGGCATAGGCAACCTTCGGCACTCCAGACGTTTTGGACTACAGCTCCCATGATGCTTTGCCAGCATTATGGGTGTAAGAGCATTATGGGAGATGTAGTCCGAAACATCTGGAGTGGCGAAGGTTGCCTATCCCTGGTCTATATAATTAAATTGAAAACTAAGTAATACAGGTAACTTCACCTGTATTTATAAATGCAATGTCAGAATTCAATGTGGAATGTCTGTGACGCAGCATTTAATTATCAATTCACGGGGGGTCTGAATCCAAACAACACATGGCTAAGAAAATAAAAGCAGACCCCCCTCTCTAAAAACACAAGACTCACGCAATGAGCCAAAATATTGTTACAGAAAAAAAAAAAAAGACTACAGAATGAATGACTAATGCAGTTATATCCAATACATTTAAAGTGGCACCGTCCAAGAAGGCAGATAGGGGGATATACTTACTGATTAGCTGTCCCACTTTAGTGCTGCAATATTTTTTGGTGCCTGGCAACTTCATCTGCCAAGAACTGTCATTACTATTGTACTCTTACACATGTCTATGGAGGATTCTGCAAGGCAGTGGTATCGTCAAGAGATAATCTAGCATCATGAAGAATAGGGTGCTGTGACGGAACCATAACCATCAATCATCCAGGGGCATCTATTGGTTGAATGTTCCTAATTCCCAATCTATTTTGCATATATTTGCATGTGATGGTAATACAGATCGAATGTTGTAATTTTTTTTTGTCTGTATTACCCTAATGTTGCCTCCTTGGCAAAGTTTTATTTTATTGTGTTATGCGGTTGCTTGTGTGATTCCCCCATAGGAATATGTTTTAGTGCAATGTATTAAGTGTGTTACCATAAGTCTAATATAATGATGATAGGAGTTAGTACTGGGTGGCTATAAAGTACTATGTGGTAGTTCCATTAGAAACTCTGTGTCTTGTATGGTTCTTTTAGTGATTCCAGTATTAAAGTTTCAAGACCTGTTTTCTGGCTGCACTGTTACCTGGTGTTGAAGGGCCATTAAGAAAAAAAGTTCACCTGAAAGTCAAAAGTGTCTTTGTAAAGACGGTGGCAAAAGCAAGGCCTGTGAGATGCAAGTGACTTTGTAAAGGCAGCATTTAGAGGCAGAGCAGGCAGAGGGGCAGGGGAGGGTCAGCAGCCTTTGGCCTGGGGGGCAAATTCAGTCAAGTGGCCCATTGACCACTGAATCAGCTCACCATCCTTGCCCACCTTTTCCTGGTTTTATACCGGATATTGATATTATGAAGCAAGACAAATATGATACAATGTGGTTTATGTGGGGGTGGTGGTGAGAGGGAGGGGGGTAATAATGTGTGGGAGGTGGGTGATGGTGTGTGGGAGGTGGGTGATGGTGTGAAGGAGGGGGGTGATGGTGTGAAGGAGGGGGGTGATGGTGTGAAGGATGGGGGTGATGGTGTGAAGGAGGGGGGTGATGGTGTGAAGGATGGGGGTGATGGTGTGAGGGAGAGGGGGGTTTAATGTGTGGGAGGTGGGAGATGTCAATGAATCCTCAGTATTGCTACTCTGCTGGTTGTTTTCTTCTGCCCTTGTGTTCACAAATCTTCACAGAACTTCCAGCTGTTTTTGGCAAACTTTAAATTCCATGAACCTTTGTCGGCCATTTGCTGTGGTTTTCATTGGCAAAGGGTCATGGGTATTGCGGTTTGCAGAGCCCTGGTGCTCATGTTTTTAAATATCTCCAATATAAAATCCCAAATGGAGCTTGAGTTGACATAGTATGTCTCCAGCTGCCTGATTACATTCTATAGAACCAAGCAAGGCTGGGCAAATGACATGTTTGTCCAAATGCAGTTATGGTGATTAGAGGACTGGGGTCGTCCTACTGAAATATTGCATGCCATAAAAAACAGTTTATTTCTCAATTTTTCACTGTAAGCATTTGTGTAATTTATTTCATCTTAGTTGCTCTGGGATGGCTTTGTTATGTTAATTGCATTTAAAAACTAGGCTCATTGGGACTTATACACATAGTGCATATACAATTTATGAATAAATGATGTATAACATGCGAATGCATATTTAAGCATGCATTCAAAATAGAAGTGCTACTTACTTACTGAGCTGTGCTCAACAGCACTGTAAAAGCACTCATATCCCAGTAAATTCACAGTGTAAAAAGCACTGCTAAAGGTTACATACCCAAGACAAATGTGCTAAAACCAAAACTCTTTAAGCAGAGCAGTGTGTTACAGTGTCCTATAAAACACGCATATAGATAATCTGCAATAATATATATATATATATATCTATATATACATATATATATATATATATATATCCATATATATACATATATATATATATATATATATATATATATATATATACACATATATATATATATATATACACATATATACATATATATATATATATGCACGTAGGGCCGCTGATTATCGATATTAATAAGTAGCTGGCCAGTACAATTGTAAATAATGAAGACCAAAATAGGAAGTAAAGGGAAACTGTTATGGCTTGGAAGGGAGAAACAGGGAAGCTGATGTGGCCTGGATGAGAGAGAAAAAGGACAACTGAGGTGATCTGAATGGGAAAGAGTAGAACTGATGTGGTCAGGACATAAGGTACATGTGAACAGATGGAAAGCAGAAAGGCAATTGAAATAGCCAGAACTGGAAAACGAGAGGCAATTGATGCAACATGGACAGCAGACAGATGTATAAAGGGGAAAGAAGCTGATGTGTTCTGGATGGGACAGATGAAGCATTTGATGTGGTCTGGATGGGAGAGATAAAGTATCTGATGTGAATGTGAAGGGAGAGATACAGTATCTGATGTGAATGTGAAGGGAGAGATACAGTATCTGATGTGAATGTGAAGGGAGAGATACAGAATCTGATATGAATGTGAAGGGAGAGATAAAGTATCTGACGTGAATAGAGAGATAAAGTATCTGATGTGAATGGAGAGATACAGAATCTGATGTGAATGTGAAGGGAGAGATAACGTATCTGATGTGAATGGAGAGATACAGTATCTGATGTGAATGTGAAGGGAGAGATAAAGTATCTGATGTAAATGGAGAGATAAAGTATCTGATGTGAATGGAGAGATACAGTATCTGATGTGAATGTGAAGGGCAATATAAAGTATCTGATGTGAATGTGAAGGGAGAGATAAAGTATCTGATGTGAATGTGAAGGGAGAGATAAAGTAACTGATGTGAATGTGAAGGGCAAGATACAGTATCTGATGTGAATGTGAAGGGCAATATAAAGTATCTGATGTGAATGTGAAGGGAGAGATACAGTATCTGATGTGAATGTGAATGGAGAGATAAAGTATCTGATGTGAATGGAGAGATACAGTATCTGATGTGAATGTGAAGGGAGAGATAAAGTATCTGATGTAAATGGAGAGATAAAGTATCTGATGTGAATGGAGAGATACAGTATATAAAGTATCTGATGTGAATGTGAAGGGAGAGATAAAGTATCTGATGTGAATGTGAAGGGCAAGATACAGTATCTGATGTGAATGTGAAGGGCAATATAAAGTATCTGATGTGAATGTGAAGGGAGAGATAAAGTATCTGATGTGAATGTGAAGGGCAAGATACAGTATCTGATGTGAATGTGAAGGGCAATATAAAGTATCTGATGTGAATGTGAAGGGAGAGATACAGTATCTGATGTGAATGTGAAGGGAGAGATAAAGTATCTGATGTGAATGTGAAGGGAGAGATAAAGTATCTGATGTGGTCTGGATGGGAGATAAAAATGGGCTGATGTTTTCTGAGCAGGGGTTATATAACTTCAACTAATTTGAAAAAGAAAATGCTGAAATAGAAAATTTCTTATAATAAAATGGAGACTGAATTGAGGTTGTGCTCTTGTGAGACTTACAGTGATATTCAAGTTGTTTTTCTGGCACTATAGCTCCTTATAGAATCCTCTTCCCTCGCGCCGCTCCCCCCTCCCCTAGTACAAAAGGGTTAAAAACCTCTTCTGTCACTTATCTGATTCCAGCACTGATGTCCCTCAGCACTGGTTCAGGCTCCGCCTCTACTCCTCCCTGCTGACCTCAGCTGGTGGGGGGGCCTAATGCGCATGCACGGCAATCACAGCGTTTGCATTAGGACTTCCCGCATAGGAAAGCATAGGAAATGTTTTCCCATGGGGTTTCGGGTGACACTGGAGATCCTCATGCAGAGTATCTAGCATCAGTTAGGCTACTAAAAGTCGCCTAACAACCTGAAAGTCCCTCTAGTGACCCTCTAGACAGCCACTAGAGGTGAAGTAAACCCTGGCAGGCAATTTCTGTAGTTTATTAAAAATGCAATAAATACCATTGCAGAGATAAGGGACCTGGGACACTGCACCCAGACCACTTCAATGAGCTGAAGTGGTCTGGGAGCCTATAGTGTCCCTTTAACCCCTTAAGGACCAAACTTCTGGAATAAAAGGGAATCATGACATGTCAGACATGTCATGTGTCCTTAAGGGGTTAAAGGAACACTATAGGGTCAGGAACACAAACATGTATTCCTGACCCTATAGTGCAAAACCCACCATTTAGGTGGCTTGCCTCCCCATTTTCCCCTTTTAAAGGAATTAAAACCCACTTTATTTCCAGCGCCGTGCAGGTCCACCGGTGCTGACCCCGCCCCCTTGGTGACATATTCAGATTTGCCAATATTTAGCCAATCCAATGTTTTCCCACAGGGAAAGTATTGGATTGACTTAATTCGGCAAGAGGGTGGGGCCAAACGCCATTTTGGCCAATCAACACCTCCTCATAGAAATACATTGAATCAATGCATCTCTATGAGGAAAAGTGCTGCCTACTGTGCAACACTGAGCCAGGAAGCACCTCCAGTGTCCATCTAAGGAGTGGCCACTTGGAGGTGTCCCTAGAAGCAATGTAAACACTGCCTTTTCTCTGAAAAGGCAGTCTCTGAAAAGGCAGTGTTTGCATGAAAATACCTACATATAATGATTATACTTACCAGAACAACCAGATTAAGCTGTAGTTGTTATGGTGACTATAGTGTCCCTTTAAGGTATAAAAAGCTGAATTGGAAAACATCTCTAAATTTGAAAATTCTCAATGAATTCTCTGTTTAGTAAATAACCTTGATGGATAGAAAACTATAGAAATAAAGGCGTGGGGAGGAAGTGGTGTAGGCAAACTGGTTGCAGTGGGTAGGATTCGAGGGGGAATTGGAGTGGGCAGGGTTCAATGGCACAATTAAATGACTTGATATCTATAAAACCTTATTGAAAATTGGGATGATGTCAAGATAGTCTTTTTATGTCAGAAATATTCTGAGGGCATTGCGTGTGGTGAAACTTGCTAGTCTGCCTGTTATGTATTTTTTTTTTTTTTACAAGCCTGGTTTTATGAACAGACTGATTAAAACTCTAGTTAAAATCCAGCTTTGAATGAGTATGTGTTACTGAAGAATCAAGACAGGTGCTTCTTTGTTCTGCGATGCAGTTCTCTTTCCTAAACAATCTTCTCCCATTCTATCAAATTCCCTCACCTAGCACTGGGTGCAGCCAACATTTTTTTTTTCAGTGTGTAGCTTCTATAACCTTTCCCACAGAAACTAATTTATAAAGTACAGGTTTCATTGAATACATACATCGGTGCAGGTACTGTTGGCTTTCCAACTCACAATCACTTGTTTTTGTCCGACCCAAACATACGTTTACAAATAACAGAATTAAGGTAAAAATAACATTGGGTCTAATTGTGTATATAGATGTTAAAACTCTGGTTTTGGCAACAATTAAAGTATTGTTTTCTGTAGGCAGATGGCAGTGAAAGGTGCAGGAGTGTTCAGGTACATGGCGCGAGATACCTAAAATTGCACCGTAAGATGAATCCCACAGACTGCAGATAGCCATGGCCCCTTTAACTGTTACTGATGGCTACCAAACTTAAGTGTAAGCAGAAATATTAATCTTCATGAATTCACAGAATCATTCATGCAAATGATATTGGAGAGTAGAGGTGAATATCAAAACATTTATTTTCAGACATAAAATATGGTGTAAGAACAGGATAGTTTGGTTTCTGTAGCTTTTGTCCATCTTTACTAACCATAGTGAAAAAAAAATGTTAATGCACGCTTAATATTTTAATGAATTCCTGTGTACATAAACATGGACAATGCACAGGGAATCGTGGGATATCTGTAATTTGCCTTCTGTGCCATGCTGTGCCAGAACAGCCGTATGTACGAAGTCGATTTTAAAAAGTTTAACGTTCTAGGTGAAAGTTAATTTTATTTCTTTGTCATTACTAGTAAAGATAAGGGTTGGTAAAGATGGATATTAATTCCTCTGATTTTTTTTAAAACATTCACAAAATAATTAAATAAATACACACAATATTTGCATAATCTGACACTGGAAATACTACACTATAAATACATAAAAAATTAGCATCACCTATCTTCTATTCATTAAAAACCTCCAATATCATAGCAAGGAGCTAAAATAGTTGTATTAGCCTCATCAACCATCCAGTGTACAGGCAAATATATGGGCCTAGAAACTGCCCTGCCCAATCAATTCATTTTAATATATGACCATGGCTGTCACAATGTAGTGGAAGACATAAGCCAGTGAAATAGCTTATGTAGTTAAAAAAAGTGCGAAATATGTATATGATATTTATATGTACTCTGCATAGAGAATATCTACAGACACATACTAAGCAGTCACAATTTAAAAAATGTAAAATTTATTATTCTGAATAGAAAAAAATGTACAGGGGTAGGGCTATTTTCACCCAATGCCCATGGACTACCTTGGCATTGTGAGAGGCGCTCTTTGCAGCCTATCCCTGCCGTCCTATCCTGAGTTGGATTGCACTGCTAATGCAGCAGTGACACTTCTGTTTTATCTTGGTGGCAGGAGTACGGCTAGGTCAAACTGCTCAAAAACGATTAGACAAAATAAAGTGTCATTCAAAGATTGCTTCCACCATAACCACTACAATAAGCTTTAGCATTTATGCATAGTATTTTACAGGTAAACATTGACTTTTTTTTTTTTTTTTTAAGGATAATAGGCCCTCTATTTCCTACAGATGGATCGGTGCTTAGGGTGTTTATGGATCCCATTATGCAGGTGTAAAAGGGAATTTTCCTGGCACTATAGCTCCCTATAGAATCCTCTCCAGCGCAGTCCCCCCTATCCCATGGAGCAGAAGGGGTTTAAAACCCCTTCTGTTTCTTACCTGATTCCAGCACTGTTGTCCCACGGCCATTGTTCTGGCACTGCCTCTGCGAGAGCCGCAAGAGCATTAGGACCTCCCCCTTAGGAAATCATTGTATAATGCTTTCCTACGGGGTTTTGGGTGACTCGGGATCTCCTCATGCACAGCGTAAGGGCGTCCAGCATACGTTATGCGACCAAAAGTTGCCTAACGACCCGTTAGTCCCTCTAGTGACTGTCTGGTATACAGCCACTAGAGGTGGAGTAAACACATAAAAGGTCATTATTGCAAGTGATGAAAAAAGGGTTAAGGGAGCTGAAGTGGTCTGGGTGCCTATAGAGTCCCTTTAAATGCAGGGATATTCACTACAGTGTGAACGGTCAGAAATTATGAGTGAATTTAACATTTTAGGTCAAAAGAACCAAACTGAAAACTTAGTTGACAGGGAGTTTTTTTTTTTTTTCATTCTGCAATTTTGACCTAAAATTTAAAACTCACTTTAAAATTACTTGACAATTTTCTGACAATTGACTATTTAGTAAAATGACTCTGATGATTCTATTAATGGTTCATCATATAGTTACTAGAACTATACAAATATGGATCTATACATCAGTAATACATAGTTACCATCTTGTTTTTCTATTGCAGCAATCTGTTAGTTTTATCTACATATTTTGGTGAATACGATCTATCTAGTCTCTGGGTTACAGAGTGCCAGGACCTGACCTGTAGAGGAGTAATCTGAATTAAATGCCTCAAAGTATATGCATAGTTTTTGTTAAAGCCACAATTTGTATTAATTTTTTAAAACCTTGCCAGGGCCCATATAATGTTACCTCACTATACTGTGTTTGACATCTATGTGCAGCACCATATGCTACCTTCTTAGTATCATAGTGTAATAACTTAATATCATAGTGTAATATGGCTTTACACAAACAATAAAATCATAGCCCACACTCAATGCCAACAATGCTCATATACCATGCTATCACTATCCCCTTAAACAATATTCTGTCTTCAACAACCAAACTCCAAACAGCTACAAAAAAATCCAAACCTACACTACAAACATATTGCCCCTTACACACTACCAAAGTGCATACACACTGATTTGTGATTAATGTGGGTTAATATAAAATGGGGGGGACGGGGATACAGAGACCAACCTCCTATGACTCACTCGGAAATACTCATGGGATGAGTTTGTAACTGCATTACATTGTTGGTGGAAACGTGGTTTGGCACCAGTTCTTATAAAGGTATTTTCCTTTAGTGAAACCCCAATAATAGTAATCTTGTGTAAATGTTATAAGTAAATAAACACAGGTAAGATTAATGTTTTCAAAATGTGCTAAAACTTGGTTGGTAGATTTGTTTGTATGATAATAAGCAGGACAAATGAGTTGGTGGTTTTAAATAAAGTTTACATTTATCTGAATTTCTTCTAGAAAATTATTGTCTATCTTGTCTTGAAGGAATAAACCAAATACCATAACCACTGTAACCTCACTCATGAGTACAGTCTCAGGTTTTGGCCCACCCCTCTGCTGCTGACGTGAGAGTATGACTTTTCCCTTCCTCATTATCCATCCACATTACAATTTTGCGCGATCAATTGAGACATGATCCGGGAATTGCTAGAAGGTTAAATTTACCTACAGTTGTCAACTGCTACAGCCAACATAATTTGGTGTATATGCCAAAGTAGATTTACTGTTCACAAGCAAGAAGATCCTGCAATAAGATATCCCAAGAAGTCCTTACTGATGTTTTTGATGGTCTTTCATTCCACTGTTGCATGCGCGAATATACAGAACAATCCTCAATGAAAGATATAGCAGGACAGCTAAAGTCGGCATTTCTAACCCATCTTGAACCAAAAAAATGAACGGCGCTAATATACATAATATACATATTAATAAATTGCCTGTGAATCCTTGAAGTGCCAGTGGTGTGCCCATCACATTGATAACACTCGAATGGTTTAGGGCAACTAGTCAAGTAGCTTAGAATTTGAAGATAAAAAAAAACCTAATAATTATTGAGCATCAATTAACTCCTAAATCCATTTCATGGCCGTTCGTGCAAAAAACAAAGTGGATAACGATTAGGTTATTGTGCAAGCTAAGTAATATGTATTTTGCTTGCCATTAGTCCACCTGTAATGGAAACCAAAGCCTTGCTCACATTAACTCTGGAACATAACCAATTACAAATTGTTCGCAACCTTTCAGGGCTAGCTTGTCATGGATCTTCAGGCAGAGGTGGCTGGATAATAGGCAGAGAAAATGCATCCTGAAGGTCAAAGAAGCGGTGAAAAATTAAGATAAATCTGCTCTGCTCTTCTCTGGGTTCCAGCCAGCATCCCACACTCAGCAAAGACACAGAGCAATAATTATATCAGAAAGTAGGTTGTGTGATTTCTGGACCAGGTAATAGGGATAGAGATAATGCTAATTTCTGCAGCAGTGATACACACAAGCCTTGTTACAAAATGGTTTATATTATTCCATAGCTTTGTTTTTGGTTTTTGTATTTTATGTGTAGGTTGTGGGTGTTTGGGCACCTTTCCTGTTTATCTTAAAATACAGAAGACCAGCCACATATGTTTGTTTGAAACAGATCTCCTCTATGTCTGTTCATTCTACAAAATAAGAATAATTACTTTGACAATCCATGCATTGGCTTCTTCTGATGGGTGTTGTAGGCTCTGGGTGCTAGTTTTTGTATGCATATCTTATGATATAAGGCGCCCTGATGAGATGGGATTCTTGTTTATAAAACATATTAGCAGATGTTTATAATAGTTTATATGCTAGTGATCTCAGTTGAAGCATTTCATTTTTTTCCCTCTGGAACTTCAGATGGTTCTAGGCCTAGAATGAGATCCGGGTGACATTGTGGGAGGAGGCAGGGGGGGGAGCATCAAGGGAGTCTGGAGTAAAGGTAAGTAATAAAAACCATTGTTTTTCAGGTTTTTACAGCACATGGGAGGGGTGATCTAAAACTTATCAGTCACTGGAACACAGGTTTGTATTCCTAGTGTTCTTTTTAAGGGGGAAGGACCATTCTAACTTGCAGGGTCCTAACAAGAAACCCACTGTAAGGGAAAAAACAAATGTCCCTGCTGCACAAAATGAATGGTAAACTTCCCCAACAAACCCTGGGGTTCTGCAAGTACAGTTTCCAATAAAAGATTTTTAGGCCAGATTTGCCCTTGACATTGTATATGAATACGATATTGAATACTTTTATCATACAATGATCTAATTGCTTTTGGTTTCATTAACATTATCTGACAAAAATCCTGTGAGTTCTTAATGATCTACAAATCACAACTAAAAGGACGGTGAAATAAGTGCCAACATGGCAATGCCAAGGTAAGTATATTGTAAATATATTAAGCGTAACCCATATTTATAGGAAGAGAGATTTCGTTGTTTTTTTTTTATTGTGAATTTATATGACTGTCTAGGCTGATGACTAGATAGCACAGAACGACATAGCAAGATGTCTTGTTTTTCTGACATGAAGTGGATTATATTCAGGGACATTGGCTGGAGATAAAATGCCCTTATCAATGAACATGTAGGTTCTCTATGTCATTGCAGACCTCTGCATTGCAGATCCGGCTGACACAGCATTAGCAACCTCTCTCCAACAGGGCTGGGCCATTACTGCTGCTCAGATTACTGTTCCTTTTCTCTGCAACTCCCATTATGCTCAGACAACCGCATTGCAGGCTGAGCATAATAGGTTATGGCTTTTGGATATCAGTTTTCACTTCTAAAAAACATTGACGAATACAAAAATGGACATTTGTTTTGCAGCTTTGGAATGAAAACAGAGAACAGGAGGCGAGTTACACATTGGAGGCTAGCGCCCATAAACATGCTATTACAGCGCTATTAAGCTCAGAAACATACGTGTGAATTAACAATGTTGGCAGCTGATAATAACTTTGCTTCAGTGCCTGTTTAAAAAAGGTCATTGTTGAAGGAAGATTCCAAGCACCATAAGCACTGGAGTGGTTAAGGCACCAGCAGTGCCCTCACAGCCCCCTATTGTAACAATTTTAAACAGTTAGACTTACCTAGAGTCTGCTAAGTGCCATCCCCGCCTCCCCGTCTAAGTGCCTTAAGTTCCGTTAGCTCTCCTATGCTAAGTCCTGCACTGAAAAAGGTTTACCTACTTACAATGTGGGATGCGCCAGGTCACATCTGGCACTATAACCACTACAGTACACTCTAGTACATTCCAGTCGATTATGTTTATTAGCAGTTTTTAACTCCTGATAAGCCATTTCATGATTTGAATCTATTTATTACAGCATTAGATGGGGGATTCAAGTTAAATGATGGGGGTTAACTAGTCACTGTCCATACTCATCCCCATTCCTTCACCAGTGGCCAGCGGGTTGGGGCTGCTAAAAAGACCAACCTTCTCTCTATTAATAGGCTGAGGGGAAAGTACTGTATTTTTATTTGGTGGGGTAGCCAGGCCTTTTTAGGACCCCTAGACACCCAGGGGATTGAAATGTACCACAGTATTTTGTTCACCACCCACTTTATCAACTATTTTTTCATCAGGAAGAATAAAATCAAGGTCACAGTTAGTAATTATAGAGTTCAATATATACTTTAGGATTCACTGCTCTATTGAAATTTAGTTGAATGAATCCGCCCAGATCAGCTATTTATATATTTTGTAAATCATTTGTAAATGATCACATGTCTTGTTTAGTGAATAGACTCCTAAATATCTGATAAAAGTGTACTGATGATCAATCACAGAAAAAAAAAACATCTTGTTCTGAAAAATGACATAATGTTAAAAAGAAAATACACACATAAACAATTACTAAATGCACCATATTGTCACTGCAATCTGTTACTATTGAGATGCATAGAACATATTGATAAATCCCCCACATGGTGAATTTACTTTATTTAACTAGCCTCTTTCTATCTGGAAGAGAATCCAAAACTACTGAAAACCTGTTTGTGGTACTGTATGTTCCTTCCCTTCTGACTATGTCTGACTACTACATTTTATATTTAATCATAAAATAATTCATGTAGTATTTTCTCCAATCTCCTTCAAAATCTGTTTGAACATAGTGAGAGTTGAGAGATAAGCGAGAAAATAGACACATGTAAAAGCCTCAAAATATGAGACAACCTGGTTTAGTTGATGCCCAACTCCTGGATCCATAATTTATACTTTCAGAGTCAATAATTTTACCAACTAAATCATGCATTTAAACACTCCTTCCCAGGGGGGAAACTGTGTCCTTCAATAAACTACACATATGACAGATAACACATACAAACAAAATACACTAAAAATAGTCAACATTATCATTTCACAGAAATGACCCACTTTTTTGGCACATGACAAGGGCAGTCCTCATATAATCACAAAGCTATTGAAAAGTTGACTGATGATGTGTTATATTTAGTTTTTTAAAGAGACAATCTAAGCACCAAAACAACTTTAGCTTAATGACGTGGTTTTGGTGTATTGATCACTTACTGCTTAGTTCTCTGCCATGTAAGCGTTAAAGCAGATCTGTAACCTTTGGTGTTGTTTGCATATTTTGCAAAGACCCACAAAAAGTGGCACCTTCGATGGTGATCTGTTGGCCGCAGGGGAAGTTAGTTGTACTTACCTGAATTTGTTTTCATGGCTGCCACTATCTTCGCTCTGTGCATTGACTTCTTCTCCTGGCTTCAGCTGTCAGGAGCTGCATTAATACTGTACTCTCCCTGCAGCTGCCATAGATGTCTGAATCCCATAGCTGTCAATTGTGACAGCTGCTGGGATTGGACAAAAGTTGTTGATGGACCTCTACTTTTTGTCAAGTTTTGTCAACCTTAAATTTACCATAAGACAAAGAAGTACCTACTTTGCTGTATGATATCTTGTGATATCGGTGATATTCCAACGCAGTCAGGATCAGTATTTCATAAAGACTGTATCTGTGAAAAGTGACAGTCGTTTGAAATTACTTTGTTTCTGCAGCCCTAGTCACACCTCCCCTGCCTATGACTTACATAGCTTCTATACATACTTCCTGTAAAGAGAGATTTGATGTTTAAACTTCTATTGTCACACAGTTCATGAGCAAAACGGGCAATCATAACATCTAAAGTAAACACACTGTGCTGCAAGATCTGATTGAAAATTAAACCACAGGGACTATGTGAGTCAAAACCAAAGGAGGTGTGGCTAGGGCTGCATAAACAAAAATAAAAGTGAATTAAATCCTAAATGGCAGAGAATTGAGCAGTGAGGCTGCAGGTGCATGATCTATACGAGGGGCAGGCAACCTTTGGCAAAACAGATCTTGTGGACTACATCTCCCCTGATGTTTTGCCAGCATTATGGATGAAAGAGCATTCTGAGAGATGTTTTCCACAACATATGGAGTGCCAAAGGTTGTCTACACTTGATCTATACACTAAAACTGCTTCATTAAACTAAAGTTGTTTTGGCGCTCAGGGTATTTATTTAATTTTTATGAGGTTTTATTAAGACTTGATAAAACTTTACATTAACAAAAAAAAAGCATTAATAAAAACAAAATGACAAAGGTTTGATGTACTTACTAGCAAGTATATTTCCTGCATTGTGAAAAGCATGCATACTTACACTTTCAGGATCTGGAAGTAATTTCTCTATGTTCCCTGCTAAGTGGATAGGTAAGAAGAAGAGTGCTTACTTTACCTAGTGATCCAGCCAACATCATATTCACGGAACATTTATATGCTAAAAGTACAATCCGATGTTTCAAGCAAGTGCCCGGGAGGACAGATACAGCAGAAATAAACCTTGGCCCATAAATGACTCTTCTTTATGTAAGGGATTGGAAAGGATATTTCTATTGGAACTGGTCCAAATGTGGCAACTTTAAGCATTCAGTAAAGCAAATCAAATCTTTGTTTGTTTGTTTAGTGTGTTCATTTCGTGCCAGTGCTACAGAGACTCTGGTTATTTTGCAATATAAATAGACAACCAATTTAAAAACAAAACAAAAAAAAAACAGTTTTGTTCTGCAGCCAAGCTATTAGCAAACACCAGGGGGCCTATGTATTATAAAACCCCACACATTTCTATTGCTGCAGTACATCTCCTAAACTCAGGTATCTCCAGAAATCATATTTGGTGATGGTAGACCGGGTCGAGAAGCAAGAAGCCATTAATATTTAAAATGCCAAAACAACCTACATCAAAACTACCCACAGACACCTGTGCACATAGCATACACTGCTCACATTAACAAACGTGCCTCATCTTCTATGAAATAAGCAAAGCTATATTGGCTCTTCCCAAACATAAAGCACCAGGGTCAGATGGTTTTTCTAACTATTATTATATCAAAATGGAACCGATCTTGACACCATTTCTTACAAAGCTTTTTAATAGCTTTAAAACACCAAATGCGATACCGCCGGAAATGTTAGAGGCATTTATAGTAACCCTTCCTAAGCCTGGTAAACCACCAACCGAATGCGCTAACCTCAGGCCCATTTCACTCTTAAATGTAGATATAAAAATATATGCTAAAGTATTGGCATCTAGAATAAAACCGATCCTATTGGGGCTTATTTCAGAGGAGCAAGCTGGTTTTGTTTCAGGTAGACAAGTAGAGGACAATACAAGACATTATATTAATCTTATAGAATGGGCAAGTATTAATAATTATCAGGGGATTTTGCTTGCTTTGGACGCTGAAAAAGCGTTTGATCGTTTGAATTGGGGTTATATGGAGCATGTCCTCCAGAAATACAATTTTCCACAATCCTTTGTGAACAATATTATGGCATTATACTCAAAACCATCAGCGAAGGTTATGAATACTGGCTTTATATCCTCTAAATTTGAGATCTCAAATGGAACACGCCAGGGGTGCCCACTTTCCCCAATAATTTTTTATAATAACCTTAGAGCCCTTGATTAGACACATAAAACAACATGCTGGTATATGTGGGTTAAATACCCCGGTTGGGGAACAAAAATTAGCTCTTTTTGCTGATGATGCACTTTTATTTGTATCAAAACCTAAAGAATCATTACCGTATTTAGTTAAACTGTTGGAAAGATTTAGTTTGATCTCCTATTATAAAAATAATGTTAAAAAAAACCCAGGCGTTACCGTTGGGTGTACCTAAAACGGAGATAAATCAATTAGCAGGTACTTACTCGTTCGATTGGCGCAAAGATTTTCTAACATACCTGGGGATAAAACTTACTAAAACGAGCTCTCTTTTAATTAAGCATAATCATATTCCTGTATTACATAAATTAAAAGATCAGTTAGAAAATTGGGGGACTTTGGGGACATCTTGGTTAGGGCGTGTACACACAATTAAAATGATGGCCTTACCCCATATATTGTATCTTTTTCGAACTATTCCTATGGCTGTGCCAAAAAAATTTATTAAAAAAATTTCAACTTATGTTTAACTCATACATATGGAAAAAAAAAAACGCCAAGGGTGGCAGCTAGGCTTACAGAGCTTCCATATCTACAAGGCGGATTGGGTATTCCTAACATTATTAAATATTATCAGGCATCTATGTTGTCCTATGCTTTGGCAGTACTTTTCTGTTTAAATTCACCAGTATGGTTAAAACTGGAACAAGCTTGCGCTAAACCCTATTTAATAGAAAAGCTTTTATGGGAGACTTTAATGAATGGGTCAATAGGCAAAAACATGCTTTCTACGACAAAATTAATGCTCTATCATTGGTCAAAATGGACTCCTAAATTGCTAAAAGGTGTAAAGCTATTAGTCTTAGCACCATTATATGTAATAAAGTACTTTATACAAGATTTAAATTTGAATACTTGGGAAACTAATGGCATTAGTAAAGTGCATATGTTATATAATGAGGCAGGGCTCAAATCATATCCTAGTTTGCAGGCAGAGTTTGCCCTTCCGAATAAAGAGGTATTTTCGTATTTAAGGATCAAGAATTTTTTGTTAGAAAATAAGCTGTTAAAATTAGATATGGCCTTAGTGACTTGGTTGGGTAAATTCTGTTTGAACCCTAATATGGAGAGTAAACCTCTTTCAATATGCTACAAAAGCCTTTTATATGTAAATGGGGAAGAAAAGTTGCCTTATATGATATTATGGGAACGAGACCTATCAAAAACCTTTGATCTATCCCATTGGTATCAAACTATAAAAATTACTAAACAAATCTCACAGCCTTACATATTGGGAAGCTTATAGCTAAATATTAATGCGTTGGTACTTAGTTCCCGCAAAAGTGTCTCGAATGTATGAAGCTGCCTCTGACAGGTGCTGGAGGTGTCAAGGAGAAGGGAACTTTATTACATATTTTTTGGGGATGCTCTCGTCTTGTACAGTTTTGGAACGATGTTAAATTAGTAATTCAAATTTTAATGGATACAGTGATACCAAATTTCCCTGAGTTCTATCTTTTACATATATACCAAGAGTGGAGTCGAATAAAAAATAAGGTAGTTATTATTCATATATTAATCGCTGCAAAAATAAGCATTGCTCAAAATTGGAAAAAAACAATCCCACCATATATTTTGGAAGTGCAGGAAAGAGTAGACAAGACGTATGAATATGAGAGAATAGTAAATAAAATAGAAGGAAGAGAAGGTGGCCATGAAAAAGCATGGCAAGGGGGCGGAGCCAAGCAGCCGAGCTGAACAGTCGCATGTCAAAAGAGCTCCCGCATCTTCGGGCCCAAAAATCACCCTTTACACACGATTGCACCCGTTTTGGGCTCCTCTCGAGGTCCAGCGGCGACAACGTAACACGATGGGGCGCAAGAGCAAGAAAATAAAACCTGAAAAACCGAGGCAGGGACCTACGATTGCGGATCTCCTGCAACAGACACACGAGGCCCGTAGGCCCAAGATGGCCGCCTATCCGGAAAACTATTCCGACTTATCTGATGACTTCTCCTCAGGAGAAGATGCAGCAGACTTCACACCCATGCAGAGACCTAACCCAACCGTCCAAAAGGCGGATACCTCACCGGTAACAACAGAGGTACTGAAGGCGCTTCTCGCAGACCTCCAAGGGAACATCCACGCGGATGTAGCCTCACTCCGCAACGACATACAGGGCCTGACAGGCCGCATGGGAGCATTAGAGACTGCCTCCACTGTCTGCTCGGACCAACTAACCTCTCTACAGCAGGAGGTTATAAGCTTACAGAAAAAGAATGCCGAACATGAACAACGTTTCTCGTCGTTAGAGGATATACGCCGAGCCAACAACATCAAAATACGGGGCATACCGGAGACTACCCCACAGGCCGAACTACCACACCTCCTCAGGCGTTTGCTGGTGGCCCTACTGTCACAACGTCAGGCAAAAGCACTTACCATAGATGGCTTCTTTCGAGCTCCAAAGCCGGCCTCGGCCCCAGCGGCAGCACCACGGGACCTGATTGTCCGGTTCCAGCAAAGCTCAGCTAAAACTGCTGTCCTGGCGGCAGCTAGAAATCATTCCCCCTACAAATTTGAATCCATGGAACTATCTATGTACGCAGATCTCACTGGGGGCACCTTGGCCTGGAGAAGGCTGCTCAGACCACTCACGACACTCCTGCAGAACCGTGGATTAAAATATAAATGGCACCAGACCCGCAAATTGATGATACTGCATGGAGATTCCACATACGAAGTACGAGACCTCCAGGAAGCTGCAACGCTACTCCCCACACTGGGACTCCCCCAGGACGCTCTGACTAACACCCTGGCACAAGCCACATCCAAACAGGCACACAGGTGGAATCCTGACAGAGTGACACCCTTCATCCCCCGCGGTCCCACGAATGGCCAGATCGAGACAGTGACTACCTGAGCCGAGATATGCGGGACTTAATTGTTTTATAATTGTTTTATAATTGTTTTATATTTATATGTTTTACAGCCGCAGTTAAGTTAGTAGGCTGCTACAGATATTGGCATGTTAGCCACACTCCTTTTAATAAGAAGGTCTACCGACCACTTTGCCTCCCCCCCCCGCCCGTCTACAGCCCAGTACTCCCATAGGTCACGAGTCTGTCATTAACGGGCGTAATTAACACAAGAGATAGACATGATGACCCATACAAGAAATCACTGGTAACATTTCAATGGCGAATAAAAGCCAGTAATACTCGTAGAGATACCCACACCATCCAGGTTGAGGAATCAGATTACCTGTCTATCCCCAGTAGTGCCTTGGAACCTCACCAATTTATTATACCTTGTTATTTTATTTTATGTATATCTTACTCCACCAGGGAAAAGTAAACGCATTTCTGTAATTTGCATACATAAACGTCTGTACCCTTGCGCAATATTGCACGGAATATAGCAGCAAACGTTCCCTATGAGCATGCTAGTGGGACATTTTTCTGACCAATGTATAAGACAAAGCTAGCCTAGACCAGAATAATGTTACTAACTTTCTTTCAAAAAAAATAAAATGTGCCTAGCCTCTAATACCACATGTTTACAATCCTTTACTTTATGCTCTGTGTACGACAACCGTTGTGGTTACGCACACATGTTTGTTATACTCATGCACACCTTAAATAAAGAATTAAAAAAAAAAAAAAAAAGCATGGCAAGATTGGTTAGCATATAGGTGTAAGGTATAAATAGAGGTTATAGCAAAAGGAGGAATAGCCTAAAACAGATATGAGGTTAAAGCATGTACATTATTGCATATTAATGAATAATTGATAGGGTATGACTGCAAAGCTGAAAGATTTAGGTAAAATAGTATTAAAACTGTTAAAACAGGACGAATATGCTGAGCATTCTGCTTGTGAGTAAGAACTAATTGTCAATGTCAATTATTTTTACTTTGCATACTGGTATAAGTTGAATATAAGGATTGTAAATTAAATCAAGGTAATAGCAAAGAAAAGTAAAATTTAATTTATTTTGTTTATGTATTTTTATGTATTGTGTTTTAATCGTTTTACTAGAATTTTTGAAAGTATTCCAGAAGTACACAAGATATTTTTTATAATATTCCTCATGATAAATGCCCTCACACAAACAGACAGACAGCATATTTTCAATATAAGAATAAGCCATAAGTCCAGAGTGAATTCATATGATAGGTTTGTAAGTGTGTAACATGACTCTCTCTCTCTATATCTATCTATCTATCTATCTATCTATCTATCTATCTATCTATCTATCTATCTATCTATCTATCTATCTATCTATCTGTCTATCTATCTATATCTGTCCAAACAGAACTTCTGGTCTTTCCTCCCTCAAGTGTTACTTCTCCCTTGTCTGTCTCCCTCCAAGTCAACGGCGCTACCATCACCTCAACCTCGCAGGCTCGCTGCCTGGGTGTTCTTTTTGACTCCAACCTCTCCTTCACCCCTCATGTCCAATCAATAGTCAAATCCTG
Source organism: Pelobates fuscus (assembly GCF_036172605.1). Taxonomy (NCBI): domain Eukaryota; kingdom Metazoa; phylum Chordata; class Amphibia; order Anura; family Pelobatidae; genus Pelobates; species Pelobates fuscus. Next base: position 115,427,584 of record NC_086323.1, read on the forward strand.
TCGTTTCCATCTCAAAAACATAGTGCGCATCCACCCCTATTTAACCCTGGATGCGGCTAAGGTGCTGGTCCATGCTCTTGTTCTCTCTCGCCTGGACTACTGCAATACTCTTCTCAGTGGTCTTACGTGTTCCCAGATTGCACCGCTGCAATCTATAATGAATGCGGCAGCAAGGCTCATTTTCCTGTCCGCTCGCACCTCTCACGCCTCCCCGCTCTGTCAGTCCCTGCATTGACTTCCAGTTATAGGGCTCAATTTAAAATTCTGGTGCTTGCTTACAAGTCCCTACATAATGCTGCTCCAACCTACCTATCCTCCCCAATACACAAGTATGTCCCGTCGAGGCCACTACGCTCTGCCAAAGACCTACGTATATCCTCTGTCCGTACTCCCACCTCTAGCGCTCGCCTCCGAGTCTTTTCCAGGGCTGCACCTCTTCTGTGGAACTCCCTTCCCTTCTACGTAAGACTTTCACCCAGTCTCCACTCATTCAAAAAATCATGGAAAAATCACTTCTTCAAGAAAGCATATCAATGAAACTGTTAGCAGGTTTTCACCCCCCACCCTCCATGACTCCTCTCCTGCAACTGTCAAAAATTACCTACTGAGCCCTCAATGAATACTTTTCTAACAACTTACTCCGTACCCCTACTTTTACCCTCTGTGTCATTATACGCCACTCCCTCTAGACTGTAAGCTCATTGAGCAGGGCCCTCCCCCTCTCTGTTCCTGTACGTCCAATTGTCTGGTTAAAATTACATGTATGTTAGTCCACCCTCTGTACAGTGCTACAGAATTTGATGGAGCTATATAAATAATAAAATAATAATAATAATATCTGGACATTTACTACATGGTCTGCATGTAACCCATTTCCCCCACCCCCCAACCAACATGTCTTTGCTTTAGCAGTAGCCTTCACTTTGGGTCCTGCCATCATAGGTTTATTCTCCAAAGTTACACCTTTGGTGACATCAGAGAAGGATCCCTGTAATGTGTCGCACCAGAACATGATCAGATGAGATCTGCTTTCTTTCACTATTTTCCTCATTCTATTGATTCCCCTATTTCTCCAACCACTTTCCATGCCCCATTTCCGAGTGGAGCCGAATTCGCTTTCCTAAGGGGATCTTATTTGACGCTGGACTCTGTGAGGCTGTCCAGCGTCCGATAAGTGCGATTTTACTCAGTGTAAACCACAGAAGCGGCCTCTAGTGGCTGTCAGGGAGACAGCAACTAGAGGCTGGATTAACCCTACATTGTAAACATAGCAGCTCCTCTGAAACTGCTATGTTTTTAGCTGCAGTGTTAAAACTAGGGGGACCAGGCACCCAGACCACATTGAGCTAAGGTGGTCTGGGTGCCTAGAGTGCTCCTTTAGTATTTCTATTTATTGTCCTGTTTTAAATCACTCCGTATCGTTATATTCTATGTGTCTTTGAAAATGGTTAATAAATAAAAGGTTTAGAAAAACTGAATTAAATATACTAGTTTTAACCATCGTCATATGTCCACTAACTCCTATAACAACATCAGCTCATTGAGTGTCCGGGCACCATTTTAACTTCAGGGGTTGAACCGTTTTACAATAATTTAACCTCAAAGTTCTAAAACATCCTGGGAATAGTGATAAATTCTTCTTCAAGGTAGCTCCAAGACTAAACACCAATACCACCAATCACCCCCTATTGTCTATACCCCTCACCCTTTTTATTTGGATATCTCCCTTCACCCCCTTTGTCAGTCTCTCCCTATCTTTCTAACATAGTCAGTCTCTTTCCATCTCATATAAACCCTTTTGTGTATATCTCCCCATATCGATAAACCCTCCTTTTGACACCCTCCCTATCTCCCCTAACACCAGGGGCTTTAGCCCCTAAATCCGCTAACAGCACCTATGACCACCTATGTTTTCAGATCTTCTGGAGATCAAACAACTGTGTTTTGTTTAACTTTAACTTTTTGTTTAACTTGATTTCACACTGTGGTCAGAATCACTTAATGTTTCAAACGCCACAGCAATCCTTTCAAAATAATGAATGGTGTGGTTCAAACTAAGAAAAGTACACACACTTTTTTAAATAGTAAGGTAATGTCTTGGGGATTTCAGCTTTATGTTTGCAAGCTAAAAAAAAACATTAGGAAACTATATAAGCAGCAGACTCCATGAGGGTTGTATGAGGGCCCGACGTCCACAGGTGGGGGTTGTGCTTACAGCCCAACACCGTGCAGGACGTTTGGCATTTGCCAGAGAACACCAAGATTGGCAAATTCGCCACTGGCGCCCTGTGCTCTTCACAGATGAAAGCAGGTTCACACTGAGCACATGTGACAGACGTGACAGACTCAGGGGACGCCGTGGAGAACGTTCTGCTGCCTGCAATATCCTCCAGCATGACCGGTTTGGCAGTGGGTCAGTAATGGTGTGGGGTGGCATTTCTTTGGGGGGCCGCACAGCCCTCCATGTGCTCGCCAGAGGTAGCCTGACTGCCATTAGGTACCGAGATGAGATCCTCAGACCCCTTGTGAGACCATATGCTGGTGCGGTTGGCCCTGAGTTCCTCCTAATGCAAGACAATGCTAGACCTCATGTGGCTGGAGTGTGTCAGCAGTTCCTGCAAGACGAAGGCATTGATGCTATGGACTGGCCCGCCCGTTCCCCAGACCTGAATCCAATTTAGCACATCTGGGACATCATGTCTTGCTCCATCCACCAACGTCACGTTGCACCACAGACTGTCCAGGAGTTGGCAGATGCTTTAGTCCAGGTCTGGGAGGAGATCCCTCAGGAGACCATCTGCCACCTCATCAGGAGCATGCACAGGCGTTGTATGGAGGTCATACAGGCACGTGGAGGCCACACACATTACTGAGCCTCATTTTGACTTGTTTTAAGGACTTTAATTTTGAGTGTGACTCCAAATTCAGACCTCCATGGGTTGAAAAATTTGATTTCCTTTTTTTTATTTTTGTGTGATTTTGTTGTCAGCACATTCAACTATGTAAAGAACAAAGTATTTCAGAAGAATATTTAATTCATTCAGATCTAGGATGTGTTATTTTTGTGTTCCCTTTATTTTTTTGAGCAGTGTATATATATATATATATATATATATATATATATATATATATAGGTACACACTTTACAATCAGACTTTTTTACAATCAGGGCTTACTTTGGAAAAAACTAATGTTGTGTGATGAATGGAAAGGCTGAGATGGTAGGCGGAGCCTGTAGTTGTGATGGGAAGGGTAATCTGGCATACAAATACACAGGCCTTCCCTTCCTCTGGGCCGATACTTCCTGGTCCAGCCCACCCACCCACCCACCACTCCATTTATCAAGCCATTCAATTTTGTCGGGCCTTCTTTTTACAGGTCTACCTCATCGTCTGTTTCGGCACACCACAACCACCTTACACCACCACCATTTTAACTCTGTTAGATGTCCCTGACCACAACTCTTTTTTTAGAAACTTAACTCAAAAACTTTGGTTCATTGTACTTGTTAGTATAAGTAAAGAATATATACACACGCACACACACACATATATATATATCCCAGAGACTCAACATTCTAACTGGCCTATGAAAGACATGTGTTTTCAAGTGTGTGATTCTAGCTTTGGTCAGTGGACAGGACTGTTCCAGAAATGTTTACATTGAGCTCTAAAAAGAACACACCATGTGTCACCATTAGTTCCTCAAAAAAAAAAAAGTGGTATATTATATTACCCCATATAAAAAAAGGTGTGAAAATGGGACTGGAAGCCATGCAATGACATTACTGTAATGCAATCAGACAACTCACAATTACCTGTTTATATGGTATCTGAGCAATACAGTATGCAAACAAATATACATAAATAAATGAAGACCTTTGTGGAACTCTCAGTAGCTCATTAGGCAATTCTGACACTCATATTGTGTTTAAAGGGGGATATGAGGATATCACAAAAATATCTATCCAGCAGAGGTTGACTGGTTAGGTAGATTAGTGTTGGTAGCCATTTAATGCAAAGACAAAATGTTTCAACAGCCCAAATTGATAGAACTAGCACCCACCATTTATGAATGTACAAACTGGTATGTCAATCAGGGGGTGTGGTATGAGCTACATATAAAACCAGCATAGCTACTCCCAGGGCATATTTGAATGAGTGGTGGTAGTTTATACCTGCAGTAATTTTTGCAATGTTATAAGTCACAGGGAGACAGTGTTGTAACTTAAAGGACCACTCTAGGCACCCAGACCACTTCAGCTTAATGAGGTGGTCTGGGTGCCAGGTCCTTCTAGGGTTAACCCATTTTTTCATAAACATAGCAGTTTCAGAGAAACTGCTATGTTTATGAATGGGTTAAGCCTTCCCCCTATGTCCTCTAGTGGCTGTCTCATTGACAGCCACTAGAGGCGCTTGCGTGCTTCTCACTGTGATTTTCACAGTGAGAGCACGCCAGCGTCCATAGGAAAGCATTATGAATGCTTTCCTATGTGACCGGCTGAATGCGCGCGCAGCTCTTGCCGCGCGTGCGCATTCAGCCGACGGGGAGGAGAGGAGGAGGATCGGAGGAGGAGAGCAGGAGGAGATCTCTCCGCCCAGCGCTGGAAAAAGGTAAGATTTAACCCCTTTCCCCTTTCCAGAGCCGGGCGGGAGGGGGTCCCTGAGGGTGGGGGCACCCTCAGGGCACTCTAGTGCCAGGAAAACGAGTATGCTTTCCTGGCACTAGAGTGGTCCTTTAAAATGTTATGGTACATGGATCAACCTTTAAAGTCACAAGATACATTAAAATACATTTAATTAAAAATGTATCTTTAGAGAATAAGACAACAAAAGCTCCTTATTGGGCAATGTTTAAATGCATTAAAAAATGGTTTTGGAGACTTCGGCACTTGGTAATTAAGTTGCGTTATATATTTCCATGTTAGTGCTCAATCCAATTAGGTCCAATCAAACAGGCATCTCTGGCAAAATGTATGTCAGGCTGTATTCTCTTGAGAACACAATGGTTTTCAGTTATCTGCATTGAAGACTGTTCTTTGGGCACAGGCAACGCAAATTCCTGGTAAGCCTTAACATGTATTAGAGCTCAATAAGATCAAAGCACATTAAACATCTAATTAAATACCGTGCATTCCCCTTAGATCAAGGGTAACACACAGCGGGACACATATATAGAAATACTGGACACTGACAGAATGTGATGTCAGCAGCGATAAGCTATACAATCTCCCCACTAAGTAAACGATTAAATGTGAAAAGAAAGCCATGCAAGACAATGCATACCTTTACTATTCGTGTGGTAGTAGAATAAGAAACTAATCAGGGACATTAGTTTCTTGGAGATGGAGTTAATTTCTCAATATCCTAATAAGCTACTGTCAGTGATGTATCCTGCACTGAGTACTCTGCTCCTTTTAGCCAGATATATGAAAATATTATATATGTGTGTGTGTGTGTGTGTGTATATATATATATTATTATTTTTTATTCTTTATTTAAGATCAGACCACAGGAAAGCCAAAGAAAACATATTTAGCTGATGTATATTGCAACACTTTCCCTGTACAATACCAGTGAAATCACAGATATGGACTGGGCAGCAATGCCTCATTGTTAATGTAAAAAGGAGTTGTCCAATTGATGATTAGTCAGTGACAGGTGTTCCTTCTTTTTATTTTGTATTATGTTTACCTTACAATTTACACTGTGTATCTGGGTGTCCGGGCTCATACAGAGTATAACATTTAAATGAATTTAGCATACACAATATTGTATGAACGGACGCATGCTTCGGGATAGCACCATTGAACGAATGTCTGAAAACAGACTTATACATTTATGCAATGCGTCTGTACTGGTGCCCTACTTTAATATCATTTAATTAGGTGAGGAAATTAGGAACCGTCACTTTCAGGAAGTGACTGTTCTACAATAAGTCCCATAATACCCTGAGTTCCTTGCATTCCTTGTGTCTTATATCTGCAGCAACTTGCAAAAAAAATAATCACTGCAGCTAAATGTCCATCTGCTCATTGAATCGGGTAACAGGAATGAAACGATGCACCCATATCTGTACCATCATGAACGTCTGCAAAGCAGGCCTTTCTGGTAGTTGTAGTTGAGCTGTCAGCTTTCTGCAATGGAAAGTGGACAACTGAACTACAACTCCCAGAAACACAACTCTGGCCCTATTCCACTGCTCTTTGACGCTGCTAGATGTACAGATTCAGAACACATTTCGTGCTGTAAAACAGTCCATCAAACAATCTGCAGTTTAATATTATTTCAAATTAGCACGCAATTACGTGTTTGCGCTTATCAGTTTGAGCAGCAGATTTATGATTGTTCTGGGCAGGAAAGGTCATTTGGTAGCCTTGCAGCGCGCACAACCATGTGTCTGTGCCAACTTTGCTTAACAAAATGAGCATGCAGGTGGTTAGACAATGTGTTCTGGGGCTGCAAATGTGTTTGTTATTTGGCTTTTGTAAAGGTATCATTTTCACTGTAACTTCCACTTATCTCCCATTGTACAGCAGCAGCTCAACGCTGCCAGCCACACAATAGCAACTGTACAAAGGCATTATACTCACAAGAGGAGAGAAATTCACCGGGTCGTGCTCAGCCAGCAGGAACAAAGCAAATGTATGCTCCATTGTGAGTTCCACATCTGCACTTAGCCGAGCTGCTGGATCGATGGCTTACTCTTGCTTAGAATGCATATTATCAACACTGTTACTCCAAGTGAAACGTAAGGGTAGCGCAGAAATAAGATTGGCCAAACGGTACATCCCTTTGAGCCTGGCAAAGCATCATGGGAGTTGTGGTTCTATGACAGCCAGGGAACTACCTCTTGGCAACCCATGCCGTAAGACTACAAAACCTCTAACAAACCCGAGAATTTCTGTCCTACGTTTCTAATGATGCACTCGTGCTCCACGTCTTGTGTTCTTACCTGCATTCGTTGAGCTAAATCCTTCATTTATTTAGAGGCAGAGGACATTTAAAGGAAAGAAAATCTGTTTCACTGTCTTAAATTCATATAGACATGAGATGTCACTGTATATAATAGCCACTTAGCCTATCCAGCCTGCCCTTTTCACATTCACTGTAAAACATCACATTTTGCAGATAAAAAAATAAAGAGAGAGAGACAAGATGTGCTCTGTATGTATAAAAAATAAAGTCAAAATGTAACAAACTGATTTAATGCAGTGGTGCTAAGAATAACGTGAACTATAACCCGAAAACTGGACTGTACAAATTGACTGATCCAGTGCTGGCTAATGGCTAAGTGGCACCTTATTCAAAAGTGAAATTGAAGCTGTTGTGAGAAATCTCTTATATATGAGTGCAGAAAGAATACACTGCTGCAATGCAGAGCAAGTGATCTTTTATCTCGCACAGGCTGGCTTATGATAATGAGACTTGTCGCAGGTCAGCAGGTTTGTACGTTGCAAAACAGTGGCGCAAAGTCTGTGTTATCAATACAAAATTACTAATATAATAATTTTAACTAGGAAGTTTACATTTAGATTTCAGCAGTTTTCAAATACATCTTCTTGTTTGGATGTTACTATTATCCAAGTTAAAAGGTCAGTCTAAGCTCCCTAACCACTACAATCCATGTAGTGGTTATAGTACCAACCGAGAATTAATTAATGAATTAATGTCATCCAAATGTAGGTAAAATCTGTGTTACTAATAGCAAAGTGGTAGTTTTGCAATGTGATGAGCAATGGGCCAGGCCAAAGGTGCCTGGGAGCCATCAGTGAGGGGCAGGGCTGAATTTCAAGTGGGCCCCAGAAAAGCCCTGGGTCTCATCATAAATGTTCCTTATGATTATTAGCCCCAAGTCTTGGCCTGGCCAGGAACTTGGAGACTAATGACCAGCACAGATCACAGATGTTCCAGCACTCTGCAATCACTTGCCACGGCCGCATAGTATGCAATCATTGATGTTCCAGCACGGCACACGAAACAATGTTGCAGTAGGGACTGGCAACTGCCCAGTACCTGTTTTAGGCAACGTGCACTATAGTGGCCACTGGGATCACTACCAAGGGTACTGCTGGGATCACAGCGTACCATAGTGGGATCACTGTAAAGTATTACCATGGTGGTGGTGGGTTACAAGCAGTGGATTATATCCATAGTCCTCCGCCTGTCAGACTGAATACTGCACTGTCTAAAAGAGTATCTTCATAGAACAAGTGTCTTGATTGGCTGCAGTACACACACACAGAATGCTGTAATCAAGACAATTGTTGTTACACTCTCATGGGTTTGTGGGGGCTCGGGGGAAAGCTGGCTGAAGGCAGCGCAGGAAGTGTCTGGTTTTGGAAAGAGAGGTGCAGGACTTTCTGACTTTCATGTTCCTTTAAATTGTTGGTGTATATTTGAGGGAGACACTGTTATATAGTTTGTGCCCTTGACTTCACACGTTTGCCATGTCTTACTAAACAAGTGTATGTGCGTTTGGTTTGCTACTAATAGTATTTGTATTGGCTATGTTTGATATTGCTTTGAGTTGAGTTTAGACTAATAAACATATAGCTGTTGAAAAATAATTTGTGTATCAATATTTTTCCCATTATTTGAAGTTATTTAAATATGACTTTTCTTTCTCCGGCTTTAAATTTGAAATTGACTTTGAATTTGCTTTGAATATGTTTTGTCATTACCCTATAGACCTCATTTTAGTACGGATTGTCATAAATTACAAATTGAATAAAGTTTTTTTGTTTTTGCTATTCATAGGCCAGCCTGTAATAACGTGTGATCTATGGTCAGATATTGCCTCCAAGCAGGCCTAAAAAGTAGTCTATCATTCTAATTGGTTCAACGTGTAGTTTAAGATCCACACTTGCTTGTTTGATGCTCATATTATGTGTGTGAAAGTTTCCCTTCCATGTTCCAACCATTAAGAACAAAATCTCTGTTGTAGCACAAAACTAGCTGGCAAAAGGTGTGAGCAGTCCTGGTTTTTGATTTGTTAATGGGATGCTAAAAATGCAAATTAGGTTTGATATCCTTGACATGGAAAATGGAATGTGCAAAAGACACAAATAGAGAAACAGCAGGCCTCTTATTAAATGGATTAATTAACCTCTTGGCGCCAGAGGGAACAGCAACATATTGTTCTGCTGTGAGAAAAAGGGTTCATCGTGCCTATTCTCAGCTTCATATTTCAGCCACACACACACAAGAAAAGATGTATGGAAATGTCTTTATAAGATGATGTGTTGTGAAACGAATGTGTGTAGTACTGGTTAGAGAAGTGGGATAAGGTGAGGCAGAGCAAGTAATATCACGGTCAGCCAAAGTGCAGATAAGTATAGAATGATTAAAGGGGACCTGCCACTTCTCTGGAATTTACACCACTGAGTAAAACATTGGAAATCACCTATAACTTGTGTTATATTTGTGTTCCATTTTAATTTTAAAATTATATTACACATTTTGCAAATCATCTAGTTCAGTCCAGGTTCACCCATGGGAAACATTGAAAATGAGAAATAGAATCATTGTCTAATTTTTCCGCTCCATTTGAGTCTCTGTCTATGCAGACTGGCACATGTAAAGAGAAGAGTTTATAACAATCATTAACAGAGAGGTAAGAGGTAAGATGGGGGTGCCCAGTTACAGGTTTAAGAGGTGTTCGTTTCTATATTTAATGTTCATTTTCACATCTCACAAATACACATGTATTGAGTATATGGGATAAATAAACATTATATTAAAAATTCTGTGAAGAAACTGATTCCCTTTAACCTTATCAAAAAAAGTCAAGGGTGCAAATGTGGACTGTCAAGCTGAGTGAAAAAAGTAAGTAAGGAGATTGGTGAGATATACCCACATCCTATAACCTCCGATCCAGTACCAGCACTTTATTTAGTCTACCTCAAAACAAAAAGAAAGTGACTCGATCCTCATTTTACTACAGAGCGCTGCAATTATAGAATGACCTCCCACACATTCTCAAATCTTCCCCAGACCTAAAATCCTCTAAGAGATCCCTCTCTACATACCTCAAAACAGAATGCACCTGTCCTTACCTGTTCTATATTAAATTTTGTATATATTGTGTATTAAAGGACCACTATAGTGCCAGGAAAACAAACTCATTTTCCTGGCACTATATAGTCCTTAGGTCCCCCCCCCCCCCCCACCCTCAGTGCCCCCCTCCCACTTACCTTAATCCAGCGCCGGGCTCCCTCAGCGCTGGTGACCTCTCCTCCTCCTCCAATGTCAGCTCCCGAGTGGAGCCGAATGCGCATGCGCGGCCAGAGCCACGTACACATTCAAACCGCCCATTGAAAAAGCATTACTCAATGCTTTCCTATGGAGGTTCTGCATGCTCAATGCGATTTTCACATTAAGCGTCACGGAAGCGCCTCTAGCGGTTGTCAGGAAGACAGCCACTAGAGGCTGGATTAACCCTGAAATGTAAAAATAGCAGTTTCTCTGAAACTGATGTGTTTACAGCAGAAGGGTTAAAACCTGTGGGACCTGGCACCCAGACCACTTAATTGAGCTGAAGTGGGCTGGGTGACTATAGTGGTCCTTTAATATTGTTTTTGTATTTTATTGTAACAATGCAATGTTTTGTGGACCCAGGACATACTTGAAAACGAGAGAAATCTCAATGTATCCTTCCTGGTAAAATATTTTATAAATAAATAAATATACGTTAGAGATGTGCTTGACAAATATCCAACTATGTGTCGAAACATTGCAGTGTTCCCTTGGTTCCAATAAATGTGCCTAAAACAATTGGAGTGCCTGGACCTCTTCTCTTTAATGAGTTGGAGTTGGGCAGGAACCAGGAAATATTTTTGTTGGGAAGAGGGGTGATCTCAGCAACTTTGAAAGCATCATGGATGGCTGCAATAGGAGGAAACCAAGTGGTACAAGTGAAAGAGGGAAGTGGAAGTGCATCCAAAAGACGAAAAAACACTGAAAATGTAATTTGAAATGTTCGTTTTCAAAAAGCAGCAGATACAGTAGAGGCAGTTAGAGCAGGGCTTTCATAATGGAGATGATTTTTTGTAGTAAAAGAAACACTATCAGGGTTATTTACTAAAGTGAGTATTATTGGGAATTCAAGGTGAATTTCAAATCTTACTCCAACATAGTCAAATTCAGCTATTTTAGCTTTAAATTTAAAATCCTCTTTGAATTCACTGTGAATTCTCACATTTTGTAAATAACCCGGTGTAGCATTAGGGTTACATTTATAGGTGTATTCCTAAAGCTATATTGTTACCCTACCTATTTAGGTGTCTGGCCCACCTGTGAGGGTTTAAAAGGTGAGTTTTACTTTCCTTATAACCTGCAGTGCACTGATCTGGCCATTGCCTTGCTACCTCCTCAACCATGGTCATCAGTGCTGCGTTTGGACGTGCATGCGCACTAGCCTCTCAATGGTATTGGGAGACTATTTTATATGCGTGTCATAATGCCACTTGCTATGATAAGCATTTGATTGAATAACAATAAGGAGAGTTCAAAGTTATGAGTAACAATGGAACTGTAGTCCACAGCAGCTGCAGTGCCATTTAATATCCATAAGTATTGATTCTCGCTCTTGTCAATATGTAGCCAATCCATAAAACTACTTTATAAATTCTGCTTTAATCCTAGCCCCATTTATAGTAATAATTCCCTTTCTTATCAAGTCATCACTTTAATATGAAAAACATATTTTAATCTAAATATGTATAATTTGGGCTACTGGAAATCAGTAAAGAATAATGTTAGTGTGTAATAAGATTTCAAAGGAATTCAAATTGAATAGGTTTTCAGGCTGACTTCGAATTCCCAATAATTGATACTTTGATGAATAACACCTGTGTAGTGATAATAAAAAAAAACAATAAACCTTAAACATTGACCTCAAATAACAACTGACTGACAAATCATTGGCTACTTGATATGGCCAGAGGCATTTGTTCTGTATGTTAATGCAACATAAACCTATTTAAAGATCAGCTGGAATGGGAAAATCTGTCCAATGATTTGTAATTTCAGTGTCGATATTAAGATGCACGGAGTTTCCCTTTAAGACTTTTGGACCTAATTTTAATACTTGGTTATACTAACAAACCTCTTAGTCCACTAAGAACTGGGACTTAATCTCCCTCGGTGTAATCCTTTTAAAAAAGAACTAAGCAGATCAACGAGTGAGTCACAAGAAAAGAAGTGTGTATTGTTTTAGAAGTAGCAGAACTAAAGAAAAAAAAAGATTTAGAATAGCTACTGCAAAACTCACAAACAAATCAAGCATGCGTAGGACGTATCAGAAATATAAGCATGCCAACTAGTGGCAGAACATTTAACCGGTTCAAGAATACCATAATTATTGCTGTTGGACTAAAAATGCAAAATGGAACATTTAACCATTTCACGAATACAATAAATAATTGTATGAGAATCAAATAAAGAAGGCAAAGTAAAAAAAAAAAAAAAAGCTAATTTAAATTTTGTGGATTAAAGTATTTTCTGCTTGTCCATCAGCACACACATGGGTATGAGACATGCCAAGATCAATTTGCATATAGGAGAATAATATCGGCAAAGGTAATGAAATAAATAAAATATGTTTCTAGCAATAATTCTGACATTATTTCATTAATGATAATATTCCTGGAATCGCATTATACAAGGCTGAAGTATAAAAATAATAATAAAAAACCTAAGTAAATGCCTAAAGATCTTTTTTCTATCCCAGATTACCTGGTGAGCTGCACACACCCACAAGTTCAAATAATGCATGCTACCGCGCCGCAAAAAGATGAAACTAGTAGGGGTGGCAAAGGAACCTACGCAGAACACATTGAAATACTAGAGTATACTAGAACATCCCAACGCATTCTTCCTAATAAAATACTTTGATATTTTAATTGTTGAAGCAGGCAAATTATATTTCATATCTGTAGCCATAGAAATATAAAATGAAGTAGCACAGAAACATAAGCTGAAATTGTTAATAAAATATTAAACTTCATCTATACACTTACAATGTGAAGTATTATTCTCTGTCAAGTGGTTCCTTGTATAGGTAACCCCATGAAACACTAAGGAAGTAGTTTATGAATACTATGACAATTCTATGACAATCAGTAAGAATGTTACAGCTTAACCCCTTAAGGACCTAACTTCTGGAATAAAAGGGAATCATGACATGTCACACATGTCACGTGTCCTTAACCCCTTAAGGACACATGACATGTGTGGCATGTCATAATTCCCTTTTATTCCAGAAGTTTGGTCCTTAAGGGGTTAAGGGGTTAAAGGGACACTTCAGACCCCTGAAGCATTTTAGCTTGCGGAAATGCTTTATGTGTGAAGAGTGTGTCCTCTCTTTTTATTTTACAAAAAAATCAGCTTTCAACAGAAATGTGCACATTTATAAATTAACCTTGCTACATCCCCTGGCTGTTAATCAAACGATCGGTCCTTTAGTTCCTGGTTGTTTAACTCAGTGGAGCTAAACTCAAGAAGCAGACAGTTGCCCAGAGCTCCTGTCTCGCAAAGACTTGTCATTAAGCTACATTGGGAAGCATGTGGTTGGGCATCCACAGAATGTCCGGGCTGGCAAAGAAGCTTGAAAATGACTGCTGACAATAGATTTTCAGCTTTTGCAAGCTGTTTTCAGATATTCCCCTAATGAAAAAATGAATTCAATGCATGCAAGTTTTCATTGGGGATATATCTACTATACCGTGATTTATTTATTCATTTTGTATTTAGGCAGTGGAGTGTCCCTTTATTGTCATGTGAAAGGTTTTTGCTAGAGGCCATGTAAATTAGTTATGGCATTTTAGCTGCATGCATGTGCTCCGATGCCTTAGCATTGCACAGTGCATCATGGTACAGTGCTGTTGTCCTGGGCACGTAAGTGTTTTTACTTACCCCCTTCTGTACTACTGACCCAGGTAAATGTTTTTAAAAATGTTTACTGAATGAGGGAATGACCATTAAAAATTAATGTTTGTACGTAATAATGTTGTAACCTGGAAGAGTAGGGGTTTGAGGAGGGACACACTGGACTACCCAACCTTCCCTATTTTCGGATTGTACGTTGTTATTTTTTGTTTTCAAGTTCATTGTAAGTTGTCTGATGGTGTGCGTGAGCTAATTTTCGGTTGAGACATACAGTGACACCTGCTTGACTTCATTATAGGTCAACTTGTAGGACGAGGCTTAAGTTATACTAGTTGAATTGTAAAACATAAACATGCCCATTGTCCTATATGCTGGTACCAGTCAATTACTGGTGGTGGGGGCAAAATAATTGGTATGGGTGGTTATAGGCCTGAGCAGTCATGTAGGCCTTTGGCCTATATCACCAGAATGTATGTTTGAGTATATATTCATAAAGAATGCTGACATTTTTATACTCTAATATTACAGTTGCATAAATAAAACTAACAAGCCACAACAGTATGACCTAGTTAATCCCCCACACACAGACCCCACACAAGTTTCCAGAGTAAAGGCTTAAATGCAGTGTAAGGAGAAAAAAAACGAAAACCTAAAAAACAGGACAAATCTAAACACGCTTAACACAATGAGAAAACAAAACTGATGATAGATGATAGATGTCGACAAAGGAGAAAACTAATGGTATAGCATAAGCAGTTTTCAAAATGGTGGACTATTAATTTTGTATTCAGTATAAATAATACTTATTAATATTTTGTAACCAAAATGTCTTTTAAAGACAAAAAAAATGGTTGGGGGGGGAGGGGGGGGAGAGGTACAGAGGGGAGGATGTAATATTGATTCCTAATGTTGCAAGCATAAACCATAATGAGAAAGAAAGAGGAGTACTTACTGCTACCTATGACAAGTTTTTATTTTACGTAGGCTGAATTCTCACTGAAGTAATTTTAAAGGACAACTTAAGTCACCAAGTGTCAGGATCGGGACAGGGATCCAACACGCAGAGTACAAACAGTAGCCAGATACGTATACCGGACCTTAGAATGGCCAGACTAACGTAAGTAGTACAGTATAGAATGGTCAAAGACAAGCCGAGGTCGAGGGTAACAGAAGACAGGTAAGCGAGAGACAAGCCAAATCAAGGGTAACAGAGATAAGCAGAGTAAGGTAAACAAGCCGGGTCAAAACCAAAAGGGATAATAGAATACACAAGCACTGAGTGACTAGAACAAGCTAGAACCACGACAGGGCAATGAGCTAATGAAAGAAGCTCTGTTAAATACCCTGTTCAGAGCAGTAACCACGCCTCCGAGGCGTCCTGATTGGTCCTGCAGCAATTGACTGACAGGTCGTTCCGGGGGAGTGTCCTGATGACTACTTCCTGCCTAGATGCTGTAAAAGGCAGTCACTCCCTCGCGGCCGGCCTAGCATGACCGGATAGACCGCGGGGAAGGGAGCCATCAGACCGTCTGGATGGAGGAACAGCTAAGTCTCTACCTCTTTCGGAGGTAGAGACCACAGGTACCCTGACAGTACCCCCCCTCTCAGATACGCCCACCGGGCGGAATGAACCGGGACGAGATGGGAAGCGGGAGTGAAACGCCCTGCGGAGGCGAGGAGCATGAACATCCTCTTGAGGTACCCAACTCCTCTCCTCAGGACCATATCCCTTCCAATCAACCAGATATTGTACTCTCCCCCGGGAGATTCGAGAATCAATAATAGAGTTAACCTCATACTCCTCCTGACCCTCCACCTGAACGGAGCGAGGAGGGGCTATTGTGGAGGAAAATCTGTTACATATGAGTGGTTTCAGCAATGAAACGTAAAACGAGTTCGGGATGCGTAAGGTATTAGGAAGAGCTAAACGATACGCAACTGGATTGATACGGGTCAGCACCCTGTAGGGTCCAATATAACGAGGAGCGAACTTCATGGAGGGCACTTTTAAACGGATGTTCCTCGTGCTCAGCCATACCCTATCACCTGGAACAAAGACCGGAGCCGCCCTTCTACGTTTATCAGCGTGTTTCTTGACCAACATAGAGTTGTGCACAAGGATTTGTCGAGTTTGATCCCACAACTTCCTCAAATTGGCAACATGAACATCAACCGACGGCACCCCCTGGGAAGGAGAATCCGAAGGAAGAATAGAAGGATGAAAACCATAATTCATGAAGAAGGGGCTTGAATGAGTAGAATCGCAAACGAGATTGTTGTGTGCAAACTCCGCCCAAGGAATCAAACCGACCCAATCATCCTGGTGTTCAGAAACAAAGCATCGTAAATATTGTTCAATTTTCTGGTTGGTACGTTCAGCAGCTCCGTTAGACTGAGGATGATAGGCAGAAGAAAAGTTTAATTTAATACCAAGTTGAGAGCAGAAGGACCTCCAAAAGCGGGAAACAAATTGGGAGCCTCTGTCCGATACAATTTGAGAGGGTATCCCATGTAGGCGAAAAATCTCCTTAGCGAATATCTCTGCCAATTCGGGAGAAGACGGGAGTTTAGGCAGGGGAATGAAGTGTGCCATCTTAGTAAACCTGTCAACCACGGTGAGGATAACAGTCTGTCTTTTAGAGATAGGTAGATCGACAATAAAGTCCATGGCCAAACAGGACCATGGTTTTTCTGGAACCTCCAAGGGGTGCAGGAATCCACATGGAAGCGTATGGGGTTGTTTGGTTTTAGTACAAACTTCACATGCAGCGATGAACTCCTCAATATCCCTCCGTAAAGCAGGCCACCAGAAGTCCTTAGAGATCAACGCGTAAGTTTTGCGAATACCAGGATGTCCCGCCATCTTGCTATTATGTAAACACTGTAAAAGTTCCAGTTGAAGAGCCGGAGGAACGAAATGACGGCCCGCAGGAGTCTGTTTAGGTGCTAGATGTTGCAACTTAATGATCTCGGCCAGTAATGGAGAATGAATCCTGAGATTCGTATTAGCAATGATATTGCATTTCGGAACTATAGAAGAAAGAACTGGTTCAGGTACAGTAGAAGGTTCATATTGGCGAGATAATGCATCGGCTTTAGAGTTTTTAGAACCAGGTCTGTAAGTCAGTACATAATTGAAGTGAGTCAGGAATAAGGACCAACGAGCTTGTCTAGCGGATAAGCGCTTAGCCTCCCCAATATAGGACAAGTTTTTGTGGTCCGTCAAAATCGTAATAGGGTGTAGGGTCCCCTCCAACAAATGTCTCCACTCCTTTAAGGCTTTAATGACTGCTAACAGTTCCCTTTCCCCGATGTCATATCTGCTCTCAGGCCCAGAAAATTTCTTAGAGAAGAAACCACAAGGGTGTAACGGTTTATCCACCCCTAACCTTTGAGACAGAACAGCCCCAACTGCTTTCTCAGAGGCATCGACCTCGAGCAAGAAAGGCAGAGTCGTATCAGGATGGACTAGAATGGGAGCCGAGGCAAAAAGTTCCTTGAGAGTCTTGAAAGCACCAAGAGCTTCCTTAGACCAGAACTTAGTATCAGCCCCTTGTTTGGTCATATTGGTAATAGGCGCAATGATAGAGGAGTATCCTTTAATGAAGCGCCTATAGTAGTTGGAAAAACCAATAAACCTTTGGATAGCCTTGAGTCCTTTGGGCAAGGGCCAGTCTAAAATAGATTGGAGTTTTACAGGATCCATTTTAATACCTTCCCCAGAAATCACGTATCCAAGAAAGTCTACCTGAGACTGATCAAAACTGCACTTCTCCAATTTGCAATATAGACCATGTTGCAGCAGCTTGTGTAATACCTTTCTGACCTGTCTATGGTGAGTCTCAATCTCCTTAGAGTGTATTAGTATGTCGTCCAGGTAAACAATAACACAATCATGCTGAAACTCCCTAAGTACCTCATTAATCAAATCTTGAAATACTGCAGGAGCATTGCATAGTCCAAATGGCATAACAGTGTATTCGTAATGGCCATACCGGGTATTGAATGCCGTCATCCACTCGTGACCTTGCTGGATTCTCACCAAATTGTAAGCCCCTCGGAGATCTAACTTGGTGAAGATTTTGGAGCCCTTAAGACGATCAAATAACTCGGTAATCAGTGGGATAGGATAGGCATTTCTGACAGTTATTTTATTCAAGCCTCGGTAATCGATACAAGGTCTCAGCGTGCCATCCTTCTTCTTAATGAAAAAGAACCCAGCCCCGGCCGGAGAAGAAGACCTCCTGATGAATCCCTTTTCTAAATTCTCCCGAATATACTCCTCTAGAACCGAGTTTTCCTGAACAGACAAAGGATATACATGGCCCCACGGAGGCATAGTGCCGGGTAGAAACTTAATCTTACAGTCAAATGACCTGTGTGGAGGCAAAGAATCTGCATTCTTCTTGTCAAACACTGCCCTTAAGTCTAGGTAAAGGTCTGGTATTTGTCTTTCTGTGGACTGAGTAGGATTCTCCGGTATGTTAATATTAGCTAATGGAGAAACCTTGCACAAACACCGATCCTGGCAGCCCTGACCCCACGAGAGTATCTCTCCTAACTCCCAATCGATAATAGGGTTATGTTTTTTCAACCATGGGTACCCCAGAACTATGGGAACGGAAGGAGACGAAATGAGCATAAGAGATAAATTCTCCACGTGTAGGATACCAACATTTAAATCAATGGGTATGGTCTCACGAAAGATAACAGGGTCTAGTAGTGGTCTACCATCTATGGCCTCAACAGCCAAAGGTGTCTCCCTTAGCTGGGATGGGAAATTGTTCTTACTAGCAAAGGCTTGGTCGATAAAATTCTCAGCAGCACCGGAATCTATCAATGCCATAGCCCTTACTACTTCCTTCCCCCAAGTTAAGGAAACTGGTAGCAGAAGCCTGTGATCTTTATAATTAGGAGTAGAGGACAAAATAGAAACACCCAAGGCCTGTCCTCTAGAGAGACTTAGGTGCGAGCGTTTCCCGGGCGGTTAGAACAGTTCGAGAGTAAATGACCCTTGGCTCCACAATACATACACAAACCCTCTCTTCTCCTGTGCTGTCTTTCCTCCTCAGAGAGGCGGGTATGCCCTATCTGCATAGGTTCAGTAAGCAAAGATATCGTGGAGTCAGGACTTGGAAAAGCGGGAGCTAACCTAAAAGAAGGTCTCTGGTTCCTCTCTCGAGTGTTCTGTCTCTCTCTTAGACGTTCATCTATACGAGAGATGAACGAAATTAAATCCTCTAAATTCTCAGGGAGTTCTCTGGTAGCAACCTCATCAAGGATTACATCAGATAGGCCATTCAAAAATACATCCATATACGCCTGCTCATTCCACTTGATTTCTGCCGCCAAAGACCTGAACTCTAGTGCATAATCCACCAGTGTTCTGTTCTCCTGTCTCAGGCGCAACAGTAATCTGGCTGCATTAACCTTTCTACCTGGAGGGTCAAATGTTCTTCTAAAAGCAGCTACAAATGCGTTATAGTTATAAACTAATGGGTTATCGTTCTCCCATAGTGGGTTGGCCCATCTCAGAGCTTTCTCAATGAGTAGGGTGATAATAAATCCTACTTTTGCCCTATCTGTAGGATAAGAGTGAGGTTGCAATTCAAAGTGGATACTAATTTGGTTTAAAAAACCACGACACTTCTCAGGAGCCCCACCATAGCGTACTGGGGGGGTAATGTGAGAAGAAGCACCCACTGTGGCTACCTCTAGACCTGAACCGACAGGAGAAACAGGGGTATTACGTATCTCCTCTGGTGGGTTATTGGCACAAGCTAATAGAGCCTGTAGCGCAAGCGCCATCTGATCCATTCTGTGATCCATGGCTTCAAACCTAGGATCAGGAGCAGCCAGCTGACTGTTTGTACTTGCAGGATCCATTGGCCCTGTCGTAATGTCAGGATCGGGACAGGGATCCAACACGCAGAGTACAAACAGTAGCCAGATACGTATACCGGACCTTAGAATGGCCGGACTAACGTAAGTAGTACAGTATAGAATGGTCAAAGACAAGCCGAGGTCGAGGGTAACAGAAGACAGGTAAGCGAGAGACAAGCCGAATCAAGGGTAACAGAGATAAGCAGAGTAAGGTAAACAAGCCGGGTCAAAACCAAAAGGGATAATAGAATACACAAGCACTGAGTGACTAGAACAAGCTAGAACCACGACAGGGCAATGAGCTAATGAAAGAAGCTCTGTTAAATACCCTGTTCAGAGCAGTAACCACGCCTCCGAGGCGTCCTGATTGGTCCTGCAGCAATTGACTGACAGGTCGTTCCGGGGGAGTGTCCTAATGACTACTTCCTGCCTAGATGCTGTAAAAGGCAGTCACTCCCTCGCGGCCGGCCTAGCATGACCGGATAGACCGCGGGGAAGGGAGCCATCAGACCGTCTGGATGGAGGAACAGCTAAGTCTCTACCTCTTTCGGAGGTAGAGACCACAGGTACCCTGACACCAAGACCTTGTCATCTCAATGAAGTGGTCTGGGTGTACTGGTCCTGTATTTTTTTTTTGCTGACTAGTAACACCTCTAGGTGCAGTCACTCAGATGGCCACTATAGCTGCTTCTATTTCAGTGCTGCCTTGTATGCAGCACCTGTGTTTAACGTCCCCAATGCAAGATTCAATGCATCTATATGAGGAATTTTAAACTTGAATCATTAACAATAATGTATTGTGACGTAATACCTTCAAGGACAATTGTCACTTCACAGGATTTTTAATATTCTCTTTACTTTTATTTTATATTTACTAAATACTACTGTTATATTTAGTAAATATGTAATAGTGAAGCCTTAAAAATGTTTTATTCAATGTAGCACTTTAAAAGATCAAACCTAGATTTTCCTGACAATTGTTATAAATATTGTCCTTTTCCACCTTTGAAAATACTTAGTGGCAAAGGAGAAACTGGAGCAATGTTTCCATTTCTCCAGTGCTTGGGTCAAACTGGATTGTAATGCCAACTGCTATTGATATTTATATTTAAATGTATAATATACATTTTAAAAGAAAGTATCATGTAAAAAAATGTTTTAACACGAGTTAGAGGTTAATTTCAATGTTTTATTCAAAGATGCATTTTCACATAAGTGACAGTTCTGCTTTAAGTGGTACTTGGTGAGCTATAACAATCTGGGCATGGTCGGCATATGGATGCCATTCCTATTTATATGGTAGGTGTTCTTCTCCGTTGGGAAATTTGTTTCTAATGCCTTGCTTTTACCTTGTTCAGCAAAATTTGTAATACACATCGTAATAACAAAAAAGAAATACAAAATAAAGATATCACTCATGTTCTCTTTAAGTTCACTTTGGATTTCCTCTCAATTCTTACTTCAATGAATAACAATGCCATCTGTAAACAGCCTTAAAGGGACACTATAGTCACCTGAACAACTTCAGCATAATGAAGCAGTTTGGGTGTATAGAACATGCCCCTGCAGCCTCACTTCTCAATCCTCTGCCATTTAGGAGTTAAATCCCTTTGCTTATGAACCCTAGTCACACCTCCCTGCATGTGACTTGCACAGCCTTCCATAAACACTTCCTGTAAAGAGAGCCCTATTTAGGCTTTCTTTAGTGCAAGTTCTGTTTAATTAAGATTTTCTTATCCCCTGCTATGTTAATAGCTTGCTAGACCCTGCAAGAGCCACCTATATGTGATTAAAGTTATATTTAAAGATTTAGATACAATTATTTAAGGTAAATTACATTTGTTTGAAAGTGAAACCAGTTTTTCTTTTTCATGCAGGCTCTGTCAATCATAGCCAGGGGAGGTGTGGCTAGGGCTGCATAAACAGAAACAACGTGATTTAACTCCTAAATGACAGTGAATTGAGCAGTGAAATTGCAGGGGAATGATCTATACACTAAAACTGCTTTATTTAGCTAAAGTAATTTAGGGGACTATAGTGTTCCTTTAAGAATCCTCTTCTACTAGACAAAATGGACATAACAGGGTAAAAAGAAAGACAGAACATTGGTATGTAAAAATAAACAATCAAAGTTGGAAATAAATAATCAACCTGGGAAGACAATAAAAATAGAATTATAGTAGATAACTCTGTACGTCTTGAGCACGATTTATTCATCCAATTTTTTTTAACTGCACATTACTCACTGACGTGTAACTGGTGGAATTCACGCCAAAATATGACCTTTAAAAGGTGAAATAAGGTAAAAGACTATTTTTACAGATCTCTAAATGAATTCCCTTGTCTCCCTGGCTTATTTCCTAAAATCTCAATGCACACAATCATATTGTTTATATAACTCTACTAATGAGAACATTGTGCAAACATGAAAACTGTTTTATCTGTTCCCGCGTATACCCTAGGAGGTCTGATCAGCACTCTGCTAGTATATTGTATAACTGGTTACAGCAATCAGCGTTTTGAAAGATCATTGCTGGAAATAACCAGAGGTGGCATTTACACGTATCTGACATCATGCTTTTACATTAATGTGGCACACACTATTACCAGTTCATTTGCCACAGGATTAACGGGCAATAGGGAGCTTGCTTGGCCTAGTTATGCAGTACAGACCTATTCCATGTTATTACCGTTAATCAAACCTTCCGTAACTGCACTGAGTTAGACATTGATTATTTCAGGCTTCTGAAAAGCCACTTGGGAGATAGCCTCTGCAAAAGCTGCAGCACATTAACCCACCATAGAGATTCATCAGTCGAGCTGTGTTTACAGCTTATTTTGTACAGTGTTTAAATAGGAGGAAAAAGTCACTTAGATTTAAAGCTTTGTATTTAAAGCTTTGTTTTCAAACCAAAGATATTAGAAGAAAAAATAAAAAAAATCATTGAATAAAAAGTGGGTAATGCTTATTTTCCCAGTCAAAGCTGGGAAATATGAATTTAAATTTGAGGCCTAAATTGGGAAATATGGGGCCTGAAATGGGGACTGACAAGCCAAATCTGGGCAGTTGGGAGCATTAATCATGTGTCTTGTTCATGGAAAACTATCATTTATTTATTACTTAAAATAAAATTAGATGCATTATTGTCTCTCTGTGCATACATTAGTAATGAATCCATATAAACAAATTATTTTAGTGCATATCCTGGTTTACTGTTAATTTAAAGGGGTAGCCATCTTAAAGCACAATTGTCATCAAATTTTCACTTCTCGCGATTTATTTTTTAAATCATCCTCTGCTCAACCTAACTTGCCTGTTGCAGTATCATATATAGTAACATATATAGAGTAATTGCAGCAGGAGGCAAGTTAGGTTGAGAGTCAGTTGATCAGATAATAGAAGAGCCTGACCCAACATGGCTGCCCAAACAGATAAAAAGTGAAATTTTCTCTAACAAAGAATACACACAAACACACACACACACACACACACACACACACACACACACATATATATATATATATGTGTGTGTGTGTGTTTGTGTGTGTATATATATATATATATATATATATAAAAAGATTTTATTTAGTTTTATTTAAAAAAACAAAACAAACAAAAACACAGAAGTGGAGATTTGATAACAGTTGTCCTTTAAGTCCTCAGAAGCATTGCTTATAAGACTTAAGACCAGCTAATGAAGATGTAGAGTACATTTAACTGTTATCAAATCTCCACTTCTGTGTAAGTTCTGGAGATTTAAAGAAGACAAGTACACAGTAGTGCTTCTGACAAAAGAAGATGAAAAAAGGACCACCCTTATGTAGCAAGGTTAAGTCAAACTATACACTGAAAAAAGAATATGATACATGTATGCATTTTTTATAATATGATGCAGTATTTTATTTAAATTAATAATTATATTTTCCTTTAAGGAAACCCATGACACATGTTTAAAGCCAAGTATCAAATTTTAACAAGATTTAGGCACGAGCCAATTCTTTTGTTTAACAAAGTTTATTGTGTTTTAGAAAGCTATGCTATAAGACAACAAGAAAGTAAGATGACAAAGACAAACATTAAGCCAGCAATGTAATTGCATGAGTATGATATAAAGAAGAAACAAATAACCCGACATAGAATCAATGATGGAGCAAAAAAGCAGGTACCAATCAAACATAGAAATAATAATTAATAATACTTGTGAAAGGACACTATATTCCTTGTAAAACTGCACCCAGACCATTTCAATGAGATGAAGTGGTCTAGGTGACTATAGTGTCCTTTTTACGTTACATCTGATTGAAAATGAAGCCATTTTGTTTTCATGCAGGCTGTGTCAGTCACAACCAGGGGAGGTGTGGCTAGGGCTCCATGGACCAAAACAAAAGTGATGTAACTCCTAAATGACAGTAAAACCACAACTGCTTCATTAAAATTGTTTTGGTGACTATAGTGTCCCTTTAATCCATTCAGGGATTAAAACTCCCAAAAAGTTGCAAACTTAAACCTGTAGAAGTAAGGGTATGAACATTTTCTTGCACATCAAGCTCAACAGAGCTTGCTGTTCCTGCCTCCATGTGCTTTTAGGCCACTAATCTATTCTAATCTACTCAAGCCAATAGGCCACTAATATATTCTAATATAATCGGGCCAATAGGCCACCATTCTATTCCAATCTAATCAGGCCAATGGGTCACTAATCTATTCTAATCTACTCAAGCCACTAATCTATTCTAATCTATTAAGGCCAATAGGCCACCATTCTATTTGAATCTAATCAGGCCAATAGGTCACTAATCTATTCTAATCGAATCAGGTCAATAGGTCACTAAGCTATTCTAATCGAATCAGGCCAATAGGCCACTAATCTATTCTAATCTAATCAGGCCACTAGTCTATAGGAAACGGCACATAGAAGCTCTCAGAGGCTACCTTAAAATAAGTCGTAAAATTCCCAACATGGTTCTTCTGGTAATATGGTGTTCTATAAAATGTAAAGACCGCTTCTGGAACCTCACAAATGACAAATAGTAGAGAAAGCCTTGCTTGAGGAAAAAAACAGTCCCACCATGTCTCAATCCTACCTATTCCACATTGTACTCACTTCATGAATCTAGAAAGCTATTTAGCATCACGGGAGGGCTATCAAAGAAAAAAGGAGGGGCTTTGTCCCTCCCACCAGGTGATTTGCTCCTCTCACCCAGTCACTATTATAGAGAGGATTATGGACTGCTGCTTCATAATTCTTGTAATATTCTTGCAATATTAGTATAAAACTTTTGTTTTAACTATAACAATGAAAAAGGAAGTAGAGTTTGCTGGTTTGATCTCAAACTGGGCTAATGATGCAATTAATTTATTTTTTATAAAGTCCCACACTCACACATACTGTTATAGAAAAATACAAAACAAAATCTATATAAAAGGAAATAATCATTTTAAAAAGGAAGCTTATTATAAACAATCTTGTATTAAAAGAAAGTTTCATTTTACAAAGAGTTTTATGCTAGCAAGAAAAAATTGTTTTACATTGAGAACTACTGAAAAGGACCATCATAATGAGAGTTTAGTACCGTCGAGTTGTAAAAATCTAGCTATTTCAACCAAATTTAAAGTAGAGGGGATGGGTCTGCCCACGTTATGGGCTAGTCGGCCTTTAATGTCAAACATCTAAGGTCGGCCCACTGAGGGCAGACCCTGCAGAGAGTACTGCTTCAGTGTTTTCTGCAGGGTCATAGTGTCCTGAAAATAGTGCAGCCGTGTCTAATGGTGCACTCATGCTAAACTTGTTGGGGACAGTTATCTGGTATTACCAGACACCAGGGAATTAAGTGGAGACTGCGAGACTGTGACTGTCTGACCAAAATCAAGGGATGGAACTAACATTCTTTGCCATTTTAAATCAAATAGCTCTGCAATCCATATCTTGGTTGACATGGCTATTTGCCAATAGCCATATTGCAGAAAAAAATCCTTCTATTTGATTGACCAAATTGTCCTGATACAGACCAGGAAAACTGCATCAATAAATGAACCACCCTAACCCTAAGCCAGCCTAATGCTACCCCCAAAACCCATTGACCGTATAACAAAATACCAACCCTAAATACCCACAAACCCTTCTCTTATCTTAACTTTTTTTTTCTGATAGTAGTGAAATATGGCTGCCATTTAGTTGTACTTTGCTTACAATTCAGTTCAGAAATTTTCAAACAATTCTGCAGCAATGAGATTGGTGTGAAAATAATAGTGACCCATTCAGTTCAACGTGGTTTCAATTTAGCTGTCAGTGAACCTTATAGCCATATTATCAGCTGTGCTGAAGAGAATTTAGCTGAAATAACTGAATTAGCTGAGTTGGCTGTAGCAATTTGGCATTTAGTGCATCGTCCACAATGTTCCCACTTGCCTACATAAAGCAAATTGTTACGAAACAAGTTGCAGAGTTTTAGAAATACACAAAATTAGCAACTTATTTGCAACAAGTGACAAGGTACAAAAATAATAGCAAAAAATAGTGTGGGAAGTGTGAAGAAGACAAGGTAACTATTTCACACCAAACTAGCATTTTAATCTTTTTCCTGTGGAAACAGGAAGTTATACAACATAAATAAAAATATTCCTTCTTATACCATATGGTCTTCGTACTGCCATAATAAGAGTTTGTATGTGCCTGCGTCGGGTGGTGAAAGACAATAAGTGCACATACATACTAAACATCGCGAGATACTGGCCAGATTATTTGTGCATGATCATTCACAGACACTTTGCAGCAGCCATCTTTGGGGAGGCAAAAGCTATTTACTTTTAAGTTGATCTTTTAATGTCAGCATACACATACTTCTTAGCATTAGGATGCTGTGGCTCGGAAAAAGAAAGTATAGCCAAGTAGTTGGGATGCCATGTTGAAATGAAGGGGTCAACTTACCTGGAAAATGTGCAGAAGCACTCATAAAGGGTGCATATCGACTTGGAACTACAGGCTGCTCGTGTTCATAACTTCAGAGGAGCAAGGGCCTACAAGCTGTCTGTACAGTGACCGAACGTACAACTACAGTGTGAGCGCCAGAGGTGGTACACCAGGGAACAAACATTGGGCATCTAAACAGGTCTCCAAAATGAACCAACAAGATGTATAGATGCAGTGAGTGTAACTACCAATTGCTGACCTTGTCTTCTAAGGGCTGTGTCCATTTAAAGGAGAGGTCAAAGCAAAATAACCAATGCTCAACATATATAAACATATCTATACTGTTGTGCAAACTGTTCAGATCTCTTATTGAAATACTAAGATTAATGTGCAAAATCAGTTGCTGTTTTTAACCTTATTTTATTATGCCCATTTTACGTTTCTTTTTTTACCCATAATTTTTTTTCCTAGGTACTTTAAGGATTGTACATATTAATTTACTAGGTTATTACAGCTTGCAAAAAAAAAAAAAAACATGGATTTTAAAGATCACCCTAACAGTGTGTTTAGCTGATAACCCTGGCATTATATTATGCAATCAGTGTGTGAGCCAGGATATCCACACTCTGAGTGCCAGACTAGATTAATACACCGGTACATTCAGCCACTCAGTGAATGGTGAGTTTATTTAGCTATTCAAAGCCATAAGGCACTATAACTCCCATGAGTTGCCCTTAGTTTAGATGAACAGAACAGGGTTTATAAATGGACGTACATCATATCATCATAACAAAGAAGCAAAGGACTCCTAAAGAAAAGATCAAAAATGAAGAAAAATTACTTGATCTTCACCCTCTCTTAAAGGAACACTCCAAGCATCATAACCACTACAGTGCCGTGTAGTTGTTATGGTGCCAATTTTACTTTTCACAATATATTCAAATGGTGGATGTCTGAATACACATAGCTTTAACCCCTTAAGGACCAAACTTCTGGAATAAAAGGGAATCATGACATGTCACACATGTCATGTGTCCTTAAGGGGTTAAAGAACATTGGACATCTATGCATAAGAAAAGCACAGCGATATGAGCTATAAAACACCTGGCATGGATGTCTGTAAATCATACTAAGTGCGGCAAAGTAAGGAAGTAAAGGCTGTATGGCAATTCCTGATTTAAATAAATCATAGTTGTATTTTGATTTTGTTTGATTTTGATTTTGTATTTTGATTTTTATCCAATTCGTCCCAAGTGTTCCTCTTTAGAATCCAGGATCCCCTGTTCATCTTTTGTACTGTTTGTTCTCTCATTTTTTACAAGTTCAAATGTTTGAGTATGCTTGAGTAATAATATGCACAGTGAAATGGATTTAAATTACAGTAAACATGCTTTAAAATCAGTTGGTGTAAATAAGATGCTTTGCGCTGGTTCTAAATTACATTTTCAGTAATATAAATGGTTATTAGTAGGTCATGTTCATCTAATATCTGATTTTACTTCAAGCGTTGGTGGTATAGTGGTGAGCATAGCTGCCTTCCAAGCAGGTGACCCGGTTTCGATTCCCGGCCAACGCAAGAAAATCTGATTTTACGACACTGTAGTCAGCAAATTTTTTCTATGTTTCTATAGGAAAGACGAGACAGGGGGGATATGATAGAAACATTTAAATACATAAAGGGAATCAACACAGTAAAGGAGGAGACTATATTTAAAAGAAGAAAAACTACCACAACCAAAGGACATAGTCTAAAATTAGAAGGACAAAGGTTTAAAAATAATATCAGGAAGTATTACTTTACTGAGAGGGTAGTGGATGCATGGAATAGCCTTCCAGCTGAAGTGGTAGAGGTTAACACAGTAAAGGAGTTTAAGCATGCGTGGGATAGGCATAAGGCTATCCTAACTATAAGATAATGCCAGGGACTAATGAAAGTATTTAGAAAACTGGGCAGACTAGATGGGCCGAATGGTTCTTATCTGCCGTCACATTCTATGTTTCTATGTTTCTATGTTTCTTATATATTTCCCTGAATACCCCCTCCAGCTCCAGATGACCTAAAGTAGTAAAGTGTGCCTATTTGGCTATTTAGAAATTTAGGAGATATAATGTTCCATTAAATTGCTTTCAGATGTCTTTTTTGGTTAGCTGCTGGGGAAAGATTTAATTTTCCTGAAGAATGCTCAAAAGAGACAATGCTGATTTAAAGCACAACAATAACGCCCGTACAGTTTTAGGCATATAATACCCATTCACCTATTCACAAAACATCAACAACAAATCTACTTGTGGTGGCATAAAATATACATTCACAAATACTGGTCTTTAAATTTGTTTTCAGTGCATTGAAGAATTGAATACGACTACCACCAGAAGGAAGTTTACTGTCCCCTGGTGTCAGTAGTGTCAAAATGATTATGCACAGAATATAGTATATAAAATATTTTATGTCATTTTAGACTTGTGCGGTGAACCTGCATGCAGCTAAGAGCATCAAATTAGCATTTATTATTGCTCACCCTGATATGTGCTAAAAAAAGGACTGTAAACCATTTAATATCTATGAAATCTTTATACTTTGAACACTTCGTCAATGTTATTATTAAAAGTTTAACATTCGACGTTCACAGACCTAATTGCCTGCATAACAGGAGAATGACGACAGTGTCAAATTAATATGATTTAAATCAGTCGTATACAGTCTCTTGCAAATAAAACACCAGGGCTAAAACATGAAATGAATCAATCTGAACATTGACCTAATAAGCAGCTCAGTACAGTAACCATCTCCAGCATGCACAGCTATTCACATATCACAGACTACAGAACAATAGCCCAATTACCTATTAATAAACGCAGGATGATTCTATGCAAACTATATTAATTCAATTCTTTTTAGGTTTTTATAAAAATTCATTTCATATAAATATAAAATACTGCCTGGTGCAGATATAAAAAAAAAAAAAATAGATGTGAGGATGACAAATTCACCTTTAGATGGCTAGAGACTTCATCTATTGGTCATAATGACAAAATTGCTAAAAAAAAAAAAAAAAAAAAAAAAAACTAAACAAAAATTAAATTGCTAAATAGGATTTTTTAGTTTAAAATAAACCCTATAATTTTAGTGCAATATACAGAAAATGTGTTAACTTAAAACAAAAATGTAAAACTAGATTAATTACATACCTGTGTCCCTTGTTGTGCTGTTAGTAGGTCTGTCTGCAGTTGCACGCACACCAGGATGAGTCTCTCCAATCAGGACACTGAGCTTATTTATAATTTTGGAATAAGCCACCCAAAGTGGCCCAAAATCCAGACCAAAATCCACACACAGGCATTCTTGATGTCAGTCAGGCATTGACATAGGGATATTGGTGTGAGGGCTGTATGATCATGGTTATCACACCTGAGGGATCCCCTAAGCACAGACATATGTTAGTACATACTCCCTCTCTGTATCTTTGGGCAGTATCTGAGCAGGCGGAAAGGGAAGGATATCAACATGTGTAGGAGTGAGTTTATTTGTGTTTGTATGAGTGTCAAAGTGTGGGTACCTGTAGGAGTATGTCTGAATATCAATATATGAGTTTTTGTGTCAGTGTTTGAGTGCCCATATGTTTTTTTAAAAATCCCTGTATGAATTTCAATGTCAGCCTGAGTAGGTGTATGCTTGTCAATATATGTGTGTCAATGAGTCTGTGTACGCGTGCTAATATGTCTGAGTATGTCTGAGTATGCTTGTCGATGTGTCTCTTTAACCCCTTAAGGACACATGACATGTCTGACACGTCATAATTCCCTTTTATTCCAGAAGTTTGGTCCTTAAGGGGTTAAGCATGTTCAGATAGCTTTCATTGTGTGATGTGGGTGTGTGTGTATGTGTATGTCTGAGTGTGTGAGCATTCTGCTAATTATGTGAGCGAGTCGCTGTTTATGTATGTGTGTGTGGCTAGTACAACTGAAAATATGTGTTTGTGTGAACAACGATGGATTGCGTGCAGGCCCTTGCAAATATTTAGTGCCTAGGATTTTGCAAATGGTAATTGTCACCCTACTCAAAATCCAGTAAAGGTTAATTTAATGACTACAAATGACTACTGCAGAGGGTCCAGGCGTTTTTAGGTCAGTTATGGATTCAGTTTTAAAAGTGTAGTTATTTGAGAATGAGCTATATAAAACAGCAAATATGAAATGAAAATTGTTAGAGAAAATATTTTTGCAGAGTTTTGCAGTTAGCACAAAAGTAATGTTCCAAGTATCATTAATTATTATTATTATTATTATTATTATTATTGCCATTTATATAGCGCCAACAGATTCCGTAGCGCTTTACAATATTTTGAGAGGGGGGGATGCAACAATAAATAAGACAATTACAAGAAAACTTACAGGAATAATAGGTTGAAGAGGACCCTGCTCAAATGAGCTTACAGTCTATAGGAGGTGGGGTATTAGAAACATTAGGAGAGGAAATATCAAGTAGGAGTGAAGCAGAGCTGGAGGAGAGAGCAAAGCACTATCCCATAGGAGAGCAAGAGACAGGTATGTAAGGGAGAGATTACTCTGGGAGGCCATACGCTTTCCTGAAGAGATGGGATTTAAGGCCCTTCTTAAATGATTGAAGACTAGGGGAGAGTCTGATGGCAGTAGGCAAGTTATTCCATAGGAGAGGAGCCGCCCGTGAGAAGTCCTGCAAGCGTGAGTTGGCCGTACGGGTGCGAGCAGCGGTCAGGAGGTGGTCGCGGGCAGAGCGGAGGGTACGAGGAGGGGCATACCTCTGGATCAGTGAAGAGATATAAGAGGGGCTGGAATTGTTCAGTGCTTTAAATGTATGGGTTAGCACTTTGAATTGACTCCTATAGGATACAGGGAGCCAATGTAAGGACTGGCAGAGGGGCGAGGTGTGAGAGGACCGACTGGATAGGAAAATCAGTCTAGCTGCAGCATTCATTACAGACTGTAGCGGGGCAGTACGGCTTTTGGGGAGACCAATCAGGAGAGGGTTACAGTAATCCATGCGGGAAATTACTAGAGCATGGACAAGCTCCTTGGTAGCATCTTGCGTTAGAAAGGGGCGGATGCGGGCTATGTTTTTGAGTTGGAACCTACAGGACTTGGCAACAAACTGGATGTGAGACTCAAAGGTGAGACCAGAGTCAAGTATGACGCCAAGACAGCGCGCTTGTAGGGATGGACTTATGTGGATATCACTGACTTGAAGGGAGAGTGAGAGAGGAGGATCAGTATTAGGAGGAGGAAAGACAAGGAGTTCAGTTTTAGAGAGGTTAAGTTTGAGAAAGCGTGACGACATCCAGTCAGAGATGGAAGAGAGGCAAGCAGTGACACGTTGCAGGACGGCCGGGGAGAGGTCCGGTGAGGAGAGGTATATCTGAGTGTCATCAGCGTACAGGTGGTAGTTGAATCCAAAAGAGGCAATAAGTTTTCCAAGAGAGGCAGTATAAAGAGAAAATAGAAGGGGACCAAGGACAGAGCCTTGGGGAACTCCAACCGAGACAGGGCGAGGGGAGGAGGTATCCTTGGAAAAGGAGACACTAAATGAGCGTTGGGAGAGATAGGAGGAAAACCAAGAGAGGACAGAGTCACAGAGACCGAGTGATTGAAGAGTTTGAAGGAGGAGAGAATGATCAACTGTGTCAAAGGCAGCAGAGAGGTCAAGGAGAATTAATATGGAGTAGTGACCTTTGGATTTAGCGGAGATTAGGTCATTAGTCACTTTGATAAGAGCGGTCTCAGTAGAGTGGAGAGGGCGGAAGCCAGACTGAAGAGGGTCAAGGAGAGAGTTGGAATTAAGGAAGTGAGACACACGGGTAAAGACAAGTCTTTCCAAAAGCTTTGATGAGTAAGGGAGCAGGGATATGGGACGATAGTTCGAGGGGGAGGACGGGTCAAGAGATGGTTTTTTCAGGATAGGTATTACAGTGGCATGTTTAAGGTCAGCAGGAACAGTGCCAGAAGAGAGAGAGCAGTTAAAGATGTGTGTTAGGATAGGCACAAGACAAGGGGAGAGAGATCTGATGAGGTGAGATGGGACAGGATCAAGTGGGCAAGTGGTGGGGCGAGAGGAATGGAGAAGTGCAGCCACCTCTTGTTCAGTAGCTGGGGAGAAAGTCTGAAGGGTAGGGAAAGCATGATTTATGTGTGGTTGAGAAAGAGAACGGCAAGGAGGGGAGAATTGTTTCCTTAGCTGTTCAATCTTGTCAGTAAAGTAATATGCAAAGCTATCAGCTGTAAGGTTAGTTTGGGGGGTGGCTCTCTCCTATTCTAACATGGTTTTAACACTTACCCAGGTCCCGCAGGTTCCTGTGCAGCAGGAGAAGCCAGATGCTGATGCTTTCACCCAATGAGCACAGTCATACATGGTCCCACTTTGTTTTATAGGAGCAAATGCTTTGACATCTTACCATTGGGTCCTAACCAGGCCACACGTGGCACCATACCAATACAGATGCCATTGTGGCACTGGCTATGGTATTTAAATGTATAAACATCTCCTCCCTATTCTCCTCTACAACTCATCTCCCCTTGTTACATTAAAATAAAAACATTAAGACTTTTTTTACACACACACAAAAAAAAATGTATGCAGCACAACATATGTGTGTTAAATAATTGCACAAATCATTAAGCGTTACATTGATATATATAAAAAAAATATTTAATAATTTAACGCTGGCAGTAATTTATAATGTATAGGTCTTAATTTTAATTGTATACATCAGGGCCGCACAAAAGGTAGATCCCCAGATGTTTTAAAGCTACAGCTTCCATGATGCTGTGTCATCATTCTAAATGCATTCTAAAGGCAGGCAAAGCATCATGGGAGTTGTAGTTTTACAACATTTGGGGATCTACCTTCTGGGCACCCCTGGTATACAAACTAGATGGGCTGACTATAGGATTCAGGGCTGTATAACCAGACCAAGTAAAGATCTTCTGAATCATAGGTGTGCATACAATGTTGCAATGTCAACAATTCTGTGCTAGACACATCACAAGGATTTCAGCAGAAGTGTATTATTGCGTTCTCCCTATGTATGTTCAAGGACATGCATTGATCTATTTTTTCCATAGTTATTGCATGAGTTACTGGGCCCATAGTATCAGAGGAAACAGTGCTGTAGGTATGCTGGTAGTGTTTCTATTAAAAAACACATCACACAAAATCCCTAGACAGGGAGGAAAATTGTGATGTTTATCATTCACGAGAAGGTTACAAAATGCAATTAAAAACATTTTAAAGGGGACTTTATTTATTGAAACATATTTTTTATAAATAAAGGAAGAGTACATAATTTAAACAGTGTCACTAATACACCATAACCACGACATTGAACACTATAATAAGCAAGTGGTGGTGGTTATTGTGCTTATGTCTCTTTAAAAACCCGGGGTAGTAAAACAAACAATGATTTTGCTTCCTGATTTAAGGTTTATCTGTGCTCTGAGTTCTTCCTAATATTTTCGTATTTGGAATTGCCCCCATTGTTTACACTATAAACATTTTTAATTTCTTGTCTACTTTTAGTACTTTAAGTAGATTTTTCTATTTGTTCCTACATTTACTTTGAGAATGCATGTTAGGCTAGTTATGTTGTCCTACTTTAAACGGACACTCGAAGTGCCATAACAACCTATGCACCTTGCATAATGCAAGGAGGTCCCCTGTGCCTGTCTACTTGCACATAATTGTTTATAAATGCTGCGATTTCTCCGAGTAATTGTATGGTGTGCACTTGCTCAACAGGTCCCTAGCTTCACAGCTTACAGCAAAGAAACCTGAGCAGCAATAATGTCTAATAAATGCATAATCAAACCTCTTTAAGCTAGTAGCAGTCACGTTTTATTTATCCTATCTGCTGCACGTTGAGTTAGGGTACAGGTTAAACATTAACTCAAAACAGGTAAAGGGGGCCATTGGGCAATTTTTTTCTGGTTGAGGATTTCAGCGAAAACCTCCAGCATGTGATAACTAGAAGATAGAATGGCCCCAGTATTAGCACAGAACTTGAGGCAATTGGTTAACTGCGGAAATCAAAGGAACCCCAATTTCCGGTTTTGTTTTTTTCTTTTAGCAAGGTTCCTGCTGATTATTTCAAAGTCAGTGGCTTGGCTTTAATATTTAATTCAAGACTAATTGAAATGGATTGCCGAGACAATTAAGAGATGGTTTCCCAGAGGACCCTGAGGTGCACGAATCACCAATTTAAATGCTGTAGTCTAGGGTGAGCACATCATATCCACAACACCAGAAGAGGCTTTTCTGTCCATCTCTATGTTGAGTGTTGTGTGTGGAGACCCTTCAACTGGGAAGGTGCCCAAGTACTGGAAGAGGGAACCTGCAGTGGCGTCTCTAGGATTCATTTTTAGGAGGGGCACATGGTGGGCCAGGGACAAAAGTAGGGGGGCACATTTAACCCCGCCTTTGCTGCAGTTTGACCCTACCCCTGCCGCATGTTAAGCCCCGCCCTCGACACAATGTGTTTTGTTTTTTGTGTGACAGGTGGCAGTGTCCCAACAGGGGGTGAGGAGAAGAAACCTGCAGATAAGACTGGCCTCCAGTGTGTTGTGACACTTGCACACAGACACTTGGATGTATGACACACACACACACATTCGTATGTACCCATACTGCATGATACACTGTTCCCCATCCCTTTCCTGGCCTTTTTATAGAGAGAGGGGGAGAAAGGCTCCTCCGTTGTATCTAGCTTTTAGGAAAGAGCACAGCATCTCTCACAGGTGCCAGAATATAACATCATACCCTGAAATCACAGCTTGTCTGTCTCACCTGCTTACCATACAGCCCACTTTGTATTCTCCATAGATGGGCAGTTACATGACAGCATTCGGCCCTGCAACCAGAGATATTAGTGTGTAAGCCAATCACTGCAGCACTCACACACATTTAAACGTAAAATATGAAAATACTGTATATTTTTTGTCATTTGTTTGATCTCACCACAACTAATAATGGTTAGCATGGTTCTGTTGGAGAAATACCAGTTTTGAACCAAAGCCATTCCAGTGAGAGCTACAAGGATGGAAACTAAATGTCACTAGTTTATTCAACTCCCAATCCATACGTCAGAATTCCAAACACCAGATCATGCAAATGAAACCTAAAAGAAAATGTGAGTTTGAAGACTGAAAATGTATCATTGCAGTACGTGTTAATTTCCATATTTTGTATTGAATTCTGGAAAGGTCACAGAAACACTGTCATTCAAAACTTCTGTATCTGGAGTAAGTTAAAAGGACAATGTGGGTATCTCATTGAAGTGGCTACAGTTTTGGAAGCCCTCTAGCACTGTCCTTCCAATCAGTGTTAAACCATTTTTAATGCTTTAATGATATACAAAAATCCTCAACAATTCATCCCCTCTTTGTTGCTTGGGCTAATGAGGAAGCATTGTCCTGAGCAGGAATCCAGGATTATGTTGGGTTGAGAGATGACCGCTTTCAGCCTATCACAGTGCCAATTACAGATATAAGTCAGCATGGCAAGAATTAGATAAGTGTGTAATCTCTGCCTTAGCCACACCACAAGTAGGGGCCAGAATGTGGCCAGCTAAGGACACAGTGTTAAAATGCTCGAAAATTGTTTAGCTGAACATAGAGACAACACCAAGAGACTGTAGGCATAATAGCCAATTAAAAAATATGAAATAGTTATAGTGCCTACAGTGTTCCTTTAACCCTTTAGTGACCACACCGTTTTTCAATTTTCTTACCGTTAAAGACCAGAGTTGTTTTTACATTTCTGCAGTGTTTGTGTTTAGCTGTAATTTACCTCTTACTCATTTACTGTACCCACACATAGTATATACTGTTTTTCTCGCCATTAATTGATCTTTCTAAAGATACCATTATTTTCATCATACCATATAACTTACTATTACATTTTTTTATAAAAAATTATGACTTTTTTTTTTTTTAAAACACACCTTTTCTCACTTTGACCCCCAATATCTGTTACACATCTACAACCGCCAAGAAACACCCCCGTGCTAAATAGTTTCTAAATTTTGTCCTGAGTTTAGAAACACCCAAATTTAACATGTTCTTAACTTTTTTTTGCAAGTTATAGGGCTAAAAGTACAAGTAGGACATTGCTGTTTCAAAATATATATTTTTAAAATGTATCAATAGTGACATTGTAACACTGTTATCTGTCATAAATCTCTGAATCACACCTTGCATGTACATATCTTTTAAAGTAGACAACCCAGGGTATGTCCAGTCTTTTTAAGTAGCCACTTAGTCACCAACACTGGCCAAAGTTAGCATTTATATTTGTGTGTTAAAAATGCAAAAAACAATTAAAAATGCTAACTTTGGCCAGTGTTTGTGACTAAGTGGCTACTAAAAACGACTGAACATACCCCATTTGCAATACCTTTGGTTGTCTTCTTTTGCAAATGGTATGCCATCATGGGGATAATTCCTGGATTACCGTACGCTCTCAAAGGCAACATAACCAATCTGGCAAATTTCAAAGTGAAAAAACAGAAAATCAAGCCTTATATTTGAACCTGTAACTTTCAAAAACACTTTAAAACCTGTACATGGGGGGTACTGTTATACTCGGGAGACTTTGCTGAACACAAATATTAGTGTTTCTGTTTGTGTGTGAAAAAAGCAAAAAACTTCACTTTTCCTGACAATATCATCACTGTGATATGTTTTACTGTTTTGAAAAACTAATATTTGTGTCCAGCGAAGTCTCCCGAGTAAAACAGTACCCCCTATCTACAGGTTTTAGGGTGTTATGGAAAGTTACAGGGTTAAATACAGTGCTAGCCAATTCAATTCTCTGGACTTTCAGGCCCTCAAATTGCAATCAATAAAATTACTTAATTATGTAAAAATATTACATACATATGCACGTAGAATTTAAATATATATACATATTTATATATTTGAAGTCTACGTGTATATTTATGAAAATATTTATGTAATTATGGATATATATATATATATATATATATATTGTATTATTTTTATTTATTTATATATACATAGATATATATATATTATTTCATTCTAAGTGTATTTTGATATAAATACATATATTAATATCGAAATACAGTTAGAATAAAATTACATATATATATATATATATATTTAAATTTTTTATTCATTTTTATTTATTTATTTATTATTTATATATATATTTTATATATATATATTCCCGAAAGAGTGCACTCAGAGGACTAGAATAAACTTCAAATAAATGCTTTATTGAGCAATAATGTGCAGAAATATGCAGTTCAAGTGACTTGAACTGCATATTTCTGCACATTATTGCTCAATAAAGCATTTATTTGAAGTTTATTCTAGTCCTCTGAGTGCACTCTTTCGGGAATATATGGAGAGGCTGGAGTTGTTGCACCGAGGCACTGAACAAGACCGGTTAAACTGAGTGCGGGGAACCAGGATTTTATATATATATATAGATATATATATATATGTGTAATTTATTGCTAATTGTATTTTTATATTAATATACGTATATATTAATATAAAAATACACTTAGTATGGCATTATATATATATCTTATATATTTATATATACATATATAATTATATTTTAATATATTAACTTTTTTTTTACAGATGCAGGGAGACTCTGCCTGTCAGTTTAGGCAGCACTATGGACGCCTATTGCGGCCATGTGATCGCTCTTTCAGAGTGATCAAATGGCCCGCAGGGGCCTAATTTGCCAAGGGGGGACTGTCTGGGCTGTCAAGCAGTCACCCCAGACTGGGAGCAACACCAATCGCCGTTGGGGCAACGGCGACAATCAGTTATGTGATATATTTGCCGCAGATGTCTTAAGAACCGTTTTTGTCAGACGTACCTAGTACATCCGCGGTCCTTAAGGAGTTAAATTGTGCCTTGTCAGATGGAGATGATTATTTCTTAGTAAGAAAATACATTAGATTTTGAAAGATGTTATCTATGTGCAGACCAGACCGAGACAGAAAATCAACTTGGGCCCATTTTGGCCAAAACTAGCCCAGCCAACCCAACCCCAAAGGCTCTTACCAATAATCTTTATTGGCTGCAGGTTTCTCCTCATCCTTGAAGCTGCTAGATTAGCAATTAATGTGAAGGTGATACAAAGGTGCCTAGTGCTTCCTGCAAGCTTCTGATGAGTCATTCTAGTATAAACTGAAATATTAGGTGTTGATGCAGAATGCAGAATGCAGAATGACCCACTATGACTTCTTCACATTGTGGCCAACTGGATAAAGTTTTGGTGGGGAGTAAAGTAGACCTTCCAACAATCCTGATTTTAGCGACACCATCCCGCTATCCTGGCTGTTCCCTGGTGTCTCGTTTTTGGGGACATGTCCCCAACAAGCATAGCATGATCGCATCATTAAACATGCTTGGACTATGCTCAGGGCATTAGGACCTGGCAGAGAGCACTGTCATTTTTCTGTCCAAGGATGGCCCTACAAATAGATAACATGTCTTCCTAAGTCTAATGGATTTTCTTACTAACAATAATGAATATCCATATGTCCTCATCATATATGATAAGGCACATTTTAACTGGACTCCTGATGCACTCCTAATTCTACATCATTTGAGTATGCAAAATCCGAGAGGAGATTCTATTATCAAAAAATAAATCACTATTTAAAGGGCATCTCTGAATTCACAAAGCTTAGAAGCAAGTGGGCAACAGCAGCAGAAGACCAGGTCAGATTCCATTTTCATTTTCTGCCAGTGAACAAAAGAAAGATGATGCTACAGAAGGTGTGTGGTCACCAAAACCGAATAACTAGAGATAGTTATAAACATCACCTGGTTTGAAACAGCCTTATTTTTGTGGATTGTATAGAGGATACAGTTGGGTGTAACACATAGCAACACATTCTATTGCAGTAACTAGAAAGAAAGGTACCATGAAACAAGGCACACATCAGATCAACCTCAATGATTTCTGAGTGCATAACTAACATGCACAGTCTCCAGTATAACTATCTAGCAGTGTGCCTTCGGAATAAGGTGGAATTGCAGGTTCACAAAATGAATGGCCAAACGTCAGCAGTAACTGCGTAGTGAGTCGGCATTGGCTAAAATCCCTCAGGAATGTCACCAGCCTCTCACTGAAACCATGGCACAAAGAATTCACGCTGTTTGGGAGGCACAAAAATGGGTCATACCAAATATTACATAAGAGTATTCATAAATCAGCCACCAAGTGCATTTGTCTACAGTACATTACAATTACAGTACAGTACAAGTGCATTTTTCGATCTTCTGATCCAGCTATATTATGATTGGCTGAAAAACACTTAATCAGCACTTCCTAAAATAGCATCAGTTTCAAATGTATCAGGTATGTAATGGTTTTATTCTGTTTATCTGCAGTTGTCTCTAAAATGCATTGCCTCATATTAACCCCTTAAGGACACATGAAGGAAATATTCCGTCATGATTCCCTTTTATTTCTGATGTTGTGTCCTTAAGGGTTAATTATTGTGTCATAAATCGATTACATTCATGTTTGAATATGTCTCAGCATGGCATTTCAAATAAGGTGCTGCTTGTCCTTTAATTCAGCCATCAGCAACCTGTGGTTGTCACTGTGTTGATAAACTTCAACTCCCATGATTCCCTGCCAGTAATAAAGATGATATATAAGTTGGTGGAGGGTCATTGAAAATGACGTTTAACAACTGATGCAAGGCACAAGCTGACCACACCTGCTGTAATTCCATACCTCCCAAGTGTCCCTATTTAGGATGGACAGTCCCTATTTTGGGACAAATCCCTTTGTCCGTCTTTTCTATCCTAATGTCCTTCTTTTCTATGACCTCCTTATTGTTATACAGCAATGAAGCAACCAATAATGTGCCTTTAAACTACAATATATGTTAAGAAATAAGTCTGTGTAAACGAGATACATTATTTTTGTTCTAAATTACATTTTAGTTGCATAAATTGTTATTAGTAAGCAATTTAACATTTCTCAGAACAGTTCCGCCCCTGGCCACACCCCCAGTCACACCCCTGAATTTAAAGAATTCCACTTTGTTCATGTGAAAATGTAGGAGGTATGTAATTCAGATTTGTCAATTTATTA
This sequence comes from Pelobates fuscus, assembly GCF_036172605.1. Taxonomy (NCBI): domain Eukaryota; kingdom Metazoa; phylum Chordata; class Amphibia; order Anura; family Pelobatidae; genus Pelobates; species Pelobates fuscus. Next base: position 115,468,392 of record NC_086323.1, read on the forward strand.
ACCAGATCTCATGGAAAGGGTTAAGGCTACACTTTGCTGACAGCTTTATACCTGCTCCTGTCCGGCTGAAAATTAAGTCGCCAAACTCATTAAGAAAGATTTACAGCTGAACCGCAGGTTTATTGAGTCTGAAAGGAATAGAAAGCAAAGCAAACAAAAACAGAAAAAAAAAGTAAAACAAAAAAGAGGGAAAAAAAATAAAATCTTTGTACTTTAAACGATTATAGTTTTAATGAGAAAGTAGACAATGGCTGTGTCACGAGAAAGGCCAAATGCATGAATGAATGAATGAATGTGCTACATATTTGTTTGATGGATTTCATTTTGTTAGAACATGGAAAACTGACTCTGACAGCTAAGAAGAAATATCAGACCTGTTTTCAGCCAAAAAAAGGGATCAGACATATTTCTTTTTTTTTCAGCAGGCCTTATGTACCCTGACTCCTAAACAATTCACACATTCTTTAATGGTGTTTTCATCTCCCATGGCTGCTGGGAGGCCCTTCCAGGGATCTACTACAGGCTATGCAAAGAAAATATTTGGTGCACAGCTTGTGGGATTTGACTGCTTAACACCGAACTGAAGGGAATTAGAAACTAAACAGCCAAACGTAGGCTAAAAATTTGCTGAGGATTTCAAAACAATGCAGTAACATGCCTACTTTCACCTTCATAACCCCAAGAATGTATTTTATAGAACAGGGATTTCCATTGGATTTTCTAGTCATTGGCCATTCTAGTTGCATTCTGATTGGTCTTCAAAAATGTTCAATATGTCCACAGATATTATGGAGCTTTTCATATTTGTGTTCATTAATAGTATAAACAAAATGTAGGCTGACTTTAAATAGTTGCGTTATCATTTTCTAGTTATTGACCGTAAATTGAATTCTAGATACATTATCTTTCTCAGCCAAATATAGAATTGTTTTTATTTCAAATTACTTATTAACGTATACCTGTCATGTATCACTTTTCAGATAGTATCTGTTTATTGTGCTAGTCAAGTTGTTGTTGTTAAACCTATATATCAGACTGTTTTGCAAAATTCTTTTTTGGGGCAATTATGTCCATGGCCACGTGCAAAACAAGAGAAAAGATCTCTAGATTTCACCTGGTACAAAGGTATGGATATAAACACTACACGCATGGCATCCAATGAGGATGCTGGTAGTTGACTCATATCCAATCTTGCTTGTGGCATCTAACAAATGTGGAAAGTTACAGAAAGATTTTAAGAGATGATCTATGTGTCTGTGATGTCTGCCCTCTTCGAGGAGGTGCACCACATTCAATGTACTATTGCCCCAAAAGTGACAGTTCCTCTTTAATGTTAAATGTCAAGCCCTTGTAAGGTTTTCATGCCTCCAGATATTTTAAATATTCAGTAAAAAAAAAATATATATATATATATGGACAGTATTCCATTATTTTTGCAATCTGAAGAACATTTGTAGATCAGTTCAAGTCACGTCTGTTTATTCACTACCTCCACATCTATAAAATCTCACTACGGGAAGCTGATTGACAAATCAATAAAAGGACTTATTCACTAAACTGCAAAGTGTGCAGACATGACAAAATAATTCACTAAAGTGAGAACTGCCATGAATTCAACGTGGGATTAAAAGTGGATTTGAAATGTAAATTCAAAATAGCAAAACTGAACAAAGCATTGACTTGAAGAATTATTTTAAATTGACTATTGTGGCCTCAAGTTTGAAATTCCCAGCAATTACCTCTATTGTATTGGTTAATACAATGGCAAACAATCACATCTTTTCGATTTAGAGACCAACCAAAGAGTCTCATTCTATAGATGACATTGCAGCACCACATATCCTAACATGCTTGCACTAAATTGCATTACAAATACTAGTCTTTATGTATATATAATAACATACCAAATTCTTTTCTATGAAAACACAATTTACAAATAAGTGTATATAAAAAAAAGTGATAAATATTGTGTTTTTTTGGTGCATACGTAAAATCTGCTAAGCATCCCTCTTTTCCCCACCATTCCTGTTCTGCTTTTTTTCCTTACGATGCAGCCTAGTAACTGATGTTTGGAGGATGGAGACAGGCTCCCTGGAAAAAAGAATTATTCTTGTATGCGCTTCTAAAAATAGCACTCGTGATGCTTAGGGGATGAGCAGAACACTGAAGGCAGGAGGCTGGGGACTTCCATCTTGTCAATCACAACAAGATTTGATTGTAATTTTTTCGTTTGAAGGCTACGAGCACGCTGTTGAAGCGAGTGTGAACAGTACTCACTCACAGGTGCTCTTAACGGTGCATACTCAAGAATCTAGAACAACACGCGTTCTCAAGCTATGAATTTAAATCTGTTCACTCAGGTAATCATCATTCAAGTCAAGCACATGGCATTTGTATTCTTCAAAATAAAACTGTTAAACTGTTACAGTCTCAAAAACCCTACACATGCGTTCAACTTATGTTACCAGTGTTTGTTTTTATGTTTAGATTATATTTTTTTTATATATCATTTAGAAAAGCGAATGCAATGTCTGCTAAACATATCACAAAGTTTACAGGTACACTGTGCGACAGAGAGAGAGCCAGACTAGGACGTAAGGAAATTTGGAGGTGGACAACTTTAAGCTGAAATTTAAATCTAGAGTGAAACCCCCAAGCTAAGCAACGGGCATCACCACGGCAACCACATATGAGGATTTTAGTTGTGATGGTGACCGTGTTTGGAATACCTTGCCGCTTAACCCCTTGCATGCAGATGGAACGGGGCCTTTTTATAGCTTTACAGGCGACACTGCATTTGGAGCAGCTCTTCTGCATCTGACATGATGATACGCCTTTTTCCACCTTGGAAGAAGGATAAGGAGAGAACCAACTCCCCTGAGTCACAGGCAGACCTGTTTGTCGGGGATGTCCTGAAAATGGAGAACCCTGGAGAAGCAATGCTCTGATAGCACTTATACCAAGCCTTTACTGTAAACTGATAGGTCATTATGTGCTGTGGTCAACGAAACATAACACTAGAAAACGCGTGAGTCAGTCAAATCTATGGAAATAATAGGAACTTGAATTTTCCCAGCAGTACCATGGTTAAACGTTTGGAGTGCACACTTGGGCCTCAGGACAAAGCAGTTTTCCATGCAATGTCTTCTTTGCTTTGAATACAAGCAATCAAATCTGTATAATGATCATGTGCATGTTTCCACTGATCAGCTCAGCAAAACTTATTTTTCCTGGGGTTTTAATAAGAAAGAATTCCATGGCGTGGAACATTTCAAGCCTATTTCCTAAAAAAATCAACCCTCTATCCCCCAACCACAAAACGGTCAAGGTTTTAATTAACTCATGTCTACTCAAAAGCTTGTTTCAGACCATTCTGAGTGTTAAGGGGTGAAGGAGCGAACAGGTTAAACATGGAATTAAAGCTGAGTTTTGGAATTTTAACGTTTACACTATGAAGAGTGTCAAACAAGGCATAAACCCATATTCCAGGCTGATTTATAAAACCCATTTTCCACCCCATGTTTCTGGGGTCAAATTATATTCTGTTGCTAAATCATGAAACTATTAGGTGAAATATGAATAAATTTGGGGCACTCAAGTTTTATTTATTCGGGGAGGGGTGTCTGTTCACTAAACAGAGAAGCTGACAAACAATTTGCTACATTTAGAGTTCATTCACATACCTTCCAAGTGTCCTTATTTATGAGGGACAGTCCCTATTTTAAGACTAAGTCCCTTTTTTCCCCTTTTTTCTAGGAGTTCCATATCATTGGTGTGTCTTGGTGTATAACAGAGCTCTACATTAATAACATAGCTGTGTGTCTTTAAAATGCAATAAATGTGTTTGGAAATCAGTCTGTGTAAATAAGACACACTATTCTTCTTCTAAATTGTATAAATTGTACTAGCAAGACACCTAACATTTCTAAGAAAAACAACCTCGTCCCTGGCCACCCCTGCACACATAAACTGATGAAATCAAGGTGTCCTTCTTTGTTTATTTTAAACATTGGGAGGAATGTATTCACTATTTACAAAATGTGAGGGAATTATCAACCAATCTGCACAATGTAGGCATCAGCTATTTTAGCCTAAATGTTGCCATTCTGCTTATATTTCACTCCAAGTTATTGTTTAGAAAATGTATCTATTTTACTAAAATAAAAATATATAGCAAAAAAAAATTCATAAAACTACCATGGAGCGCTAGTTAGTGCTGAATGGAGACATGTTGATATGACCCAAAGAAAACAGAAAAGACATACGAATCTAGTGTAATATGGTTCAGTTGTTAAGGTTTACAAATTGTAACTCACATTCAAAGAGCCTTTTAATTTTCGGCTCTAAACTCTTATGCTTCTATTCTTCTCTTAGCAGTGCAACTACTTCTTCCTTAATTTGTAGATGCTCCCAAACCGAAATCGAAAGACATAAGAGATAATATTATAGTGTAGTATGTCTGCACACAAATATGGAATAATTGGCAAATATTTCACTGCTCACTTTATATAGAGCCTATCAGACCAGTTCTAGGTTTCAGTGGTATTCAATGCCGATCACCTCTCTGTCCTCCAAGATAACTAAATGTTGCAGAAACAAAGAAAAAAATGTATAAAACTTGAAATCTTCTATACCAAAACACGTTCCGCCAGTATTCTCGGCTTCATTAGTTGGTAAAAAATACTGTCCGATGGTGCCCCTTATAAACCACCTGTGATTTCAAGACACCATCAAGCTCCCTTAATCTGCACCAATTGGCTTCAAGTGTGGGTAAAGTACTGGCATCTAGTTCAATGTATTTTAGGTTTGTCATTTACCGTAATGGACGGTTCGGCAATTTGCACAATGTCTCTTCCAGCGCCATCGTGTCCATAGTGGGTATCATAGGGTACTCTCTCTCCACCTCGTTGATATGATAATGGAAGTAACTAATCGCCCCCCACTTTAAGCCAATTGGTGCGGACTAGGAAAGCTTGACGCCGTCTTGAAATTATAGGCGCCAACTGATGAAGTTTGCGATTGCGAAATGCGTCTTGGTATAGATTTAGAAGATTTCAAGCTTTATAATTTTTTGTTTGTTTTTTAAGTGCATTTTATCTATTTAAATATATTTGTTCCATATTCCACATACTGCATGAGGTAAGCAGTGCAATATTTGCTAATTATACTATATTATATATATTATTATAATATATTATACTATATTATATTATATTATATATAATGTTATTATATATTATACTATATTATACTATAGTATTCTCTCTTTTGTCTTTCTATTTTGGATTGTATGGGAGAATCTACAAAGGAAGGAAGAATGTGTTGCACTGCCAAGAAAAGTGCAGAGCCATTTAAGTTAAGAGCCAACCATAAACAGCTTCTTTTTATGGAAGTGGAAATTTGTATACCTCAACACTTTGTAAATTTACCAACTGAACAAGATTATACTATATTTGCATGTATTTTCTGTTTTCTTTGGGTCATACTCACCTATTAGCACTTAGCACTCCATAGTAGTTTGTGTGTTTTTTGTTTTTCGCCATTTACTACATATTTTGGTTTACACTTTAATTTGGGTTGCGGTGTTTGACAAGCACCCACACACAGTGGTAGTGCCTCTTTTTATTGTTGCACATTTTATTACTATTTAAATAGCACCTTTTTGTTTCACAAGTATAGTTTTTGTATTTTTTTATTTCACTAAAAAAGCCAAGCCTCGATAAAAAAAAACAAATCTTTAATTCTGAGAAATTTTCCAACTCAGCTATTTTGGCCTAGATTCAGCAAATCGTTTGTGTGCTCAATGTTGTTGCATTAACCTCGTAGAGTATATGTGGTAAAAATTGAATAAAAAACATGCTTTGCAATGCATCAAGGAACTTGTGAACCCCATTAGCTATGTATCATTTTGGGAGATGTACATCTTAATGAGGAAACAGGGAGGTTTTGTATTGCACACAGCTTGCATATTTAATGTTTCCCCATCACACAGTGAAATATTTATGTTTGTATATAAAAAGAAGGAACTGACTGCCTGGAGCCTGTGAAGTGTGAATGATACTGGACAAGACGTTCTCAGACATTTGCAACTCTGTGGGTCTAATAAGAGTTTCATTTTGCTATTCACATTCAGTAATCAATACAGAAGATGGGCTCTAAAAATAACAGAGGCACAAAAGCATGTTTGTTGTCTCCTTTTTTTCCTTAGAATTGCTAGGGGCTTGTTCTTTTATATATGAGATTCACCTATCTTCCAGAGAGAAAGGCCTGTATGGTTTTCCCCATCATAATCCTCCCTGCTAAGGTAACAAAAACAGGACAGCAGGCAATTAATCAGATTATGCCCTTCATAGTTCCATTATATCATGACGGAAAATCCTTCATTAAATGTTCTTATTGGGAGAAGTACTTTGTTTAATCAGTTGTATCTACACCCGAGTCTCATGTATCCATGAGGCCATATCTCACGTCTTATCTTTTATTATATATTAGGTGCCTGAAGGAAACATATTTTTTATCAAACTCCCACCCATTAAAGGGGCAGTATGGCTTATGTTTCTTAGATGGCTATGTGATATTTAAAATCTTATAATTACAAGCACCTTGGAACTTTACTGTCTGGAACAAGCACTACCAGGTGTTTACATCTACTGACTGATTACCAGATAATGAAATGGCGTGGTTTGATGACAAGCACCAAGCATGAGCCACGTGAGCCATATCATTTCATTGTGTGGCATCAAACCGTGGCTACCGTTTGCAAATGCCCAGATTTTGCTGGGGAAGCTCAGAGGATTCCCATCTATGATAATTACTAGGTTCGTAGATAACATTATCCAGCTCAACAATTACTATAGATTTACACAGTTATTTTCAGTGCACTTTATTCCATATTGTCACACTGAGAAAAGATAACTTGTTTTAGAGAGGGAAAAAAAAACCCCAAACATTTAATAGCCTCATTGAAGTTGTGAAAGATAATATATAGAACTATTACTTTCTTCTAACCCTTTGATTGGTTATGTGACTTTCATGTGAATCTCTGACGCTTAATGGGTTAATCACTGACTGCCTTTTAAGGACTGAACAGCATCTTGTCAGCACCATCCAAAGGTTACATGGAATGGGTATTCCCAGAACAGCGCCACAGGTCAGTTTGCGGATATAGTGCGACCTTCTATAAACTTATAAGATGTCTCCTACTTAGTAATGTCTGTAACCCTGGCACTGCCATGTCTGAAAACCTTTTCCTTCACACGTTGATCAATCACATAAAACCTAAAATAACAGTATCAAACAAAACGAAGGTTTGCATATGCCTGTGATCTTTGATCACATTTTTTGTTAATTAACTGAAAAACCATGGGCTAATCAAATCACTTTACTGGGTACATCATAGCATACCTGGCATGTCACCGGTCTTTAAGGAGTTAAATAACATATTTATGAATCATATGCCTAAAGAAATCATTTGATTTTCAGGACAGTCTGAACACTTTTAAGAGGTAATGAATTAATCATGGTAAAATAAATGGGGTAATACTCGATATCACACTTAATGAATATCTGTACATATCACTATTTTCTTAATTAGCCCTCTTGTATCCAGAGTATAGATTTACATATTGCCTTAACCCCTTGACTGCATGACTGCACAACGGCAAGCAACAGAATACTCTTCCTAATAATACGTAAATGGTTAAATAAATATGTAAGGCTAAACTATGAAAGGAAGACACATACATGAAATGCAATTCACATGCCATCATCCCGTTTATTACACCATGACAAATCCTCTTATTACACACCCCACTCTCCTGCGTCCTACTGTAAGGAGGTGTGAAAAGTGCTTATTAAAGGCATTAGATAAGTAGAACACATTGCATTTAAATGTATCTTGTCCTTTCATATTGATCTTATCTCCCTTCAAGCAATGTTTAATATGAGGTGAATGCTACTAAGACCAAAGGGCCGCATGAGGAAGGGAATTCATGATGTCTCAGAAGGTGCTGTTGACCTTGTCGTTAGTACAGTAACAACGACCTTCTGTCAGGCTGTACGGTGAAAATCTCTGATCATGCATCAAAGGGATATTTGGGGCAATGGACATTAAAAGGGGAAACACTCATACACTGTATTGTATAAGGAACAAAGGCTGCTGCACTGATCTTGACTTGCATGAAAAAGCACTCACTGCAGAATGCAGAAGTCACCTTGTCAGTGCAGTCCCATCACTCATTGAACTGAAACGACCACCGGTCCTGTTGTCCTTATGTTAATACTGATGGAATTGTGAATTTAAGAAAAAATACCCTAACAACTTACATATTTCACGCTTTCAATTTTGAGAAGAAAAAAAAAGATAATAATTGCAAGTCGAGGAAAAGCAGAGATTTTTTTTTGTCCTCTAAAAAGAAGGGACTAGAATGCAGAGAGAATTTTGCGGTCAATTTATGCAGAATTTTTGTAACCATTGCATGTCCAGAATGAGACAGCCTCAGGTCTAATGCAGCAGTGTGTAAAGGATCTAAGAGAGTGAGTGCAGCAACAAGGCTTTGCAAAGTGGGGAAGGTAGACTGATGGACAAGGTGAACAGCAAGTAACTGTGATTGCCTTTAAAACATCTACCACTTAATCCTCAATATATTAAAACTCTATTTCACGCAAAAAAAAAAATCTCAAGCAAGCGTTCTCAACAGTGAATCGTGTAAGTGAAGCCCATGGCCTCTTAGCACAGACACCAGTTTCTATACGTGCTCAATGTGACCTTGTGCAAGATATCACTTTTTACAGATTTTTCGGTTCACAATATAAGATTGTCACACTTCCACCAGTTGCAAATCCTTTAATGTCCTGAACTACAAGTACAAAATGATTTCTTTAGACAACCATTGGAGTGCTCATAATAAGGAAAGCTAGAGGGGTAATCTCAACAAAAAATGAACACATAACAAGCAGTGATACAAACTGAACAGGTTTTGGGTTTTTTTTGTTGCAAGAAGAAAATTTTCTAGGATGTAAATAATGGACACATAGCTAAAGATATACTGGCCTATGGGAAAGTGAAAATAAGTTTAAAGTGTTAAATAAGGTTCAATCTTATCATCTTTACCATTTTCACTGAAGGGGTCATAAGCAAGGTGGGAGCTCTCAGATTCATTTGCACATAGACCAAGGATTTGTTGTACCGCAGTGCTCATTATCAGAAATTGTCTTGGGTAAGAGGAGGTCAATGATTTCATGGTTTTGACCATTAATGGAAAAATCTGGCCAATGTCAATACTTAGCTTCAATGGCAAATTGCATACAAGCTAGAATCGCATACACACATTCATTATCTAGTTACAAAAAAATATGTCCCTTCAGATTATACTGGGTCTGCAAGAGTTGTGTTATCATTAAATATCCCAAGGGAATATCCAGGGATCAAGGCAAACTTAAAAGCAAATTTTATAGTCCTGAATTTGACCTTCTAATCAAATGAAGCAAAGCTGATTAAAGTGTTACCCATACATGCAAAATCTTATGAAATGTCTGAGATGCAGACTATAAAGTATAAACTATAATAACCAATCACTTTATTTAAGCATTCCATAGCAAAATCAACATACAAACATAGTCACTTATTCTGTAAAAATCAACTCAAACAGGCTGGTATTTGCTTAGTCTTCTGCCTAACTAGAATTCAGTTTACCTTTACCCATCATCAATGCAACTGCAAATAAGATTCAACCCCCAGCACCACTAGGCAATCATCCATCCAATGCCACCCTTTAATCTGTTTATAGTTACCCAGCAGAACACAGCCCCTAGGCTACTTACATCACATCACCTTTGGACTGCACAGAGCTTTTTGTATGCAGAACCTATGGGCACAACAAGGTTATTGCAATCACAGCCTTCTGTCTTCTGAGCATCAGATACATTTACGACAGTCAAATGTGGTCCACTGTGACTTGCTAAGCTCAAACAGCATCAGTTGAACAGCTTTGTTAATCCATCCTCTCCAACAGCAGCAGAAAAACAACAGCTCTTAAATAATAAATATAAAAAAATCCAGCATCATTTGGAGGGCTTTTTATTTCCTCCCTCTCTCTCCCTCTCTCTTTTCTCTCTCCCTCTCTCTCTCTCCCAACCTCTTGTTCTCTCCCTCTCCCTTTGCTAACAGATACCACCACCTGGTGCAGCGTGTGATTCCCACAGAGGCTGGGAAGAGTCTGTAGGAATTAGTCACCTTGCTGTGGACTCTCAGGGCATACTATGAATCAATCCCCAGCACATCCTCCTTCCCAAGACTTCAGACCATTTCCTCATCAGCAGCAGAAGCAACAGCAATAGCAACTGCTGCCTTGGGAGCAGCACAGCAAATTGTCAAATAAACATGCTCAGGGTGGAAAAGGAAGAGAGAAAGGGAGAAAGTGTGCTGGGAGGGAGGTGGGGTAGTGTTTGGGGGGGGGGGGAATAGATGGAGGTAGGGAGGTGTGGACTTCCATTCCACCTCTGTTATTTTCATGCTGGGGATGTGGCTACTTACTTGGCTAAGATATCATCACCAATCCTGAATGACTTCAATGACACAGGAGCAAGGAGGTAATCACTCTTCAGCATCTGTAGCGGATTGATGAGAGTGGATACATTACAGGAGTCCCTCTGCAGACTGTACCATCTTAGTCAAGCAGGTAGGGGGTGGGGGGAGAGAGAGGAAATAAACCAAAGTTAACTGTCACAGTAGCATCCCAGTGGTGCAGCGAGATCACAGGGGATGTATATGAGGATGTTTACTGGTAGCAGTGGAACACTAGTATAGAATGTGGAATGCACCGAAAGAAATCGGAGGGGAGGGAGGGGGTGATGGATTAAAAAAAAAAAAAGCACAGGCTTTCATGCAACAGAGTTGGGCAGAAGGAAAAGAAGCCTGTGGATGTGGACTGAACCATTGTTTTTAGCCTGTGTGGCTTTAACACTAGCCCCCCTGGCACATGCCAGTTTGTGCCACATTAAAAGCACAGGTTAATTTTGGATGTGATGGTGCAGAGCGAAGAAATAATGGACTTGAAGGATATAGGAGGAGGCAAAGGGTAAGGCATGGCCAGACCAACATTTTTTGAAGTGGGCTGGACCAATACTGAAAATCCCTTTGATATTCCAGAAAACCACTGACATGGTACTCGTGGTATCCTGCCAGTGCAGTGAAATGCTCTGCGGTAGTGATGGTTAACCTTGGAAACCCTTGATTTTTAGGAATTGCCTATGCACTGCCTTAAGGCTGGCTGTGCATCATGGGGAATGTTGTGCACAAACAAATTGCGTGCCATGATTAACCATCACTGCTCTAGAGCTTTTCCAACCCTGGCTCTAAAAACTATGCATGCTCTTTAAGAAATGTTTTTTTTTTTTTTTTTAATAATATCTTACCTCCATCTGTTATGGACTACATTTGAATTTATCTGATGCTTAGCAGCCATTTGGCTATTTATATACCATGTGTTGTGTTACATTATTACAAAACTGCACACACTGTTGATGTTGAATTAATAAATCATAATCTTGCATGCCAAATAGTAACAAAGAATTTCAACACAGACACAGGATTTACAAACACAAGCAGAAAAGGCTGTGGTTTTACTCTATTGCACTTGGCTAATGATACAACATAGCTGTAATAAAACTTTTTTTTTAGTATCATAACATTCACTCAAACCTGTGGGTAACTCCTCACCAGCACCACCCCCTCAAAAAATAACAAAAAAACCCTGTAAATATTTTCTTTCCAAGGGGTCAGAAATTGATTGACCAGTTACCTGCACAGGATTCTGGGAAATATCCCCTTGCACATGTTTGTAATGTGTCTGTATGTGAAATACAGGTGAAGACAGAATGGTACTATACTGATTTGGCAATACTTTCTAACTGTTATATTGATATGAATTTTGCAAGTTTACCAGTTTGTTATAATGTCACCAAATTTGTTCAGTGATTTTTACCCTAAAGCTACTTATTTAGCCAGTAAGGCTAAAATATCTGACCCATACATTCAACTGCAGGTGTATAAAGACATTTTCATGATAAAAACCCCTACCTCATTTTGATATTACATTATTGTTTTAAAAAAAATACATGTTGCTTTATGATCATAATTTTGATACATGCCTGTAGAAATAAATTACAGTCAATCGATACAGTAGCCCGAATCTCTGTCAACAAGGAAGAAAAAAACAGCTGTATTTGCCCGTGTTCTGTCTTTTAATAACCTAATCGTGACTCAGGCATCTGTTTACACACGACTTTCAAGTTGTACATATAAGCCATTGCTGTTCTTGTGCTGGTGCAATGGGAGACAGGGTCATCTTTATACTCTGCAGGGACCCCTCCCTGGCTCTTTCCACTAATCATGTGAAGTGACAAGGCAGAGGAAGGCATAGCCAAGTCTGCTGCCGCAGTGGATTTGAGGGATAGTCTTTAAGGAATAGGGGAATGATAGTCTGATTTTTCTTCATTGCCAGAGACACTGCAGGGGTATTAATTGAACATCTAATGATGAAGAATTATATAATGAATGGTCTCTTGAAGATCCATACTTCCTTCATTGTAGAGAAATGAATTCTTATCTATATATCAAAAAATGCACATTTCAATTTAAAAGAAAAACAAAATCACTTAATGAAGACAGCTTTAAATAACTCAAAATCAATCTCCAAATAAACTTTAACATACTCTTAAGGCAATATTTTGATAGGCATCAGTACTGTCAACCTTGGTGGCTACCTAATAACAATTTAAAATATTAGTTTTGCTGGGAGCATAAGAAATGCATTTTAGTGATGCACGTTTGCCAATCACTCAGTATCTATTAGGTGTCTTCCATGAATTGTACGCAGCAGAAGATGATCACCATCTTGTAACTCACGTCAGAAATTCTGGATTCTGCTCAGATACCTAATTTTGGGAGCGAATACAAATGCAATGTAAACGCTCCCTATATTTCTAATATTCTTTGTGTTGTTAAAAAAAAAAAAAAAAAGGATTTATTACAAATTGTCTTACAAAATTGAAATTTGTACTTACCGATAAATCAATTACTTTCTGTGCAGTGACAGTACATGAAGAATATTTCTTAATCAAAGGTAATGACACCTGAGAGATTCTGTCACTAAACATCCTTAAATTGTAACCACCTGTCTCCCACCTGTCCTGTTGGCTCCTATTACTCAGTTCTGCTAAACAGGGAAGTGTGCTATCACTCAATATGTTGTATGGTTCTTGTAGAACGTTTTCTTTGCATTCCATTCTTAGTAATGTCTGTGGTCCAGTTATGCTGTTTGTTTGCAGATCACCAAATTTGCCTCTTCTGACTGTTTCTATCACTTGGTTAAGTGCTACGTAATCTGCTGTACTGCTGAACCTTGTCTCCAGTCACTGAATTGTCCTCAGTGATGTATTTATATATAGCACATCTAGGCCTGGATTTAGGATTGCAAATCAGCGTGTGTCATAGGATCAATGTTTAAAAAAAAAAAAAAAAAATATTCCTTCCTGGTTCATGACATTCCACTACACCTTATTGTGTCTCTCTCCCGGTGATTCCACTACATAAGATTTGAAATTACTCTATAGTACCACTAACAATTTCACCAGTTGCAGGCAACGAGTACTGGGATTTCAAATGCCATACCTTAATGTGAATTGAAGTAAGAGAGCAGGGAGACGTCTTTGCATGGCAGTGCACAGCTCTCCTGCTCATCCCTATATACCTAGGACACAATGAGACAAAATCCTGTACCCTTTACCTCACCCTTTCTCTGAAGAAAAAGGTAGAGGATGATGTCTTGATTAGTGGTAGTATATTGTTTTGTGTGATACTGTATGTAATCTCTTATGTGTGATTGTGGTAAGTTTTGTAAGAATGCATGCATGTGAGTGTGTCTATCTATGTATATGGTACTGTTAGTTATTGTTTCTTGGTGTGTTACTCCTACCCTTTAATTTCCTTTAGGAAATAACTGGGATGAATCTGCCTCTGATCTCTTCAGCAGATCTCCAGCCAGTATCTTATACCTCCTAAGCAGTTGAGATCCATTGTCTAAGCCAGGGCCGTCTTAGCAGCATGGTCACAGCAAAAAAAATATGTAAATTATCGATAAAATTAAGCTAATGTTTATTGGTGCCTCCAACAAAATCAGTGTTTAGGCATTAAAAAAACATGCTGTACTGCAAATATTAATCCACCCAACTGTATAGTAGGTAACAGGGTGATGCAACTGACATGGACTTTTAAAAAATATTAGAAGAACTTTCTTATGTGTGTTGATTTTGTCTTGCTTATATACAATTACTGCGTGTAGGTTGTATTTGTCAAGGTCAAGATCACATGTACAGACAACAGCTGATACTCAGGTGATCTGTCCACCTAAACGTTTTAATAAAGAGGGCCTGAAGGTTCTGTATAGATCTCCCAGAAAAATATATTGAAAAGTTGACAAGGCTAGGGGGCCCCTATGCACTTGGGGCCCCCTTGCAACTGCACAGTGTGCCCCTGTGTTTAGACAGCCCTGGTCTGAGCATGTCAGAGTCTAGGATCATTTTAGAAAAACAACAGTCTGAAAAAACAACCATTCTTGGTGTAGACCTCATATGTTCAGTTATATCACCGCACTGGACACCATAACTACTTTAGCCCTCTTAGCCACTGCAACTTGGCTGAGGTCTCGCTGTCCCTTCCCACCCTGTACGAAACACCTGTATTCAGCTCCCAGTGAGAAGACCTCTCCTATAGGAGAGTATCGCTGTATAGTCAGTAAAAGAGTGATATAGCAGTATAGAGTGGGAGTGATATGATATAGCAGTATAGCTGTTACCCCCACACATGAGCCAAGGCTTAATGCTGGGAGTCATCTGTTTTTTTCAGGGCCACACACTGCCTTTTATGCAATAGCCCATGCAAGAGAGATATTTCTCCCATGATCCTTTTTGCTTGAGAGTTAATTATCTGAGAATCAAACATACAATTAATTTATCTCTCAGGTACAAAAAACATACAATTTACTAACATCCCAAAAGTACTCCCAAAATCCATAAAAACCCCACAAACTTTACATTCTCGGATACCCCCAATCTGGGTGACCAACATATCCAAAAATCACCCAGATCGGTTCAGGAGTTTGGGTTTTTCATGAAAGTCAATTATTTGACCAACCGCACACATGGTCCTATGCCCAAAACAGTTCCATGAAATCAGTTTGATTGTCTGTTGGAGAAGGTGAAGTCCAATCACATGTCCAAACATGTTCTATGAATACAATATGACACTAAATCTTTGGAAGAATTCAGAGTTTTAAATAAACCTATATTTGTAAACTTCCTATCTGTTGTATTAATCCTCCCCCACATTGTATTAACCATATACTTGCAGCACGAACCCCAAACTTGCAGCAAGAAATTCTTTTTAATTCATTTCATTAAAGTAGTCTGGGTGCACTGTCCCTGTATCCTTAACCCATCAATGTAAAATTCTATAGAAACAACAATATATACATTGAAGTGTTAAGACTGCCTTTAGAGGAGCTTCCTGATGTTTCACAGAGTTTAACTCTGTGAATAGAGTCGGACGTCCTTTGCTTTGCATAAGGATGTCTTCTAAATCCCCATAGGAAAGCAATGATTCAGTGCTTTCCTCTTGGGAAGGCCTAATGCATGCATGGCGCTCACCATGCATGTGGTTTAGGATTCCCCTCGCAATAACGTCAGAGTAGGTGGAGAAGAAGCCAACACTGAGAGACCTGGGTGCTGGAATAAGGTGAGTGTTTGGAAACATAGAAACATAGAATGTGACGGCAGATAAGAACAATTCGGCCCATCTAGTCTGCCCAATTTTCTAAATACTTTCATTAGTTCCTGGCCTTATCTTATATCTAGGATAGCCTTAAGCCTATCCCACACATGGTTAAACTCCTTCACTGTGTTAACCTCTACCACTTCAACTGGGAGGTTATTCCATGCATCCACTACGCTCTCAGTAAAGTAATACTTCCTGATATTATTTTAAAACCTTTGCCCCTCTAATTTAAGACTATGTCCTCTTGTTGTGGTAGTTTTTCTTTTTTTAAATATAGTCCCCTCCTTTACTGTGTTGATTCCCTTTATGTATTTAAATGTTTCTATCATATCCCCCCGTCTCGTCTTTCCTCCAAGCCATACATGTTAAAGGGATCCTATACTGCCAGGAAAACAAACCTGTTTTCCTGGCACTGTAGGCTCTTGGAGTGCCCACCTCCCTCGGAGCACCCCTCCCTCGGCGCTGATGGGGTTAAAACCCCTTCAGCCACTTACCTTAATCCAGCACAGGGCTCCCTCGGCGCTGGTGACCTCTCCTCCCCTGTCAGAGACACAGCCACTAGAGGCTGGATTAACCTTGCAGTGAAACTGCTTTGTTTTCAGCTGCAGGGTTGAAACTAGGGGGACCTGGCACCCAGACCACTTCATTGAGCTGAAATGGTCTAGGTGCCTATAGTGGTCCTTTAAAATCCTTTAACCTTTCTCGTACGTTTTATCCTGCAATCCATGAACCAGGCATGGCTTGAAAATGAAAGGAAGCCTGCTCTGGGCAACCCCAGAAAGCTTTCTTGGCTACAGAGCATGCACAGGCAACTCACTTCCCATATTGGACACCAGAAATCAATATCTGTATGTGTATAGAGGCTGGTTTCATCTGGCCAATAGCTATGCAAAACATTCACAGTTTTATACTCTGGGCAATATTCTACTGGGAAACCTTGGGCCCGGCATTCATATGGATGTTACTTTGACACGTACCACCTGCCTAGAGATTGTTGCAGACCACGTACCTCTTTTGTGGCAATTGTGTTCCCTGATGGCATTGGCCTCTTGCAGGACTTAAAGTATCTACTGCTAATGTCTTGGTACCATATACCACATGACATGTTCAAATTTCTTATAGAGTTCATGACTTGACTTATCAGAGCTGTTTTGGCAGCACGAGAGGAACCTATATAATATTAGGAAAGTGGTTTTAATGTGGGTGCTCAGTTGTAGAATATTGCATATTCTATGTTTCTATTGATTATGTATGTATGTCTGGATTGACATAAGTAACAGATGGTATCAATAAGTCACAAGTTTCTTTGTCTGAGAACTCTGGAATGTGGATTGGCGGTCTTGTCCTTATATAGCTAGGGTTATACTCTGACATCATTATGGTCATATCTATATAGAATAGGGGACAAAGGACCATGAGGCCTTGCTGTTGCTTGTTGCTTGCTGCACGAGGTTGTTCTTGTCCGGCTGTCAACGTGAGTCCAGCAATTACCATCTGCTTTTGAACATCCATTATCCTGTAACATCCTTTGTTGTTTTATTATGTATCTGTAACTGTAAGAATAAACCTGAAGAAACCGTAAGTCAGATTGCGTATTAGTATTTTTGGTTCATATAGTCGTATATTAACATGGCGAGCCTTTTAACCAAGAAGAAATATACATAAAATTATTATTTCAATGAACTGGAAAAAGACACAGAAAAACAGAATTTATTACATTAGTGTATGTGTGACAATGATTGAGGACAAGATGTCCATGAGACCGGGTGCTGTAAGGGTTCACATGTTTTGATCCTGGTATGTTGGAGACCCTGTGGATCAGACATATGTAATGGCATAGGAGCCATTGGATATTCTCTGTTCATTGTTGGCACCTGATTTTAGCCAGAGAGCCCATGGTAGAATAAATACAGGCTGCAGCATCAATCATTTTTCTTAAGAAATTATATTCATATATTTTCATGGCTACTGAGCTCTGTAAACCATAAACCTCAGATTAATAAGATTGGACAACATTCCAATTGAAAACAAAGGTACGTTCATTTGAGCAGAGTTCTCAATAACTAGTTAACAATTGCAATAGTTTGTCTCTTATTTATTTGCTGTTACATCTGCATAATAAAACAGTATAGCTCTGAAGAATTTTCTGTATAATAATATTAAGTAAGAAAAATAGTCAGGATCAGTTACAGCCTGGTTCCTGTAGCTGAAGATTTACAGCAAATAAAGTGAAATTCCAAGTTGAGTATCTCTGCTGAGTTTATTTTTTTATGTTAAACACACAGTCTCTATATGGCATTTTAAAAACAGGAATAGGTTCCAGTTTAGGATGTTCCTTTAATGCTGCTGAAACACAAAATAGGAAAACTTGGCTTTAAACACTCCAGTCAAAAGTGATGAATATCAGCTCGCCAGCATTTATCTACAATTAGACATCACAGAATTTGGCAGCTTCACGCAGGTGAAGTTTTCCAAGAAATAGCTCCTGAGTCAATTTGGATGCTATTTTGGTAATTCGTGATCAAGACACTGCATGTGCTGCTTGGTTTAAATGCCCCCAGTACAAGACAAGGTTTGTATATTCTGTATTTACTATATTTCTAAAGCAAATTGTAATTGCATACTATCAGCTGCTCTTTACTAAATCTAGTATGGGAATTATTTGTAGATTTTACATTATTTTGTAACAGATACTTATTTTTACTGAACACTCTGGTTTACATATGGACCATAGAGGCCATATTTAGCCCTTTTTGTCAGAAGCACTGTTTTGAAAGTATGTATTTATGTTCCTATGTTTCTATGAAACTGGCCCACAGTGCATTTTGTAAATGCTTAGCCTTTTCACATGATATCAAGGATTGTGAATGTAGACTGGCCCTTGAGTACCTGTGCAGTTTTTGGTCAGATAAGTGATGTTTCTGACATAAGAGCAAAGGTAAAGATGGTTGTCCTCACGGAGCAAAGGTTAGCTGGAGGTGTGCTTGAAAAAAGCTATTTACTTAAAGGTATAGATTACGATGATACACACAGAAGATGAAATACCAACTTCAAGAACGTGATACTTACCGATGGCCCCACTGGCTCCATTAGCGGAGCCCTCAGGCACCTGACTGTAAGCATTATACATAGTCTTTAGAGTCAACCACGGAAAATCATCAGGCGTTTGGGGCTATATGGCCCATAGCATGAAACTAAAGGTGCAGACAGATTCATCATGTCCCCCTCTATAACTCAGTGAGAACTCACGGAGTGGGGAATAAGGTAGCCTAAAGGCTGGAATACTACCATAGCTGAGGTTAGTCGATATGTAACATATCACAGAGGAGCTATACCCTCGCACTTGCTCATTGAAACTAACAAGGACCTGCGAGTCCCACGAATGTCTGGGCCTGCGAGCCATCACGCTTGTATGACATCTGAAACTCTTCTAATGTGTACTCTTATATGTTATTGATTCATGAACGTACTTTACTCATAGAGACCTGCGAGTCTCACTGATGATCCTTCACAAAACTTGCATATAATAAAAAATATATATTTACAAAAAAAAGAAGATGAAATACTTTCTTATAATAATGTTATCATTGTTACCTATAGTGTACTACATTAGTATTTTGTACCTGCAGTTACATGTATTATTTAATAATCTGGCTGTTAGTATTTGATTGGCAAAATTCTAAATTGTAAACCACAAATGTTTCTTGTGCCCTCCCACTCCTCCCCCATGCTTGCCACTCCTAGATGTAAATCCCTTGGCCTAGATCCCCATACCATCTGCAAACAAGTTTCTTCAATTCTACTTGGCTCAACCAACCCAGGTTCCCTAAATGTATAGCATGCTCCTCCAGCTGTTTAAAATTCTCACTCAATTACATTGTCAGGGGTCAGGTCCTGGGTAAAAAAGTGCAGGAACTCACCCAAGACCCACTCCCCGCCCCCTTCCACCCGCCCCCCCCCCCCTCACACCACAAAAAAATGATACGCTTGTATGCAGGGGCTGAGTAAAGGCACGGGGCTGAGGAGGGGGACAGGAGCTCAGGCAGAGGGACAGGAGCTTAGGAGGGGTGGGGGGCATGGGCTGAGGAAGGGGACATGGGCTGAGGTAAGGGATGGGGGCTGAGGAAAGGGACAGGAACTGAGGGGCTGAGGAAAGGGACAGGAACTGAGGGGCTGAGGAAAGGGACAGGAACTGAGGGGCTGAGGAGGGGGACAGGGGCTGACGAAGTGGGCAGGGGCTGAGGAGGGGGGCATGGGCTGAGAAGAGGGATAGGGGCTGAGGAAGGGGGACAGGGGCTGAGGAAGGGGGATAGGGGCTGAGGAAAAGGGACAGGGGCTGAGGAAGAGGGACAGGGGCTGAGGAAGAGGGACAGGGGCTGAGGAAGAGGGACAGGGGCTGAGGAGGGGGACAGGGGCTGAGGAGGGGGACAGGGGCTGATGCTCGTATGCAGGGGCTGAGTAAGAGCACTGGGCTGAGTAAGGTGGACAGGGGCTGAGTAAGGTGGACAGGGGCTGAGTAAGGTGGACAGGGGCTGAGGAGGGGGACAGGGGCTAAGTAAGGTGACAGTGCTGTGGAAAAGGGACAGGAGCTTAGGAGGAGGGGGGCCATGGGTTGAGGAAGGGGCCATGGGCTGAGTAAGGTGGCAGGGCTGAGGAAGAGGGACAGGAGCTTAGGAGGAGGGGGGCCATGGGCTGAGGAAGGGGCCATGGGCTGAGGAGGGGGACAGAGGCTGAGGAGGGGGACAGAGGCTGAGGAGGGGGACAGAGGCTGAGGAGGGGGACAGAGGCTGAGGAGGGGGGGGGGGCATGGGCTGAGGAAGGGGCGCAGGGGCTGATGAAGGGAGCAGGGGCTGAGTAAGGGGACAGGGCTTGAGGAGGGGGACAGAGACTGAGGAAAGGGACAGGGACTGAGGAGGGGGTCAAGGACTGAGGAGGGAGACAGGGCTTGAGGAGGGGGGAAGGGACTGAGGAGGGAGACAGGGACTGAGTAAGGGGACAGGGCTTGAGGAGGGGGGCAGGGATTGAGGAGGGGGGCAGGGACTGAGGAGGGGGGCAGGCACTGAGTAAGGGGACATGACTTGAGGAGGGGGGCATGGACTGAGGAAAGGGACAGGGACTGAGGAGGGAGACAGGGACTGAGGAGGGAGACAGGGACTGAGGAGGGAGACAGGGCCTGAGGAGGGAGACAGGGACTGAGGAGGGAGACAGGGACTGAGGAGGGAGACAGGGCCTGAGGAGGGAGACAGGGACTGAGGAGGGAGACAGGGACTGAGGAGGGAGACAGGGACTGAGGAGGGAGACAGGGCCTTAAATAGGGGGACAGGGACTCGAGAAAGGGACTTAGGAGGGGGACAGGGACGGAGGAGGGAGACAGGGACTGAGGAGGGGGGCAGGAACTGAGATGGGGGGACAGGGAATGAGGAGGGGGGACAGGGAATGAGGAGGGGGGCAGGAACTGAGATGGGGGACAGGGCCTTAAATATGGGGACAGGGACTGAGGAGGGGGGACAGGGCCTTAAATAGGGGTACAGGGACTGAGGAGGGGGGACAGGGCCTTAAATAGGGGGACAGGGACTGAGGAGGGGGGACAGGGCCTTAAATAGGGGGACAGGGACTGAGGAGGGGGACAGGGACAGGCCTGAGGAAGGGGGACAGGGCCTGAGGAGGGAGACAGGGACTGAGGAGGGGTGGGACAGGATCTGGAACCTGCAGCCTGCAGTCAGTGGAGTAAGCCGGCCTCTCCTGATGAGGGGGAGGGGGCGTGACTTCCTCTGCTCCCCAGCGGTCCTGTGAGAAGAGCAGAGGAAGCCACGCCCCCTCCTACTGACATCATTAGGAGAGGCTGGACGACTCCACTGACTGCAGGGGGAGAGGTGAGTTTAAAAATCCCCAGTCCCCAGTCAGAGGCAGGGGGTTCGGATTTGTGCTCCCCCTGCTCTGGCAGCCGCTTGTGCCAGCCCTGGGTCCTGCAGGACTAGTAATGGGAACGGCGTTCCTGCTGTGGAAAAAGTGCAGGAACGCCGTTCCCACGCGTTCCTGCAGGACTCGAGCCCTGTACATTGTCATTCGCTCTATATTTTACTGATAGCTGCAACTCTCTGTTTACTTTTTTAGCCATCACTTCCAAATGTCCTCTGCTACCTTTTGTCTCAAATCCCCACTGTATCCTTTAGATTGTAAGCTCACGGCTATCTAGCTAAGCACTTTGTAAAAAATAGCTTAAATGGCTAGGTATCAGCTTACGGGCATGGCCCTCTCTACCTTTTGTATTTATCTGTGTATATTTTACATCCTCCACTAAGTGTACAGCGTTGTGGAATCTGTTGGCGCTTTATAAATACCAGTAATAAATAAATAAATAATAAATACATTTTATATTTTATTTTTTAATAATAATAATAATAATAAAAAGTCAGTTTTCCTTTAAAGGGGCACTGTCAGTTTGAGGGTTTTGATTGCAAATTAGTCCTTTGTTGTTGCTCTATTTCTCCATGGTATTTTTTATTTTTTTTTAGATAAGAAGATGTAGGGATTACTTTTTCTCATGGGGGACGTGATCTGTAGCTAATTGTTTCCAATGGGTGAAGTCTAACCAAAGCTCCATTTCAGTTGCTAAGCTAGTTTAACCACAATCCATGAGTCTTAATTAGCCCACAGAAGGCAAACTGTAGAATTCATGGGCAGAGGAGAACAAAATCCGGAGCAAGGAAGTAAAAACAATAAATATAAATAAAGGCATGTAGTAAACAGGGGAGAATAATCATTAAGATACAAGAGGCATAACGAAAGGAAAACTGAAAAAAAAAACACATGACAGAGCCGCTTTAGGTAGCCAAATTTTAATTAAAAACAGATTGTATAATTGAATTGTCACCAATGCATTAGAAAGAATATTGCTAATGGCTTGTAAATCCTTGTCTACAGGGATCTAACCATGCTTCAGTAATGACCGCCAGTACCTAAGTTTTGATTGTTGCATACCACCCAACTCCTGTATCGTGTGAATCGGGACCCGGTGGGAGGGTGGTAAAGGGGACAGACTAGTGATATGATCGCATCACTAGCTCCATCCCCATAGGAGCAGACCCCTCCCAGAAAAGGGCCTAGTCCACCTGAGTTATGGCCAGGTCAACATGGCGTGAATACACACCGGCTGCCTCGCCATTATTCAGGCCGAACACTGAGAGCAAGACATGCAGGAATCACTGTTTAATAACTATTTATTGTGCAAGCTTATGATGCGTTCGTGCTATGAATGTTGAGGACAAATTCCCTGGTATCCCCAAAAGAGGAACACCATGGAACTATGTCGGGACAGGACCCGAAAAATAGGTAATGTCCAGACAAATTCCGGACGGTCGGTAGTCATGTTGTTTTTCAATATTGGTTATCATTCCTAGGTGTTTGGGATACGATATGCGTGCATGCTCACTAATCTATCAGTCAAATCACTTTTTGCTGCTTGTGCCACAACTTGCTTGTCATCCATGAAACAAATGAACACATTGTACAATAGTAGATCGAAATTCACTATTTTAAAAATGAGTCATTAGAAAAAATGACAGGAAATTATGGGATACATGCAAGGGTGTAGGAGATCATGGGAAATGGAGGTGGATCTAATACTGATACTCATTTAATTGTGATGTTTGTCTTTGGTTTCTTACACTACATGACTCTTTCTGTTAACTTGGTGTCAGTGTAAGGTTTTGTAGTATAGGGATATGTTTGACGTTAGAGTTGGCGTTGATGCTAGAGTTGGCATTAGGGTTGGTGATACTGTTGATGATATGAGTAGAGTTGGTGTTAGTGTTGGAGTTTGTGTATGTGTAAAGGTTAGTATGTGTTATTGTTTGTATTAGGGTTAAGTTTGGTGTTAGGGTGGATGTTAGTGTTAGTGTTTCTGTTTGAGTTGGTGGTAATACAAGTGTTAGCAATAGGATTGGTGTTATACGTTGTGTTATGACTAAAATTGGTGTTAGTATTATTGAAGTAAATAAGGCATGTGAAACAACTGGTCCAAATCAAAAAGATTATTATTGAACAATCAAGCAGGATTACAAAACAAAGTGACAGAGTTTCAGCACTTTCAAAGTAATTCAGCTGGTGTGCACCACGATCAGATAAAACAGTGTCTTTATACGTTTTGAAGATGTCCCAGTGATGTGGTTGACCAATCCAAGTCTCTGCACGTTCTCCAACTCTGAGTTTCTTTATCTCGTCCTCGCAGTTCTTGGGTGGCTGATTTTAGCATTTGAGAGTAAATTTGTGCACGCAAACAGCATTGATGAACCAAGCAGAACAACTTTTGTTTCATATGGCTTTTAAGGATCAATTTGATATTAAGCACAGGGCAAGATATGGGAACAGGCAGTTAATGTTTTCTTTAACAGTATCAAGGTTTGTGTTTGGGTTAGTATTAGTACAATGGTTGGTGTTAGAGTTATTTTGATGCTCGGGTTGATGTTAGTGTTACTGTTAATGTTAAAGTAGGTGTTCATGTTAGTGTTAGGATGGTGTTATAGGTAGTGTTATGATTAGTGTTTGTGTTACAGTAAGGGTTGGTGTTAGTTTTACTGTTAATGTTAAAGTAGATGTTAATGTTAGGATTGGTGTTATAGGTAGTGTTATGATTAGTGTTGGTGTTACGGTAAGGGTTGGTGTTAGTGTTACTGTTAATGTTAAAGTAGGTGTTAATGTTAGGATGGTGTTATGATTAGTGTTTGTGTTGCCGTAAGGGTTGGTGTTAGTTTTACTGTTAATGTTAGAGTAGGTGTTAATGTTAGGGTTGGTGTTATAAGTAGTGTTATGATTAGTGTTGGTGTTACGGTAAGGGTTGGTGTTAGTGTTACTGTTACTGTTAGAGTAGGTGTTAATGTTAGTGTTAGGATGGTGTTATGATTAGTGTTTGTGTTACGGTAAGGGTTGGTGTCAGTTTTACTGTTAATGTTAGAGTAGGTGTTAATGTTAGGGTTGGTGTTATAGGTAGTGCTATGATTAGTGTTGGTGTTACGGTAAGGGTTGGTGTTAGTGTTACTGTTACTGTTAGAGTAGGTGTTAATGATAGTGTTAGGGTTGGTGTTAAAAGTAGTGTTATGATTAGTAGTGGTGTTACGGTAAGGGTTTGTGTTAGTGCCTGTGTTAATGTTGGTGTGGCAGCACAGGGTCATACATAGGCATACACTCTTTAATTTCCCTCACTTCATTTTACACTTTCTATGTCCCCTGCGATCTCCATGCTCCTCACATTCCTCGAACATGATTCAATATTTTCATGCCCCTGTAATCATGATTCATTTTCCTAACCAGACCTGTGCATACTTCCATCCCCACCAAGGCATGTGCATATATGTCTCTGAGTCCCCAGGTAGCAGAGTGTCCATTAAGCGAGTACCATTGCACTAATTATTATGCTCTTTAAGTAACTATTGAATATCAATAAAAAGGAAGTCACAGACCACATACAAAGTAAAATAAGGAGATGGTCATTATTGGGCTGCAGAGGAGCAATCAGGCCTATTGTTTTAATCCCCGGGGTTAGTGCTTTGCTTCAGTACTCAGGGACTTTGCGTTGTCAACAGCGTTACACCAAGAAACCCAGGGAAGAGAAATATTTCCAGCGAGCATGCCTGTAAAAGCATTCCCAGTGCAATCATAATATCAACTCTATCCAAGTCTGCAGTCAAGCAGTGCTCTCTCCAAGTTATTTACACTGTACACACTTAGTCTAGGGTACACCATCATAGAAAAAAAAAAATACTGAGTTTCTCTGAGAAATGGCATACAGAGCTCAGAAAATTGAAGCAATTCACATTAAAAATCCCATTACATGTCAAATATTGCCTGTGTTCCCCAAGTATTGTAGGTCTCCATTCAGTCAGACTAAAAACATCATATATTTGTCTGAAACCAAAGACAAGCATTACCTTCCCTACTTCAACAGAAAATACAGTGCAACAGTGAATTCGCAATGGGCACCCTAATTAAACTTTTTTGTATTATTTTGGTATATAATATATGATGTTCATGTACAGCATCACTAAATTAATCGTACAGCTGAAAAATGGATCACCGAGCCTTGCCATGTACATCATTTGGGTTTCTGAATAAAAAGTTTAAGAATCACTGGTATAATAAATTTGATACTAAATGACACTGTTATTGGGATTATGTTATGATTTAGTTTATTTATACATATTTACATGATTATACAAGATATTTGCATATAATTAGGTCTGGTTCTAGTTGCTAGCTCAAAGATATATTATCTAGATATTAACTGCCATCCACACCACAACACCCACTAACGTACCCACATTACGATCTTATGACGTTCCTCACATTCATCACCCATATCCTAAATACGTGATATATAGTACATGCAGTATCCCATAGCATTGAAAGTCCACATGGCACTCATATAAAAAGTAAACACATAAGGTCTAACTCACTCATTATATTACGCATCAAACCAAAACCTTGACATCGCCATCACACATAATTAACACCGAGCATTCAAATGGGAAGCTAAAATATAGAGTAATGACATACTCTTACATGCCATAGATCATATAATTTTTAGAAATAAATACAGATATAAAACAGTACACTCTCTTTTCAATATGAAAAACAATACACACATTACACAAGCCTCCCTGTACTGTAGTTACAACTGTGTTTTTCACAACATGATGCTCCAGTAACCCCTTGGTAGAATGAAGGCCAAGTAGAGCTGGTAGTGGTCCCTCTCCTGTAAAATCATTGTGCCATAACTGTCTTACGTTTTGCCCTCTGCCCATTTATGTATATGAAAGTCCTCTGGGATGGGATAAACGGTCACAGAGGAGATTACATTTATGTATATAGATATGATAGGCAGTGATTTTTTTTTTTAGGCAGATACAAAACGGTGTTGCCTGAGGAGTAAATCTAGGTGACAGATGCCAGTTCTTGGGTGTGCTGAACCCTGCTCTAAGGACATATGTCCCGGGATAGAAATAAAAAAAAGGACTGAAGAAGTGTTACATATTGGCATATGTGTAAAAAGCAATCAGAGGATTGCAATACAATTCATTGTTCTTCAATAATATTCACATTTTGATTGTCCATAGTGAACAATATAAGTGCTTACTATTAAGGTATAAAAATGACACTGCTAAGCCTGCAACGCTTCCTAACTTCAGATTTTTATATTAATCTTTGAAAAAAAAGTTGTTGTTTTTTCAGATTACTATATTTTTTGTTATTTATAGAGTTGCATGTTCTATGGTACTTTCAAATGGGTATATAAGCAAATCAGGAGAAGTATGTGTAATAAACAGGTTGAGGTGAGAAAGTTTTAATGAGAGAAGTAAATTAAATTAACTTAGAGGTTTATTCAGTGGTGG
The DNA here is from genome assembly GCF_036172605.1 of Pelobates fuscus. Taxonomy (NCBI): domain Eukaryota; kingdom Metazoa; phylum Chordata; class Amphibia; order Anura; family Pelobatidae; genus Pelobates; species Pelobates fuscus. Next base: position 115,495,611 of record NC_086323.1, read on the forward strand.
GACAAGATTTTCTCCAACAACTTGTACAGGACCACCTGAGGAGGTAGCTGTTAATTTCACGTGACCAGCATTAATAGTGGTGGTTGGAAAGCCATGGAGAAAGGTTGTTATTAAAAAAAGATGAGGTTTCCTTTAGGGTTGGATATTTTTAAAGAGGAGAAACCGTAATGGGCAGGGGATCTGGATGACATATGCAGTGTTGGAGGAGAAGCAGTAACCCAACATTGTTGCTAAGTCTGTGCGAGTGAGCCAGTTATATACCATCACAGTATAGTGATGATGGACTAGTAGTGTCAGAGGGAGAAAGCCAGATTTCATTGGGAGTGGGTGAGAATTGGAAGTGTATTGAGGAAGAACACTTGACTTCAGAGAAAAGATGGTGTGAAATGTAGGTAGTGTGAATGATAGCTTTATGTTTTTCTAAGTGTTGCATAGGAGTAATATTATACCACCAGCATGTTTATATGGAGTTTATTTGTGTATCGCTTATTCAAAGTATTGAAAGTGGCCTTAGCTAGCCCATGCTGTACGCGTGTCTCCCTATAGTCTCAGGTCCATCAGGGCAGTTCTGAATCCAGTTCATTGTCCCAAGTTTGCTCTCTTTTGGTCCCTATCTGGGAACCAGTCTCCAGTGATTATAAAATATTTTCATCTATAACAAGTTAAAACTCTTTTGAGACAATCCCGACTGTGTGGAACACTAGAGGGCAAAAGTATTCAAATAGAGTATCTACTACTGTTATAGTGTACTACAATTCCCATAAATATTTGGCAGATACATAGGTGTTCAGAGCTAACAAGCCTCTATGAGGTATTAGGATTTAGTAGTCAGGCTGTTGGCTATTTGTTATTCTTATGCTCGTATGAGATTTATTTACTGAACAGTTACAGTTTTTTTTTAACTAAACGAATAATTGTGGAGAATTGCCAAGCGTATTTTTAAAATGAAAACAATCAAATTTAAAATATTTTCCAACTAAGTCATTGTTGGGAAAAAAGTTGGTTGTGAGTTGTTGTTATTATCAACAGCCAGTATTAAAATTACAAATAAGTTTGCAACCTTGTCACTATATTTTAACAGCCTGTTGCTACTGACATCTACCGCTAATGGCGATCACCTCCCGACGATTCCAAAAGTGGTTGTAAAAATAAATTACCATAGCAACAACAACATAACCCAGAACAAAAGTGAACCCTTTCGGTGCTGCAATGGACAGAAACTTACTGATCAGTATGCATAGCAGTGTGAAAAAAGGCAGAACAAACATAAGGAACAATTATACATAGTGCTACTCTACAGAAATATATTTAGAAAAGTGTGCAAATCTACTGGCTCATATTTGGCTCATGTCCATCCAGGTTTCTTTGTTGTTCTTTTGTACCAGGATGTACCATATCAACATGTCTCATAAGAGCAGATTCCCTATAGCTCAGAATTAAAATTCTGGTCCACTTGTGTCTGATCAGATGCTGAGTGACGTTTACAGCATTCTAACATTTCTTTTGTGAAGAGAAATCTAGTGAGAAAAGACCATGTATACCTTTCATACACAAAAATCTAGGAATCAGAGCCATATGATCTGCATATGTATCATTACTATAGCATGCCTTCCAGACATATCGATTTCAGAGGAACAGTCCCTATTTTCGGGTTCTGTCCCGTCTTAGATCTCTACCTATTGTACAGCACTACGGAATTTGTTGGTGCTTTATAAATAATAATTGAATAAACATTCCAAACAATTCAATTATATTGGGAAATTTTCCAAGTGCTTTGTCTACAGAGGTCATCATTAAAGTCTATGGGAATATTTGTAGATAAATCATTTGCAAATTTTTCTGACAGTATTGAAACATTTGAAAAAACATACTAAATTGAGGCTTGAGTTTCCTGGTGTACCAATTCTCTGGATGCTGGAGTTGGGAGGTATGTTGCCTTTATGTATACAGGGTGACCCAAAAATCAGAGTAGGGTTTGAGGAGTCAATAATGTTTCTATTAATGAACCGATTTTGGTCAAGTACACCTACACACTCACATATCCCCACAAGAAGTAACTGGGAGCTAAAAGGTCAGGCAATTGTTGTGGTCAATTAATCTGGAAATTTCTTGTAAGTTTCTTGCATCAAAATAATGGACCTGCCATTTTGAAAATAAAATGTCACTATTTTTCCTTGTTGTTCCTTCGTGAAATTACCCATGATGAATCTCCAAAGACCCAGTTATAATATGTACCTGCAACAACAAAAAATTGAACTACTAACAAATATGCTATTTACCTGTCAAATTCTCCTCTGAAATTTGGCCCACCCTGTAGAATATATCCCATAATTTATAAAAAATTATTTTACATTATTGTGACCTATTTGTGTAAATATTGCTGCTTACCCTCATATAGGTTTATATTAAGCAGGAATATATTACTTTATTTGGAAACTATGCAGAGGTAAATAGCTGAAATGGAGATGAGTGCCAAGACAGAAGCAGGAATCAAGGAAGTGAAAGATGTATATAATAATGCAGAGATAAAGTAGTTCTGTCACTTTTGTTTTTTTTTCATGGTTTGCAAAGTCCCAGAAGGTGACATTTTCACTTGGGGTGCAGCAACTCGGGGGAGAAGTGAACAGGAGTTGTACCTAACCTGCTGTCTGTGCCATTGTGCTCTGCTATCCTAATTGACACTAAGAAGACTCACCACTTCACTGGGAAGATCTTCAGGTCTTGGAGCTTCATCTGTCAGGGCCTAAGTCATTATTATCATCAGCTTTAGAGTCCTTGAATTAGGTGCAGGCAATGTACATATAAAATGGATACGTGGGAGCAGATTAAAACAGAATATAATGAAGGCACCAGCTAGAATGTGACAGGAGGCTAGGTCATGTACAATCCAGGTCAGCAACAGCTTCACCCAGGAGCAAGCTGAAACATATTAGCGTAATCAGACATAGACCAGATCAGTAACAGGTAATTTTTAGAAACAGGCTATAGACTGGAGATGTAATCAATAGCAATCAATTTACTCTAAAATGTTGAAACAGGCTAGGAAAAGTCATAAATCTAGAATCACTAAGAACCTCACTGAACCTAATTTTCTTGATAGAATGTGGTCAAGTTTCCATAGGTAGTACCTTGCAATCTAAGAAAACTGCATGCAGCATGATAGCTTCTTGTTTGGCACCAATGCAACATTAAATCAAGCTGCAGTCTTGTGTACAGGGAAGGCAGTATGAACATCAAACAATATGGTTTCAGATACTTCACTACTCCTGTGAGGCATACCAACACACATGTTGTAAGTGAAGAAGTCTGGAACCTGGCTTCATTCTGATGACCAGACTGAAGATGCTTTCTTGTTCTAGGCCTCATCACTGGTGTGTAGGTGCTGTAGATTTGAACAGAAAGGAGATGATAAGTTGTTACAGTAGTTCCAATTTCTCACCACAAACACAATACTGCTGCCTTCCACTGGAACATCAGTAATGTGTTCTACACAGGAAAGTGCACAGAAGAGCCTCCAGCAAGATCTTACTCCTTGCTACATATTCCAAAAGTCTGACTATGAAGCAGAGAAGAGTGATAGAGGAGTCATTAGTTGGGTGGGAATAAAGGCACAAAAGGGAAGATTACAGATGCAGGGGTGTGGAATATGGAAATAAATATATAGGGGGATACAGTAGTGTGCTGAAACATGGAGGCCAGAAAATCCAATATAAAAATAAAATTGTGTTCAGAATCCCACACATGTGCAAAACATATACTTACCTGCAAGCTCACTCTACACACCTGGCATCTACATGTGTAGACACTTCACAGTAACATACATATCTGACGCAGATTACTATTTCTATCCCCATAATGAAAAACCTCTGACCATGAACTAAAATGTTCAAATTAAGAGACGAAGCAGATAAACAAATATATATACATGAGTTGGTGAGAAAGAAATTGTGTTTTAGTTTTAAGAATACCAAGGCATATACCAAAATAAAAGCGGAACATAAAGATAAAAGAAGAGTAAAAGTGGTAAAAAAAAAAAAAAAGAAAGGGAACGAGAGGGAAGGGGAAATGTTGTGATGTGATTATAGTAGATTTCCTAGATGATGGGTACACATCAAAATCACCACGCCTCTTGACTTGTGTCTCTGCCTCTCTGCTATTTCCAACAGAATGGCTGCTCATTTTCTTAAACTTAACCTGTCCAAAACAGAACTTCTGGTCTTCCCTCCCCCAAGTGTTGCTACTCCCTTGTCTGTCTCCCTCCAAGTCAATGATACTACCATCAGCGCTACCTCGCAGGCTCGCTGCCTAGGTGTTCTCTTTGACTCCGACCTCTCCTTCACCCCTCATATCCAATAAATAGCCAAATCCTACCGATTTCATCTCAAAAACATAGCACACATCCGCCCCTATTTAATGCATGATACGGCTAAGGTGCTTGTCCATGCTGCTGTCCTCTCTAGCCTTGACTACTGTAATCCGCTTCTCAGTGGTCTTACGTGTTTCCAATTTGTCCCGTTACAATCTATATTGAATGTGGCAATGGGGCTCATCTTCCTATCTGCCCACACCTCCCTCACCTCATTCTGCTGTCAGTCCCTGTATTGGATTCCCATAAGATATAGGGTATAATTTAAAATCCTGGCACTTGCTTACAAATCTCTACACAATGCTGCTCCGACATACCTATCATCACTAATACACAAATATATCCCGTCTAGGCCTCTACCAAAAACCTATGTCTAACCTCTGTTCATACTCCTACCTCTGATGCTTGCCTTAAAGACTTTTCTAGGGCTGCACCATTCCAATGATAGCCGCAAAGTTGCCAACAAGAGTTCGTGGGGGTCTTGCTTATTCTATTAGGTTGGACAGGAGTTGTGTACTAACTAAAAAGTATTTAATAAAGTTGCCCCTGTGACAGCACACAGACAGAGGCCTTGGTGGCTGCCTCATAAATATCCTCCCATGAACCGCACTCCGAAGTTTTCTCAAGATCCTTCTCCAATTGTTCAATGTAACTCAGTAGGCCCCAGGCACAGAGCCTGGCACAGCTAAAAATCAAAATCAAAGAAACAAGGTTTTTCTGGTAAATCTATTCCAGTCCCAGATGTCTAAAGAGGTTAGAATTGCAGGACGCTGAAACTGTATATTTATGAAACAATATGCCAGTTTCATTAAAAACCACTGCTAAGTACAAGTGCATCATACTTGTAGAATTGAAAAGCATATGAATGCAGGGTTTATTAGTCTCAAATGCCTGCTTACAATTTACCAGTACATTATGAAACCCATGCAAAAATAAAAGTTTACACTAAGCAGCCATTTGTATGGCCGTTGCTTTTAGCCGACACTGTCCATGTCTAGAAGTACCAAACACAAAACTGATTATAAATCTGTGAATCTGCATTCTAAGCAACTTGCATGGGCACTCCTTTTCTCTCCACAAGTACAACTTTGGTAACAGAGTGACGCAGTGCTTTAAGTTCAGGAGAGGTCTGAGAAACCTCTGTGATGGCATCCAGGGTACAACATCACTTTAAATGCCAGCATACTTCCTGGAATACTAGCAAAATCAGATCAGTAATATTAATGCTCTGCTATACTCGTTCAGCAGCTGCTCAGAATATTAATTTTACCATTTGGTACAAAAGCTGCACTGCACCAAAATGGAGGTATTTTAACAAAATAAAAACCGTCCTGGTCTCTAGATGATAGATTCAGTAAATTGCAACTATAATTGTTCTCAGTATGGTAGGGTCTGGCTCCCACTAGCCTCAGCCTGCAGGAGATTGTAGTTGGAGTCCACTGCATCTGTTTAGTTAGGGTCATGCTTAGGGTTATAGGAGTAGGTTAGGAATATTAAGTTGTATATTAAGAATTAGCATTATTGGATCTGCATATTTGCCAAGGGTCCTGTCTAGATTCTAGGACCCATGTCCCACCATCCTGTTTCTGGCAAAAGCAAAGTGCTCTGTATGTGGACAACTCTACATGCAGCTTGCCATCCTGGTATGCATGTATGCTGATATGACTCCTTTACAGCCAGGCTCGTCACAAGAAGCATGTATCATGGGCACACCTCTGAACTGGCTGCACCTGGTGTGCTTCTCCCATCCCAGGGCCATGCTTTTAAGGGAGATAATTGTGGGAGTTCTACCACTTGAAGAGCTGGGGGTCTACCTTTTTAAAACACTGCTGTATTCGATAGTAGATAATATGACCCAGATCGACTAAATGATGCAAACCATTTGCTAGTATCTCAGCTGTCCCCTCCATTGAGTCATTTTAACCTGTGTACAGTAACAGATAGAAAATAATGATTATAATACTTTGTGTCTGTGATTAACTTCAACAAAAACAGCTGCATCATCTTCATTGCTTCTTCGTGATCGATATACATGCCATCCCCACTTTTTTGCCCATGCCTTATACATTGGCCTCATGCTTTCATTCTTCTACATTGTGACCTTTTATATACTTTCCAGTAAACCTAGTCTGACAAATAAAGAGCCGCTCCAGGAAAAAATCTAAACAAAACAACAAGCTGGCACATGATTATTCCCAGAGCTCATTTTAATGCAGGCCCTCTAGTTGTGCCACATAATGTGATGATCAAGCTATTAACCTTACTCCTCGCCTCATCAGATAGTGGTCCATCTCCTAAGGCCCTATCTCTGCTATAGCCACTTTTGCTATTACTTTCCCAGTGAAGTGGTGAGTCATCCTGGTGTCACCTGGGATAGCAGAGCACAACGACACAGACTGAATCTATCCAGCCTGCCCTCATGCAGAAGAAGAGAAACATCTGATACCTTTGCTGGGCTTATAAAGCTGCAGCTGAGGTAAATATATTACGCACCCAGCGTTGTGCATCTTACAGCAGTAAAAATGGAAGCATGACACATACCATAGCTATCGTATGTAATAATCTGGCCAGATTTGGAAGCTAAACCGTGATCTATAAAAACAAATATATTTGTTAAATGTATTTAAACAGGAAATAGTGACGTTGTGTTATTACGTTATGTAGTAAAAAACAAAAACAAAATGGAAAATATATTTTTCCTTACCAATATTATTTATTCCTAGCTGTGATCAATGGTAACATTACTCTACTAAATCTACTGTATCTATAACTCTGTATTATTTATACTGCATCTATAACTATATATATATATGGCAAAAGTCCCTGCACACAGGCTCATATGGTGCAAATGCTGGCCAGGTTATCCAAATTGGTATAGGAGAAAGCTGCACTCAGGGTCTTCTTTTGTAAAAATTCTGAGTCTTTATTGGATATGCATTAAAAATCAACGTTTCAAAAAATCAACGTTTCAGTCCTGCTTTGAGGACTTTCTTTTTTTTAAAAATTCTTTATTTTTTATTGTGCAGGTAGGTACATAGCATTTCCATACGCCACAACAGCGTTCATATTGATATGCATACAGACGTATTCATGGCGGTAATACGTGCACATTTTTGTAACAGTCAAGTTTTAGAGAGTCAAAATAGTCAATAAGAAATTTTAGTTTTAACAGTCGAGTTATTGAAGAGTCAAAATCAACAATGGGAATTTTTAGCTTTAGTCTTGTTTCTATTAAGCAAACCGTTTTTTGTGATTGTCTCACTAAAGGTACTATATCTGCTTACATCCTAGCTGTTCTTCTCTTGAATGATTGCGCATAACAGTCGCTGAATCTTAGCTTTTGAGAGGGAATATCAACCGTGGGTAAACATAGCCTAATTCCATTCTAATAACCAGACTAATAACCAGAAGTATAATGGTTTGGCACCTAGCATGCCATATTAAAAGCATGAGGCTTTGAGGACTTTCATCAGGATCAAACACCTGATCCTGTTGAAAGTCCTTAAAACAGGACTGAAACCTTGATTTTTAATGCATATCCAATAAAGACTCGGAATTTTTACAAAAGAAGACCGTGAGTGCAGCTTTCTCCTATACATATATATATATATAAACACACACACACACACACTATTTACTACAACCAATGCCTATTTACCCCCTGACACCCAAAAAGGACTGAAGTAGCTCAGAATGTATTGAATACTACCCCTAAAAGTTCAATTGTTGACGTGCTTGTAGCTTCTAATGTTCCTATATATAAGACTTTAAAGTAATATTCTAATATTTTGTTGTACCATATCCAAAACACATTTAACCCACCTTATGATGTCCTGTGACTGTATGAGGAAAAAGTAAGAGGTGCTTGCCAGGGCCCAATGAGCATGCCTCCACCAAGCCTCGGAGAGTTTCAGTATGTAATGTAGCTGTGGAGGAATAACCAGAACTCAAAGCCTAAAATGGCTGTACAAGGACCTGTGCTCAATTCACAAGGTTAAGTCAAGAAATAACAATGCTGATTTATGTATGCAAATCATAACTACTTTTAATTGCTTTTGAAATATGTATGGAAAAACAAACAAACATATCCTTTATCTCTAGTAATATAAGCCAATCGTCTTAGGAACCAATTTCCTAGTTGAGAGGTTTGAAGGTTGTTCACAAATTGCTTGATACAATGAAGGTTGGGTATTGGTCTCTATTTTTCTTCTTATGTATGAATCATTGAGAAACGAAATGCACATTCCATTTCTTGAGAGAGTACTCCCTATTATATTACATAAAAGCATGAAAAAGATATGTGTATATTTTGTATCAAGGATCAGTCTATACACTATACACTATAAGAGAGCGCATAGGTAATATAAGGTATACAATACAAAAGCAGCTAGATACTATAGAACCTTCCCAAGTTCCTAAAAACAGAAAGTACAAAAAGAAAAGTTTCAGCACTTAGGCAATCTTCCCCTTTTAAAATATATTGGGAAAAAAGTATAACCAATAAAATTACTGAATAGTGAGAGCCCCAAAATAAGAAATAGTTTTAAAAGGATATATTCCAAGATTGCAGGGGGTATGGTATAGATGACATAAAGTTCCTTAGTGTTACTAATTGGTTCCAATGTCCAGTCCAGGGGAAACTATGTAGCCACCTTTAAGACAGGAAAGAAACAGATATAGTGTAACACTGTTTATTAAAAAAAAACCTATGGAATCCCTTTGTAGAACTCTTACACAAAATAGTGGTGGTACTTATCGCTAAGGACCACAAACAGGCATAAGTGCAGTGCAGAATGAAGGTGATGGCAGAGTTACCACTCAGTTGGTGTGATGTTGCGATTTGCTTCCATGCACTAGAGACGACTCGGACCTCGCACACCTCGGGAGGATGCCATCCTTCAGTCTCGTTGTACTGGCTTCCTAGCCTTCAGGGTTTGAAAATGCAGGCAAAGCAACGATCCAAGCATTTCACCCGTTATACTAGGCTTTCTCAAGATAGGATGCGAAGGCGGAAATCTTGCTCTTAAAAGCACTTCACATGTAAAAGTCCAGACAAATGAAAGTTCATAAAATCAATGCTTGCAGTGTCATCCTTACACAGAGAAAATATTAAAATCACATATGTTCATTGAAAATGTGAATAATTCTTACGTTTATGGTTTTTCATCTATTACCTTTCATTTATCATTAACATACTTTTTGTCCTATTTTACAGATAGGCCTATTTTAACATTTTTTCTTATGCAACTTTTTTTTCTTCATATTCTGTATTGCACTGATCTCATGAATTGACACTATAAGTAACTTCTGTAACTATTTGAGTTATCATAGACATTAGAGGTGAAGAGAAGCATCATATTACATAAAAAATATATATAGGTAGCATTATTACGAATCAACCTCTATTTATCACGATTATCACAAGAACAAATTATGTCTTTTTGTTTTTAACAATTATGATACTATAAAATATTTATACTTGTATGTACCTTTAGCAAACTTTTTTATATGAACATATGTGATTTTAATATTTTTTCTGTGTAAGGATGACACTGCAAACATTGATTTTATGAACTTTCTTTTGTCTGGACTTTTACATGTGAAGTGCCTTTAAGAGCACCGATAATTTCAGTTATGCGAAAAGGGTATATATTTGCGAGATTTCCGCCGTATCATCCTATCTTGAGAAAGCCCGGTATAATGGGTGAAACGCATGGATCGTTGCTTTGGCGGTATTTTCAAACTCTGAAGGCTAGGAAGCCAGTACAACGAGACTGAAGGGATGGCATCCTCCCGAGGTGTGCGAGGTCCGAGTCGTCTCTAGTGCATGGAAGCAACTCGCAACATCACACCAAAGGAGTGGTAACTCTGCCATCACCTTCATTCTGCACTGCACTTATGCCTGTTTGTGGTCTTTAGTGATAAGTACCACCACATAGCAGGGCTTAGCTCAGTGATGCTATCAAAAGCTGGCTCCAGAGGAGGCTGAGACGGGTATCCAGCGAAACACAGGAAAGTTTTCAAACCATACCAAAATGGTTTAACTATGCCAGGGCACTTATGGCACCATAATTAATACAGCAGGGTGCAGTGTTAATGACATCAGAGTGCTCCTTTAAGTATAACATCCTCACACAAAGTTTATGGAAAATCAGTTACAGAGTTACGCCACTAAAAAAAGACTTGCGTCCAGCAGGTTCAGCCTTTCTCACATCAGTTTTTGCTGTTAATAAAATAGAAGGCACAAGAAACAAGTTTGAATCAGTTTCCAATTTTGCAACAATCATATCATATCCCTAAATATTGTGTTCTCTAAAGAAGTCATCCTTTCCTCATTTAAAAATCAGTACAGACTCAGATAAAAACAACCTCTTTATGCAGAGAATTTCACATCTTTATTGTTTTTACTGTAAAAAGCCATTTCTTTTGCCTTAGACAAAATCTCCTTTCTTCCACTCTAAATGTGTGTCCTATGTAAAGACCTGTTTATGAATAGAGTTCTATCTAGACACTAAATACATTTGTATAATCATATCATATTCTCTCTGACGCAAAGGTTTTCTTACCTAAACAGAGTTACATTTGTGAACCTATCACCTTAACTAAAATTTTCAATTCTCCTTATTAATTTTGTAGCATGTCTATGCACTTTATTTAGTGCCATAATATCCTTCTTTAAAACAGGTATTCAAGGTTTGGTCTTACCAGTGATTTATAAAGAGGCAAAATTATATTTTTGTCATATGAATGAAAGCCCCTTTTCTGCATGCCTTACTGGCCTGAGCAGCTACTGGTTGTAGTAGTTATGGCATTAGAGTGTTCCTTTAAACAATTCCCAAATCCTCCTCATGTTTTGTTTTCAATAATTCACTACAATTTATGGTGTAAGTTTGCTGTGCACAATTCACCGTGAAATGCATAACTTTGCATTTAACTACATTAATTGAATCTGCCATTTAAGTGCCAATTTCCTTAACCTATTTAAATCCTTCTGTTCACATTGTATTACCTCACCTAGTTTTCACATGACTTTCAATGCCTCTTCCAAAATCATGTACAAATAGGTGGAACATAACCAGAACAGAACCGTGAGGTACACCACTTACCACTTTTGTCCAGCCTGAAAATGTACCAATAATGACAACTATCTGTACTCTTAATACCAGATAAACTTTAACAGAACAAGTACTAGCAATGGAATCTAGCCGTGGGATTTGAGACTAAACAAAGTCACGGTTATTCACTAAACTGAGAATTGTCAGGAATTCATCGTGAATTTCAAATAATAGACTGAAAGGGCCAAACTGGAGCTGGAGATGTTTTTCTAGGTTAGGTATTTTGGCCTGAAATTTTAAATTAATTTTGAATTTCCAACAATTCTCTCTTTAGTAAATAACCGTGAAAGTGAATTCAAAGTGAATTGTAATTTTTAGACCAAAATGATCGAACTGTAAGCATAGATGGCTTGGGAAATTTTCTCTATTTTAATTTGAAATTTCTCTCTTAAATTTGAAATTCTATGACTTCACTTTGAATGCCCCACAATTCTTACATTATTAAATAACCCTATCAGGGTTACTAAATGTTAACCCAAAATAGCCAAACTGGAAGTACAGTTTACTTGACCTAAAATTTAGGTTTAGTTAACCTAAAATTTGAAATCCAATTTGAATTCAATTCCCAACAATTCTCACTTTGTAAATAACCCTATGAGTGTGTTTCTCCAAATGTATTTTATGCTGACTGTACTGTGTGCTAAAACCCATGACTGATGTTGAATAAATGCTAATCTTTCTGTTATAAAGTTTTTTCTTGCCCACATCATTCATTGAAGATTAACCCCTTGAGGACCAAACTTCTGGAATAAAAGGGAATCATGACATGTCACACACGTCATGTGTCCTTAAGGGGTTAAAGCCTCAAGTTAATATTGGTGGATAAAATGTTCAAATTATTCAATATTTTTGGATAATCTTTTTTTTTATTTTCAATATATTAAAATATCAAAATAGATATCATATAAAAATATATAGAAAAATATTGAAATATTACAATATTTAAGTATTTTTCATAATATTAAATAATTTTAAAATTGTATCCAAAAGTATAAAATTATTTGAAAAGCTCATCTAACAATATTAAATTGAGTTAATAAGTCTTTATTGACCCTGTGACTGTAAAAGGATACCTTTTTTTAATTAGCACATTTTAAATTATGAATTCTCAGGAATTTCAGCTAGGATATACTGTATTTTCTTGAATTTAATGCACACATACATTTTGAAAACCTTGCAAAAAATATTTTTGCTGGCGAATAGAATATTCATTCGGTTTGCGACAAAGATGCGAGGTACAGCTTTACTGTACACAGAAACCAAGTCTCGCATGAGAATGCGAATTTCGCCCTGGCAAATATGCACTGTATTCCCATCGTATCTCAGAGCAGTCGTTGTCGAAGTAGGTCGTTTAGAGAGGACAAACAAGATAAACAAGAGTACATAAGTGCAATTTGTCTATATTGCACTGTGCTTTCCTTTTTGTTAGTACTGAAATCATACTTGAATCTAATGTGCCATTGAATTTAGTGCGCATTCAAATTTTGGAGACTTTATTTTACCAATAAAGGTGCGCATTAGATTTGAGTAAATACGGTATGTGGATTGTTTAATTATACAATGCATTGCAATACCAAAATGGAAGTATTTCAGAAGCTATGAACCTCTATCTTGCATAGAAAGTCTGTAAGGTTCTTAACTGTTTATCCTACTCTTATCCTTGTACTGGAGAATGCATGAAACGTGACCATGGTCTAGAACGGTTTTCAGGAATGGTGAAAGCAAGGAATGCTCTGGAAACTCATTAGGGCATATATGAAGGCTTCTGTAGTTGCTTTTAAAATGGTAAGATATATTGATTTAACCAGGCAACCTTATATAATGTAGACTGGTATTAAACTCACATGCAGTAATCCTGTTGGATGAATAGTGATGTCGCGAACACAAAATTGACTTCAATGGGCAGGCGAATTTTAAAACCCACAGGGACTCTTTCTGGCCACAAAAGTGATGGAAAAGTTGTTTCAAGGGGACTAACACCTGGACTGTGGCATGCCGAAGGGGGATCCATGGCAAAACTCCCATGGAAAATTACACAGTTGATGCAGTCAGGTTTTAATCCATAAAGGGCATAAATCACCTAACATTCCTAAATCACAATGGATATGGATTGACACCTGACATATTGACACCTCGACATATGGATTGACACCTGTCCTCAGAGACCCTGATACACACTGACACAGAGCAGAATAGGGACTGTTCCCCCTACATAGGGTCACTTGGCAGATATGGATTGACACCTATCCTCAGGGACCCTGATACACACTGACACAGAGCAGAATAGGGACCTTTTCCTCCTACATAGGGTCACTTGGCAGATATGGATTGACACCTATCCTAAGGATCCCTGATACACACTGACACAGAGCAGAATAGGGACTGTTCCCCCTACATAGGGTCACTTGGCAGATATGGATTGACACCTGTCCTCATGGACCCTGATACACACTGACACAGAGCAGAATAGGGACTGTTCCCCCTACATAGGGTCACTTGGCAGATTTGGATTGACACCTGTCCTCAGGGATCCTGATACACACTGACACAGAGCAGAATAGGGACTGTTCCTCCTACATAGGGTCACTTGGCAGATATGGATTGACATCTATCCTAAGGATCCCTGATACACACTGACACAGAGCAGAATAGGGACTGTTCCCCCTACATAGGGTCACTTGGCAGATATGGATTGACACCTGTCCTCAGGGACCCTGATACACACTAACACAGAGCAGAATAGGCACTGTTCCCCCTACATAGGGTCACTTGACAGATATGGATTGACACCTGTCCTCAGAGACCCTGATACACACTGACACAGGGCAGAATGGGGACTGTTCCTTCTACATAGAGTCACTTGGCAGGTATGGATTGACACCTGTCCTCAGGGACCCTGATACACACTGACACAGAGCAGAATAGGGACTGTTCCCCCTACATAGGGTCACTTGGCAGATATGGATTGACACTGTCCACAAGGACAAGCTGCACGGGAGGCAAGCGCATGGGAGGCAAGCGCATGCTCCATGTGAACATGCTCAAGCCATACCACGAGCGCACGGAAGAGGTAACCGCGATCTGTGCACCTGCCACTGAAGATTATGATAATTTGCCACTCCCAGATCTCCTAGACCAAGAGGGCCAGAGCGGAGACCTGGGAGAAGTACAGTTAGGAGAACGGTTAGACCCCCAGGAGCGAACCCAGGTCCAAAGACTAATCCAGGACAAGGGGGCCACGTTTTCCAACCTACCTGGGTACACTCCGTTAACCACTCACAAAGTTGAAACCCTAGACCAGACCCCCCTTCGCCAAACCGCCTATCGCATACCCGAAGCAGTTAAAGAAAATATGCGGAAAGAAATTGAGGAAATGATGCAGTTAGGGGTGATAGAACACTCTGACAGCCCCTGGGCCTCCCCGGTAGTACTAGTACTGAAACGGGACGGCACGACCTGTTTCTGTGTAGACTACCGGAGGCTAAACGATAACACAACTGCAGACGCCTACCCTATGCCACGGATAGACGAGCTCCTAGACAAAATGGCCAGAGGCCAGTACCTCACCACAATAGATCTGTGCAAGGGGTACTGGCAAATTCCATTAGCCGAGGACACCATCCACAAGTCGGCATTTGTCACCCCGTTTGGCCTGTATCAGTTTAAGGTCATGCCATTCGGGATGAAGAATGCCCCAGCTAACTTTCAGAGGATGGTAGATCGGCTACTGGATGGGTTTCAGGAGTATGCCTGCGCCTACTTGGATGATATAGCCATTTTTAGCTGCTCCTGGCCCGAACACCTGACCCACATAGGAGCCGTACTAGACCGGATTAGGGAGGCCCAGTAAGTGCCATATAGGAATGGCAGAAGTTCAATACTTAGGGCACAGAGTCGGGAGCCTGCTACAGAAACAAGAACCCGCTAAAATAGAGGCAATCGCCAAGTGGCCAACCCCCCGCACTAAAACTCAGGTCCTCACATTCCTGGGTACCACAGGGTACTACAGGAAATTCGTAGCTAATTACAGCACCCTAGCTAAACCTCTTACGGATCTAACACGTAAAAACCTCCCCAAGATAGTAGTATGGGCCCCAGGATGTGAGCAGGCCTTGCAACAGCTCAAGACGGCGCTCATTAAATCACCTGTACTTTCTGCTTTGATCCAACTAAACGCTTTCTCGTCCATACAGACGCTTCTATGTTTGGATTGGGAGCAGTATTAAGCCAAGTAGGAGCAGATGGCGGCGAGCAACCCGGGGCTTATCTAAGCCCAGGGAAGTAGATACACTGCCATTGAAAAGGAGTGCCTGGCGGTGGTGTGGGCCCTCAAAAAGCTGCAACCTTACTTGTATGGACAACCGTTTACCTTACTCACAGATCACAACCCGTTTGTGTGGCTGAACAGGGTGTCAGGAGACAATGCCAGGCTGTTGCGCTGGAGTTTGGCGCTACAGCCTTTTGACTTTACAATTCACTATCGCCCTGGGAAGCAAAATGGCAATGCTCACGGGTTATCCAGACAAACAGACCTTGAACAGTGATCTGTGAGTACTCCACCGGACATCCCCAAGCCGATCCTGGCCTGCTTCAGGACGTCCTGTAAGCCTGGGTACTTATGCACAAAGCATTGTACGATCAGATTACACACATGTGCCATGCACGGCACATGTGTCAACTTGCCCAAATTCAATGCCGCCAACAAATTTCTTTTTTTTTTTTTTTTTTTTTTAATTCTTTATTTTGTTTGTGCAAAGGTGAAACATGTGGTTTGGCACTGCCACAACAGCAGGTGCAACCCGGTGATATACATAAGATAACATATGGCAATAGAGATTAACATTGCACATTTTTTAAAGGTAAATTAACAAACAGATTTATGTCTAAATCGTTAGTAAATGAGAGATATGCATATATATTAATACAATCTAGGCGCAAGCTGGGTGACTATATTTGTCATAAAGAATTAATTTGTCGATTAGTAACAGTAGCTTATAGATAGTGATTATGTAGAGTGTCATCGCTTAATCATCAAGATGTTTTCTGTGTCACTGTCATGTGTAAAGTCGCTTTTCTGAGCTTAGTAGTTTAGTTAGAGCGCTTATACAGTTGTTTATCTGAGCTTAGTAGTTTAGTTAGGGCGCTTATACAGTCGCTTTTCTAAGCTTAGTAGTTTAGTTAGGACGCTTATACAGTCGCTTTTCTGAGATTAGTAGTTTAGTTAGGGCGCTTATACAGTTGTTTATCTGAGATTAGTAGTTCAGTTAGGGCGCTTATACAGTCGCTTGTCTGAGCTTAGTAGTTTAGTTAGGGCGCTTATACATGTCGCTTTTTTGAGCTTAGTAGTTCAGTTAGATCGCTTATACAGTCGCTTTTCTAAGCTTAGTAGTTTAGTTAGGACGCTTATATATTCGCTTTTCTGAGATTAGTAGTTTAGTTAGAGTAGAGTAGTGTCATATCAAGACATGCAGGTTCAGCTATATATTCGCACTCCGCTAAACGCTACTCGGTGCTCGGTGTACGTGTAGACCGTACAAGGCGGGCGTTCTAGTGTAGCCTGAGATATCATAACATTATATACAACCTAACACGTAAAACATCATTGCTATCATTTGCAATAAAAATGAGTGTCGTGCTATCAGGGTTAATGATCAAAGTTTAGAGTCAAGCTAGTATGGTGGGAGTAGTAGTTTGTCATATGTAGTAGACTAGGCAGAGCAAACAAGCTAGGTAGGTAAATACATGAGGTGCCATAAGCTATTAAGCAAGATCCAGATTAAAACAAAGATTAATATAGTTCGACTCTGTGTGAGACACCCCTGTGGGGGCCAAGGAGTAACCAATACTCTGTGTGTTGGCCACTGGTCGATAGTCATAGGAGTTGGAGTCAGAGTCCGACCCAGAGTGTAGTGCCGGCAGGGTATTGTCCCGTGAGACCATTAGGTCCGTGGAGTTCCTGCTGTCTGTCAGCCGGGTGCTTTAGCCGATACCTGCAGGGGGGAGCATATCTGCCCCTAAGTGTGGTAGTGTAAGGCAGTTGGGAGGGGTGTTGCCGCCAGACCCAGTGGGCCTTTGATTGTTCCATGCTCTCTCACCCTCTCCACCCTGGATCATGCTGGGATGATGTGCTGTCCTTGGAGGGATCCGCCGACTTTTCGCTTTGGGATGAAAGTCCCGTGATCTCGGGCGGCGGTGAATCCTCCGCTTATGCGGTCTACAGGCTGATGCTCGGGGCCACTTTGTCCTCCGTTTGGGAGTAGGGCACCGCTCCAGAGCTCTGCCTGTCGGTTGCTTCTTGGGAGCCGGTATGGTCGATTTCCGCCTCCACGCCTCCACTCTCCTCCAGAACTGCTGGCAGATGTCGTCAAATTTCTTCAGGAACCGAGTCTCCCAGTCAGGGACGAGAACCCCCTCACCCCGCTGAGTGACTGGGTTGTTGGCTGCCATCTTGTACCGCATGGGTGCTGCTTAAACCGAGCAAGTTTGTGTGGTGAGTTTGTTTGTCTCCGTGTGGACCGGGATAACCCCCACCGGTCTGAGGGGGGGGACGGGTGCCCTTTCCGAGAGTCTTCGTTGGTTGCAGCAGCAGGAGAGCGGCCACCTCTCCCGCGCTGGCCAGGCTTGTAGGCCGCAAAGGCCGCGTGGTAGGAGCCAGCTAGAAATTTGTCGTGTTTGGCATGAGTGGGTAGCTTATGCTGTCCCTTGGTTCCCGGTAGCAGGCTTTGGGTCAATGGGAGCTTGTTTCGGTCGGTAAGTGGGTAAAAACCGCCCCCGGGAGCAGGAGCTGTGATACCGTGCGGTTGCTCTGCTCAGAGGTCAGGCCCCGCCCCCCGCCAACAAATTTCTTACGTTGTCACAAACCACTTTGCCGATCTCCAGTTGGTGCGGAGTCAGCCACTTTTCCACCTGTGCGTTCAGGGCGGACAGGAGTGCTGGTCCGGTGTGACTCTCTGCTTTCAAGCAAGTCAAACCCAAGACGGCGTGACACTGCCGTATCCGGGATGTGGAATAGTACCTGGGGAGCTGGGGGTGTGCCGTTGATGTGGAGCAAGATGAAGCAGCAGAAGAGGACTCAGTCGATGAGGTTATGGAAGAGGATGGAGTAGGAGGAGTAGAGGAGGTGGCAGCAGGCCTGCCTGCAAGTCGTGGCGGTGTCACCAACTCCTCTGCAGAGCCACGCATTCCATGCTTGGCAGCCGTCAGCAGGTTTACCCAATGCGCAGTGTAGGTGATATATCTGCCCTGACCATGCTTTGCAGACCAGGTATCAGTGGTCAGATGGACCCTTGCCCCAACACTGTGTGCCAGACATGCCATTACTTCCTTTTGCACAATCGAGTACAGGTTGGGGATTGCCTTTTGTGCAAAGAAATTTCATCCGGGTACCTTCCACTGCGGTGTCCCAATAGCTACAAATTTTTTTAACGCCTCAGACTCCACCAGCTTGTATGGTAAAAGCTGGCAGGCTAATAGTTCAGACAAGCCAGCTGTCAGATGCTGGGCAAGGGGGTGACTTTCTGACATTGGCTTCTTGCGCTCAAACATGAGCGTACACCTGACTGTGGGCAGATGAGCGGGAACTGCTCAAGGCGAGAGACAGAGTGACGGATGGTTGAGAGGGGGCAAGGAGGACAGCAGTGGTTGACGTGGCTGAAGATGCTGGACCAGGAGGAGGATGGCGGCTTTGAGTTTGTGTGCTGCTTGTACTCATGTGTTGATCCCATAGGCGTTTGTGATTTGCGCTCATGTGCCTACGCAAAGCAGTTGTACCTAGGTGGGTGTTGGACTTCCCACGACTCAGTTTCTTTTGGCACAGGTTGCAAATGGCATCGCTGTTGTCAGAGGCAGACACACTAAAAAAATGCCACACTGCTGAGCTCTGTAATGACGGCATTCTGGAGGTGGACACAGCATGCGTTGATTGGCGTGCTGTCGGGCTGACCCCGGGTGCTGATGCATGCTGTCTGACTGTGCCACTAGCTCCTTGCGACGACCTCCCACTGCTTCCAACTCGTCTCCTCCTCCTCCTCTCTGTCTCCCCATCTGAACTTTCGCCCTGTTCTTCTTCTTGCCGAGCGGGCACCCACGTGACATCCATGGACGCATCGTCATCATCAACCGCTTCGCTTGTATCTGACAACTCAGAAAAGGAAGCAGCAGCGGGTACAACATCATAATCATCACACCGTACATCCATGTGTGTAATGCTGCCTGCCTGAGATATATCCCTGTTATCTACATCCTCTGGCAATAATGGTTGTGCATCACTCATTTCTTCAAACAGATGTGTAAATAACTCCTCTGACATACCAAGTGTAGCGGCTTTGGTGCTAGTGTTGGTGGTGGTGGCAGGCGGGTGAGTGGTATCTTGAGAGGTGCCCGAAGCTAAGCTGGAGGAGGATGGTGTGTCAAGGTTCCGAGCGGAAGCTGTAGAAGATTGGGTGTCCTGTGTTAGCCAGTCAACTATGTCCTCAGAACTTTTCAAGTTCAGGGTACGTGGCCTCTGAAAACTGGGCATTATTCTAGGGCAAAAGGGAATCACAGCACCACGACCACGATGGCCCCTGCAGGGTGGCCTGCCTCTGCCTGTCATTTTTTTTTGGATTAGTGGTACTATGCGTGCAAGCTACTGTGCGTTCAGATATGAGTGGCACTGTGCAGTGGCAGAGGTTGGCAGAGTACACGCTGTAGGCCTGACAAACCCGCTTGAAGACAACTAACTGCTATTCAATCTATAACAGTGAAAAAAAATGTTTTGTTTTTAAATCAACGCTATTGTGACACCAGATATGAGTGGCAAAGTACACTGGCAGAGGTTGGCACGCTGAAGGCCTGACACCCATACGCTTGCAGACAATGAACTGCTATTAGCTTACAGTGAAAAACTTTTTTCTTTTTAAAGGCACGCTATAGAGACACCAGATATGAGTGGCAAAGTACACTGGCAGAGGTTGGCAGAGTACACGCTGAAGGCCTGACACCCAGACGCTTGCAGACAACTAACTGCTATTCAATCTATTACAGTGAAAAAAAATGTTTTGTTTTTAAATGCAAGCTTAAGCTATTGTGACAAGAAAAACACCACCCATATTTCTTAGTGGTCCTTTACAATATTACCCTATGTATTGTTCATATTTTTTGCAGATACCATTCTGAGCTCTTATATTTCTACATATTTCCAGTTGGTATTATATATATTTATTTACATATTATCACTTTGGTGATTCACATTATTTTGTACCTTTGGTTTTTCTTTTTCTTGTCACAATTGTTTTCTTGAGTGTTTATAAGGGTACACTTATAAACCTAGGGTACTGCGTGCTATATAGTATTTGACGGTTAACTCTGTTGTTTTTCTCTTAAGCTATTGTGACACCAGATATGAGTGGTGGCACTGGGCAAGTGGGCACAGTATCCACTGTGAGCCTGACACAGAAGCTGGCAGGCAGGCAACTGCAATTACATTACACACACAAAAAAAGCAGACTGATGTTCTAGCCCTAAAAAGGGCTTTTTGGGGTGCTGTCCTTACAGCAGAGATCAGATGAGTCCTTCAGGACTGTAGTGGACACTGAATACCCTAGCCTAGCTATCAATTTCCCTATCAAATGAGCAGCAGCTACAATTTCCCTCCTCTATCTAAGAATGCAGCTTCAGAATTAATCTAAAATGGATGCTGTACAGGAGGTGGGAGGGTCTGGAAGGGAGGGTCTGCCGCTAATTTGCTGGAATGTGTCTGCTGACCGTGAGCCACAGGGTCAAAGTTTACTCAATGATGACAAATAGGGGGCGGATCGAACCGCGCATGTGTTCGCCCGCCGTGGCGAACGCGAACACGCTATGTTCGCCAGGAACTATTCGCCAGCGAACAGTTCGGTACATCACTATGGATGAATAGAAGAATAAGCACAATTCTGTAAATTCCCATAATTCAGTTTATTTTGTGAGCAATGTTAAACAACAATGTATAAAAAAAATGCTCTTTTTGTCCTTTGTCTCATTTGTTCTAAATAAATGTCTATTTTCTTTGGTAGAAAGAGCTTGTAATAATGTGATTCCATTATCCAAAGCCTCGGTATCAAATAATTCTGGATCAGGTGTATAATTTTCCTTCCTGGACAGGAACATTTCTCAGTACTCAGCAATCACTTTGTCCTCATTTGAACCCTTAGAAGATAAGTCAGGTCTGTTTCCTAATTCCATCTGCTCGGGTCTTTTCTTATTAGCTGTTTCTCTAGGTCCCTGTCATATTTATGTTTGCCATCATTTCTGAAGATGGAGTAGACAGTCTTTTAGCTGTACATTTTATCATAAGTAGCTTTTTTTTTTAGCTTTCAGCTTCCTTCCACGTAAGCAAATGATACCGTGTTTCCCCGAAAATAGGACCTACCCCGAAAATAAGCCCTAGCCGAATTTTCGGGGTGGGCTGCAATATAAGCCCTACCCCGAAAATAAGACCTAGGCATCTTACCTTTGCGGCCCGGCGGGACTTCCTTCTTCTATGAGGAGGAGCGTTGCGGGCCGTGGCATCGCGCAGCGTGATGACGACGTGCGCAGCGTGATGACGACGTGCGCAGCGCCGTCAGTCTGCCTTCACGGATCTTCAGCGGAAGGATCCATTCCGGGCGGTGAGGCACCCAGTGGTCGGACTCTTTGAACTGTGAGTAGTTATGGGAATTAATTAAAGGGGGGGGGTGAATTAATTAAAGGGGAGGGTGAATTAATTAAAGGGAGGGTGGATTAATTAAAGGGGGGGTGGATTAATTAGAGGGGGTGTGGATTAATTAGAGGGGGGTGTGGATTAATTAGAGGGGGGTGTGGATTAGAGGGGGGTGTGGATTAATTAGATGGGGGTGTGGATTAATTAGAGGGGGTGTGTGGATTAGAGGGGGGTGTGGATTAATTAGAGGGGGTGGATTAATTAGAGGGGGTGGATTTATTAAAGAGGGGGGTGGATTAATTAAAGGGGGGTGGATTAATTAAAGGGGGGGTGGATTAATTAAAGGGGGGTGGATTAATTACATGGGGGGTGGATTAATTAGAGGGAGGGTGAATTAATTAGAGGGAGGGTGAATTAATTAAACGGGGGTGGATTAATTAAAGGGGTGGTGGATTAATTAGAGGGGGTGTGGATTAATTAGAGGGGGTGGATTAATTAGAGGGGGTGGATTTATTAAAGAGGGGGGTTGGATTAATTAGAGGGGGTGGATTAATTAAAGGGGGTGGATTAATTAAAGGGGGGTGGATTAATTAAAGGGGGGGTGGATTAATTAAAAAGGGGGTTCAATGTACATACCGGTACCGTAAATAAATAAGCCCTACCCTGAAAATAAGCCCTAGTGTGTTTTGTGTGACTAAAATTAATATAAGACCCGGTCTTATTTTCGGAGAAACACGGTATGTGAAACATCTTATTTCTTTCACAATGGGAAGGGCATCTGGTGCTTGTATCCTAAAAAGGAGAGAGAAAAACCAAGCCTTTAATCACTTATTGCACTCTTTCATGGTTACATTGCTATTCTTTCCAAATAATTTTTATTAAAGTTTTAGACATTTTTCAACAAATTATAATGAATAGACAAACATTCTATTCGGGGTAGGAAAGGTAAGGGGAACTTGGAAGTGGGGAAGGGTATCCATCCATTTTAATAGCAAACAAAATGATGTATATGAACAGTAATTGTACAATAATAAAGTTTAACAATAAATTAATTTTATAAAATATACTTTTTTAATTTCTTCTTCACATTTATCCCAATAACATTTTAGTTTTGTAAATGAATGCATAATTTTCCTATATGACAGTTTGTGTGCTTGATTATTTAAGATTAAATTCAAAACTTCTTTAAGTGATGGTACATTTTTGGATTTCCAATACCGTGGTAAGCATGAGGTAGCGGCAATCAGGATGTGGCCTATTATCTATTGACGGACTCCAGGAATTTTTTGAATAGTGCAAGTTCTGAGGCTAAGATACCAATAGACCGATCCAATTTAACAATTAAGTTGTGAATCATTTTCCAGGATGTAGTTATTTTGGAACAATACCACCATATATGGGCCATATTTCCCAACCGCCACAATCCCTCAAACACCGGTCACGGTCAGAGTAAATATTATTCATATTGTACAGTCTAGACAGAGCCAGGTACCAGCGATATAAAATGTTGTAATGATTTTCGAAATGGTCATTACAAAAAGAAAATCCTTTTAGTGCTTTGAAGAAACTCAACCATTCCTCAAGCTCATGTTTTGTACCTAACTCCGTCTCCCACGACAACATGTGTTTCAATTTAACTATAGGTTTGGCGTTGTAAATATAATAACACATAGATATTGTAGCCTTTCTACAAATACAAAGGATTAAGGAGAAAGCGCAAGTAACATTTTCTTTTCATTGTAGCCTTTCTGTTTGGATCATATAAAATACTTTTTCCAGTGTTGATATCTCTAGTTCCCTATAGTTTTTATTAGTTTCTGATACGTTATACAGTTCTTTGAATTTTTCGATAATCAATATACATTCAGATTCAGGGTCATTCATTAGTCCATACTTAAGTTTCAGTTTTTCAAATGAAAGAATGGCATTGCCATGAAAAAAGCTATCTAAATTTGTTATAGAGTATTTTTTCCATAACTCTTTATTCAAAGATGGTATATGGTCTTTCAATGATTCAATTGGCATTGCTCTATATACTCTTATAGTATATATATTATTCTTTAAAATAATGGCCCAGGCCCTGAGTGTAGTTTTAGTTGATAAAAATAATTTAGTAATTCTAGGTCTTTTTTCAGGACACACCCAAGGTATCTCCTTGAGTTTAAATGGAAGAATAAAATTGGAGATAAAGGGCACCCCTTCCTCGTTCCATTAGTTAAAGAGAAAATTTGGGATTTAAAGCCAGAAGCTGAGACATAGAGTTGGCCCTGCAGAGGCTGGCAGGGGAGATCCTGTGATCTCCCCTGCTGGCCTCGGCCCACCGGGCATTTGCCCGGTATGCCCGATGGCCAGTCCGGGCCTGGTTCCCACTCTTACTAACAAGACAACGAGGAGAACCACACATTCTGGGGTAAGAACGGAAACTAGAACTTGTGGCTTCGACACTTTCCGGGAAGCCTGGTCAGTCCACGGCTTATCGCAAGCATCTAAAGACCTCTTATGGGATTCATGGGCACTAGGCATCAGACAATGCTATGTGTCGGCCTGGAACGCTTGGAGTAATTGGTGTTTGGAGAGGGGTTCAGATTCCTTTACAACACGTATTACCTCCATCCTGAACTACATTTCCTATATTTTTTTTATCGGTCGCTCGTACCGCTCTATTAACTTGGTGCGTTCGGCTATTTCGGCAGCTCATGTTCCCCTTAAGTGTGTCCTGGTGGGGCAGGACGCTAGGGTCTGTTGCTTTTTGAGGGGGATCAAGTTATCAAGGCCTCCCACACCTAAATATCCTTGTCTCTGGGACATCGATTTGGTGCTGCGCTTTCTTCAAGACTGGCCAGATCATTCGGGATTGTCTTTGCGTCAGCTTTCTGCAAACTTACAATGCTGTTATGCCTCAGCTAATTTCGACGTGTTTCGGATGTTTGGGTGTTTGACGTGGATGGGTTTTTCTTTTCCCTGGATGGTGTCTCCTTTCATATCTGACGCTGTATGAAATCGGATTCTTCCTCCATTTCATATGCGTTTTTTCAAGTGGTTAGCCGATTGTGTGTCGTGGACACGCTTTTACGATATGTCGAGGTTATGGCACTCTTAGCACGCATGTCGTTAGCAATATCATACGATGCGCGGACTGGTCGCGGGAATCTACTTTCCGTGTGTTTTTCTTCAGGCAGTCCTCTCACGTTTCTAAATTCTCAGCATTAAAACTGCAAATATGAAGCCTCCTGTTATGTGATAAAATTATAGATTATGCTAACAGAGTGTACCTATAATTTTAATTTTATTAACGACAGGAGGCAAATATTTCCCACCCTTTTCTTTTCTTTCTTTTCTTTTCTCCCTATATAAACCTGAACTAGCCAGGTCAGTTTTTTCCTTACCTCCACTTGAAAAAGCCTTTTAAGGTGAAACGCGTTTTGGTTTTTATTTGGATATTGTATTATGTATGAATAAAGGTATTTTGGTTACTTCCTGTGCCATTTTACTCTTTTTTATTCTACATTTAAATTGTTGCTACTATGTTATTATTTTTACTTTGCACTGCCTAGCACCTGATTTGATTTCCAGTGAACATCACTTCCAAGTTATATCCTTGGTGGGGATTATTCCACCCACGCTCTATCCATAGAGCAGTTTGCCTGCTCTGGAACAAGTGAGTACAATTTTCACTATCTATATTATTGGTATTTTAAACTGTGAACACTATTTGTCGTTTCTTTTTATATTTTATGGTTCTCACACAACCGAGAAGCTATATTCACGTATGCTTTAAAGTGGGGATTGTACCACTGCACGCTATCCATACTGGAGCTAGTTCTAGCTCCATAAAACATGAGTAGGACCATATCTTATTCATTTTATACTCTCTTTGTTAGAATATATTGCACCATCATCTCCTTTCTTCTTCCACATACGGATCCATTGCTTTAAATGGAAGAATTTTTTACTCTTCCCTTTCCATCCATCTTGGCTTATTACCTTGACTATTAAAACTCAAAACCACTGCAGCATTAGTAGCAAAATAATATTTGCGGATATCTGGTACACAAATATAATAGGATACTTCTCCGAACTGATTTAAGATATCTTTGAGATGTTTTAAAGATTCTTTCTGGTTTTTAATTGCCAAAATAATATCATCAGCAAACAAGCCAATTTTATGAGTGGATTCTTTGATATTTATACCTTCAATTTCCAGAGTTGTTCTGATCAATTCAGCCAGAGGTTCTACAGCTACAACGAATAAAATTCGTAGAAGAATCCTGCCTGAACCTCAGGATACCACCCCTGGCTAACTTGCATCCATATTTGTGCTTTTCCAACCTCTGGACTTTTTAATCTGGACATTTCTGTAATATACATACTATGATATCTTCCCTATTTAAGTTGTTTTTCTCTGTACCTTAGGTTATATTACTCTGTGGTGCTACCCCTTCTGTTGTGTTTTCTTTTTTATTATGGTGTTATGCTATGGGATTATTTGGCATTCTAGTTTGCATGTAATTAGATAAGCTTTTATGGTCAATTAGGTCGACTATAGTCGTTGTTATTAGCATTAATTTACATCTAAACTTAAGTAGTTGGTAGACAGTTATAGTATGATAGACAAAATATAATTTCAGATACCTTTCACTTCTTTCTGTTTCTTTCCAGTGTGATTTGTGTTTCCTCTGCTGCACTTCGATTGTCCTTAACCGTTATTATTTTGGATCTTGAATTGTTTTGATGTTTGGACACTTGGACATTTAGTCTTTACCTTTATGAGTTCGCTACAAAGAGAGAGGAATTGACTAGTGTGACAGGGCCTTTTGTATAACAT
Source organism: Pelobates fuscus (assembly GCF_036172605.1). Taxonomy (NCBI): domain Eukaryota; kingdom Metazoa; phylum Chordata; class Amphibia; order Anura; family Pelobatidae; genus Pelobates; species Pelobates fuscus. The sequence continues at coordinate 115,522,577 of NC_086323.1, forward strand.
TGAAGTGTTTTTTGATTGGTTGTTTTACTATGATCTGTGCTGCTAGGAGTTTTAGTAAAGAGAGTTATGCAAATATTTGTCTCCTGTTGTTTCTAAAATTAAGATTATAGGTACACTCCATTAGCATAATCTACAATTATTACCCATAGTTTCCCTTTAACCATTGACCTTATTTTAATTTTAAAGTCTGATCTGCTGGATGTTACATAATTTGCAATATGTAGATACACAGAAAGTTATATTCTAGAAATCCTTTCACTATATCTCAAACTAATAAAAATGTAAGTCTATAATCCTCTTACCTTATAGAGAAATCATATGATTTGAAGACTATTATCACTGGTCTACAGCAAATTATGAATTCATGTTTTTCATTTAATATGACTTATGGTTAGCCATAGTTTTGGATTGTGCAGGATTGTCATTTCCTGATGATGTACTATAAATCCCAGTCATTGATGTGTCTGTCTGTTGCATCTTATATTAATTTGGAAAATATAGTGGAGTTAAAGGGACACTCCAGGCACCCAGACCACTTCTGCCCATTGGAGTGGTCTGGGTGCCAACTCCCACTACCCTTAACCCTGCAACTGTAAATATTGTAACTGTAAATATCTACTAGACAGCCACTAGAGGGCACTTCCTGGTTTATAGCACATGTGCTATAGCGTCGCTGGACGTCCTCACACTATGTGAGGACCTCCAGGGTCACTAAAATCCCCACAGAAAAGCATTGAAAGCATTTTCAATGCTTTCCTATGGAGAGGTCTAATGCGCATGCAAATTAGGTCTCCCCCGCGGGCGGCATGTCGTGGGTGGGCATCAAGCTTAGGAAACCTCCATAAGACAAAGTAGTCCCTACTTTGTCTTATGTTTTAAAGAAAACTAGAGAAGACAGGAAGAAAAGAAGAACAGATCCTGAGAGAGGGAGAGAAGAGGAAGCGATTGGGGAAAGGTAAGTTCGGCATGCCAGTGCCGCTTTAAACTCACACTTAGCTAAGGATTTGTTATTCCCTTAACCAGGTTGACTGCTGTAAATATATGTGGCTGACTGTGCCTCCACTGCCTACCCAAATTATGTACATAACATCCCTAAAAGCATCTTTGGGCATGTGTGGCTACACGTGTGCTTGTTATATGCATTAGTCCTGGAGATTCGTTTCAGTCCAAAGCGGAATTTTTCCAAATTTAGGACAATTGAACAACCAATCAAATTCCTAAACTCCAAACCAAAATGTACCTCAATCAAGAACCAAACAAGCTGCACAATGTCTGAACATCTTCGTTTTGATATGTGATTCTGAATTCAGCCCATGGCGCCAGAAAAAACGATTATTGATGGGGAAAAAAAGGATTGATGGCTAGGGGATAGTCAATAAATGTTGATTGCATTCATAGATTAAGAAAGTGAGCAATAGAGGGATGAAACAAATGTATATTTGTATATTATATTTGGCTAATAAATATATAATACATATATAAATGTTGTCGTTTTTTTACTGTGCCTTCTCCCCCCCTATTACTTTTTCTCAATTTATTTCTGAACCAGATAGCACAAAACTGCGCTTATCAGTGTGCCTCAAAATATATACATAATATTACATTATTAATTTATTGTGCAGTGCACTGACTGGTCTATTTTGTTTTATCTGATTTGTTACCAAATTGGGTTTTCAGTACCAAAATTCTCTTGAACCGAGACAACATATGGCCAAAATTAGTTTGTCCCAGAAAATTTCTATTTTTGTAAAATGTCTTTATTGGGTGCAGAGGAACAGAGGGATCTGCCATCACTGGCACTGGAAATGTACAAATAGATACATAAAGTAAAATAACTTTCCATTTATACAGTAATTATATATGTAGCTAGCCCAATACACATAGAAAAGCTTTAGCACCATAATATTTTTGACATTATAGAGTCTCTTTAAAGGGACACTCCAGACTTCCAGTTTGCTGAAGTGCATCATGTGTGCAGAGTGTATCTTTTTTTTTATTTAAAAAACAACTGCAGATTTCAGTAGAAATTTACATTGTTACACCCCTTGACTGTCAATCAGATAACTGTTTCTGTTCATTGTTGTTTAGCTCCACTAAGCTAAAGAGGCAGGCAAATGTCCAGAGCTGAAAATTCTCACAAAACAGCAGTACCTCACTCAAAAGAAAAAAAAGTATACACTGGGTGGAGCAAACAAAAAACATATAAATAAATACTTTCCTCTATTCTTATTTTGTCTCTGTTTCTGCAGAAGCAAATAAGAGGGACAAATAATAGTGCAGATAATCCTTTATGCCAAAATTATTTATATCATGTAATAAGGATGCACTCACAAATAAAGAGATATAAAGTCACCTGGCTCTGGTGTGTATAGTTAGGGAGATCCTCACCTCGTAAGATCCATGTGGAGCAAAAATATTCCCTCTCTTGAAGAAATAGATGACTCTTGGATGGGTGAAAAAAAAATCTCAATTTATTCTTAAAAGTAAAAATAAAATAAATAAAACAATAATGCTTGAGTCCAATAAGTCTAGTCACTGTAGCAGACCATGAGTAGCCCAATTGGTTACCTCTGCTAATATCCTTCCTTCAACCAATCAAGAACCATTTAAAGCACAAAGAGACCCATTTCCCCCCAGTTACTGGACGACACACAGTCCTGGAGGTACAACAACACTTTATTGGCCACACACGACTTTTTATGCATAACCCCATGCAAGGGGTTTCCCACACAAACATACAAGGTCACATCCCCAGACCCTCCCCAAAGCCAGCCACTGAAAACACAGACTTTCCCACACTAGCCGCCAGGGGGTCTTATCCCAGGGGCCTCTGTGCCTGGGACTCCAGGTGTGGGAAAAAGGGACTGTCCCTTTGTCTCCCAGGCACAGAAAAGCCCACTCGCGGGAAAAGAGCTGGTCTCTTTGTCCCCGCAGGCACCTCCAAGCCCGCCAACCTAGCCAGTGCCCCAGAAGTGTCCACACCAACCCCAGGGACCCTCGCAGCGGTACATTTCTTTGCCCAGTCTCCGCTCACAAGGTCCCTGGGCTACTCCTTTCGGGATCCGAAGGCTCCCCTGGACAGAATTCGTCTATACGAAACGGAGGCCACCCAGGGAAGCACTTATTATTACTTCCCTTGCGGTTTCACACTTGTGTTGCGAGTGTGAACATTCTGATTAATTGGTGCAAATATTCTAATGGGGCACCGGGGAGGTCTTCGTTCGTGAGAAACAAACCATGAATGCCGTCACCCAGGGAAGCACTCATTAACTGTTTCCCTTTGCGGTTTGACACCTATGTTGCGAGGTACGAACATTCTAACCTAACATTCTAAATGAGGTACCGGGATGGTCCCCATTCGGAAGGAGAATTAATTCCCTTCGTGGAAGACCTCTCGAATGGGGAGTGGGCACAATAAAAGAAAGGATGGGGAAACACGCATAATACAAAGAAAGGCAATTGACAGAAAGGCAGTTGTCCCGCCAAAGTCACTAAAACATGTTTCGTCAAATTCGGCTTCCTCAGTTGGTCTATAGCCTTTTTAGAATCCCTTCACAGTCTTATATACCTTCAAAACTTAAGTTCCCATGGTTTTTCCTCCTTCAGGAATGCACTGTGTGTTCCACATGTTCTCATTGAGGCGCTCCGTATTCGCGTCACTTCCTCTTCCTGTATATCATTCCACTTGCCTTACTATCGCATCATTTTCGCAGGTCGGGGGTGGGGAGATTTTCACTTCCTATAGGTCTTTGTGGAGCACAACATGCGTTCCACTATTAAAAAGGACGTTGGGTACCCAACGCAAAAGAACGTACTGAAAAAAACAACACATCCCTGCACTGGGAATCAAAAAAAGGAGGAGGGGAGAACAAAAAACAAAAAGAAACTGAGGATGTGAAACGAGTTCAGTTCCCAGTTTCATTTAGTTTTAAGGTTGTGTTTTTTGTTTATCCCCCACTTCCCCTTCATTTATTTTTTTATGCCCAGTGCAGAGATATGTGTATTTTTCATAGTTCTTATTAACACATCTTCTTTTCCCTTAATTTTATAAATGTCCAGCTTGCAAAGACTTCTCATTGAACTGCATTGGAAAGTCTGTGATTGGACAGACACAGAAAGTCTGGGATGGAATTGGAGAGCTTGCAAAACCTTCAGACAAGATATGTTTAGTTACAGAACCACATGTAAATAATATTTAATATTTTTTCATACACTATTCAAATGACTAAATAATTTTATTTTAAATCATTTTTACAAAATATTAAACATTTATAAAAATCACATGTAAAAATATCAGTGTATCACAAATATAAAATATTAAAATATTTATTATACATTAAACAATTTTTACTTTATCAAAAATTATTAAATAATTTAAAAACGTATTAAAAAAATTACATTAGGGCCAAGTCGGAAAATAGCTAAGATCAGTGGTGTATCCTGGTTTTGTGCTGCCCTAGGCAGGACAAAACTCAGGCGCCCCCCTCCCGCCCGCCCCACCCCCATCCAACCCTTCCTCCCGCCCGCACCACCCCCACCCTTCCCCCGCCCCGCCTTCTAAATACACACACACACACATTCACTTACAGATACGCATACACTAGCTAACAGAAACACACACTCGCTAACAGAAACACACACACTAACAGACACACTCACACTCACTAACAGACACACACTCACTAGCAGATACACACACACTCACACTCACACTAACAGACACACACACACACGCACTAACAGACACACACTAACAGACATACATACACACACACTAACAGACATACACACTAACAGACATACACACACACACACACACACACACTAACAGACACACACTAACAGACATACACACACACACACACTAACAGACACACACTAACAGACATACACAGACACACTAACAGACATACACAGACACACTAACAGACATACAGACACACTAACAGACATTCACACACACACACACACACACACTAACAGACATACACAGACACACTAACAGACATTCACACACACACTAACAGACATTCACACACACACACTAACAGACATACACACACACACTAACAGACATACACAGACACACTAACAGACATACACAGACACACTAACAGACATTCACACACACACACTAACAGACATACACAGACACACTAACAGACATTCACACACACACACACACACACTAACAGACAGACAGACACACACACATTCACACACACACACACACACTAACAGACAGACACACACACACACACACTAACAGACAGACACACACACACTAACAGACAGACAGACACACACACATTCACACACACACACACACACACACACACTAACAGACATTCACACACACTAACAGACATACACACATACTCACTCACATATTTAACACATTTTTTTTTTTTTAAATTTACCCCCCCCCAGCCTCCTTACCTTTGGGAATGCTGGGGGGTTCCTATTTCTCCCTGGTGGTCCAGTGGTTGCTGGGCAGTGCTGGCGGGCGGGCGGCCGGCGAGGGAGCACTTCCTCTGAGTGTCTGCTCAGCTCCCTCGCACGCCGCAGAGTGAGGCTGCGAAGCGGAGCCGGAATATGACGTCATATTCCGGCTCCCAGCGTCACTGTGCGGCGCGCGAGGGAGCTGAGCAGACAGCTCAGAGGAAGTGCTCCCTCGCCGCCCGCCCGCCCGCCAGCACTGCCCAGCAGACCGCCCAGACGGCATGTCAGTTAGCCGCAAGGCTAACAAGGCATTTGCCCTGGGCGTTTGGGGGCGGCTTTTTTTGCCGCCCCCTGGAAAATGCCGCCCAGGGCAAATGCCTTGTTTGCCTCGCGGCTAAAACGCCCCTGGCTAAGATAAGTAAATGTTTCTTCTTGGAACCTTTGAAATGTTGTCCTTTATCTCATTCTTCAATAAAACCCTCCAAAAACAGCTCCCAGGTAAACATAGCCACAGCAATCTACGCATTTTGTGCACTTCTAAGCAAGATACCAGCTAGCTATAGCGGAAACCGACATATTTAAAACATCACAGCAGTTATTATATACATTCGGACACGATGCCATAAAGATACATCCAAAACATGGAACCAAAATCCAATGACATAATTAAGTGTTCCGCAGCCTCCAGCTAGTCAAAACCTCAAATAAGCAAAAAAAAAATAAAATACATAAGTACACTTTTTGGCTAAAATTTAATACCAAACAATCGAGATGAACCCAATCAACACTATGCCACCTCAAAAGTGTTACTGAATATGTTCACTTATAAATATAAAAGCATAAAATATATATGGGTAGAAACCAATCTTACACTTACAAATATAATAATTAAAAGAAAATATTATCCACTGTGCAGTGGGGATATCCACTTCACACTTAAGCCTCAATTAATCCAATTAGAAATTACAGTATTAATCTTTAGTAACAGTGATTGTAAAAAATGCTGCAAGTTGCAACATGATTTTACTCTTTATTTTCATCTATATAATATTTAAATAATTAGTACTCTAAGACCAAATTATAACCATTATTACACGTGATATCTCAGTTACTGAGTAGGCTAGGGGAGATTTACACTAACGAACTTAAAGGGACACTCCAGGCACCCAGACCACTTCTGCCCATTGGAGTGGTCTGGGTGCCAACTCCCACTACCCTTAACCCTGCAAGTGTAATTATTGCAGTTTTTTATAAACTGCAATAATTACCTTGCAGGGTTAACTCCACCTCTAATGGCTGTCTACTAGACAGCCACTAGAGGTCACTTCCTCCTTCATAGCACAGGAAACCTGTGCTAGAGCGTCGCTGGACGTCCTCACGCTGTGTGAGGACCTCCAGCGTCGCTCATTTCCCCATAGGAAAGCATTGAAATTATTTTTCAATGCTCTCCTATGGGGAGCGCTAATGCGCATGCGCATTAGATCTCCTCGGCCGGTGGGCGGGATCAGTCGCGCCCACCGGCCGACGCAATGAAGAGGAGGAGCTTCGCAGAGGAGGAGACATTGGCGAGGGACATCGCCGCTGCCTCAGGTAAATGACTGAAGGGGTTTTCACCCCTTCAGTAACTGGGGATTGGGGGGTGGGAGGGAGAGGGACCCTCCAGTGCCAGGAAAACGGATCGTTTTCCTGGCACTGGAGATTCCCTTTTAAGCTAACAGATGAATGTTACCCATCGCATGGCAGAATAGATAAACTTAATCTAAAGGGTGAGGATACTATAAACATCCATATATAGTTCATGCTATGCAGAATTTCAAGAATGGAGATAGATTTTTGAACTTTAACAATATTGTGAACTTTTCGTAAGTAAAATAAGTCTTTCCATGTGTTTTGGTAATAATTAAATATTAAATATTTATTTATTTAGTTACAGAATGAAAAATAAATAACCAAGTCAGAAAATAGCTAAGATAGACAAATGGTCTAACTTGGAACTTTTAAACTGTTATCAATACGCTTCTTAGGTGATAATGGATACCACATGGCCCATAGTCATTACATGTTGTGAGATCTGTGTAATTAAGGGTCAAAATAAACCCTAGGAATAATTTATAAACAGATTTGCTTCATTATCAGATATAAGATAATGACACCTAAATACTAAATGATACAAATTCAGTATTTCATATTTATTGAAATGAGGAAAGTGTTCTGTCTCTTTACTGACAGGCACATAATGTACTGCCCCAGAGGACTGCTTACTTGGTGTATGGGGTTAGAATGCCAGTTTAAAAGCTGGGATAAATGCCAGTACAGCAGGATAGCAGGACAAGCAGCCAGAACTAGAGATTGCCTCTGAAAAAGGGACAGATGGCTAACATGGACATTATAGCTAAACCGTTATAAGGACTGCTTTATTCATTTTTGTAAAGGAATTTTCTATATCTTTTTTTCGCTAGCAAGCATAAAATAATAAATTAATTCTTCTTATTTTCTGTTTCAGGTAATTTTTGAGCCGTATTTGAATAAAATAAAAATGGGCCCTGTGACAATGGTCTCCCCAAAAGAAGAAGAGAAAATACTTTGTTGAAACTAGTTCTTGTGTTCTGTGCAAATCACAGGAGCGAGAAAGTAGGGGACAGAATTTAATTTGCCAAAAGCGAATGTGCCGATGTCTGTTAAATGATGGTGAACCTTTAGAAATAGACAGCATTATTTACTAAAATGAGAATTTAAAGTTTATTTCATAGTTAAAGGGACACTATAGTCGCCTGAACAACTTTAGCTTAATTCAGCAGTTTTGGTGTATAGAACATGCCCCTGCAGCCTCACTGTTCAATCCTCTTCCATTTAGGAGTTAAATCCCTTTGTTTATAAACCCTAGTCACACCTCCCTGCATGTGACTTGCACAGCCTTCCATAAACACTTCCTGTAAAGAGAGCCCTATTTAGGCTTTCCTTATGGCAAGTTCTGTTTAATTAAGATTTTCTTATCCCCTGCTATGTTAATAGCTTGCTAGACCCTGCAAGAGCCTCCTGTATGTGATTAAAGTTCAATTTAGAGATTGAGATACAATTATTTAAGGTAAATTACATCTGTCTGAAAGTGAAACCAGTTTTTTTTTCATGCAGGCTCTGTCAATCATAGCCAGGGGAGGTGTGGCTAGGGCTGCATAAACAGAAACAAAGTGATTTAACTCCTAAATGACAGTGAATTGAGCAGTGAAATTGCAGGGGAATGATCTATACACTAAAACTGCTTTATTTAGCTAAAGTAATTTGGGTGTTCCTTTAATTTAATATTTCATGTCAAAATAGCCAAATTTGAGAAATTCTCTACTTCGCTATGATTTAATTTTGGCTAGCGTGGCCTTAAATTTAAAATTCACTTTGAATTCTCACTTTAGTGCATGTCCCTAAGAGACAATTTTTTTCTACCATATGACATGTCATAGACTTTATATGCTAAGATTAAAAAGAGCAACCAAAATGTCAGACCAAGAATCATCACAAGGTATGTCAAAAGACGCAGAAAATTCACCAGAAAGAAAATGCACACCCAGATTAAGTATAGAAAAACCACCATTAACAGTATTTTTTATTTGCTACCAGTCCAAACGTAAAGGGACACTATAGTCACCAGAACAACTACAGCTTAATGTAGTTGTTGTGGTGAGTATAAGCATTATATGCAGGTATTTTCATGCAAACACTGCCTTTTCAGAAAAGAAAAGAAAAGAAAAGGCAGTGTTTACATTGCCCCTAGGGACACCTCCAAGTGGCTACTCCTCAGATGGACACTGGAGGTGCTTCCTGGCTCAGTGCTGCACAGTAGGCAGCACTGCCGTTCAGCGTCTCCACGCTCTGCATGTGGATGCTGAATTTTCAACATAGAGATGCATTGGTTCAATGCATCTCTATGAGGAGGTGCTGACCCGCCAAAATAATTGGATCGGCTAAAAATCAGCAATTCTGATGATGTCACCAAGGGGGCAGGGCCAGCACCAGCGGACCCACGCGGCACTGGAAATAAGTGAGTTTTAATTCTTTTTTGAATTTTTTTATTTTTGCAGTGCATATAGTAATTACAACTGGCTCTAGGTACCCCAACGGCATTCCTTGAGCTGCTTGGCATAGATAACAAGTAGGGTAATTGTTAGACAGTGCACATTTTTAGTATAATAGGTACAGGATAAGGTTACATGCGGGTAACACACTCTGTTTAAAATGTGTAAGCTTTGTATAAAATAAAGAAGCAGGTTCAAGATTTCCCTGTCGCATAGATTTTAACTCAAACAGTAGGAACAAGCTAATACAATCAACGATGTAGGGTCAAAAAAATTACAGGCTACAAATTGAACAAGGCTGAGCTAGTATGTCCCCCTCAAGAAGTGGGGAGTCTCTAACAAGCTATGCACACCTTATTGACTGTGGACTACACCTCAGAGATCGCGCAGTTGCTAACTAGTAAATTAAGGCACATTCAGACAATATTGAAATAGTTAGCAATATGCTTTTAACAATGCATGAGAGGGGAAGTAAATAAATGGTATGCGGATAAAGCATGGTAGACAATTTGGGGAGAGACTAGCTAACAGTGCAAAACACATTATTTTATCAAGAAACTAGTTAGCCTTGGATGAGTCCCATAATAAGTGTTCACTGTTGTCTGGGGTATACTCAAGTGACTCTAGAGTGTCCTGCTGCCCGGTACAGTCCATATGTTTGGTAAGTGGCGTGGCAAAGGCACCTTGGGTTCGCCATTGGGATTCTGCAGGTTGCCGCCATATAACTGGTTCAGTGATAGTCTCTATCAGCCGATGCCTTCTCTTGTGGGACAGTGAGTAGTGGTCGGTGTGATGTTGAGGGCCGCGGTGGCAGTGAGCAGTGTGGTGACATCCTTCCAGCCCCAGGCTGTTTTGTAGGCCTGCATCTCGGTGCCACGAACTCTAAGACTACTGGAGCTTGAGTTGCTTCCCCTCTCGGGGGCAATGGAGGGCCTGCTGGTCTTTGGCCGCTTGCGGCGATAACGCCTCCTTGCTTGTGGACGATGCGTCCGGGTTTTCTCCCTTTTGACCTTCAGCCCGGGTGGGCTGTCGCTTTGCCCGAGGGTTCCCCTCTCCGCCCCTGCCGCCAGCTGCCTCTCTTACCCGCCGTCTGTGCAGGTTCCTGAGTGCTTTGTGCTGCTCTTATGCGGTCATTGAGTTGTGCCCAGAAGCGGCTGAATATCGCGTTCAGGCGCCGAGCGGTGTCTCGTCGGATCAACTTTAGCTGTAGCTGATTGTTTGCAGACAGCGTGTCGGCTGTCGCCATCTTGGGGGAGCTGTGTGGGTGCCGTCGTTGCTTTATCACCGCTTCGCTTCCCCGTATTGCTGGTGGATCCGGACACATTTTGCAGACCGGGATGACCCCCGCCGGTCCAGAGGGGGGGGGGGGGGTAGGAGGTGAGTAGCGTGGAGGTTCCATGCACAGGGTTACCCGCGAGGAGAGCGTCCGCCTCTCCCCTACAGGGTCTCAAGTAGGCCTCAAGTTGCTGGTGCCGGTTCCCGGTAAGCAGTGGGTTAACAGCTGGTATCCATCGCTTCGTCCGGGTGTCCCCCACGTTTCTATCACCCTCCAGGTGCTGTGCGTGCTTGTTTTTTGGGGGTTTTGCCCCAAATTGTGCCATTGTGTTCGTCCATGCAGCCCGGAAGCCAGGCTCCGCCCCCGAGTTTTAATTCTTTTTAAAGGGGTTAAGGGGGGAAAGCCACCTTAATGGTGGGTTTAGCACAATAGGTCAGAAATACATGGTTGTGTTCCTGACCCTATAGTGTCCCTATTAGAAAGATACACAAGTTTTCTGCCTCTGTAAACCTGGAATAGCACAGAAATTTCTTGATGCAACAACGTTTCTAAAGATGAATTTGAATGAACTTGCACTTTGATTGACATATCAAGTATGTTTGCCTCAGATTATATGTATTATAATTATTGTACGAAACTATATACTAACAAATAAAAAAATCTCACACTCGAAAGTATGCTCGATCAAAAAAAAAAAGGTCACAATGAGCTAAGCAATTTGTAGAGAGTGTGAATTTTCAGAAGAATGGTTATGTATCTTATCTTTGTAAGTAATTTATGAAGCAAAATACAAACCCCACAGCATCATACAGAGAGATAAAGACCATGATCACTGAGGGGTATGGTGCCCGTATATGTTTTATCCCGGCTTGCCCATACATCCCAGATTGACTATGGTTTGGTTGTGGATAAAGTATAATCTACTGATGTCCTTAAAAAATGCCACTACGGGAGGAATCAAAAATATATTAATATTATTAGAGTCCCCAGCAATGGGTGATGGTTTGGGGGGAGGGGAAATAGGTTCCCCACAATTGCTATAAACTAAAATGGGTGACACTAGGATCTCCACTTTTTAATGTAATAGTGTCCACCTGCTGGTTGGGGAGGACACAGGCGGTGCACAGTGATCTGTCCAATCACCAACTTAATTTAAAGACCTACCTGCTGAGTGATGGTGCAGGGGTGAGGGATCTGGCACTGTATGTTAGTGACTACTTGCTTTATTTTTAGTTATCTGCCAAGAACTGAATGCACATTCTACACCAAAATTCTTCTATAATAGGCAAATTGTATTGTACAAATATATATTACTGGAAGTTACTAAAAGCAATTAGAAAACTGGCAGGTTTTGCAATTTGCAAGACTCATATTTTAACAGTGTCTGTTGAAATAAACGTCAGATGTTCATGCAAAGTTTAGTATGTTGTATATTTATTAAACACCAAATTGTGTCTGTATTGTATTGGAACAGTTTTGGTGCAATACATGGGTGCAACAGTCTAGTATGCATTGTAGTTGTGAACTGGATGCTTGAGTGAGAAAAATTTAGAGAGAGACCAAAAATGATGCCAAAGGAAAGTGTTGCAGTCATCATAGAAAATAGAAATATGGGGGTAAAAACTGATGTAAATCTTATGGTGCCATAAGATAAGGTGACATAAAGATATTGCAGCAAATTCACTCCGAATATCCCATTTCCTCTATAAGTACCTCCCGGATTCAAATAGTAAGAAAAACCTATTATGACCTGTTCACTTTGCATGATGTATTCAATGAAACGTTTTGTGATATTCACTTACCAGTTCTCTAAACCAGCACCGTCATGTCCTCATCTTAATGGGTGTTACTCTTCAATAAAACCCACCTCTACTCTGCCTGCTCATGCACTGTGGTTGCAATCAGAGGAGAGCAAAAGTACTGTCTGTGGAAGGTCTTTTCTGCCCTCCCTTGTCAGTTAATTCTTCCACGTAAAGTCTAGAAACATAGAATGTGACGGCAGATAAGAACCATTCGGTCCATCTAGTCTGCCTAATTTTGGAAACACTTTCATTAGTCCCTGACCTTATCTTAAATCTAGGATAGCCTTATGCCTATCACATGCATGCTTAAACTCCCTCACTGTGTTAACCACTGCAGCTAGAAGGCTATTCCATGCGTCCACTAGTCTCTCTGTAACGTAATACTTCCAGAAATTATTTTTAAACCTTTGCCCCTCTAATTTAAGACTCCTCTTGTTGTGGTAGTTTTTTTCTTCTTTTAAATATAGTCTCCTCTTTTCATAGGCGTGCGCAGCCTGTTGCATTAGGGTGTGCACCCTAAAGCACAAACACACGCCGCGTGTATATGTATTTTTATATACACATACACACAAATATATATATATACATACATGCATACACACAAATACAAATATACATAGGTGCAGTGTGTGTGATTGTGAGCAGTGCAGCGTGTAAGGGGTGCAGTCTGTGTGATTGCGAGGGGTACAGTGTGTGTGTGTAATTGTGAAAGGTACAGTGTGTTGTAATTGTGAAGGGTGCAGTGTGTATGATTGTGAAGGGTACAGTGTGTGTAATTGTAAGGGGTACAGTGTGTGTAATTGTGAGGGGTACAGTGTGTGTGATTGTGAGGGATGCAATGTGTGTGGGGTACAGTGTGTATGATTGTGAGGGGTGCACTGTGTGGGCGACAGGGGGTAGGGGGTGGAGGGGCAGTGACAGGGGGTAGGGGGGTGGAGGGGCAGCAACAGGGGGTAGGGGGGTGGAGGGGCAGCGACAGGGGGTAAGGGGGGTAGAGGGGCAGTGACAGGAGGTAGCAGGGGTAGATGGTTAGTGACAGGGGTTGGGGTAGAGAGGCAGTGTAAGGGGTTAGGGGTAGTGACAGGGGTTAGGGGGTAGATGGGCAGTAACAGGGGGTGTGGGTGAGTGGAGGGGCAGTGACAGGGGGTAAGGGGGTAGTAACAGGGGTTGGGGGTAGAGGGGCAGTGACAGGGGTTGGGGGGTACTGACAGGGGTAAGAGGGGTTGAGGGGCAGTAACAGAGGGTGTGGGGGAGTGGAAGGGCAGTGGCAGGGGGTAGTGACAGGGGTTAAGCGGGTAGAGGGGCAGTGACGGGTTAGGGGGGTAGTGACAGGGGTTAGGGGGTAGAGGGGCAGTAACAGGGGGTGTGGGGGAGTGGAGGGGCAGTGGCAGGGGGTAGTGACAGGGGTTAAGGGGGTAGAGGGGCAGTGACAGGGGTTAGGGGGGGTAGGGGGGTAGTGACAGGGGTTAGGGGAGTGGAGGGGCAGTGACAGGGGTTGGGGGGTACTGACAGGGGTAAGAGGGGTTGAGGGGCAGTAACAGAGGGTGTGGGGGAGTGGAAGGGCAGTGGCAGGGGGTAGTGACAGGGGTTAAGCGGGTAGAGGGGCAGTGACGGGTTAGGGGGGTAGTGACAGGGGTTAGGGGGTAGAGGGGCAGTAACAGGGGGTGTGGGGGAGTGGAGGGGCAGTGGCAGGGGGTAGTGACAGGGGTTAAGGGGGTAGAGGGGCAGTGACAGGGGTTAGGGGGGGTAGGGGGGTAGTGACAGGGGTTAGGGGAGTGGAGGGGCAGTGACAGGGGGTAGGGGGGTAGTGACATGGGTTAGGGGGGGTTGAGGGGCAGTGGCAGGGGGTAGGGGGGTAGTGACAGGGGTAAGGGGGGTAGAGGGGCAGTGGCAGGGGGTAGAGGGGAAGGGGGTAGGGGCAGTGACAGGGGGTTGGATGGGGGCAGTGAGTGACAGGGGGTAGAAGGGGGTGGGATGGGGGGCAGTGGGTAGAAGGGGGTGACTGAATGGGGTGGGGGGGCAGTGAGTAGATGGGGGTGGAGGAGCAGTGAGTGACAGGGGGTAGAAGGGGGGTTTATAAATACCTGCCCTGGTGGTCCAGTGGGGGCCCTCTCTCTTCAGTCTGCAGCTCCGCCGGGAGTGAGCTGCAGACCACATGGTGAGTCTCGCGATCTCCAGGCAGAGCGTTGCCGCGGCAACGCTCTTACAGGCTGGAGATCGCGAGACACCTCAGTCTGCAGCTCACTCCCAGCGGAGCTGCAGACTGAGGCTGGATCTCTGTCAGGGCAGACTGACAGGAGGGGCCTCGCACCCGGCGGCATTGTGGGCACGCCGCCGGGCCCCCTCCTGTGTCGGTTCGAGGACCCGACATGTCAGTCTGCCCAGAGGCAGTGCAGCACGGAGGTGTGATTAGGGTGTGCCCAGGCACACCCGGCACACCCCGTGCGCACGCCTATGCCTCTTTTACTGTGTTGATTCCCTATATGTTTCTATTATATCCCACCTGTCTCGTCTTTCCTCCAAGCTATACATGTTAAGATCTTTTAACCTTTCCTTGTAAGTTTTATCCTGCAATCCATGAACCAGTTTAGTAGCCCTTCTTTGAACTCTCTCTAAAGTATCCATATCCTTCTGGAGATACGGTCTCCAGTACTGTGTACAATACTCCAAGTGAGGTCTCACCAGTGTTCTGTAGAATGGTATGAGCACTTCTCTCTTTCTACTGCTAATACCTTTTTTTTTTTTGAACATGCAACGTCTTCCTCCTGCTCTCATTTCCACCCCTTTCTGTTCCTTATGTTTTTTCATACATTTGTATTGTCTACCCATTATTTAGGGACATTTGTTGCTACCTTTATTTTGAATGACTTGCCTTATTATGCATGTTTCTAAGAATGGTGAACAGTAGTCGATTAACTTTCAGATGTGAAGGAAAATATTAGCATTATAATATGTAATAACCATTTGAGTCTCTATATTTGAATATACTTGAAGGCGCAGTAAAAGCTCATGAATAGGTTATCAGATCCAGTGTAGTAGAAGCCTGTCCCTCCTTTCCATGTTTAGGTCGCCCACTCCTTCCCCTGCCCCATGTGAATGGGTGCAGTACACACACACCTCCCAACTGTCCCTGTTAAGAAAGGGCATTTTGGACCCAAATTACTCCCTTTATATCCTAATGACCCTCTTTTCCATGAGCTCTATTTTGTTGGTGTGTCTGAGTGTAAAACGCAAGTAATGTGTCTTTGAACTAAAATAAATGTGTGTAGAAATCAGTCTGTGTAAATAAATTGCTATTTGTATGTCTTTGAACAGCCCACCTCTAAATTACAGTGTTCTTTTTTGTGTGTCCATTTTCATTGTTAGGAGGTATGCCAATAGTTACCCACCTTCCCTTACCAAGCTCCAGAATTTGAGATGGGAATCATGTAGGTGGTAAATAGAAGGGTGTTGTGCACACCATAATGAATGAACAGTAGATGCCCTATTCTCTGGTCCTCCTGAGTAAATTGTATTCTGTTAAAGGGCAACTGTCATCTCAAAACTTTTTTTAATATAATGATCTGTACATCAAGTTTTGATAGGAGATAGATTCTGTGTTAAATAAAATACTTAGAAAATCTAATCCCAACCTTTAGTATGTGACAGGATCCTTTAGCCATATACATGTACCTTGGGTCAGACTGTGTTTGAAAACAGACAGTCTCTATGGACGTCTCTGCTTCACTCCAAGACTCTGATTGGTTAGATTAGTGTCCCTCTTGAAGTGGGCGTAGAAAGAGCGAGCAAGAAGAAGCAGGCATATATGAATTTGTTTTGTACCTTATTGTTTGTTGCCTGCTTTTCTTCTTGAAGAAAGACACTGTGTCGTTCAAAATAAATATAGTTGTCTCACAGGGATGCATGTCCCTTTAACTTTTCCTTTGCCAATAAAAATCAGAAGTAAATATGGGCAGGACTATTCTCCTAAAAATCCCCTGTTGGCATTCAATGTACTTGAATCCTCAAATGTAGAACTAGGAATTGGCCCATCCTCAGCTTAAAGAAACTTTTCTTGCCATAATCTGGTACAGAGCTAGTGTCTGGACGTCTGGACTCAGCAGTCTGTCTGTGTGTGTGTGTGTGTGTGTGTGTATGGACTCAGCAGTCTGTGTGTGTGTAAGGACTCAGCAGTCTGTGTGTGTGTCTGTGTGTGTGTGTGTATGGACTCAGCAGTCTGTGTGTGTGTGTATGGACTCAGCAGTCTGTGCGTGTGTAAGGACTCAGCAGTCTGTGCGTGTGTAAGGACTCAGCAGTCTGTGCGTGTGTCTGTGTGTGTGTATGGACTCAGCAGTCTGTGCGTGTGTATGGACTCAGCAGTCTGTGGGTGTATGGACTCAGCAGTCTGTGTGTGTGTGTGTGCGTGTCTGTGTATGGACTCAGCAGTCTATGTGTGTGTATGGACTCAGCAGTCTGTGTGTGTGTGTGTGCGTGTCTGTGTATGGACTCAGCAGTCTATGTGTGTGTATGGACTCAGCAGTATGTGTGTGTGTGTGTGTGTGTGTGTATGGACTCAGCAGTCTGTGTGTGTGTATGGAATCAGCAGTATGTGTGTGTGTGTGTGTGTGTGTATGGATTCAGCAGTCTGCGTGTGTGTATGGACTCAGCAGTCTGTGTGTATGGACTCAGCAGTGTGTGTGTGTGTATGGACTAAGCAGTCTGTATGTCTGTGTGTGTGTGTGTGGACTCAGCAGTCTCTGTGTGTGTGTGTGTGTGTGTGTGTATGGACTCCGCAGTCTGTGTGTGTGTGTGTGTGTGTGTGTGGACTCAGCAGTCTGTGTGTGTGTCTGTGTGTGTGTATGGACTCAGCAGTCTGTGTGTGTATATGGACTCAGCAGTCTGTGTGTGTCTGTGTGTGTATGGACTTAGCAGTCTGTATGTCTGTGTGTGTGTGTGTGTGTATGTATGGACTCAGCAGTCTGTGTGTATGTGTATAAATCAGCCTGTGTGCATTCAGCAACACCTGTGTGCATTCAGTAGTCTGTGTGCATTCAAAATGTGTGTGTGTGTGTGTATTCAGTGTACTGTGTGTATGTACTCAGCAGTCTATCAATAATTACAATTTTTATTCCTGTGAGTTGTTGTGTAGGAAGGGCCCCAGTGCACTGCTTTGCCCGGGGGCCCTTAACACTGTTAAGATGGTACTGCTTGTGTGTGTCAGTGAGCTTCTATTTAGTGAGCATGTGTGTGTCAGTGAGCTTGTCTTTAGTGAGCTTGTGTGTGTCCCTGAACTTCTTTGTAGTGGGCCTTGTGTTTATACAAGTGAGTTTGTCTGTAGTAAGCTTCTGTGTGAGTCAGAGAGTTTTGTCTGTCAGTAAGCCTATTTGCGCATGTCAGTGAGCTTGTGTGCTTACTGTACAATATATACATATTGACTTGTAGAAATGGCATACATTTTTTTCCAGGGCTGCTTTGGATTCTCAGTTTGGCTCTGCCAGAGAGTGCGCTTTACCGCTGAATCATCTGTGTGAGCTGCCGCACACTTTAACCCTGTTACACACGTCTGGGAGCTGCTGTTGACAGGTACTTGTAGTCTAGAGATTGGGACATGGGGTATATGCTCAGCTATCTGTATAATACTATAGTGCTGTTCTCTGTATAATACAGATCTGTGTGTGTATAATATCCCGGGATAGTCAGTGTTCCTGTATAGTGCTGATCTCTGTCTTGGGATATTATACACAAACAGACCTGTATTATACAGAGAGCAGCACTATACGGGGAGCACTGACTGTCCTGGGATATTATACACACAGCCATGTATTATACAGAGAGCAGCACTATACAGGGAGCACTGACTGTCCTGGGATATGATACACACAGCCATGTATTATACAGAGAGCAGCACTATACAGGGAGCACTGACTGTCCTGGGATATTATACACACAGCCATGTATTATACAGAGAGCAGCACTATACAGGGAGCACTGACTGTCCCAATTTATTATACACACAACCCTGTATTATACAGAGAGCACTGACTGTCCAGAGATATTACACACAGACAGTAATTGATAGCTGTGCTGCAAAATGTCCTTGGAATTTTTTTTCAAATGTTGGCAACTATGGCATTGTATCAAAGGAAATGTGTTTGTTTTTTTAATAATCCCTGGTGGAAAATAATGAATCCTCCACCAGGGATTATAAAAAAAAACAAAAAAACCCCACATTTTGTCGGGGGCGGGGCTTAACATGCGGCAGGGGCAGGGTCAAACTGCGGCGAGGGCGGGGTTGAATGTGCCCCCCTACTTTTGTCCCTGGCCCACCCTGTGCCCCCCCTAAAAATGAATCCTAGAGACGCCACTGCTACAGGGCTATCTCACAACTGTAACAGGGATCAAAAAGAGACCAGCGTTCCCTCTGTATTCTATGTGACCATGTGGACCACTTCTTTGTTTTAAACATTAATTGCAGCTTTGCACACAAATTAATAGATTTTATAGTTAAAATATCATAGTCTTGCTCTTTCTTCACTAGTGATAGGACTTTCCTGATTCTGTACCTTGGCTTTTAATTAATCATGGGTAGATATCGATCTATCTATCTATCTATCTATCTATCCATCTGTCTGTCTGTCTATCATCTATCTATCTATCTATCTATCTATCTATCTAGCTGTCTGTCTATATGTCTATTTCTGTCTGTCTATCTATCTGTCAGCTATTAATGTGAGTTAGTAGGGAAAATAGATTACTGAAATAACACATTTGAAACATACTATTAATAGTGTTTGCTGCAACAACATGAACAGTTTTCTGTGCCAAGTCGAAATTTTACAGCAGATTAAGAACATATGGAAAAAAAAGAAATTGGCTGAGATATGGAAGTCAATGAACCCATTACTGGGTATTTCCAAAGTTTTGACCTTGTGAATGAGTCTTGTCACGTTACCTTCATGTAGTTTTTCTTAGTAATGAATAGAAATCTTTGTTGTTGAGTTCCAAAGGATTTTCGTGACATTGAGAGACATGACACAGGGCTACACTGCAAAGGACAAATGAGAGCTACAATACGTTTGGATAAGAGTCTAATCCTTTAATCAGTCTTCCACATACGTGATCTGTAATTAAAGGCACAGGCAGGGGAAGCTATTACTTGGCTTTTCATGGAAAGTCACAGCTTATATATTCTGGTCATTCATTGAAGAAATATTGTCTATCCACTCGTTATTCAAGGGTTTATTCTCTAAACAGTCAACTACAGTGAATAGAGATGAATTACATAACGTTTGCCCTGACGTTGGCAAGAAGAGTTAATATAGATAAAGGTATTTTACAATTAACCGTGTGGTCACATTTTAAAAGTCCCTTGTCCATTATGAACAACTGGCTGTTTATTAAATCATTTTCACTTGTTAATTATATTGTTTATAACTCCTTTTCCTTTCGACTTGCAATAGGCTGTAGTATATATTATGTTATCTACGTGTTATTGCATGTAATGCACAAAAAAACTAAAAAAAAAAAAACTACAGAAATCATTGAGCAAACACACAAATGATTGAGCAAATACTCTGTATGATACATTATGGACTTTTCTGCTATGCTGTTCCCAGCTCAACGCCAGTTTAATGTGGGAAATAAAATGTGACCATGAAAAGAAAAACTCCGAGGTTCTTAGTGATTAAGTTGCCTGTAGTCTGCTCTAGCTCTAGGTAAAGAGAAAATATTGATACCTAACTAAAGTTGCTACCGTGAATAGCTCTCTAAACTCAAGAAGAGGTTAAAAAATTGCATAGCTAACTCTCCCGCAGCCTATCTTTTATAAACAGACATTGCAAGTTAACTATACCACTGCCATCTGTTGAAGCAGAAACTGCCCACTCTAATTTGTGGCAGTAATTTACGTGCGGAAAAATTAATTAATCCCTAGAGCCAGAAGTCTTCAGGATCTTCAGTAGGGACATTTACTGCCTATCACACTAGTTCTACATGTTCTAAGAATCTGTGGGGTGCCTATTTGTGCCCTTTTTATTTTTAAATAAATTCATTTAAATGAACACTTCAAACCCTAAAGCACTTAAGCTTGTTGGCAACATTCCAAGCCACACAAGGCTTGACAATGACCCCTGTGTGGGTCAAAATGTTTCCAGGTTCACTTGTTGGTGGAATGAACTCATTGTTGGCATAAGACTAGTGTTGTGGCTTTATCTATATTTTGGTTTTGTTTTCTCAGCAAGAGTAGCACTGAGCAAGTGCATGCCACACTTCTACTATTCTTCTTGCACGTCCTCCATACTGAATAAATTGGACATCATTGATCTAAAATTAACCAAGACTAATCACTTCCTTAATCCAAACTAAAAACTGTGTGTGTTTTTTTTTTTAATAATTATAGTTAAACAAAGTCCTACTTTCCATTATTTATACATTGTATTCATTTATTAACTATATATATATATATATATATATATATATATATATATATATATATATATATATATATATATAGATAGATAGATAGATAGATATACATATATCTATCTATCTATCTATCTATCTATATATATATATATATAGCTGTTTGTATATATATATTGCTGTTTGTTAATATATTTGCATGAGAATACTAAACTAGAAAGAGTTCAATAGATGCAGTATAAATAAAAAAAAAATTGCTCTGGACTTTGTGGTGAAAGAAAGGAAGTATCCCCTAAAGGCAGAGAAATCAAGGAGGAATCAGAAGTAATGATGCACTGTGTAAAAGTATTGTCCAGTCACTTTAACACAGGGAAAATCATTAAACATCTATATATATATATATAAAACGAATAAAGAGGTGCACTCACAGGTCTTCTTCCAAACGTGAAGTTTATTCTGTTATTTCAAGGTTGTCCCAACGTTTCGACCCCTAAGGGTCTTTTTCAAGGTCAAATATAGAGTGTACATATAAGTTTTATATACATAATAAATAATGAACAACTTACCAAATCAGGTGTGTGTGTGTGCTGCTGTCCCTCCGAACCCGGAAGTGCACGGTCGGGACGTGTGTGGAAACCTACGTGCGTGCGTGTGCGTCTAGTATAGGTTGCTAAGCAACCACTAAAAACAAACGTCAATACTAATAATTGTCGTGCCGTACAAAAAAAAGGAAAACAAAGTATACATACGGGGGGCGGAGCCAGCTACTGAACAGAGCAGACGCACCTCAGACAGCTCCGTACCAAAATAGGCAAAAAAACTGATTTTAGGTGGAAAATTGGGCACCTACTTACCCACAACTTACGCTGCACAACAACGACACCACGATGGGCAGAAAAAACAAGAAGCCCAGAGCGGACAAGACTCCTGCTAGCCATGATATTGGCGAACGGTTGCGGAACTCCCAGAAGGCCGCATGGGAGAAAATGGCGCTGGGGGAAGAAGGATTTTCAGACTCCTCCGAGGATGACTATACTGAAATGAGAGAGGGTCCCTCACTGAACAGACCCACAGGGCACAACGCCAAAACACCTACATCTGGCGACCTGATTACTGCAGACCTCCTAAAGAGCATGTTCGCCGAACAAAGGCAGAACTTAGCCAAGGACCTAGCCTGCTTCAAGGACGCCATAGCAGGTGTAACCACGAGGCTCGACCTCCTGGAGACTGCAGCTAATACCCAGGACACCCAACAAAGTATACATACATAAATAACTAAATGAATGAATGGTGGATTTTACGTTACTTTTTTTATATATCATTTACTTATTTCACCCTAGAACCTGGCTCTGAACTGGACTGGAGTGAGAGGTGTAGGTTGTGGATACTGGGACGTGCAGTGCTCGGGTTAAAATATTGTCCCAAGTTTCTGGACGATTGTCAGAGACTGATTACCGTATATACTCGAGTATAAGCCGACCCGAATATAAGCCGAGGCCCCTAATTTTACCGCAAAAAACTGGAAAAATGTATTGACTCGAGTATAAGACTAGGGTGGGAAATACAGCAGCTACTGGTAAATTTCTAAATAAAATTAGATCCTAAAAAAAATTATATTAATTGAATATTTATTTACTGTGTGTATATAATGAATGCAGTGTGTGTATGAATGCAGTGTGTGTGTATGAATGCAGTGTGTGTGTGTATGAGTACAGTGTGTTTATGAGTACAGTGTGTGTATGAGTGCAGTGTGTGTATGAGTGCAGTGTGTGTATGAGTGCAGTGTGTATGAGTGCAGTGTGTGTGTGTATGAGTGCAGTGTGTGTATGAGTGCAGTGTGTGTGTGTATGAATGCAGTGTGTGTGTGTATAAATGCAGTGTGTGTGTATGAATGCAGTGTGTGTGTATGAGTGCAGTGTGTGTATGAATGCAGTGTGTGTGTGTTATGCAGAGCCTTGGTGGGGGGTGGGCATTTTTAAAAAAAAAATATTATTTTAATATTAAGTTTTTTGTTATAGTATTAATATTTTTTATTTTTTTTATTATTTTTTAAAATATTATTCATATTTTTTTGAATTTTAATATTGTTTACATTTTTATTTATTTTTCGTCCCCCCTCCCTGCTTGTTAGCTGGCCAGGGAGGGGGGCTCTCATTCCCTGGTGGTCCAGTGGATGGGCACTGTGTAGAAGGGGGCTGGCAGAGCGTTTACTTACCTCTCCTGCAGCTCCTGTCAGCTCCCTTCTCCTCCGCGCCGGTCCGGTCAGCTCCCTCTGCAAGTCCCAGTGTAAGTCTCGCGAGAGCCGCACTATGACCCCGCGGCTCTCGCAAGACTTA
The DNA here is from genome assembly GCF_036172605.1 of Pelobates fuscus. NCBI lineage: Eukaryota > Metazoa > Chordata > Amphibia > Anura > Pelobatidae > Pelobates > Pelobates fuscus. The sequence continues at coordinate 115,545,900 of NC_086323.1, forward strand.
CACTGGGAGCTGACAGAGGTGCTGACCGGACCGGCGCGGAGGAGAAGGGAGCTGTGAGGAGCTGCAGGAGAGGTAAGTAAGAGCTCCCTGCAGCCCCCACAGCCCCCTGTCTGTATTATGGCAATATAAATTGCCATAATACAGACAGTGACTCGAGTATAAGTCGAGTTGGGGTTTTTCAGCACAAAAAATGTGCTGAAAAACTCGACTTATACGCGAGTATATACGGTATATGTATTACCCTAATATACAATATACAAGGTTTAGGTGTGAAGCCTATATGCTTGGAAAGTATCTACATGTTTAATACGGAATCTTTTAGTACAAAGTATATTCTGTATGGGATGCTATCCAAAGCAAGGTAGTTTGTATTTATGTAATTTATGTTTACATTAATAAATTATATCTACTTTAAAGAAAAATGTCGTTCTTACAATATTATTAATATATACATTAAGTGGAGGGGAAGTTGTTAAGTTCAATTCCCATATAAGAGGGATAGAAAAGTATACCTATACAGGGGCTACTACGGGAGAAGAGAGAGATTTGTTAGATGTCTTTTAAATGAGGCTATTGGACCTATATTATTACTATACATTAGTGACCAAAGTGTATCCTTTCCTTTGTTTGTTTAAATAGTTATTCTGATTAGATATTTAACTAGATATTGCTATGGTATATAGTACATGCAAGCTGTTTAAAGAAACATGGAATATGAAATATATTAGTTTAGTCTTTTGGGAACTACTGTGCCCAAGTCGTGTATCCAGTAAGTTTCCCTTTGTAACAGTACTTTTGATCTATCTCCTCCACGGGGTAAAGGAGGGATATGATCAATCGCCATAAATCGTAAAGTTGGAAGTCCGTGAGAAGCCTTTAAAAAGTGTTTGGCCACTGGTTTATCCGTCCGTTGGTCTCTGAAGGCAGTCATGATGCCTGAGAGATGTCCTCTTATTCTATCTCTCATGGTTAGGTCAGTCTTGCCAACATAAGATAGTCCACAAGGACATGTAATTAAATAAATTACTTGATCCATAGTGCATGTGATATATTGGGATATTGGAATTATTTTGCCGCTGTGTGGATGCGCAAATGATGTTCCTGAGATCATATGACTACACGTTACACATCCACTACATTTGTAGCATCCTTTTTTCCTGCATCCTCTCTCTTTTTGATAGCATTGTACTGGATCACTCCGGACTAGTAAATCTTTAAGATTTTTATTTCTCCTGTAGCTAATAATAGGTTGTTCTTTAAAAATGTTCGGTAGGCTTTTGTCTGAGCTGAGTACTCCCTAGTATTTATTTATGAAACTTGGGACAATATTTTAACCCGAGCACTGCACGTCCCAGTATCCACAACCTACACCTCTCACTCCAGTCCAGTTCGGAGCCTGGTTCTAGGGTGAAATAAGTAAATAATATATAAAAAAAAGTAACGTAAAATCCTCCATTCATTCATTTAGTTATTTATGTATGTATACTTTGTTTTCCTTTTTTTTGCACGGCACGACAATTATTAGTATTTACGTTTGTTTTTAACAGTTGCTTAGCAACCTATACTAGATGCACACGCACGCACGCACGTAGGCGTGCACACACGTCCCGACCGTGCACTTCCGGGTTCAGAGGGACAGCAGCACACACACACACCTGATTTTGTAAGTTGTTCATTATTTATTATGTATATAAAACTTATATGTACACTCTATATTTGACCTTGAAAAAGACCCTTAGGAGTCGAAATGTTGGGACAACCTTGAAATAACAGAATAAACTTCACGTTTGGAAGAAGACCTGTGAGTGCACCTCTTTATTCGTTATTTATATATTTTATACGCTGGTAGCACCAAGGCAAAAAAACTTCACGTTTGGAAGAAGACCTGTGAGTGCACCTCTTTATTCGTTATTTATATATTTTATACGCTGGTAGCACCAAGGCAAAAAAACTTAAGGGTGAGTGCCGTGATACATTGGAAGTATATATATATATATATATATATATATATATATATATATGCCTACGTCAAATTCTCATAGATTGTAAGCTCATTTGAGAAAGACATTCTTTACCTCTAAATATCCCGTGCGGAATATGTTGGTGCTAATAATGTAAATGTATAAAACTGAAGCATTTCTGCTAATAAATATATATGCTAAAAATGAATTCTTGCAAGTGTCTGAAAAACCAATGGTATTCATTCAATGGAATTTGAAATGCAATCCTCAAGAAAAAAATCTAAACATTTGTTCCTGCCATATTCCCATACCGTGTTAAGCTCACACACAGGTAATCTATAATAAGTATTCTGAAAGGAATGCACAACGAAGTAGAAACTAATATAAGAACTTAAGCAGTAAAATAAGTAATGCAGAGGGGTTCTCTCTTTTGTTAAAGTGTTTATCTCTTTCTTGTTAAAATGACCGTAGAACCCACCAATATTGGAGTGTTTTGATGTAGTGGTGGGCTTAATGTTTCATTACTTAAGCATCTGTCCTTCTCATATCTTTATTTCTACATCGGTTCAACATTAGGCACCACAATGACCTCAGTCATATATTAGATTGGATGCCAAATGTAGAAGGAACTTCCAACCTTCTTCTGCTTTAGGCAATGGTTCCTACTATCCAGAGTGAGGCTCTAGCTAAGACTGTGAATATTGAAGGGGTTTATGTTGTTCAATTTAGATATGTCTGGCTTTCCATGTCCTGAAGATAACAATGTCAATGTAATACTTAACCCAACACGCAGAGTGAAAACTACCAGTAGAAATAGAGACAGAAAGAAAGTCCCTAAGCCGGTCCTGAGAATGGCCGGATAAAAGAGATAACTACAAGAAACGTCAGAAACAAGCTAAGGTCAAAGGAAGCCAGAAAAGGAATACATTTGTGTTCCAGATCCTATAGTGTTCCTTTAAAGAACAGCGCAGAGAAAAAAAAATACAGTTTAAGGTTTTACAAGAAAGTTTATTTTTAGAAAAAATATTCACATACTGTCAGCCCGTAGGGGTGCTTTTGCTGCACTGACCGAGTAAAACTCAGTCATGTGACGAGAAAGCACATAGGAAAGCATTAAATACAATGCTGTCCTATAGGGAAGAATGAATGTGTGTGTTAGATCCTGCACAGAAACGGGGAAGAGTATAGAGTCTAACTGTTTTATAGCACCGTCTGGCTTAAAGTGCATGTATGTATGGCTGAAGGATCCTGCCTTATACTAAAGGTTGATGTGTTCAGGGGCAAGTTCTAGCACTGCAACCAGCAGATTAACATGTAGTGGCTACTTGGAGTGCTCCTTTAAGTATAAATGTATGCAGTTTTATTATTTGATATAAAAAAATAATTTAGTGATAGAGAGAGAGAAGTCTGTGTGCATTTTATTACTGGACTTGATTTGATGTATTAGTATGGTCAAAAGTGTTTTCTGAAATATTTGCTTGTGCTAACTCAAATTCAATATTATGGTTTTTTTTTTTCTCTTACATATATTGGATACCACCTAACTTTTCTTTTAAGTAATCTAATCACTGTTATTTGCATTCTGAATACTCAGTAGGACTGCTGCCAACTTACTCCATTCCGAATAGCAATTTAATTTAATTTATAGGAGGGAAACTGATTGTGCTTCCCATACGAGGATGCTCAAGAAGTAAAAGGATTGCATGATAAGGGAAATCCTACAAAGTGCATGACAACACGTGTGTTGATCGACAAAGATTGCTAGATTAATTTCTATATAACCCGCAAATGTATACAGACGGTAATCTCTGCACTTATCTGTCTCACTACCGAGTCTGACAATATATGGCCTTGTTATTTTCTTAGAAGTTGAAGACGTGTGTACAGATTTGGGATACCCACAGTTTTTAGAAGGCACTACACATTAGAATAAATGTAGCCCCATGTAGCCAAAAGCACAGCTTAAGCGGAACAGGGCCTTGACAGGGGTTAGGAGGCGGGCCCAGGAGGAACAGACAGGACAGGTGGGTTATGGGATATGGGGGTTTGGCTATTTAAGGGAGGAGCCATTTTGTAAGGTTCACTTCTAATTTCCTACCCGGTTAGTTTGTGTGCATCCCGGTGCTCTCTATACTTTCTGGGTAGGGTTTCTCTTTTGTCTCCTCTGCAGGGCCATGGATATCGTGGAGAAGCTTCTGGAGGGGATCAGGACAGCGGCGCGGCAACAAGGAGCGGATTGGGTGCAGGCCCAGCTGGGCCCGGTCCTTGCTGCGGCGGCAGGACAGGAGGCCGGAGACTCACGCCCGGCGAGGGCCAGGAGGCCCCCGAGGCGTTTGAGCCCGGGAGGAGAACCGGAGGTCGGTGGCACGGGAGTGCAGGAAACAGCCAGTGGAAGTCGTAGCAGGCCCAGGAGCTGCCTGGTTGAGGCTCTGCCTCCCAGTGTGCGGCCGGGGCTTCGGCGTGGTGAGTCGAGACGGGCGGCTGCCCTGGACATCGCTGCACCAACCCCTAACACGGATGGGGCCGTGCGCGGAGCAGGATCCAAGATGGCGGCCGGACGGCCTAGTGCGGGGCCTGGCGGGGCGGGGTCTCGGCCCAGGAGGGCACCCCCATCGGTCTTGGCGGTGGACTGCAGCACGCGGACTGGGACGGTCCACGACGGGCCCGACGTACAGCAGGCAAGTGCAGGGGCCCCTTCCGGGGGTCCCCTTGGCGTGGTGGGCAGGCGGGGAGTGAGGCCCGATTCCAGGGAGCGGGCGGACGGGGGGGCGGGTAGGCGAGCGGCCCAAGGGGAGCAGGGGTCGGGCGGTAGGCCCCTGGGGGGGGTGCGGGATGCTGCGAAGGGGTCCCGCGGAGTGCAGACTGGGCGGGCTTCCGTGGGGGAGGATGGGGGGTCCCTCGGTAGTTCTCTTGCGGGGCGGAAGGTAGTGCCCGCGGGTTCGATGGATGTTAGGTGGGTGGTAGAGGGTAAGGGGAAAGGTAAGGCTCCGAGGTCCGGTCGGTCGGGGATAACTGTCTCGGGGAGCGGGGTGTCACCATCCGCGTCAGTGGAGGGCCCCGGGGGAGGTGCCCCTGGTCCGGGTTCCGTAGGTGTAGTGGTAGGTCGGGCTGCAGCGGGGTTGGGGCGCGGGGCGGGAAGCGGGGAGGGTGGGCCTAGTTCGGAGTCGGGTAGTGCTAGCCCCTCGCCGGTTAGGGCCCCCAGGACACGCAGACGGAGGCCCCGGCGCAGGCGCGCAATGTCAGGGAGTTCGGCAGGGTCCGGGTCCCCCAGGTTGCCTCAACGGGGGTTGGTATCCAAAGGCGATGGTAGGAGTCGTAGTCCACGTGGCAGGGCTCTCAGGGCCTTTGGGGCGCGACGGCGGGAGGATACCCGGCGGGAGGCTTTGGCGGTTAGCAGGCGCTCCCCGGTTCGGGACGGGAAGGTGGTGGGGGAACAGTACGCCTTGCCCAGGACTTCTTCTCCTCTTTCCAGGTCCCGGAGTCGCTCCTCATCTGATTTTTCCAGGCACCGGGTGGGATCCCTGGTTGGCGGGACATCGGCGGATGGCGTTCATCCTGGACGAGCAGTGACGGACTGCGCAGCCCCGGGTGTCATCGGTCCCAGGGGCTCGGCCGGTGAGTCTATTGAATCGCTACAGTCCAGTGCACTAGTACAAACACTGCAGTCACTACTCCACTCACTGGGGGCGGGGGGTGGCACACAAGGTAGCGTAGGGCAGGTGTGGACGCAAGGGGGAGGGGAGGTGGGGCCCGGTTTAGGGACCCCGGCGGCAGTTGCGGGCGGGGAAGCTGTGTCGGCTTCCAGCGTGGGTGAGGCGGGAAGCGAACGGGCGGAGTTGACGGGGGGGGTGACGGAAGCAGCGAGGCAACATGCGTATGTGTCCTTCGCGGGCCCGCTGGGGGTGCACCTCAAGCAGGAGGTGAAAGATAAAATCTGGAAGGGGGAATTTTGCGAGATCTTCTCGCTTCTTCCCTTGGAGGACTTTCTTGACCTCAAGGAGGAGGACAAGAAGGACGAAAAGAAAGAGGAGGAGGAGAAACGGCGGAGGTATCGCAAGATACCGAAGTCTTTTGGTAACTGGCTAAGGGCATTCTGTATCCTAGCCAGCGTGATCGGGAAAAAATCGCCGGGCTCCTGCTCGTCCCTGTTTTGCTACTTGGACGGCATATGGGAGGCATACCGCACCTATGGCGGATTGGCATGGTGGCGGTATGATGAGCAGTTCCGGCAGCGGCTGGCGGCGAATCCGGGCATGCGGTGGGACCAGATGGACCTGCCTCTCTGGATGAAGCTCATGATGGCGCAGAAGGCGCAGCCCTTTCAGCACGCGGCTGGCGCTAAGGGTCAGTCCTCCTCGTCGGCCGCCTCGCAGAAGGGCTTATGCTGGCTCTTTAATGAGGGCCAGTGCAAGTGGGGCGCAGCCTGCCGCTTCAAGCACGAGTGCTCGGGCTGCGGTGGGGCTCATGGGCTCCAACGTTGTTTCAAGAAAGGGAAGTCCGGGGGGACGGGAGCCTCTGCCGCGGTTGGCGGCGGAGGGTCTCCCACTACCTCGGGGGCTAACCCCAGTGAAATTAGACGCGATGGAGCCCTGGCTAAACCGCTACGGTAACAGGGCAGACGCGGAGCTGCTTAGAGCGGGGTTTGGGCAAGGGTTTGTCATTCCGTTTCGGGAGAGGGGTGGCACTGCGTGCCCTCATAATCTCAAGTCCGTGGTGGAGTTTCCGGAGGTGGTTCGGGAGAAGTTGGACAAGGAGGTGCGGTTGGGTAGGATGGCGGGGCCTTTTGTGGCCCCGCCACTGGAGGGCCTTCGGGTCTCTCCCCTCGGGGTGGTCCCCAAGAAAGAAACAGGGACGTTTCGGCTCATTCACCATCTTTCCTATCCTAAAGGGGAGTCGGTGAACGACGACATTGACAGGGACCTATGCTCGGTCTCTTACGCATCATTTGACCAGGCGGTCGAGCTGGTGAAGAGAGCCGGGCGTGGTGCGTTGATGGCCAAGGTGGACATCGAGGCTGCTTTTAGGTTGCTTCCGGTGCACCCGGCGTGTCACCACCTGTTAGGGTGCTTCTTTGAGGGGGGCTACTTTGTGGATTTGTGCCTTCCCATGGGGTGTTCCATTTCGTGCTCTTACTTTGAGAAGTTTAGTTCATTTCTCGAGTGGGTGGTGCGGACGGAAGCGGGAGATACAGCGGTGGTGCACTATCTGGATGATTTCCTGTGTGTGGGGCCGGCCGGATCTCCCGCGTGCCAGCACTTGTTAGGTACTATTCAATGGGTGGCGGGCTGCTTTGGGGTGCCGCTGGCGGCGGATAAAACTGAGGGCCCGACTGAGTGCCTTAGTTTCCTGGGTCTGGAGATAGATTCAGTGCGGGGGGAATGCCGGCTGCCGCTGGCAAAGCTGGAAGGTTTGCGCGGCGTGGTGGCAGAGGTGCGTCGGGCACGGAAAGTGACCCTGCGCCGACTGCAGTCATTGGTCGGAATGCTCAATTTCGCCTGTAGGGTGATACCCATGGGTAGGGTGTTTAGCCGCAGCTTATCGTCGGCTACCGCGGGGATTAGGTCCCCTCACCATTTCATCCGGGTATCTTCGTCCATGCGGGCGGACTTGGGGGTGTGGGATACCTTCCTCAGGGACTTTAACGGGACGGTGTTCTTTCGGCAAGGGGGCGTGTCGACAGCTGAGCTGGAGCTGTATACCGACGCGTCGGGTAGCGTGGGTTTTGGGGCCTACTTCAGCGGGAGCTGGTGTGCAGAAAAATGGCCGGAGGCATGGGGGCAGAGCCCCCTCATGCGTAACCTGGCGTTTCTGGAGCTGTTCCCACTGGTGGTGGCGCTGGCGCTGTGGGGGGACCGGTTGAGGGACAGGAAAGTGGTTTTCTTCTCGGACAACATGTCCGTGGTGCACGCGGTTAATAATCAGTCTGCAGCATCGAGGCCGGTGGTAACTCTGCTGCGGCGCTTTGTTTTGTTGTGCATGTCCCTGAATGTGGTTTTTCGTGCGCGCCATGTGCCTGGGTACTTGAACGAGGTGGCTGACGCTCTGTCTCGTTTTCAGTGGTCCCGGTTTCGAACGATGGCCCCGGAGGCCCAGGACAGGGGTCAGCCGTGCCCGATCGAGATGTGGCAGCTAGGAGCGTCCTGCTTGGCGGACTCGTGAAGGCTTCGCTGGCACCGGCCACATGGGCCGCATACAGTAAGGTCTGGAGTTCATGGGAACGTTCCTGGGGCGGGCTGGGCCGAGGGGTACGAGGGGAGCCGCCTCTGGATGCCTTCTTGTGGTTTACCTTTCAATTACTGGCGGGGGGCGCCTCCCCGGCGGTGATTGACAGGAACATGGCTGCAATGGCGTTCTGGTTCAAGCTCCGTGGGGGAGCGGATCTTACCAAGGCGTTTATTGTCCGGCAGGCACTCAAAGGGTATCGGAGGGCTCGGAGGGCCCCCGACGCTAGGCGCCCGGTGTCGGTGCATGTGCTGGAAGGGCTTGTTCAGGCGCTGCCCTCCATTTGTTTCAATGCATTTGAGGTGTCGCTATTCCGTGTGGCATTTCTTTTGGCTTTCTTTGGGGCGTTCCGCGTCGGGGAGTTGGTGAGCAACACCCGGGCGGCCACGGGGGGCCTACAGGTGTCTGGGGTACGTATACTGGATGGGAAGCTGGTGGTACACTTGGCTAGGTCCAAGACGGATGTGGAAGGTAAGGGCCGGGACGTTACGCTGGGGGCCCTGCCGGGCTCGGCACTGTGCCCAGTAGCGGCGGTGTCGGAGTATTTGGGTCAGAGGCCCGCGGTTGGCGGGTCCCTGTTGGTCCATGCGGATGGCTCGTCGCTCTCTCGCTTCCAATTTCAGAAAGTTTTCAGTCTGGGTCTGGGTCGGATGGGACTGGATGCCGGCACATACGGCACCCACTCCTTTCGTATTGGGGCGGCCACGGAGGCCACACGTCTAGGTTTGGGGGATGAGGTAGTCAAGCGGATTGGGAGATGGGAATCTGTTAGGTTCCGCTCATATGTACGCTTGGGTTTGTTGGAACACTAAGGGGCATTGGGGCGGCCTGGGGGGTACGGGTGGTTTTATCCTGTGTTTTTCTTTCTTCCCCAGGCCGGGTCGCTTGGATCGTGGGTCATTCCTTCATTTTCTGGGCCGGACGGAGGGCTGCAGCTCGAGCTCAAGGCCAGCAGCTGGGCTTTCCGGAGGACCAGCTCGTAGTGCGCTGGTGGGGGTATCGGGGCTTCTGCTGGGGGGACGTCTGCAGGGCAATATTTGGTATGGTCGCAGGCGGGGCGCGGCCGGATATGCTAGTTTTACATGCAGGCGGTAATGACCTGGGCCTCACCCCGCAGCGGAGGCTGGTAAAATGGATGAAGCAGGATCTTAACCGGTTGGTTGATCTGCTTCCCGGGGTGATGCTGGTATGGTCTGAGATTGTTCCGAGGCAGCGGTGGCGTTACGCCCGGGACCCGGTAGCCATTGATAGATGCAGGGGCAAGGTGAACAGCCTGATGGCGAGTTTTGTCAGGAAGCTGGGGGGAGTGGTGGTAAGGCACCAGGAACTGGAGGAGGGGTTGGATGGGTATTACCGCTCGGACGGTGTACACCTTTCGGCAGTGGGTTACGACCTGCTGAACTTGGGTCTGCAGGAAGGGATGCGGAGGGCGTTCCTTCTTCGGGGTGGCGGAGCTCAGACAGCTTAAGGGGTCAAGGTCTGAGCTTGTGGCGGGATAGGGAGCTGAGAGAGAGGACATAGGCTCCCTATGAGGAACGTGAGGAACATGGAAAAAATTGGAATTATGGTCAATGGTGGTTTCGAGTCCTGGAGGTGGCTCAGAACCTGGTGGGGCAGGGGTATCCGGGTATACCCCTGCCATGGTTACTTATGGTTGGCACTTGTTCGGTTCAAGTTGGCGAGGTTGGAAAATGTCGTTACATATTTGTATTTGTTATGTTGGGGGTCATTGCCCTCTATTAAAAAGAAGGATACGGATGAGAGGGGCGGAAGGTGGGGGCAATGACCCATGTTTATATGTTAATTTATTTAAAGCAATATTATCGTTATATATTATTTAAATTATTTAATAAAGCTGTGGACAAATTTTCCCATATACCAGGTGTCAGTGTGTTATTGGGCTAGGTATGTGGGGGGGTTTTTGTCCAAGGTTCCGCCAGCCCATATGGCGACTATACACCGGTCATGTAGCCCCATGTAGCCAAAAGCACAGCTTAAGCGGAACAGGGCCTTGACAGGGGTTAGGAGGCGGGCCCAGGAGGAACAGACAGGACAGGTGGGTTATGGGATATGGGGGTTTGGCTATTTAAGGGAGGAGCCATTTTGTAAGGTTCACTTCTAATTTCCTACCCGGTTAGTTTGTCCCGCCCACCCTCCCTGTATAATTATGTTTAGATAGAGGTTATCCCGTTTTTTCACAGCGGCGGGATAGGGAGCTGAGAGAGAGGACATAGGCTCCCTATGAGGAACGTGAGGAACATGGAAAAAATTGGAATTATGGTCAATGGTGGTTTCGAGTCCTGGAGGTGGCTCAGAACCTGGTGGGGCAGGGGTATCCGGGTATACCCCTGCCATGGTTACTTATGGTTGGCACTTGTTCGGTTCAAGTTGGCGAGGTTGGAAAATGTCGTTACATATTTGTATTTGTTATGTTGGGGGTCATTGCCCTCTATTAAAAAGAAGGATACGGATGAGAGGGGCGGAAGGTGGGGGCAATGACCCATGTTTATATGTTAATTTATTTAAAGCAATATTATCGTTATATATTATTTAAATTATTTAATAAAGCTGTGGACAAATTTTCCCATATACCAGGTGTCAGTGTGTTATTGGGCTAGGTATGTGGGGGGGTTTTTGTCCAAGGTTCCGCCAGCCCATATGGCGACTATACACCGGTCAAGAGATAACTGAATTGTTAGAACTTTTGCACTATGTTTTATAGTCTTTTCAGTTTCCGGACACCAATTACACCAATCAGGATTTCAGTAAGAGGTTAGATTAGCTATAACTTTAGCCACCTTTGGATACTGGAACAACGAATCAGGAATACCAGAAACAGATACGGATAATCAAGATCATGTGTGTCCTCAATATTACTCCAATTCTCAAGTAGTAGAGAAGCACAACATTTCAGTTTGCCTCATCATGGCTCCTGTTGAAATTAGGCCTCATTGTTGGGTTGTCACCAATGATGTCTTGGTTTTGTGAAGTCAAGGCACAATCTCAAAAAGGACAAGGAACCGGCCAGGGGATTATGTTTCTGACAGGGCTGAGCTTCCAGAGTAGGACAAAACTATGACAAAGAAGGGTATAAGAGAAGAAAACAACCTCAGGGGACACATGAAAACTATTTTGTTGTGAAGATTTAAAGCAAAACTGCTTTTGTTTAATGGTATTGCTAAACATCCGGCCCTAAGTAAATTTGCACAGGTGTTTGATATCATGATACCTTAGTACCCCAGTCATTAATTAAAAAAACAAAAAAAACATTATTCATTGGTTTCTTGCAGTTTGTGGGGCTTATTTACTCATCCATCATAAGTTAACCTGACATTTAATTAATATTGAGTGTAAACCTGACATAAACATATATGCACAAGAGAGGGTGTTATTGTAACGGAGCTCCGTGTACTCCGACCGAGTACCCTCCGTTGATGGATGCTCCTAGCGCTTACAGAGGACTCCAAGCACTGCAGACGACACCACAACCACCGCAGGCTCCACAACCGCCGTAGCTTAACTGGAGCCTCGCCGTCTTCCTTCCACCCTGGATCGGATTCTGTCCTCCAGGACCGTGTGGAGAAGACCTCTCCTCCAGGAGAGCGTATCCGGAACAAGCTCTTAACAGAGCTAAGCGCTTAAGCTCAGGGGAATATGCAGAGCATAGCAATCCCCAGTGTGATACAGCAATTCCCTCCAATAACGAGACAAGGCTACGTATTGAGGGTCAGAAGAAGTCTGAGGTGCTGGAACACCCAGCCTGGTTTTTATTACAAGTGTACACATACAGGCCACACCCAGGGGGAGGCATAAAATAACCAATAGTATCATGGGTGCAACCCACACATCCCCTCCCCTTAGTGTGACACATAATCCCATTATACATACAGTTAAAATATACTTTTTACACAACTTTCATAACTCTAAAACCATACATCACATTCACATAAAAATACATATCCACAATCAATCCATTCAGGGGAACAACATATTACAAAATGGCATGAATCCGACCAGGGGTTCAAAAGTTACTAAAAGTATCTTTTGTCCCTTACTAGCCGCATGGCAAACCGGTTTAGACAGGTTTTACATAGGCCTCTATCCTGGAGACAAAGAGGAAAGTAATCCAATTATCCAGGGCTAGAAGCAGACTCCATTAACCACATGGTTACAGAAAGACATAAAACACTTTAAAATACAGAAAGTTACTTTTTATCCATAACACACAGACATTTTACATATCCCCAGATAGCTGGGATCTGAGCGCACAAAACTACCGAATAGCGCGCAGATCCTATTCACACAGTACAATTGCCATGGAGCTAAAGTCTTTCCCATAGTCTTTCATTATATGAATAGGCTCCATGGTATAGCTATCTGGGGTATCACATTCCCATAAAGTCTGGTCCATAGTCCAAAGGCAAGAGGCGGGCAATCAGCCCCCCTCCAAGGACACGTGGCGAGGTCGGTTTCGCCACCCCCAAATGTAAGTTTTACAGGGCAATATAGTCCAGGGCCATAGTCGCAGGGGAGGAGGCAGGCAAGCAGGCCTCTCCAGGACAAAGTGGCGAAGGGCACTTCGTCACAGTTATAAATGAATTGCAAGTACAGTATACACACAGACACACATATTCAGGGCTGGATTAACATAGGGGCTGATGGAACTGCAGATCTAGGCCCATGCCCATGGAATAGGCCCATTGATTTAAAAAAAAAAAAAATAACTTTTTTACACACTACTCTTAGGGTTGCCACCTGGCCAGTATTTCTCTAGTATTTGAGGCTGCCTAGCCTGTGCCGGTATTGCAGTAATACCGGCAATGCAAATGTCAGTCTCAGTATAAACAGAGATTATTCTGCAATAATAATAATAGGGGTCACTGTGTGTGTGGAGAGAGGAAGGGATAGGAAGTTACAGCATCTCCCTCCCTGCCTCTCTTTACTCACTGATCCATGGGGGAGCAGCTCTGCACAGAGTCCAAGCAGCAGCTCCTAACCTGCAGAGACAGCCTACCGCTCAGGTAAGTGAGGGATGGGGGGAAAGGCGGCAGCATGACACAGGGACACAGACACTAGGGAACACTGGGAGACCAGGGGACACTGAGACACTAGGGGACACTGTGAGACATGGGGACATTGAGACACTAGGGGACACTGGGAGACATAGGGACACTTGGGAACACGGAGACCTGGGGAGACTGAGAGACATGGGGACACTGAGACACTAGGGGACACTTGGAGACATAGGGACACTAAGACATAGGGACACTGGGGGGCACTGGGAGATCTGCTGACACTGATACACTAGGGAAAACTGTGAGACAGGGGGACGGTGAGAGACTTGGGGGCCATTAGACATTGGGACACTGGAAAACATAGGGACACAGTGCCCCATGTCTCCCAGTGGCCCTTAGTCTCCCAGAGTCCCCTGGTCTCTCAGTGTTCCTATGTCTCCCAGTGCCCCCATGTCTCCCAGTGTCCCCAAGTGTCATTGTCCCCAGGTCCCCCAGTGTCCCCTAGTGTCTCAGTGTCCCCATGTCTCACAGTGTTCCAATGTCTCTCAGTGTCCCCTAGTGTCCTAGTGACATGGAGACACTGGGAGACATAGGAATACAGACACTAAGGGACTCAGGGAGACATGGGGACACAAACACTAAGGGGACACTGGGTGACATGGGGACACTGAGACACTAGTGGACATTGAGATACATGGGGACACTGGGGGAGACAGGTAGACATGGGGACACTGGGAAACTTTTAGACCTGGAAGACATGGGGCACTCCCAGTGTCCCCATGTCTCCAAGCCAGTGTCCCTAGAGTCTGTGTCCCCATGTCTCCCAGTATCCCTGGTGTCTCTCAGTGTCCATAGTGTTTCAGTGTCAGTGTTTCCTAGTCTCCCAGAGTCCCCTAGTCTCCCCTGTGTCTCAGTGTCCCCATGCCTCCTAGTGTCCCTATGTCTCCCAGTGTCTCAGTGCCCCCTAGTATAAAAGAAAAAAATCTCAGGCACTCACTGTGATAGATTTAAGCAGGTTTATTGGAAACCACAACGTTTCAACCTGTACCCAGGTCTTTATCAAGTCTCCAGTGTCCCTATGTATCACAGTGTGTCAGTGACCCATGTCTCCCAGCATCTCTGGTGTATCTCAGTGTCCTCAGTGTCTTAGTGTCTCCTAGTCTACCAGTGTCCCCATGTCTCCCAGTGCCCCTAAGTGTATCAGTGTCCCCCCGTATAGAAGAAAAAAATCTCAGGTACTCACTGTGATAGATTTAAGCAGGTTTATTGGAAACCGCAACGTTTCAACCTGTACCCAGGTCTTTATCAAATCTCCAGTGTCCCCTATGTATCACAGTGTCTCAGTGCCCCATGTCTCCCAGGGTCTCAGGTGTCTCTCAATGTCCGTAGTGTCTCAGTATCCTCAGTGTCTCAGTGTCTCAGTGTCCCCTAGTATAACAGTGTCCCCATGACTCCCAGTGCCCCTAAGTGTCTCAGTGTCCACTAGTATAGAAGAAAAATCTCAGGCACTCACTGTGATAGATTTAAGCAGGTTTATTGGACACCGCAACGTTTCGACCTGTACCCAGGTCTTTATCAAGTCTCCAGTGTTCTCTATGTATCGCAGTGTCCTCTATTTATCACAGTGTCTCAGTGCCCAATGTCTCCCAGTGTCCCCTCGTGTCTTAAAGTCACCCAGTGTCCCCATGTCTCACCCAGTGTATCCATGTCTCCCAGTGTCCCCAGGTCTCCCAGTGTCCCCTAGTGTCTCAGTGTCCCCAGGTCTCCCAGTGTCCCCTAGTCTCTCAGTGTCCACTGGTCTCACAGTGTCTCAATGTCTCTCAGTGTCCATAGTGTCCTAGTGACATGGGGACACCGGGAGACATGGGGATACAGACACTAGGGGACACTGTTAAGGTCGGTTTTTTTTTCCAAGATGGCAACCCTAACTACTTTTCACATACTCCTGCTTAAGTATGGAAACTTAAGAGTGATGTAGAGGAACAAAACTTGTGTGGACTGGCTGATAATGAACTTTTAGGTACACATTTAGTTTAGGTAATGCTGACTTTGATCTCTCTAACACTGTGGCATGTTCCCTTTCTTCTACACTCACTACATCAGGGCTGCCATCAGAAATTTTGGGGCCCCTGACAAAGCACAAGGTCTGGGCCCCCCCGCCCCCCCCCCGCCCTCCCGGGCCCGCCCACGCCCTACCTAGTCCGCTGACAATGATGCGGGACTGAATGTGGTGTGTATAGTGGAAGTGAATTAGAATGTGTGTAATGGATGTAGTGTTTGTGTGTATTAGATACTGTTTGTGCAGTGAATGCAGAGTGTGTGTTTGTGTAGCGGATGCAGTGTGTATAGTGAACGCAGAGTGTGTTTGAGTAGTGGATGTAGTGTGTGTACAGTGATGTAGTGTGTGTTTGTGTAGTGGATGTAGTGTTTGTATGTACTAGATGAAATGTGTTTAGTGGATGCAGTGTCTGTAGTGGATGTAGTGTGTGTATTAGACGCAGTGTCTGTGTATAGTAAATGCAGAGTGTTTCAATTTGTGGTGGATGTAGTGTGTGTACTGTGAGTACAGGATGTTTGTGTAGTGGATGCTGTGTGTACAGTTAATGCAGAGTGTGTGTCAGTATAGTGAATCCAGAGTGTGTGCATAGTTTAGTGAATACAGAGTGTGTGTTAGTGTGTAATGAATGCACAGTGTGTGTTAGTGTGTAGTGAATGCAGAGTGTGTCAGTGTAATGAATGTAGTGTGTGTGTGTGTGTGTGTGTGTGTGTTAGTGCAGTGAATGCAGAGTGTGTGTAAATGTGTAGTGAATGCAGAGTGAGTGTAAATGTGTAGTGAATGCAGAGAGTGTGTTAATGTGTAGTGAATGCAGAGAGTGTGTTAATGTGTAGTGAATGCAGAGAGTGTGTTAGTGTGTAGCGGATGCAGAGTGTGTGTTAGTGTAGTGAATGCAGTGTGTTAATGTGTCGTGAATGCAGAGGATGTGTTAGTGTGTAGCGGAAGCAGAGTGTGTGTTAGTGTAGTGAATGCAGAGTGTTAATGTGTAGTGAATGCAGAGTGTTAATGTGTAGTGAATGCAGAGAGTGTTTGAGTAGTGGATGTAGTGTGTGTACAGTGATGTAGTGTGTGTTTGTGTAGTGGATGTAGTGTTTGTATGTACTAGATGAGATGTGTTTAGTGGATGCAGTGTCTGTAGTGGATGTAGTGTGTGTATTAGACACAGTGTCTGTGTATAGTGAATGCAGAGTGTTTCAATTTGTGGTGGATGTAGTGTGTGTACTGTGAATACAGGATGTTTGTGTAGTGGATGCTGTGTGTACAGTTGATGCAGAGTGTATGTTAGTGTAGTGAATGCAGAGTGTGTGTTAGTATAGTGAATGCAGAGTGTGTGTATAGTTTAGCGAATGCAGAGTGTGTGTTAGTGTGTAGCGGATGCAGAGTGTGTGTTAGTGTAGTGAATGCAGAGAGTGTGTTAGTGTGTAGCGGATGCAGAGTGTGTGTTAGTGTAGTGAATGCAGAGTGTGTTAATGTGTAGCGAATGCAGAGTGTGTGTCAGTATAGTGGATGTGGTGAGTGTGTTAGTGTGTAGTGTATGCAGAGTGCATGTTGTATTAGTGAATGCAGTGTGGGTATTGTATTAGTGTATGCACTGTGTGTTAGTGTATGCAGTGTGAGTGTTGTATTAGTGTATGCAGTGTGTGTGTTGTGTTAGTGTATGCAGTGTGTGTGTTGTGTTAGTGTATGCAGTATGTGTGTGTGTGTGTGTGTGTTAGTGTATGCAGTGTGTGTGTGTGTTAGTGTATGCAGTGTGTGTTAGTGTATGCAGTGTGTGTTAGTGTATGCAGTGTGTTTTGTATTAGTGTATGCAGTGTGTGTTGTATTAGTGTATGCAGTGTGTGTTGTGTCAGTGTATGCAGAGTGTGTGTTGTGTCAGTGTATGCAGTGTGTGTTGTGTTAGTGTATGCAGTGTGTGTTGTGTTAGTGTATGCAGTGTGTGTTGTGTCAGTGTATGCAGTGTGTGTTGTGTCAGTGTGTGTTGTGTCAGTGTGTGTTGTGTCAGTGTATGTAGTGTGTGTGTGTGTTGTGTCAGTGTGTGTTGTGTCAGTGTGTGTTGTGTCAGTGTATGTAGTGTTTGTGTGTTGTGTCAGTGTGTGTTGTGTCAGTGTGTGTTGTGTCAGTGTGTGTTGTGTCAGTGTGTGTAGTGTGTGTGTTGTGTCAGTTTATGTAGTGTGTGTGTAAATGTGCAATCTGGGGGAGGGGGAGGGGGAGGAAGGGGCATTTTAACATAATAAAAAAAAAAAAAAATTAAAATTGTTTCTCCCCCCTCCCTGCTTACCTGTGTCCAGGGAGGGGGGAGATTCCATCCCTGGTGGTCCGGTGGGGGGCCCCCTGGCTTCCCTGTTACCGCAGAGGGGGCCCAGGCAGCACACAGCCTCCTCTCTCCAATAACTCTCGCGAGACCCGCGGAGCATTGCCATGGCAACCGGGTCTCGCGAGAGTTATTAGCAGAGAGGAGAACAGGAAGTGTGCTGCCTGGGCCCCCTCTGTGGTAACAGGGAGCCGGGGGCCCGGGGCTGCACACATAGATAGCGATATTCGCTATCTATGTGTGCAGAGAGGGAAAGTGGGGCCCAGGACTGCCAGAGCAGTCCGGGCCCCCCAGGGCCGCCGGGCCCGTGACAACCGTCATGGTTGTCACCCCCTGATGGCGGCCCTGCACTACATACACATTTTCTCTGTCACAGACTATGTGCAAGGAGCTTCTGCCTGCTAGTAGGAAGGTAAGTAGACAAGTGTACATGTGACTGCTAGGGGACAGTCATTAGAAAGAGTGGAGCGAGAGCATAATTAGATGCATTAATGCCAAGCTCAGGGTGCTGTCAGCATAGTATGCCCTTAGTTGGCCAGCTTGCATGACTGTCAGGCAGCCTGACATGCATTCATGCCAGGCTGTCCCCCAAAATCTTTGGGCAGACATGTCCCATTTTTCGGTATGTTAGCCCGTTTTGCCAGTTCTGGTTACGTCATTTGCGTCAGTGGCCCACCCTTTTACCTTATCCATAGACTTCCTGCTTCACTGGACACTGCTGTTAGGAGGTATTTACTTGAAAGATGAAAGCATGTGATTATCATAGGGTATGTGTATTCCCTCCAGGACCATCTTCATCAGATACATGATGCTAGGGAGGTAGGACTGTTTTAGTGTTTTTGGTCGATAAGATTTTGTAATTAGGCCCATCATAATTGCCCGCACCAGGCCCACTGGGCTCTTAATCTGGCCCTGCACATATTGCAATAATTTTATGCATATTTCCGGGTCCAGTCTTACTTGAACTTTAACTTGGACACAATGCATATACAGGGAGTGCAGAATTATAGGCAAGTTGTATTTTTGAGGATTAATTTTATTATTGAACAACAACCATGTTCTCAATGAACCCCAAAAAACTCATTAATATCAAAGCTGAATATTTTTGGAAGTAGTTTTTAGTTTGTTTTTAGTTATAGCTATTTTAGGGGGATATCTGTGTGTGCAGGTGACTATTACTGTGCATAATTATTAGGCAACTTAACAAAAAACAAATATATACCCATTTCAATTATTTATTTTTACCAGTGAAACCAATATAACATCTCAACATTCACAAATATACATTTCTGACATTCAAAAACAAAACAAAAACAAATCAGTGACCAATATAGCCACCTTTCTTTGCAAGGACACTCAAAAGCCTGACATCCATGGATTCTGTCAGTGTTTTGATCTGTTCACCATCAACATTGCGTGCAGCAGCAACCACAGCCTCCCAGACACTGTTCAGAGAGGTGTACTGTTTTCCCTCCTTGTAAATCTCACATTTGATGATGGACCACAGGTTCTCAATGGGGTTCAGATCAGGTGAACAAGGAGGCCATGTCATTAGATTTTTTTCTTTTATACCCTTTCTTGCCAGCCACGCTGTGGAGTACTTGGACGCGTGTGATGGAGCATTGTCCTGCATGAAAATCATGTTTTTCTTGAAGGATGCAGACTTCTTCCTGTACCACTGCTTGAAGAAGGTGTCTTCCAGAAACTGGCAGTAGGACTGGGAGTTGAGCTTGACTCCATCTTCAACCTGAAAAGGCACCAAAAGCTCATCTTTGATGATACCAGCCCAAACCAGTACTCCACCTCCACCTTGCTGGCGTCTGAGTCGGACTGGAGCTCTCTGCCCTTTACCAATCCAGCCATGGGCCCATCCATCTGGCCCATCAAGACTCACTCTAATTTCATCAGTCCATAAAACCTTAGAAAAATCAGTCTTGAGATATTTCTTGGCCCAGTCTTGACGTTTCAGCTTGTGTGTCTTGTTCAGTGGTGGTCGTCTTTCAGCCTTTCTTACCTTGGCCATGTCTCTGAGTATTGCACACCTTGTGCTTTTGGGCACTCCAGTGATGTTGCAGCTCTGAAATATGTCCAAACTGGTGGCAAGTGGCATCTTGGCAGCTGCACGCTTGACTTTTCTCAGTTCATGGGCAGTTATTTTGCGCCTTGGTTTCTCCACACGCTTCTTGCGACCCTGTTGACTATTTTGAATGAAACGCTTGATTGTTCGATGATCACGCTTCAGAAGCTTTGCAATTTTAAGAGTGCTGCATCCCTCTGCAAGATATCTCACTATTTTTGACTTTTCTGAGCCTGTCAAGTCCTTCTATTGACCCATTTTGCCAAAGGAAAGGAAGTTGCCTAATAATTATGCACACCTGATATAGGGTGTTGATGTCATTAGACCACACCCCTTCTCATTACAGAGATGCACATCACCTAATATGCTTAATTGGTAGTAGGCTTTCGAGCCTATACAGCTTGGAGTAAGACAACATGCATAAAGAGGATGATGTGGTCAAAATACTAATTTGCCTAATAATTCTGCACTCCCTGTAGAACTATATTTTTTTTACATATCTGAAACCAGTCTAGGATCAGATCTGTGTAAGTAATATATCATACAATTAATTAATGAAGCATTCTGGGTTAATGTCAGGCAGACAAAAACATGTGAATGAAGTAAGTGGCTGTGTTCTTAAAGTAGTTGCCTATGCATGATTTATACACTACTAATACATAAATAGATCAGTGGATTTGAAAGCCAACCCTAATGTAATCCCAAGCACAATAAAGAGACAGTAACAGATTTATTCACCAACAAATTGCACTAGTTATCTTAAAGGAAATCTGTTAGGGCAAACAATTACTTTGCTTTTGAAGCACTTCTCCAGTAAAGAAATTGAAGAATTATTGCATTAGACGGTTTTCACTTTGAGTTATTTCTGATTTCTTTGCCAATACAGTTGTTCTTTGCTGGTAATATTTATATGATTATATGAGCTGGTGCTCAGAGCAAAGCAAAGTTCCATTAATGGTCTCTAATTTGAAAATAAAATCTCAGGGGGCTTATCCATTAACCAAGGGAAATTACTTTGGTTTAAAGGAACACTCCATGCACATGAACCAGACATATGCAATTAATAGCTTTTAGTTTATGTATCAATCACAGTCCTCTTTATTGGTAACAGAAGGACTATGATTCCACCATGATGATTATACTAGATTAAGTAGTTATATATGCTCATACATAGTGTCATATTAACCTGTGCAAATAGATTAATTTATGAACATGTACACAGTACTCCGACAGTACTGAGAGTCTTGATGTGAATTTAATACGATACTGAAAAATCCAAGATAGTACTCCTGTTTTGACTTCTATGTGCCCAGTGCTGGGAAGCACCCTGGTGGTTACTGATTTTTGTTTGTACATTGGTTTGGGTTGAGTGCCAGAGTTTGGACTTGGTATTTATACATATATACTTTTGCTTTGACTTTAGACATGGGTTTTAAGTACACAATTTAAAAATACACAGTAGGTCTTTACATACATATACATACAGATACATGCATATCATTAAAATTTAGCCCGTCATTACTATAACAGTAAAATGGTCACTATCTACAGCTATGCAAGAGAGTTAGGTTCACTGGATTTGCAACGTTCCAAATCCCACCAAATTTAGGGGATTAATGCAATCCTTACCATCACACTCACTTGTCCATGGTAAGGACAACTGTAATATTATAAATCTTCTGAAAGCCAATGAGAATGTTGGAAGCGATTTCAGCATTCCATAATAAAAGTTCTGCTTTATATCATGGGACTATTATATTAACACAATTCCTGCTTTCTGTATAGCAGGAAGTTCAGTTATACGTAATAACCAATTAGAAAGAGAATGTGATGATCCTACATGTTGATCGGCAAGCAATGAATAGAAAAGGCAAGAAATGTAAAACTATATACCGTAAGTCTGTTAGGTAAATGTTTGAGGCACTGCGACAACGACAGTGCTCATCCTACCCAAACTTTAGTTGAACTCATCTTTCATAAGTGTAAATGGATAATCTTATATGGTTACACACAAAATGTAAGTAGCATTTTTTACCATTTGATCACTATTGGTTTTCATTAGACGCATTTTGGACCAGACAGCATTTCGGCTGAATTTGGGCCAATTGGGCAATCGGCAGAATTAAAATCCAAAATATACCCGCTCTACAGACAGAAGTGAAACGTGCAATGCCGAACATTTTGGGGTGGGGCGATCAATATTCAAAATTTTGCTACTAGCACAAATAAAAGAGATGATTGCTAAAAATATAATTCACGGACAGTAACTAAATATTTTATTCACAAATCAAGTGAGAAGTGAGCAATTAAGGGAAAAAATTGGAGGAGCGGTATTATATAATTATTTTTATGTTATATATATTGGTAATAAATATGCAATATATAATTAGATAGATATATATATATATTTTGCTCCTCCTATTTTTACTGCTATTGTTTACTTTTTCCAGGTTAATCTTTAAACTAAATGGTAGGCATGGGCGTAGGAACCCAAAAAAATCTGGGGGGGGGATAGCATTTTTACTCGCCGGGTATATTCTTATTCCGTAAACTAGGAGTTGTTTATCCCATTGTACAGCGCTACGGAATTTCCAGTCGCTATATAAATGATTAAATAATAACATTAAAGGGTCACTACAGGGAAGGGGTTTTACTTACCCGGATACAGCGCCGGGATCCTCCTGATTAGAACCACCCCTACCCTTCCCATGAATATTAGAACCACCCCTACCCCTTCCATGCACAAAAGAACCCCACCTACCCCTTCCACGCATATTAACCCCCTACCCCTTCCATGCATATTAGTACCCCCCTAACCCCTTCCATGCATATTAGTACCCCCTAACCCCTTCCATGCATATTAGAACCCACCCTACCTCTTCCATTCATATTAGTACTCCCCTAACCCCTTCCAATAATTTTTCTACCTCCCCCCTCCTCCCATCCATATTAGTAGCCCCCCTAAACCCTTCCAGCTATTTTTCTACCTACCCCTCTCCCCTATCCTTATTAGTAGCCCCCCTAACCCTTTCCAATTATTTTTCTGGCATGTTAACTAATGCCAGTGCTGCAGTGCCGACGTGCTTACATTAAAAGGCCTGCAGGGACAGGCTATAGATACCAGAACCACTACATTAAGCTGCAGTGCTTCTGGGGACTATAGTGTTTCTTTAATGTGAGGTAAATTAGAGATTAGTGCCACGAATAATATGCTAGATTGCCTACTTACAACCAGATGAGGATGATGATGGGCTCTAGCTGCAGTCTGGCTCCACTGGTCTGGTGTAGAACAGGCTCTCTGGAGGCTGTTTGTAACTGTGGTCACAAAAATCAATGTTCTGTGAGAACGGGAAGCAGCTCCATTTTTTGGGGGCCCTTTACACAGCTCAAGGTCTGGATCCCAGGGTCCACCTTCATGTTCCACCAATGAGTTTGTTCACAGGGGGTGGAGTGTGTAGGGGATGTCCTGATTTGTGTGTAAGGAATGCATTGTGTGAATCTGTGTTTGTATGTGTAAGGGCTGCAAGGTGTGATTCTGTGTATGTACGGGATGCAGTGTGTGCGTCTGTAAGGGGTGCATTGAATGTGTGTTCGGGGTGCATTGCCTGTGTGTAAGGAATGCATTGTGTGTTTCTGTGTGTGTAAGGTTGCATGATTATGTGATTGTGTGTGTGTGTGTGTGCACGGGGTGCATTGAGTGTGTGTAAGGATGAATTGTGTGTTTCTGTGTGTGTAAGGGTGGTATGATTGTGTGATTGTGTGTGTGTGTGGTGGATGTCAATCTCTCTCCCTTCCTTGTCACTCACTTTCTCCCCCTCCCTCCCTTGTCACTCTCTTTCTCCCCCTCCCTCCCTCCCTCCCTTGTCACTCTCTTTCTCCCCCTCCCTCCCTCCCTTGTCACTCTCTTTTTCCCCCTCCCTCCTTCCCTTGTCACTCTCTTTCTCCCCCTCCCTCCCTCCCTCCCTTGTCACTCACTTTCTCCCCCTCCCTCCCCCCTGGTTACTCACTTTCTCCCCCTCCCTCCCTGGTCACTCTCTTTCTCCCTCCCTTGTCACACTCTTTCTCCCCCTCCCTCCCTCCTTTGTCACTCTCTTTCTCCCTCCCTTGTCACTCTCTTTCTCCCCCTCACCCCCTCTCTCCCTCGTCACTCTTTCTCCCCCTCCCTTGTCACTCTTTCTCCCCCTCCCTCCCTCCTCACTCTCTTTTTTCTCCTCCTCCCTCCCTTGCCATTCTTCCCCCTGTCAGTTTATTTTGTCCCCCCTCCCCCCTGTCAGTTTCTTTCTTCCCCTCCCTCCCCCTGTCAGTTTCTTTCTTAGCCTCCCTCCCCCTGTCAGTTTCTTTCTTCCCCTCCCTCCCCCTGTCAGTTTCTTTCTTCCCCTCCCTCCCCCTGTCAGTTTATTTCTTCCTCTCCCTCCCCCTGTCAGTTTCTTTCTTCCCCTCCCTCCCCCTGTCAGTTTATTTCTTCCCCTCTCTCCCCCTGTTAGTTTCTTTCTTCCCCTCCCCCCTGTCAGTTTCTTTCTTCCCCTCCCTCCCTGTTTCTTTCTTCCCCTCCCTCCCTGTTTCTTTCTTCCCCCTCCCTCCCTCCCTGTTTCTTTCTTCCCCCCTCCCTCCCTGTTTATTTCTCCCCCCTCCCTCCCTGTTTCTTTCTTCCCCCCTCCCTCCCTGTTTCTTTATTTCCCCCCCACCTCCCTGTTTCTTTCTTTCCCCCTCCCTCCCTGTTTCTTTCTTTCCCCCTCCCTCCCTCCCTGTTTCTTTCTTTTTTCCCCTCCCTCCCTGTTTCTTTCTTTCCCCCCCCTCCCTCCCTGTTTCTTTCTTTCCCCCTCCCTCCCTGTTTCTTTCTTTCCCCCTCCCTCCCTCCCTGTTTCTTTCTCTTTTCCCCTCCCTTCCTGTTTCTTTCTTTCCCCCCTCCCTCCCTGTTCCTTTCTTCCCCCCCTCCCTGTTTCTTTCTTCCCCCCTCCCTGTTTCTTTCTTCCCCCCTCCCTGTTTCTTTCTTTCTTCCCCCCTCCCCTACCTATGATGTAGCGTGGCCGAGCTCTGTATGGTCCGCGGTACAGGGAGCTTTTGTTTCCTGTACCCGGCGGACTAACAGGAAGTGCACACTCAGTGTGCACTTCCTGTTTGTCCGGCCGGGTACAGGAGACAGATGCTCCCTGTACCGGCGGACTATACAGCGCTCGGCCATGCTACAGTGAAGGAGTGACAGGAGGGAGCGCTGAGCGCTTCCCTCCTGTCAGCTCCTCTCTTCATGCTGCGCCCGGGCAGTGCGCCCTCATGGACGCACCAGCCCGGGCAAAGCTGCAGCCGCCTGAGGCTCTCTACAGAGCGCTCGGGCGGCTGCAGCATCAGGGGGGCCGGCGGAGCTGGGGGGGATTTCCCCATACCTGTCCCCCCCACATGATTTTTTGTTCCTACGCCCATGATGGTGGGATCTAGATTTGTTTATACGCCATTGCCTGAAGCATTAGTGGGCTGGACTTCATCAGTGGCTCCCGCCTGTCTTTCAATCTTAGTCCACCTGAGGCAGATGGATCATTATCCCAGTGGATAATGTCAGTTTGTTGTTTCATGTTTCCTGTTCCTGTTGCTTAAGACTGACTTGGCTTGTCACCTCTGCTTCTGGATCTTCGTTATTGCCTATTCGCTGCCTGCCCTGACCTTTGGAACCGTGTCTGACTACTCTTCTGGATTTGCCTTTGTCTGTTTCCTCGTACCCGGTTACTGTTCCAGCCTAAGCCCCCGTACACAGATTCACAGACTGGTTACCGTGTGGGCTGTGTTTATCTGCAAGGGTGAGCAAACATCTCTGCATGTCGGACTC
The DNA here is from genome assembly GCF_036172605.1 of Pelobates fuscus. Lineage (NCBI taxonomy): Eukaryota > Metazoa > Chordata > Amphibia > Anura > Pelobatidae > Pelobates > Pelobates fuscus. The sequence goes on from NC_086323.1 coordinate 115,571,360, forward strand.
TAATTCAGGTAAGCTGTGGCAGTTCCTTTTTGTTTTTTTTCTTCAAATTAATTTCCTGAATTTACATTCGGCCAAGCCGAATCAACATCTGGTCAAATTGTACCCTACTGTGCTTAGAGTGCTGCAGTCCTAAAGGGAAATCACAAAGAAATCTAAAAAATAAATTCCTAAGAGTTGATATTCTTTATTCAACATTTTTTTGTTTTAGTTTTTTTAGCATTTCCCTATTTCAACAATAAGCTTTGTTTACTCAACAACCCTCTCTCTCTGGTGTTACGTTTAAAAACAACTATCTGTGATTCACCAGTTGAAGTCAATTGTAATTATACGAAAAGCAATGAAGTTTAACCTAAACCTCTACTACCTGCAATTCCTAAACAGCTTAAAAATTATGTGATATACATATATATAATTAATAACTGCTTCATCATTTATTTTCATTTTCTTTCCCAACATTCCTACACCACATTCACCACATCACCATTGACTTCTGTTCTTAAACCTTTTTATGTTTAACCTATAATTTATTAAATTGCTCTATAGTATGAACATTTGGCTCAGATTTATTTTGTTTTACTATAATTCCTTCAGTTGCATTTCTATTGTTATATATTTCAACCTTTGTATTCAATAAAGTTTATTTTCCATTTTAACTCATTGACTATTATGCAGTGTTTTGTTATGTGCTACATTTCCTACAATGTCAATTGACATTTTAACAGTAACCGCTAATAGTTGTGGGAATCCTTGTATTAACAAGGTCAAAAAGCAAATATCGACCCCTTGAAATCCTCAACAAAGACCTTAATATATAAACGTTTCCTTATAGCTAATTAGGTCTAAAGTGTGCTGCAACGATTCACTGGGATATCATGTAAAAAGAAACGCGGAACAGGCTAACTGAGTTAGCACTTTTTCATAGAGATTGAGTGATGACTTTAATTAACTTAAGGAAGCTTCCGTTTTATGTCTCACTACTTAGGATAGATTAACTTAAAACAATACCACATAGCAACTTTCAGATTCAAGCCTCCTGTTTCTTTTAAAGCACATTTCCCTCATCACCATACAACATACCTGTTCTCACGGAATTAGCAAGTTGTAGAATATCAGGGTCTTCCAAAATGAGATAGTTATCTACAATCACAATTCCGAGAATATCTACATCACGATCTTAAAATATGAACAACAATGGGGCAGACAGGATAAGCTACTTCACAAATTCATTCGCTCGACCGGCCTAGTCAATGTATGGAGGGCACAGCACCCAAGTGAGATTGACTATTCTTTCTTCTCCTCCCCTCGTAAATCCTATTCCAGAATAGACTTCTTTTTAGTTAATAACTTAGCCTTAGCAAGAACCACGAACACAGCAGTCGGAACTATCACGTGGTCAGACCACGTGGACGTTACCCTGTTGCTGGGCAACCTTAGCACTGCATCGCACTGGATGTGGAAACTCAATTCGTCCCTCTTACGGGATCCTTTAATAATTAGTTTTTGTAGAACAACACAACGGATCTATCCCAGGGGACCATTTGGGTGTCCCAAAAAACTGTAATTAGGGGTACATTTATTCGCCTTGCGACCTTACAGAAAAAAGAAAGAGTCTCAGACTTTATCAGCTACTAGATTCCCTCCGAAGCTTGGAGCTTTGAAATAAAACTAATCCTACCGACACCATCTTAGATAGACTGCGGGAGACCCGGGGCACTATCAAAGAATTGCTTCAGCCAGATCCATCATTTGGTCCAAACGGAATTTTTAAGAATCTGCCAACAAAATAGTTTAAGGAATATAAAAATGTACAAGATAGCCTAAAGGGGAAATAATAAGAGTCCCCCTATGGCTCTTGTACTATTACAGCAACCCTAAAGTAGTCTTGACAATTAATAGGTAAAATATAACTTTTCATTAATTAGTTAAAAAAAAACTAGTAAAAAAAGAAAATAACGCTAAAAAGCTGAGGGGAACAAAAAAGGAGAAAATAATTGCTAACCAGTGTTCCCCTTGTTGGGTGATAACACCTATAGCACAGGGTTACAAGTGTAGAGAGACTAAAGGAGATTCTGTCAACTTCACAATATTATATCCCCCAACTCCCACCATCCTGTGCCACCATGGCAGCAAAAACTCCTTCCCATAAGTTCTAAAGGTAGTAGCCAAACTTTGCAGAGCGACTACCTGTCTATATAGGTTAAAATAACAAAGCCGGGTGGCTAAACCGGGGAGAAAGTAATGTTATTGCAGCTGCAGCATGATCCCCTATCAAACCCCTCCACCCACTGCTAATAGCTGTCCCGACGCGCGTTTCGCCGAGTATGGAAGAGCCCCGCAGATTTCTTTCGATACAAACAACTTAAAGACTCAAAGATTCAGCACATAAACCTTTAACATTCTTTGAAAGGATATGTCTGAGTGAATCTATGCTAAAAGGCTAATTACCATACTCCAAGCCCAACTGAGCACTGAAACGAAATCATTTGGCCCTCTAACTTATACGGGGCTGTGTGAGAGGGATCTGGTGGAGGCTCTAGAAGGTATAGAATGGCAGGAGATTTGGGAGGCCAACAATGCCACATCCATATGTGTTTTATTACAGGAACAGTCCCTTAAAACGATGTTCCGCTGGTACACTACTCCCATAAAACTGCATAGAATGCAAAAGACACCATCAGACACATGCTGGAGGGGGTGCGGGAATAGGGGCACATATATACAGGGCCCAAATCTTCCAGAGAGCACGGGCCTCAACCACTGGGTATACCTTCTGAACAGATCGACAGAAGGGTGGACAAAAATGTAGTGAAACAAAATGTAGTGCATAAAATTACACTAGCAGCGAGGAGAACTGTAGCACAGGCTTGGCTGAAACCAAGGGTCCTTACTGTTGCGGCACACCTGCCTCATGGATAACTTAACAGCAAGAGTCAGGGGTACAACGAAGAAGTTCAAAAATATTTGGGAGCCCTGAACGGCTTGCACCCCTGCAACCTGACAGCTATCCTGCCTCTCTCCCCCCTCTGCTTTCTAATACTATCATAAAAACATGACTCAACATATTGATGTGGTAACCTCACAGACGTATGTGGGCAGACACTCTGCTACTTTATGTCTCTGCGATCATGTGCCCACCATGACTACTGTATTTCTGTATTTGTTCTACTGTTGATTTGCTATTGTACCTTTGTGGAATTCCATGTATGACTTGTTTTTTTTTCTGTCATGACAAAAATAAAGAATTACAAAAAAAAAAAATATGAACAGCAAAAAGACTGTACAAATGCTGCTACTATCCCTACATATGTATCAGAACAAACGATAAGATCATTTGACAAAGATGAATTATCAGTAGGAATTTAAAATACTTGGGAGTAATAGAAAAAGCTCCTCAATAATATTCACCTCAGAGATTTGAATAGCAATCTCAGTCGCATACTCTTTTGCATAGTTTTCCGTGCTCTGCATTTACTAATATAAATAATAGTCCAAAATTAGTACAGGAAGGCAATCAGATTGCTTTTTTCAGTGTCAGCAAACTATTTTTCACAAAACCATTGGGATTTGTGGATTCATTTCTATTGTCACCATTTTTTTTACATGTGAGTTTTTCTTATGATTTTTTTTTGTGCTGTGTATTTTTCGTGTTGTTTTTAAAAAAATTTTGTTTGTTTTAAAAAAAAAAGAAAAGTTTTGTGCCTTTTTTTATTTTTTTTATTTTAAATTTGACAATTTTTATTGTTTTGTCATTTATCAGGAACTTGGGGGTACAGAAAAAAGAAAGGGAGGGGGAGGGGTTTCAAGTATGTTACAGGTTGTTCAGAATCACTTCTGTTGATCACATTTCAGAACAATGCATATCTATTGTATTACAGTTTTGTACAGTTTTGGTAATTGCACAGTTTATTGCTGTATGAAATAGTGTGGAAACTCAAACATCTTCGAGTACATAATGTTCCAGTCTGTGGGGTAAGGCGTTCCCTGTGCTGTCCTTGATGAGTTTGGCTATGTCTTTCCAGTTCTAGAAGTGGACATGTCCACCATATATGTGCCATTGTCCCTATACTTGTTTTACATCTCCAGCATTGTGTTGAGATAGCAGGGTTATATTTGTGTAGCCTTACTGGTGTTAGGTACCTACAAAATAGAGTAGGGGATTATCTGCTAAACACAGATAAAATGGAAAAACATAGCGTTTAACTGTGTGGGAGAAAATAAGGATGTAGTTTATAATAAGGATCAGTAGTTTAGAGATATTTGCTCCAAAAGAGAAAATATATATAGAAAAATAAGGTGCAATTCCAGAGTGTAGTAAAAAAGATTTAATAACTTACATGTATGTTTAAAACAATCAGCATATCACCACTGGGCGTCCTACGCGTTTCGTTTTAAACATACATGTAAGTTATTAAATCTTTTTTACTACACTCTGGAATTGCACCTTATTTTTCTATATATATTTTCTCTTTTGGAGCAAATATCTCTAAACTACTGATGGGAGTGTGAGGATGAACACAGAAAATCTGGAGGAAAAAGATTACACTCAAGGCTTTTTTACATCTGAAAATTTGTGAGTGGCCAATTGCTTATTACACATCCTTATTTTCTCCCACACAGTTAAACGCTATGTTTTTCCATTTTATCTGTGTTTAGCAGATAATCCCCTACTCTATTTTGTATGTATGCTGAAGACAAGAGGAAGTCTTTGGGGATCTTTTCCAGGAAACTTCACCTTATACAGGGAAGCTCCATTTTTTGTATATTATCACTGTTTTCACTGGGGTTGTGTTCACATCTTTTGTTTGTATATATTTCTGGTGTTAGGTACCACCTGTATAGGAGTTTTTTGGTGAGCTCTATATGTTTTGAACAAAGGGAGAAGGTTTTGGGGGTTAAAAATATGCGTTCCCATTTTGGTTCAGTGAATGTCTTGTGGATCTCTTTTTCCCATGCTTTAGTAAAACTGTGTTCGTTCAGTGCATGTTTCGTGGGTAGTGCTGCATAAATAGAGGATATGGTTTTCAGGGGTGGTTTGGTTCCCATGTACATTGTCTCGAATTCCGTCATCTGTTGTTCCTTGGTATTGATTGTTTTCTCCTGATACTGTGTATGTAGCCATGAGGCCAGTTGGCGATATGAGTAGTGTGCTATCGTTGGTAATTTGTGAGAGTCTCTTAATGTGGTGAATGTCGTTAAACTCGTATTGGTAATCATCTGGTGTAGGAATTGTATACCGTGGTGTCTTTCCCATATTCTGTAGTTAAAATCTGGAATGATATGCGCTAGTGATTTAAGTGGCATGACTTTAGAGATAAGTGAGCCATTTGTTAGGGTAGTCCGGTTCATGTCCCAGATTTTCAGGGACAGTGTAGTGGTTGGGAGGCAGTCCAGTGTTTGCGGTCTTTTGTGTGGTGGGTCTCACCTGAATGATACTGCTAAGTATTGTTGCATGGTAGTACTGTTTGAAGTTTGGCATATTCATGCCCCCTCCTCTTAGTGGCATTTGCATGACCTTTAGGGCTATGCGTGCCCTTTTGTCATTCCATACGAATCTGGTTACCCAGCGCTGGATTGTGGTAAAATAGGTGGGGGGTATTTGGATCATTAGGGATCTGAATAGATGTAATAATTTAGGGAGAATTATCATTTTGACTGCCGCTATACGGCCGGACCAAGATATGAAGGATGTTTTCCAGTCTTGTAACTGTTGTTTTATTTCTATACCTAACTTGCTGTAATTATCATTGAATAATGCGGTGTGTAATTTTGTGAAACGTATGCCTAGGAATGTGATGTGATCGTGTCTCCAGTCGTATGTGTATGTGTTTTCAGTCTGTGGGTTACATCTGGGGGAAGCCTCTTACTCAGGGCTTGCGTCTTGGATATGTTCAGTTTGTAGTAGGACATTTTACTATAGGTTTCTAGTACGGAGTGGAAGTGTGGTAGGTATGTGTCTGGATTTTGGATCATCAGTAGTATGTCGTCTGCGAATAGTGTGAGTCTATGTTCTATACTTTGTGTTTTGACACCCGTAATTAATGGTTGTTGTCTAATGAGGGTTGTAAAGGGTTCTAGAGCTAATACATATAAAAGGGGCGAGAGGGGGCATCCCTGTCTGGTTCCATTCGAGTGCTTGCAGGGCGTTCATAAATGCTGTTGGGAACCCAAATTTCCCTAGTGTCGCCTTAAGGAAGTCCCAGTTTAGCCGATCAAAGGCTTTTTCGGCATCTATACAAAGCCGACTTGGTCTTCATGCACTAGTTTGGGGAGTATTGTGGCTAATCTGTTGGAGTAGATTTTTGCTAATAATTTGACATCAGTATTAAGAAGCAAAATTGGGCGTAGATTTTGTCCTTTATCTGGTATTTTCCCTGGCTTGGGCAGTGTAGCCACATGAGCTGCAAGCATCTCCTGTGGCATTGTTCCTGTGCAAATTATGTGCTGAAACGTTTGTTGTATGTGTGGAATGAGTGTAGGTGCGAAGGTTTTATAATAGTAGTTCGTTAGACCATCCGGTCCCGGGGATTTCCCTGTGGGCAGTCGGGAGATGGCATCTTTTAATTCTTCTGTTGTGATTTGTTCAGACAGTGCGTCTTTTTGTTCATTTGTTAGGGTAGGTAGAGGTTTAGAAAATTGGGCAGACTAGATGGGCCGAATGGTTCTTATCTGCCGTCACATTCTATGTTTCTATGTACCTGCTTCAGATACCCCACAATTTCTGATGTGGTGGGTTGATATAGAGTTTTGTCTTCTTTTAGGTTATATAGGGCGCTATAAAAGGTCACTAGTTCCTTATTCATATCTTGTGGGTTCCAAAGTTTTTGGTTATCTTTGGAGAGGATATATGGGATTTTAGCATTAGATTGCTTTTTACGTAGCATGTTGGCCAATCGTTTGCTAGCCTTGTTCCCTTGCGCATAATGGGCCATCTTAAATTTTTGTAGGGTGTATGCTGGTTTTTGGAATTGCTGTTCATTGATTTTGGTAGTTATGGTTTGGATTTTCGTCATGAGGTCATGTTGTTTTGTTTGGTAGTAGGTTTGGGTGGGGTCTCTTAGTTCCATGAGCAGTTTCATAAGTGCTGCTCGCTTTTGCTTATTGAGATATGATGCTCTGCGGATCAGTAGTCTCCGTATGACCGGTTTGTGTGCTTGCCACAAGGTCGGGGCTGTGATTTGGGTGTTATTGTTGGTGGTGAAGTAATGTTTGAGTTCCTGGTCTAGTGTGGAGGTTGTAACGGATCACCTGGCACCCCGACTTGGTACCTCCGTTAATGGATGCTCCTAGCGTTTCCTGAGGACTTCAAGCACTGCAGCAGACACCACAACCACCGACTCAGAGAAACATAGGAATCCTCTCTAGCATATGAATGCTGTAGACCATTGAATAGGAACCATACGAATAGGCTTACACTCCTAGCAGTCAACTGGAACAGCATACAATAAATCCTTCCCCCAATAATGAGACGACACTTCACTTTGAGGGTAAAACAGGAACTCTCTGTACTGGCACATACAGCCTCTTTTATTCACAATCCACAAAACATAGTACTGCTCACAGGGTTTTGCAGAACAACCAATAAACACATTACAACACATACAATGCAAGTACAGCAGCCAATCAGACACAATGGGACAATAGAAACACACCCAGCATATTCCTCCCCTCTGCTTAGGAGATAATTGAGTCAATTACTGTATCTACTCAATTATCTCCAAGCTGAAAAGTTACACTTTTTATACATTTGTATAACTTTGTGAGTTAACATCGTACATACATAAAACTTATATTATTTTAACCAGTATAACTTGGGGACAAACATATCCAAAATTCACTTGAATAGGTTCAGGGGTTTAACGGTTAGGTCGAAGTCCTTTGTTTTCACTTGCAAGCATGGCTTTTCCTTGTCCCTGGGCCAACACCCTGCTGGAGAACAATGGAACCGGGGGAGGGGAAGAGGAAGTGTCCAAAAAGTTTCAGTATGTCCATACACTGTTTTTAAAAGGCCAGCACAGTACAATAAAAGTCCATTCACTGTGCTTAAAGGGCCAGTAGCCGCACAATAAAATACAATATGCCCAAATATTGCATTCAAAAGTACAACTTTACCAGGGGCCATAGTCAGCAGGTAGGAGGCGGGCAGCCAGGCCTCTCCAATGCCCAGTGGCGAGGCGGGTTCCGCCACATTTCTCCCCTTTCCCATTGAGACTATCCAGACTCCAGACCTTCAATCGGTCTGGGGCTCTGATAGTCGGTCGGCCTTTCTCACCCGGTGTAGCTGTCCCGGTGTTCTCCTGCCACATGTGTCCAGATTGAAATCCATAGTCTGGTGGAAAGGTAACCAGGGTGCTCTCTCTCCTGGTTGGACAAAGCTGTTGCTGGGGAGAAGGGGTAACAGGCTCCTCTCCCTGTGACGACCTCTCTTGTAGTAGGGGAAAACAAACTGCCTTCTCTTCCAATACATTGTCCTGTTGTTGGGGGCCAGGACAGACTGTCCATATCTCCAGTGGTGCAGGTGCAGAGACTACTGTCCCATCGGCACTGTTGTGGGGCTTACTGTCTCCCCTTGGTGGGCTAAGCTGCCGCTGGGGAGGGGAAACGAGACTCTCCCCACTGGGTAAAATATTCTGCCGCTGGGGAGCAGGACTGACCATCCGTACTCCCTGTAGATTGGGCGCAGAGACCACGGTCCCATCTGCGCTGGTGAGGGGCTTAGTGTCTCCCCTTGATGGGTTACGCTGCTGCTGGGGAGAGGGGGTAACAGGCTCCTCTCCCTGCGACACCCTCTCTGGTTGTAGGGGAAAACAAACTGCCTCCCCTACCAATACATTGTCCTGTTGTTGGGGACCAGGACAGATTGTCCATATCCCCAGTGGTGCAGAGACTACGGTCCCATCTGCCCTGTTGTGGGGTTTACTGTCTCCCCTTGGTGGGCCAGGCTGCCGCTGGGGAGAGGGGTTAATAAACTCCTCTCCCTTACACACTTCCAGTCGCTGGGGAGCCTGGCTGACCATCCATACTTCCTGTATCTTGGGCGCAGAGACCACGGTCCCATCTGCGCTGGTGAGGGGCTTACTGTCTCCCCTTGGTGGGTTATGCTTTTGCTGGGGAGAGGGGGTAACCAGCTGGGGAGAGGGGGTAACCAGCTTGGTGGGCCAGGCTGCCGCTCCCTTACACACTTCCAGCCGCTGGGGAGCCGAGCTGACCATCCGTACTCCCTGTAGCCTGGGCGCAGAGATCACGGTCCCATCTGCGCTGGTGAGGGGCTTAGTGTCTCCCCTTTGTGGGTTATGCTTTTGCTGGGGAGAGGGGGTAACCAGCTCCTCTCCCTGAACTGTAGACTGCCGCTGGGGAGAGGGGGTAACAAGCTCCTCTCTCTGAACTGCAGACTGCCGCTGGCGAGAGGGGGTAACAAGTTCCTCTCCCTGAACTGTAGACTGCCACTGGGGAGGAAGGATGACACCTTCAGCTTTCTGTACCACACACTGCCGCTGGGGAGGAAGGATGGCACCTTCAGCTCCCTGTAACGCACACTGCCACTGGGGATCTGGGCCGACTTCCCAGCATCCCTGTAGGGCCAGTAGAGAGACCGCAGTCCCATCTCCACCTGCCATCTGTGGGTCTTCCCAGGACCAATCCGTGAGGCCCCTCAACATTTGTGAGTAAGGGCCATCTGCTTCCCCACCTGGCAACTCTGGCTGCTGCTGGGGATCTGGGCCGGCTGCCCAGCATCCCGGTGGGCCCGGTGGAGAGACCTTGGACCCATCTCTACCTGCCTGTTGTGGTTCCTCACAGGACCAGTCTATGAGGACCCCCACTTCGGGTTCCTCCCGCCGCCTCAGGGAAAGACGGCTAACCTCCTCGGATGCAGCCTCTACTCGGCTGCTGTAATGTTCCTGCTGCTGAGCATACTTCCTCTCTTTCGCCAGCCGGAATTCTCGCTCCAGCCGTGTGTTTCGCTCGGCCATGACCTGGTTCCAGATCACCCGGCGTGTCTCCATGGGTATATCATCCCCATACTCGGCCACTCGCTGCCTCACCTCGGCCAGCCAATCATCTCCAGAGCCAGAACCTTCCATACTTGTCTGCTCCCAGGGGCGCTGCAGGAGTGCTAGCGTTGCCCTCAATTTGTAAATCCAAACAGTGTCTCTGAGCTGCTTTACCTCGCACTAGGACGCCATCCCACCGCTTGCCACCAATGTAACGGATCACCTGGCACCCCGACTTGGTACCTCCGTTAATGGATGCTCCTAGCGTTTCCTGAGGACTTCAAGCACTGCAGCAGACACCACAACCACCGACTCAGAGAAGCATAGGAATCCTCTCTAGCATATGAATGCTGTAGACCGTTGAATAGGAACCATACGAATAGGCTTACACTCCTAGCAGTCAACTGGAACAGCATACAATAAATCCTTCCCCCAATAATGAGACGACACTTCACTTTGAGGGTAAAACAGGAACTCTCTGTACTGGCACATACAGCCTCTTTTATTCACAATCCACAAAACATAGTACTGCTCACAGGGTTTTGCAGAACAACCAATAAACACATTACAACACATACAATGCAAGTACAGCAGCCAATCAGACACAATGGGACAATAGAAACACACCCAGCATATTCCTCCCCTCTGCTTAGGAGATAATTGAGTCAATTACTGTATCTACTCAATTATCTCCAAGCTGAAAAGTTACACTTTTTATACATTTGTATAACTTTGTGAGTTAACATCGTACATACATAAAACTTATATTATTTTAACCAGTATAACTTGGGGACAAACATATCCAAAATTCACTTGAATAGGTTCAGGGGTTTAACGGTTAGGTCGAAGTCCTTTGTTTTCACTTGCAAGCATGGCTTTTCCTTGTCCCTGGGACAACACCCTCCTGGAGAACAATGGAACCGGGGGAGGGGAAGAGGAAGTGTCCAAAAAGTTTCGGTATGTCCATACACTGTTTTTAAAAGGCCAGCACAGTACAATAAAAGTCCATTCACTGTGCTTAAAGGGCCAGTAGCCGCACAATAAAATACAATATGCCCAAATATTGCATTCAAAAGTACAACTTTACCAGGGGCCATAGTCAGCAGGTAGGAGGCGGGCAGCCAGGCCTCTCCAATGCCCAGTGGCGAGGCGGGTTCCGCCACAGAGGTGAATTCCTGGTCGTAAAGAAGTGAGTTGTTCAGCCTCCATGACCTTCTGCCCTTATATGACTAAGCGTCAGTGAGTGTCAGTATCACTGGGGCATGGTCAGACCACGTTATATCACCATGTGTGCATAGGTGCGTTTGTGGTAGCCCTGTGCTGGTTATGAAAACGTAATCTATCCTGGAATGGGTTTTGTGCACATGAGAGTAGTAGGTATAATCCTTATCTCTGGGGTGCAACGTGCGCCACACGTCATATAAGTTAAATTGGGTTAGAAGTTTATTTAGTAAGGTGCAGGCAGGTGTGAGAGATCTTGATCTAGGTTTTGCTGTATTTAGCGTTGTGTCCATTTCGGGGTCTAGGATATGATTCAGGTCTCCGCAGTATATTAATGTGCCTTGTTGTATATTGCTGACCTTGGTCAGTAAGCTATGTAGGAATTGTCTCTGGTTGTCGTTTGGTGCATAAATGTTGACTATGGTGTATGTGACATTGTTGAGATTGCATATTAGTATGAGATATCGCCCATTACTGTCCGTGACTATTTTAATTGGTTCAAATGCTACCGATTTGTGCACTAGGATGCTGACTCCCCTGGATTTGTGACCATATGTGGAGTGGTATTGGTGTGGAAATTGTTTAAGGCCTAGAGACGGCATTTTCGTTCTTTGGAAGTGAGTCTCTTGGAGGCATATCACATCTACATGATGTTTTTTCAGTTCTGTTAGCAGTAGTTGGCGTTTTTGGGGGGAGTTTAATCCCCGGACATTATGTGAGTATATTTTCATTAAGGGATTTGTCTGAAGTGGGCTTAGCGTTGGTCGATATAGTCTAAGGTTTGGCTGTGGCATGCCAGTAGTAGTGTGTATTGGTTAACGACTGGCGAGTAGTTTTTTGAGCTTATGTTCATAGTTGTAGGCATAGGTGCACTGTGTTTGTTCATGTGGCTTGCAACCAGGGTTGGGGATGGGTGGGGGGTGAACATGAGTCTCTGCGAGAACTCAACTATATACAACATTGCCCTGAAGTGGGGCTTGGTACTCCTTGTTAGTACCTGGGGTGTGGTGAGCATGTGTGTTGTGCTCACAAAGGAGGCTACCTGGGCTCCTTCATTATTCAAACTAGTTGAGGGACTCCGGGGTGTTCGCCGGGCTAATATCCCCTCTTTTGTATTTGCACAGTGTGCCTTGGGCGGTGATGGTGCGTCCTACTGTGGGCTTTTGTGGGTTAGAGTTGCGCGTTCAGGGAATCGGTGATGGAACCAAAGCAGGAGTAGGTATAAGGCATAATTCATACATTTGTACATCTGCATGAAACATTTATATACATCAACATAGTATATTAGGAATAGTTCCGGGTTCCCTGCTCATCATATGCTATCTTGTCATAGTTGCGTCTAGCCTGTGGGGCACCATCATTGTTGTGTGCCTGGGGTTGTCAGAGTTATTCGGATAACATATATATACATTTTTATATATATATATATTTTTTTTTTTTTGAAGTGCTGTCTTGTTGGTCGTTTCGACCCTTCAGCTTAGAGCCGCTAATTGGTCAATTTGACCTTATGATTGTTGATTTTCGTCTCAGTGTTTGAATGATTTTCCTGCCCGGGCATGGTAGGGTTAATTGTTTGGTCATAACCCTCATTTTCTAGATGGTGAGTGTTATAATTATTTCCCCAGATAAGAGGGGAGTGTACTTATGCTAGTCGGGGTGTAAGCCTTGGCGTTCCGGCGTTTAGGTGTGCATTGGCGTTCTATGAGTATGATTTGTAAAGTGTTTTAAGGGTTGTTTGGTAGATCACGTTAAACCATATTAACTAAATGGTGATTAACATAACAGACAAAAACATTTTGCTATGTAAATACATTACCAGCCAGTACATGCTGAAGCATATTAGTTGTGTAATGTGGCTGGTATGAGTTCATGGCTATTATGCCTTTCGCCACTCTTGTTGCAGCGTGGCTGCTTCTCTTGGTGGCTTGCTCGGTTGAGGTAGATTCCACTCTCAGAGAAGCTTCTCTCCATCTTCCGGTGAGTGTAAAGCCTTTGTTGTGCCGTCTTTAGAGATGACAAGTTTAAGGGGGTATCCCCATCTGTAGGCTATTTGGTGTTGCCTGAGAATGATGGTAATGGGTTGGAAAGCTTCTCTCCTTCTCAACGTTGCTGCTGACAGATCAGGAAATATTTGTATGTATTTGTTGGGGATGTTCTTATTGTTTCTGCTTTGCCTTAATAAATAAAGTTCCTTTATGTGGTGGTAGTGGGCACACAGGATGATGTCCCTGGGTACAGGGAGTCTCCTCCATTCTTTCTTCCACGCAGGAGGTTCTCGCGCCCAGGTCTCCTATGTCTTTTTTTAAGCCTGATAGGCCTGCCTTCCAGCCAGCCATCATTTTGCTGGAGAATACTTCCAATTGTTCCAAAAGGAACTGTTTAGTGACCAGTCCCTCCATTGTTGGATCTGCCGGTTCAGTGAGGGGGTTGCCGTAGTGCGATTCATTCCAGCCATCTTGTTGGTGCGGCTGGGTTGTTTGTTTGGTCAACGCGCATTTTGTCCAAAGAAGTTATGTTTTTCAGCTTTGGTGGCTTGCCTTTTTTGTTTAGGTTGCGACATAATGGTTTTCTGTATGTCTGGGTCGTCTGTGTCGGGGTTTAATCGCCTTTTTTCGGAGCCCATGTGCAGGAGCTAAGAATCACACACCCATCTTGCTCCGCTGGTAGCCACGCCCCCTTTGTGCCTGTTTTAGTTGGTGGAATATAAAGATTAGTGGTGATAGTTAGGCACTTCTGGATTGGAAACATTAAAATATATTTTTGGGATGGGGAGAAAGCCATGTGAATGTCCCCGAGTAATGTCAGGCCTTTTTATCTTACACATAGGATCGGGTTTAGGAGTGTCAGGCTCAGTCAAGCTTACTTCACACCACTGAAGGAAAATATAAAGAAACACAACAATGCAATACACAGTAAATGAGTTGACTCCTCGTTGCTAAAAGCATTATATAGATAATAGGGAGATCTTTTATCTGAGTAGGTTAATGTTACAGCCTCTTTTGTTTTACTGCTAATTTTAAGATGCAAACTAAAAGATAAACCGGCAATCAACTGTAAGGAGTCCACAAGATATCTTATCAGTCTGCCGATCACGAGGTATTCCGATCTGATGGACTGCCATTATTTAAGCCCCTGCTCGCACTTGTAGCAGTACTGCCACATGCCCATTTTTATGACGTGGCTCACACAGAATACAAATAATGGCATAATCACTGCCCCGTCATGATTTGGGGGCATAGTTATACTAATTATACCCCCAGCCTATAAAAAAATCAAAGTTCCAAGTGCACAGTGCCCTGTTGTTTCTCCTTGATCAAATTGCGTGTATATACGCATTGTTGCTGACTCAGATATCCTCTTGACCATTCTGTATTCTGGTATCTCTAAACCAGGCTTTATCTTATTGTCAATCTGATTTCTAGTTTCACTTGATTCTGTCTTGTCCTAAATTTTCTGTCTATCTGTTGTAAGTGAAGTCTGGCCACCTCTAAGAACCAGTAACATGCTTTATTACTTAGGTTATACTCTGCGTACTGGGGCTATTACACTTGTCTCTGACATCAACAAAATAATGCTCTAAAGATAGTGCATTTCACAGACAGACTAGCACTCAACAAAATGATCCTTTAGACACATTAAAAGGTTCTACTATATTCACCAAACAGGATCAGTGTAGTCACTCTTACTTGGTGCACATAGATGATGGGTATGAATAGAAAATTAATTTTAATTGTGCCATTGAATTGTGAAATCCTACTGCCTTATTCCAAGAGTTTGTCATTTTAGACAATAACCATGGGGTATCAAAGCATTATTCTAATGTACTATCCTGATCTATGTATTAACTGAAATCAGGCAAGTGCTACAATCATTTCAGGAGAACCATTTATATGTTAAACATGATAAATGTAATTTAAAGACCATGAACATGTCTTCATGGCATATGTCAAGTCACGATCGAGCTAAATTCACTGCTATTCCCAAATATCTTCAACATAAAGGACTGGAATATGTCCATTGTTATCACTCCTTCAATGCATTGGTCGAAAAAGGGTGCATACTTAACTAGTTCAACATTGGAGACACTTACACTATTCAAGAAGCTTTTAATATATTTTCAGCAGCCCTGTTTCTGTTTCATTATGACTAGTGTCATTCATTTACTCTACAATAACTTGGAAAAGGAAGCAGTCACTGTCCTGTCTTATGCAATGCATGGCTGCATACATGCAGAAACGTCAATTAAAAATCACCCTCCAAACAGGGAATCAGTGGAGACATTTGCTACAAGGTTTCTTATGTTCCATCAAACATCTTAATTGACCGCAAGGACCTGTAGAAGATAAGTAGTGACAGGAAGCTGAATCCATGACAAGATCGAGGGTCGCTGATTTTTTTGAGATTTAGGGAATGTCTTAACAAACTTGATTCCAAAAATGTCAGAGATGAAGCTCTCCCCCAATAACTGCTTCTCTGAACACAGATAGGTCATGTTGTGGCTCTAGGGTCTCAATGGATCATAATTTAGTAGCACAAGAATAGAAACCTTACTTTGTTATTTGGGATATAGCTATAACATTCCTTTAGGCCCCTAGTGTCACGTCCTGTTACAGTTTGCGGATTATTTCTGGACATGGCTTCTGGTATCCAGTACTCTTTTTAAAATTCTTGCTAAGCTTTTCTTGTTCTCTGTTTCATGACTGGTTTTCTTTATGCTGGGTTTTCTTGGTTCATTCCATTATTCCGTTCCTGGAATTCCCAGTCTCCTGGATTCCTTTAAATGTTTGTTTTTTTGTTGCCACACCCGTTCCTTTGCCATGTATCCTTTTTGTTTCAGTGTGTTCCTCCTAGCAGTGGTCTCATTCCTCTGCTCCTTTCCTAGCAGGTAAGTACTGTGTGTGTTTTATTGTTGTACTTTTAGTCATGCATATCTAGGCAGTTAGGACCCACCGTAATTGGAGTATTTTGGCGCAGTGGTGGGCTGCATACATCTTGGACATTTATGTATGTCTAAATCTACAATGTTTATTACATATATAGTACTTAGTTATTTCTCCTCTTGCCTTGTATTTTTGCCTTGTATTTCTTGTCTTGTTTTATTTTGTCTTGTATTCCCAGTCCTGTCCTGTTCTTGTTTCCCTCATGTCTTGTGTACATGTTCTGGGTTCTGCTTTCTGTCCTGCTCTGGTTCTGGATTCTTCTAGTCTTGTCTTGCTATCTTGTTTGGTGCCTATTCTGGTCTTGCCTTGTTTCTAGTACTGGATACATAACGGCATATTATCAAGCTCCTGGGATCCGCAGAAGCTGCATCAGGGCCTGGTATGTGGCCGCACAAACCTTTGTGCTCAACACCAGGGGGCGTGTGGTTACCCTGCACCAGACCCTGATTGTTCATTTCCACACTGTGACTCCTACCATTATCAGGCATACAGGGGACCCGGTCTCCGGACCGCCACCCATGACATCCAGCATCCAAATGTCTTAAGTCATTATCTATTCTGACAAATACTAATGTAATATTCACATTTTCTGCATACAGGCATGCACATGGATGGATGGATAGATGCTAAACATTGAAGCAGAATTACAGTTATATTTATAAAAGGTTTTACTGTGGAAAATGCATCCTTCTGTTAATTTGCAGAATACGTGAAATCAGAAATATTGATATTATTTTTAACCCCATATTTGAGAATGTCACAATTCACTGTCAGTTTCTTGTGGTACCAGAACATCTACGGTGTTTCATGCTTTACGATTAAACTATTTCATTCTCTGGTTCATTTCCCAAACAAAATGTTTTAAAATGAATCCAGGGAATATAATTGGCCGGTATTGTAGTGAATGGATTTGCTATTTACACTGAGAGGACTGAGCTAATCAGTTAGATAATAATACATTGCACCTCAGAATGTACTTCTCTTCAGTGTGTAACACATTCTTTAATAGATATTTTGAGCCGAAATTTCTTTGAGACGCTCACAATAATAGGTGACGAGAAAGCAATTTCCTGAGTAAAATGGGAGAACTAGCACAAATGTAGTCTTCTTATTTCATCTTAGTTTGTGTCAAAAGAGGACCATTGATATGATGCATGACATACTCTACATCACAAATTCAGGACACATTTCAGGATCACAAATTCAGTACAACTTGAAGAAGAGCTGGAACATTATAGACAATTTCACATACATAGAACCAACACAACAAGAACAAATGTAGCATAGCACATCACACAGCAAGCATCACTAAACAGGAGGTCAACTCTGAAATTAGAAGTTTTGAAAGCAACGCAAATATCACTTTACAGATTTCAAATTAATGTAACATATATTTAGCAGAGCCATTGTAGTAAATGTCCCATACTATCATATTTAAAAAGTTATTGAAATTTACTTTGAAACATGCCGAGTGCACACATTTGAAATAATAAATATCATGTGGCAGACTTTTCCTAGTCAGCCGGGGATTCCCTTTCCCCTCCGTAATAGTTCATAGGGGTCCGTCACAGGTGGTCCGTCACAAATCACAAGTAAAGGAGTGTTTCTAGCAAAAGTGGAATATCCGTATGTTGCCTGCATTTCAGCATTGACAAAAGGCCAGTATTGCTGATAATAGGGCACATCAGCCCAGGTGAAGGTGCAGATGTGCCAGCCAACCAGTGCTGCATAATGCAAATACTTTAGATGTGCATTGAGCTGAAAATGTGCGCAAGTATGCTTTTGAGTGATATTTGTAGTAATTCATTTGAATTGTTAACAACATGCAATGGAAATAAAAAAAATAAAAAATAAGCAAGTTGTGAAAAAATGCTAAGGGGTTATAATGTAAAGAAATACAGAACTCACTTATGGTTACCATTATTCGAAGCACTGATGGATAGGGGCACTGGGTCAAATGCTAATCTCAAAAATAATCATATATACAGGCACTCTTTTATCCATATTGGTGCAAGGTATCCAGGTAGCCCATTAACCTACTAATAATCATAAAATAATAAATGATACCGCACTCAATAATTTTTAGAATATTATGCTCTATTTAATAATTTGTGAATTTCATAAGTATTTAGATATGTACAAAAGAGGAAAAAGTAATAATTTCATAAGGATAATGTATCCTGTAGCAAGCAATATAACTCCATGTATAAAAAATCCCTGCAAGAGCTAACTCGCTTATATACAACAAATGCTGAACTGCATTGTATCATTGGAAATTCTAAAATTGGAATATAGATGGTTCTGACAAGAAAATATATACAATAGTGGAAAAATTAAAAAATGAAAAAAAAAAAAAAAAAATGAAAAAAGAAAAAGAAAAAATGTATATACAGTCCCAGAAGTGTACACACTATTGTATTTAGGTGGATCTCATCAAAAGTATCCTGTTGGAAAAAATTCCTATTCCAGGTGAAGTATCCACACTGTGCTGTCCTCACAACTATACTGTTCTTCCTTGCTGGGTGAGATGCTGTGCGTCCTTATCAGATATCTGTGAAGCGTTGAGCTCTTGGGGTAAGCTGGGCTGCGCGCTCAGGACCCCAATAGCCCCTTTAGTGGCCCTGTGCAGGTGAGGAGAAGAAGAGAATGTCCGCATTTATATCATAACATGGCACACCCGCTTGATCGCGCGGGTCGCGCCCGAATGACGTCATACATTATCCTTATGAAATTATTACTTTTTTCTCTTTTTGTACATATCTAAATACTTGTGAAATTCATGAATTATTAAATAGAGCATAATATTCTAAAAATTATTGAGTGCGGTATAATTTATTATTTTATTAAATGCTAATCTCAAGCCACTAATGGCATATATATTCTTGCAGACAGTTTTATGCCTTTAAGGGACCACTATAGGTACCCAGATCAGTTTATCTCATTGAAGTGGTGTGGGTGCAATATAAAGTAGAACATTGCAGTTTTAGTGAGAACAATGTTTTTATTGCAGAGTTAAGACTGACTGTAGCGGCTGTCTTTCCGCCGCACCTGATCATGATGTAGCCTCAGCCCGGTCGAGCTTCATTTGTTGATTTCTTGGGCTAGGCACATTCGATCTGGTAACGAAACCTATCCAGAGATGTATGATATGTATATATAACTTATGTTTAAATGACCATTTTTGTATGTTTTGTTATTTGGATGTCCTGGTGTCTGTGAAAAAATGTAACATCACTTAATTAAATTATTTCCCATAGGCACCAGGGTGACAACACATTGTTCTTGTTTGTGACCCCTGTTGCTATTGTCCCTATAAATACAGCTGCTGGTGGCAATAAAGTGTGTTCTTGTACCCAGCACTATGTGTCATCTAGTGTCTGGGAAGAGTTATACTCACTTAAGCGCAACTTTCTCATGCAAGAACAAAACTATAGATGGAGTACTGTGTTCTGCTACAATCCTCATCTAGCACCAGGTAGAATGCCACCTTGCAGTTTTGATGAATCTCAGTACATTATGTGGGAGAATAGTGGGGAAATCATATCTATTTTATTACAAACTACAGAGTGGAGATTGCACAGTGATCATGGATCTTACAACTTTACTGTTGTAAGATCCATGCCATAGCCCATTTATGACATGTAATATGTATGCGTATGCATGCAGTGAAATAAACCTGGAGCCCAATGGCTAAGTAACTTTATAGTAGGTAAGTTCAATAAGGCAGTACAGATAAGGGACAGGAACCTGCCATTATTGGGTAAGCGTCCATCACCCTGATAGGTAGTGTGTGTAGCTATAGTTGCCATCATGGAGATTTTTAAAAATGTTTATTTTTGGTATGCAGATGCAATGACAATTATGGAAAATCAAGATATGAGTACAAAAAGAAATTCACATTTCAGGTGCATGAATTAACAGTGGCAGATGTGTGTGCAGTAAGCGTGTAATTTACTATTAAGCAATAGCCTCACCTACACTAGAGTCTGGAAAGA
Organism: Pelobates fuscus; assembly: GCF_036172605.1. Classification (NCBI taxonomy): domain Eukaryota; kingdom Metazoa; phylum Chordata; class Amphibia; order Anura; family Pelobatidae; genus Pelobates; species Pelobates fuscus. The sequence continues at coordinate 115,591,505 of NC_086323.1, forward strand.
GCATTCAATGTGAACCAACTAGTTGAAAGGTCGGGAGAATGAAAGTCAGAGGCCTGGTGCCAGCCTGGAAAGAGATATCTCAGTCACACTCTCATCTTCAAGACTCTTCCCACTGCTGGCTGAAGGAATGCTGATGCCTCTGCATCTTCAGCACCACGCCGTTGCACTCCACTATAAAGGACAAAGGGTTTACCCTGTCGTAAGTAATATCCTTGTCCTGGAGCAACCAGCTGACATGGCTCAGTGAGACCCTCCATCTCAGTGTAGCGCTGGAGAGGTCCTGATGGATGGACAAAGCATTGTGCTTTTGACCACTTTCATTGCAGCTAACATGTTGCCCATGCGGGACAGCTGAGCAATCACATGCAGGACCCCTTATACTTCGCTCCAGGTAGGTTAGAGACCATGAAGAGCCCATCCACTGGAATAATGAAAGTTGGCTTACACTTCTGTATGGCTGTAAAAAGTCGACCTATGTTAACTGACAATTCAGCCACAGGCTAAAACCTCCTTCCCCACTGCTGCCACAGAGTGATATAGATTATCTTAAACAAACAAATATGTTTGAATGACTATCTGTTCCTGTCCAAATCTGAGATGATTAAATTGCGTATACGCAGAAGTAAATTCACACTGACACATGGAGTTCAGGTTAAAAGAACTTCGAGAAAATTTAATGGCATCTGGTTAAAAAGCGGGTATGCAGACCCTTTTAAAGGCAATATTACATCATCATTGAATATCAAGATAACAACAAATAAACATCATTAATTGGTCTATGTGTTAAGTGGTAAGTTAAATGCCCTCCCATCTATATTAGTAATTGGCTTAAGGGTTAAGTGGCTAGTGGGGCATCCTCCCATCATGGGATGTCGTCATCTTTGACAGGGATTGGACATAAGATTCAAGCGCCATTGTTGTTTAGCACGAGGCTTGCTCGATGGGAGGGGGAATCTGGCAGCCAGCCATTTTGAGTACTTGGCACCGTTTAGCTTCGAGGTTAGTTTCAAGGCTTTTTAGTAAATTAACATTTCATTAGTGCAGTTTCTCGTGATCTAACTATGGCATACATTGTTACATATTACAGGAACTTGATAATTCCGGTGTTAGTCATATTCTTCTAGAAAATACATTCTCTGTCTAACATTCTAAATGCTGTTAGGAAAATCTGTCATATAATGAAGTTAGATGGAGTTAATGGAGAAATTTAATACAGGTTTTAATAATTCTACAACAGTCCCCCCTATGAAATGTTAGGCACTAAAAAGATAAACTTTATTTGTTAGTTCCAGAAGACATGTTAGCCCAAAGGCACAAAACCCTATGAGGTAACAGTTCTTAAAGCCTTCTTAGTTCTTCAGAGGGACATCATAAAATAGACAAGCTTACATTACCATATGGACCTGTGTTATCTGGAGTATAGGCACAACAAGTCATGGTGACAGGTAGTATTTTACATACACCCCTCTTCTCAGCTAGAATCATGTCTAAGGCCATTCTGTTCTGGAAGGTCATCTGGGATGTGGCCTGCAACTGTTCGGCCAAGCCCTGGAGGGCATCTCTGGTGTAGTTGACAAAACGTTGTTGGTTGCAATAGATATAATAAATGCAAATTAAAATATTATTATTAGCAGTGACGGTTGGGAAAATGGACTCAAACTTTTCTTTAACTGCAAAATCATCTGGTACCCCCCTTGGCACACCTATGGCATCAATATATATATGTATATATGTGTCAAACTTCCCTTTAGAGGGGTGCTCCTCTGTGTGTTCTGAAGCATGAATGTGGTGTGTCAAGAGTACCTTGTCATGTATTATGTGTATGGACATAATAACCTTGGCTAGGGCTCATTTGCTTATTCATCATAGTATTAAACCTGTCCCACGCTACATCAATGTAGGTGGACTCGGATCATTTAGTCAATAATAATATCACCACAAACTCTGGATGGGCAGATAATCCTGAAGAAGCTTAGCGTTTGAATCTCTTTAGCTTCACGAGGTCTCCTTTTGGGGTCCTCGGCTTTCCATCGATGGCAGGTGGTCAGGCATTATTATGGTCATCAAACACCTACTTGTTGATATCTTTTTTTTTTCTAACAAGTCATTTTTCCTTTAGAGTCAAAGGTTTGTCAAAAACAACAAATGTTACTTCCCATGTTGCAGAGAGAGTCTTGAATCTGGAACAGTGAATCCACTGAATGATCTCTGCAACTTTCACAATGCACTATTGGGTATATGGTCTTGGTTGTCACATTGATGACCGGCTAGGCTTCTGGTCATCCTGACAAAATGTCTATTATAACTAGTGCATATTTGACCCGGCAGCTCTTTGGCACCTGGATATAGTCACTTGGATTCTTGAAAGGGATAGTGAGAGTTAGCTAGGTGCTTAGGATTCTCCTCCTCTTCTGCCTGAGCTGTCCTTGGCACAAATGACACAGGATCGGCAGTAACTGTTGATTAGAGGAGTAATTGTAGGTGCTTCAGAGTATTTAGAGATCAAAGAGTTCATGAGGGTCTTGGATAGGTATTAAGTTCCATGGGCCCACTGCCCAGTACATGTTTTTGGGTAAACAGAACTTGAGAGTGTTGGAGTACAGCCCGTCTTCAAGGGTTGCCCCTTTCTGTTTTCCAGCTTTGTATTTCTTCAGGGTCAGCAGCTGCTTGTCATACTTTCAGGAACTTGAGATCTGTGGATAGGATCTACATGGTGAGTATAGAAGTTTCTTCAGCGGACACCCTTCTGTCCACTTCCCTTGGTGCACTTGTGGCTTGGTTGGCAGCTTGGTCACTTGGTCAGCTGAGTGGTGCTTCTTCTGAATTCAGTTTTCCGTGGTCCTTTACCTTCAGTATGGCCACTTCTTCTGCAGGAGTAGGGCATCCACCAACTTCTTAATAGCCGTGCTATGCTTAACTGGCGTGCCAGTCGCTGTGTGAAATCTTCTTGTCTTCCAGATTGATCCAAAATCATGTGCCGCACCCAGGGCATATCTTGAGTCAGTGTAGGTATTGGCATGTCTTCCTTCAGGCATTTTGCATGCCACTGAGAAGGCTGTCAATTCAGCGTCTTGAGCAGATGTGGGTGAGGAAAGTGAAGATGCTTGAAGTACCTGATCTTCTGTAGCAACAGCAAATTGAGAGGTGTCTTGTTTCTTCTTTCATCTGTTCAAAGCAACCATGAGGAGCAGTAGAAGAGGTATCCTCACCTATTTCTGTGTGAGATTGGGGGTATTTGTCTTTCTATTTACAGTTCTCTTGCTGACCCCCCTCTGTAGAGAGCTGATATTGATTTTTAGTGTTTCATGTTTTTGTTCTAATGAGTCAGGTTCCTTTCATAAGATTTCTGGGGACTTAGTGAAGAAAACATGAGGGACAGCCACCTCCCAGTGATGATACAGGTGTCTTACTTCCATGGGTATCTGGGTCAGGACCGCACTATTTCCTTGAGAGTGCCCAAAACAGGTCTTTCATGATGAAGTGCACCTCCACCAGTCTGAATAATTTTTCGTAGTGTGGTATTCCCCCCTGGGAAGTGGCGGAAGAGTGGCCGGAGCAACTTTCCTTCAAAATATAATGTTGTCAGGTAGAGGCAGAGTTGTCTATGGGCGGAGGAAATTGGTAAGAAATAAGAAGGGAGGAAGCATATAAAGGATATAGATATGGTGGTGGGGAGATGGAGGAATGAGCAGCGGATGGAGCGGGAGGGGGAGAAGGTGGAGTAGGAAGGACAGGAGAAGTAGGAAGAGGAGAAGGTGGAGTAGGAAGGATAGGAGGAGTAGGAGGAGGAGAAGGTGGAGTAGGGAGGAGTAGGAGGAGGAGAAGGTGGAGTAGAGGGAGGAGTAGGAGGAGGAGGGAGGAGTAGGAGAGGGAGGAGTAGGAGGAGGAGGAAGGAGTAGGAGGAGGAGAAGGTGGAGTAGGAGGAGGAGTAGGAGGAGGAGAAGAGGAAAAGGTGGAGTAGGGAGGAGTAGGAGGAGAAGGTGGAGTAGGAGGAGGAGAAGGTGGAGTAGAGGGAGGAGGAGGGAGGAGTAGGAGAGGGAGGAGTAGGAGGAGGAAGGGGTAGGAGGAGGAGAAGGTGGAGTAGAGAGAGGAGTAGGAGGAGGAGAAGGTGGAGTAGAGAGAGGAGTAGGAGGAGGAGAAGAGGAGAAGGTGGAGCAGAAGGAGGAGAAGGTGGAGTAGAGAGAGGAGTAGGAGGAGGAGAAGAGGAGAAGGTGGAGCAGAAGGAGGAGAAGGTGGAGTAGGAAGGACTGTAGATGAAGGGGAGGGATCGGTGGAAGGAGTAAGCGGAGGTGGGCAGGTAAGGGAGCAGACAGGTGATGTAGCAGTGGAGGTGGGCAGGGTTGTGAATGGGTTTGAAGGGAGGAAGAGCAGACGGGAGAAATGGGTTGGAGGGGGAGGGTGGTAAAGGAGAGGATGAGGGTGACGAGATCTATAGGACGGTTGGGGGGGGGAATGAGGATACATCAGAATTCAAGACTAGGTAGAAATGAGGAGGCAGGTAGGATTCTCTTCCGCTATGGAGGCTGCAAATAGCCCATGTACAACAAATATTAACTGACCCTATGCTTTTCCTAGAGAAAAATAATAAAAGGCTAACATGCTCATCTGTCTGAACAGGCCTCGAACGCTTCACTCCGTGGGTGTCCCGCAGTGGCTAGCCCACTACTTCTCCCACACCAGACTTGTGCCCGTGGAGACAGACGCTATCCCTGACTCTCCGTTCTTTATTTTATTTATTTATTTCTAACATCTCAAAATATAATTCTTACATACATCACAAATATACATTATCACAATTTTATGTCTCGCAAAAGGGATAAAACTTATTCTACTCTTCACTGATAATGTATTAAAAATACAAAATAGACAAATAACATTGTCTTCTGCGAAATAAATGAAAAAGATAATGGAGATTTTGTTAAGCTTTATAAACAGCTATACATTAATTCACCTTTCTTGTTTTCCAGTTTCTGGCTGTTAATGACAATGTACAATGTAATAGAGCAGCAGGAAATGCTAGCAGAATGCTTGGTTGCATAGGGAGAGGTATTAGCAGTAGAAAGAGGGAAGTGCTCATGCCATTGTACAGAACACTGGTGAGACCTCACTTGGAGTACTGTACACAGTACTGGAGACCATATCCTCAGAAGGACATGAATACCTTAGAGAGAGTTCAAAGAAGGGCTACTGAACTGGTTCATGGATTGTAGGATAAAACTTACCAGGAAAGGTTAAAGGATCTTAGCATGTATAGCTTGGTGGAAAGACGAGACAGGGGAAATATGATAAAAGCATTTAAATACATAAAGGGAATCAACACAGTAAAAGCGGAGACTATATATAAAAGAAGGAAAACTACCACAACAAGAGGACATAGTCCTAAAATAGAGGGACAAAGGTTTAAAAATAATATCAGGAAGTATTACTTTACTCAGAGGGTAGTGGATGCATGGAATAGCCTTCCAGCTGATGTGGTAGAGGTTAACACAGTAAAGGAGTTTAAGCATGCGTGGGATAGGCATAAGGCTATCCTAACTATAAGATAATGCCAGGGACTAATGAAAGTATTTAGAATACTGGGCAGACTAGATGGGCCGAATGGTTCTTATCTGCCGTCACATTCTATGTTTCTATGTAATGCACTTGCTGCTAGTAACAGATCTGGAATCAATACACTATAATGCCCAAAGTCTCGACTTATATGCATATACAATAATAAAATATCTGGGCTTACATCAAAAATTATGTTAGTCAGTCTTTAATCTTGGAGGCTATCATTATCCAATAAAGACAGATTGGAACACACTCCCACCTTATCCATTTGTTAATAGTTAGGCTTATAATGTTTTCTGGTTCCTTTTTAATTAGATCAAAACATTTTGAGACCAATCCTTAATTGTATTACCATTAAATTAAATTATTGAAACTCTCTAGTTTTTCCCTTTAGTAATTATAACTTTCCTGTTCATAATATGTGGGATTTAAGGAAAACAGCATGTCTTAAGATAGGATGAGCATGATAGGAGTAGGTCTAGGCAGCCATGACAGAGGCAGGGCAGGAAATGATGAGAAAGGAAGAGACTGGGGATAAGGGCAGAAGTAAGGGCAGAAGTGATGTCACTGATATGGTAATTAGGTGGAGGTCACGGACTGGCTGTGCCAACCTCCTTTTGTACTAGGCTGACGTATTTTCTTTTAGGGCGTTTCAACATTACACTATATTATAGCCTAATAAAATAAATCAGAGGAGCAACATTCTGTTCAGCAAAATGAAATACCAAACTATGGACAGACTTGACGGATTAAATAAGACAGTTGAAAACAACACACATCTAACAGCCCGTAAAGCTGTCTCTAGAAACATATACTTTTAAAATACTAACTTAACAACTTCTAATTCTTGCATCAGATTCACTCCTTAACCATCCTATCAATTTCTATTGAAATAACAAAATACACAATTAGAATATTTTCTAGCAAAAATTCCATCTGAATCGCAAGCATGTCACCCCTCCCTCCTCCCCCCTCGCGTCTCACAGAAGGCAAGGAGGGAGAGGCGGGGAGGGAAGAGGGGGAGAGGAACAAGACAAAGAGACTGTAAGCATGAATCTCTTTAACCATGTCAGTGCTGGAAGGACAGTTACGTTGCAGTTATTGCAAGCAAAGGGACACCAAAACACAAAACACAAAAACACAAAATACAAAAACCCCACAGCATTTAAGATTGGGGTAGGGTGGGGACCAGGGATGGTGACCGTGGTCAGCTACATTTCGGTCATTACTGACGGGATAATGGGAGTGGTCACCTCCCGGACGCCATTTTGGGGCGCTGGCCGAGGGAATCCCCCAGCAACACAATTATTATGATATACATACATTCTTAACCCTTTGTGATCAATTTCTTCCTCAACCCAACCTTCCTGCTGAATAGCTCTTGCTACTCTGTACCAGGCTTCTGCGCCAGCTCTCTGGCTGTAATCTACCACATGAAGGTACAGCAATTCTACACACTTTAGCAATCTTGTCAACTCTCTTAACCATCTCTTCACCCTCTATGTCTTCAACTAGTTCACACGCTAACCAGCCCTTACTGGGCTTATCTAATCCCTGTCCCATTCCCCCTATAAAAGGCATCCCAGATATAGAGGAAGGAAAATTAAACAGAGGGTCTACAATGCTCGACTGCCACGTGAGGGTGGGTCCCCACGTGCGTCTTCCCAAAACGTAGACTAGTCACTTATTCCGCCTACCCGAGGTAGCCACGGATTGGAGCGAGGTGAGAAGTGTGTGACCAATCACTTCTCTCACAAGAGAAATAGGAGGGGAAAGTGTAAATAACACAGGAAGTAGAGTAAAAGTAAAAGTAAAGTGAAAGTAGAGACAGACACAGGCGTTTGAATGACTCCCAATGAAGACAACAATTCAAATGAAATACAGTGCATGCATCACAGTTCAAATAAGTTCAACAGCAATCCCTTTCCTTTACTCATGTGGCCAAAGCCACCTCCCTCAACCTCGTAGTGTCCCCGCTCGGAGAATGACTTTCGTAAGTCTCACTACCAGCGGCCACAGGAAACAGCAACCATCTCCGACCCGAATCCTGTATAGCCTCCCTTGTTAAAAGTGGACCAATAAACGTGACCACCACTTCCCACACTCCCGTAGTGCCCCTACGGACCCACCCGTAAGTCCCACTACCACGTGGTGCTGGAGACAGCAATGCCTGCTAGAATCCACCCGCCACAAATAAAATTGGAATGCCACCAGCCACAGCGCTCGAGGCTGGAGGGTACCACCTCTCTGCAAGCAGAGCAATGTGCACAATGAGGCTAGCTAGGCTATCAAAGTGACACCATGAGGAATCCCCAGGAAGCAATGAGTCTACACCCCTCCACAGATTCTCCCTCCTCTTTTCCCTTACTGCTGCAGCTACCCAGCACCTAAAAGAGGTAAACAGGCAAAAGAAGACCCCCAGGAAAACTTCCACAGGTCCACCCCCCTTTTTCCCTACAGCCACAGCCACGTGGCTCCTAAAAGGGGTAAACAGGCAACAAAGGACCCCCAGGAACACTTCCACTGGTCCACCCCCCTTTATCCCAAAAGGGGTAAACAGGCAAACACTCTACCCGGGCACTTAAGCTAAAGACAGACCAATACAAACACACCCAGGCAACAGATAGTCAAAATGCAGGTAAAAAAAAGTATTAACAAATAAGGTATAGGTTCTCTGGGCAAGATATTACCTGTCTTTGATGTCCTCTTGGCAGCCAATCACAGACACTGGGACAGATAAATCACAGGGAAAAAGGAACATACCGGGGCTAGGTCAAGTGCTGCAGCAGACTCCACCGTGTATTCAGAGGTGATCAATCTCCTTCCTTCCCCCAGGATTCATCCACCAAGCGTGTCTTCTTGGACGGCTGCCAAATAGGTCATAACCCAGAGCCCCACGTTGGATGCGCCAAATTGATATAGATTATCTTAAACAAACAAATATGTTTGAATGACTATCTGTTCCTGTCCAAATCTGAGATGATTAAATTGCGTATACGCAGAAGTAAATTCACACTGACACATGGAGTTCAGGTTAAAAGAACTTCGAGAAAATTTAATGGCATCTGGTTAAAAAGCGGGTATGCAGACCCTTTTAAAGGCAATATTACATCATCATTGAATATCAAAATAACAACAAATAAACATCATTAATTGGTCTATGTGTTAAGTGGTAAGTTAAATGCCCTCCCATCTATATTAGTAATTGGCTTAAGGGTTAAGTGGCTAGTGGGGCATCCTCCCATCATGGGATGTCGTCATCTTTGACAGGGATTGGACATAAGATTCAAGCGCCATTGTTGTTTAGCACGAGGCTTGCTCGATGGGAGGGGGAATCTGGCAGCCAGCCATTTTGAGTACTTGGCACCGTTTAGCTTCGAGGTTAGTTTCAAGGCTTTTTAGTAAATGAACATTTCATTAGTGCAGTTTCTCGTGATCTAACTATGGCATACATTGTTACATATTACAGGAACTTGATAATTCCGGTGTTAGTCATATTCTTCTAGAAAATACATTCTCTGTCTAACATTCTAAATGCTGTTAGGAAAATCTGTCATATAATGAAGTTAGATGGAGTTAATGGAGAAATTTAATACAGGTTTTAATAATTCTACAACAGTAGTATGTGCACTTCCTCTCAAAAATTCCCCACCTCTGACGCCAGAAGGTAATTCAGCTGCAGGAGAAATTATCATTACTCCGAGGATGATCATTACTCCGCTGGCGTGGCCGCCATCATAGGTGTGGTTGTCTGCGGTTCTCGAGCCAGATAATCCCCAACATCTCGGGAGCCACCTGCAATCACAAGTTCATGGATCACTGCCATACCATGAGGTATTTTCACATAACTGTCTATGATATACCGTATATACTCGAGTATAAGCCGACCCGAATATAAGCCGAGGCCCCTAATTTTACCCCAAAAAACTGGGAAAACTTATTGACTCGAGTATAAGACTAGGGTGGGAAATGCAGCGGCTACTGGTAAATTTCTAAATAAAATTAGATCCTAAAAAAATATATCAATTGAATATTTATTTACAGTGTGTGTATATGAGTGCAGCGTGTGTGTATGAGTGCAGCGTGTGTGTATGAGTGCAGTGTGTGTAGTAGTGCAGTGTGTATGAATGCAGTGTGTATGAGTGCAGTGTGTATGAGTGCAGTGTGTATGAGTGCAGTGTGTATGAGTGCAGTGTGTATGAGTGCAGTGTGTATGAATGCAGTGTGTATGAATGCAGTGTGTATGAATGCAGTGTGTATGAATGCAGTGTGTATGAGTGCAGTGTGTGTATGAGTGCAGTGTGTGTATGAGTGCAGTGTGTGTATGAGTGCAGTGTGTATGAGTGCAGTGTGTATGAATGCAGTGTGTATGAGTGCAGTGTGTGTATGAGTGCAGTGTGTATGAGTGCAGTGTGTATGAGTGCAGTGTGTATGAATGCAGTGTGTATGAATGCAGTGTGTGTATGAATGCAGTGTGTGTATGAATGCAGTGTGTGTATGAATGCAGTGTGTGTATGAATGCAGTGTGTGTGTGTGTGTGTGTGTGTGTGTTGAAGAGCCTTGGTGGGGGGTGGGCAATTTTATTATTTTTTAAAAATATATATTTTAATTTTTTTTATTTATTATTTCTTATTATTTAATTTAACTTTTTTATTTTATTATTATTCATTTTTTTTTCGTCCCCCCTCCCTGCTTGATTCATGGCAGGGAGGGGGGCTCCTTCCCTGGTGGTCCAGCATTGGCAGTTCAGTGGGGGAGAAGGGGGCTGTCAGAGCTGTACTTACCTTTCCTGCAGCTCTTATCAGCTCTCTTCTCCTCCTCTGCGCCGTCCGTGCAGCTCTTCTGTCAGCTCCCAGTGTAAATCTCGCGAGAGCCGCGGCTCTCGCGAGATTTACACTGGGAGCTGACCGAGGTGCTGAACGGACGGCGCAGAGGAGAAGGGAGCTGACAGGAGCTGCAGGAAAGGTAAGTACAGCTCTGCCAGCCCCAGTCTGTATTATGGCAATGCAAATTGCCATAATACAGACTATTGACTCGAGTATAAGCCGAGTTGGGGTTTTTCAGCACAAAAAATGTGCTAAAAAACTCGGCTTATACTCGAGTATATACGGTACAATAAATACCTTGAGTAGTTAATTTATGATTTATATCAAATAGCAAACTCCTTGAAAATTACTTGAAATTATATTCAAATTTTTGCTCAAACTTTGCTCATGAGTTATTTGGTCAGCAAACATTTTGAGAATTGCTTCAGAGAATCATGTCTGTATGAAAAAATGAAGGCCTTAAGCTGCAATAGTGGGAGATGCAGGAAAACAATGGGCTTCAATGGGCTTCCGTGAATCTATTTTTGCTGCAGAACATTTTTTTTGTTGGTTGTCTGCAAAGTTGGATCTCTTTAATTTTAATTGTAATGGTGGGATGTAATGGGTGAAACATTATAACAGTGAGTCTTATAAGTAATGGACAGTACATCTGAGGAAGTGTTTGATGTTGCTTTAGGTAAGGATGGTATCATAACTGTGTAACCAGCCTTATTCTTGCGCTGTTCTGCCAACCTACACTACAGCCTGCGTCATTTTAGGTTTGCACATTCCTATTGAACCAATAGAGAACAGACTTGGTCACTGGATAAATTTTCGTTTTGTCCAAATGTATTCAGATGAAAAAAAAAGTTTGTTTTGTCAGAACCAAATTTCATCCATTGCCTCATTTATTTTTGGACGACATTTGGAAATTATTTTCGCTTTGGAAAACCCATTCGTTCATTCGGCTTACTCTCCCTTCCTATATCCCTATGCTAAAGCAATGTATTGAAAAAAGCTCAACGCTTCACTCAAGTGCACGAATGGCTTATTTATTTTGTGCGTGAACAGTCATTCGGCTCACTCCCAACATACCTATAATAATAAATATATGAGAGTGAGCAGAACTTACTAATGAGCACTAAACATCAGAGCCATTCATGCATTCAGATGACTTGTTTGGCAGCTTGTTATATATGCAGTAACAGACAGTACACTGTTTGTCTGTAATTCAAAAGACCGAATGAGAAAACTGAATGAACGGCTGGCTTAGTCATTCGGTGCGCATTTGTTAGTTTGGCTCACTCCAATCAGATATGATGGGAGTGAGCAGAAAGAACCAAGACGCGCTGAAAGAATTAGCCATGGATGAAGCGTTCAACCTTTTGAATTACAGACAGTGATGTTTTTGTTTTTTTCTTTTGTTGTGCGATAGCGCTGACCCATTTGTTTTTTCTCCTTTTGCTTTTTTTTAAGTGAATATTTAAACAAGATATCTTAAACAGGTCAAGAATTAGCTCTCAAAAAACATCAAATAAACCGTAGGTCATGCACCAGCAGGAATTTAAAACTAGAAAAAACGTTAACTGACAGAAGGCCTAAACCTGTAATGATACATCTGAGCTAGCATGAATATCATAACAACCTAAGTAGGTTAGCATATGCAAATTTAGAGAGATATTTAGAGTATAAAACCACAGCATCTGTGATGATGGACATCTACACAACAAGTAGCCCTTAGTGGAAAGAATAAAGGTCCAGTGTAGGTGCTGGAGATCAGTGATAAATTAAAACACTGGAAGGCATGTGCATTTTGAAAACTACGCCCTCCGGTTTTAAGAGGTTAAAGCAGTTTTGATGTATCGATTATGCCCCTGTAGTCTCACTGCTGGAATCTCTGCCACATAGGTGTTATATTACCTTTTTTTTTGTTTACGCATCTCTAGTCACACACCCCTGGTTGTGACTGACACAGCCTGCATGATCATATGTTAACTTGCTTTAGAAGTTTTTTTTTTTGCAGTGCATATGGAATAACATACGTGAATTGGGTACCCCAAAGGCAATTCTCATGCTTTGCAAACATTCATAACAATGGAGTATACATTGGTACTTGCACAATTTTTAGTTAGGAGACGAAGTCATATTTAACATAGATTAGTAGCAGGTAGTATCTGTTAATCATTGCTTGTTTCGAGGCATTCACAGTCAGACATGCATAACTTTGGGTACTTAACGGTTGATAGCTATTCGCGGGGTTCAAAACAGGCTACGCAAGCTGCGAGGGGTTAATAAACTGGTATAGGTTTGAGTGCTGCGGGACGAAGTAATTTGTGTTAAAACTACAGTAAGGAGGGAATGAAACACGTGGAGAGGCTGTGGGGAAAGGAATGAGACACATGGAGGGGATGGGGAAAATGAGACATGTGGAGGGGTAGAAAGATGGGACATATGGAGGTGCTGGGGGAAAATGAGACACATGAAGGCAGGGCCAGTGCAAGTATTTCTGACGCCCTAGCCAAAATAAAAATGTGCTGCGTCCCCTCCCCCCATACGCGCTGCCCACAATGTGACATCACAATGCCCCACCCATATGATCTGTCATATGAACCAACACCAGTGCTGCACACAGTGTGTGTTTACATTAAAAAGCCTGCAGGGACAGGCTATAGACACCAGAACCACTACATTAAGCTGCAGTGGTTCTGGGGACTACAGTGTCCTTTTAATGTGAGGTAAATTAGAGATTAGTGTCACTAATAATATACTGGATTGCCTACTTACAACCAGATGAGGATGATGATGATGGGCTCTGGTGGCAGTCTGGCTCCACTGGTCTGGTGTAGAACAGGCTGTGTGGAAGCTGTTTGTAACTGAGGTCACAAAAATCCATGTTCTGGGGGAATGGAAAGCAGCTCCATTTTTGGGGGCCCTTACACAGTGAGCACTTGCTGTCAGTCTGGCCGGGTACAGGAATTGGATGCTCCTGTACCATGGACCGGAGCGTAGCTCGGCCACGCTACACTGAGGGACTGACAGGAGGGAGCGCTTCCCTCCTGCCAATCCCTCATATCTTGCGCCCCAGGCTGTTGCGCCCTAATGGACGCGGCGGTCCAGGCAGTGCTGCAGCCACCTGAGGCTCTCTATAGTGCGCTCAGGTGGCTGCAGCATGAGTGGGGCCGGTGCTCCTGGCGGCGACCCTTCCTAAGAGGCACCCTAAGTGACTGCCAAGGTAGCCTCTAGAAAGAGTCGGCCCTGCATGAAGGACTGGGGAGGAATGAGACGCAAGGAGGGGCTAGGTGGGTGGAAATGAGATTCATAGAGGTGCTCGTGGCGGGGAAATTAGACACATAAGGGGGCTCCAGGGCAATGTTCGCACCGGGGCCCCGTGATTTCTAGTTACGCCTCTGAGCAGGAGTTAAGAAATTCTAAATTTAACAGAATGTGCAATAAAGGAAGATTAAACATTTGGGCTCTCTTTACAGGAAGTGTTTTGCAGGCTTTGCAAGTCACATGTAGGAAGATGCGACTGGGGCACGATAAACAAAGGGATTTAACTCCTAAATGGCAGAAAATTGAGCAGTAAGAATACAGGGGCATGATCTACACAAAAAAAAATACTTAATTAAACTAAAGTTATTTTGGTGTCTATAGTATCCTTTTTATAACCATTTAGTAAATAATACCCTATAGTGAATGTGAAGTACAAACATTGCATAGCTAGTGCATGAAGCTAATTTATGTTTAATGCTATATAGGTTTATTTGATAAACATTCAGCAAACTGTACAGAAATAAATTAACAACTATGTATTGAGTTTAAGTGAAACGTACATACTACTTGGGGTTGTAGAACTGGGCATGATTACCATTTTGCCTGATGTCAGATACAGTCTACAAATATTGTGTATGACAGCTCTATCCGGGTTCAAAAGTTAAAGAATATTGGTGCAGAATTCCATTGACCTGAAATTAGCTAATTTCCCATGTGCTTCATAAAAGCAGAGTTATTGCTTACGTAAGGGGTTTGATTTTAAGTTACAGTTAATTAAAAATGTATTTAAAGTGATATGAATATAAATGCATATTCCATTACAAAATTCTAAATTTTCTTAAAGATACACAATTTTAAAATGTGTTGTGAGTAGGTTAGAAGCAGATCAAATGCTTACGATCTGATTTTGGTAACAGAAGGGGTGCACAACGTTTTTTAAAGAGGGGGTCAGATGACTGACTGAAATTCTTACCGGGGTGCCACTGCCTTATGATGTCAATGAGATGGCTGTGCTTGAATCATAAAGGTGATGTTAGGTTGCAGGCTTCTGGATGAACTCTGTAGAATTTCTTGAAGATTTTCATTTGTTAAACTTTTGTTGAGAATAAGATCAAGTGTCAGCTAGTGTCAGCCAGGCAATAAAATCCAGTGATTTTTTTTTTTTTTTTTATCATACCCAATCTCACTTTTCCATCCATTGCCCACCAGTGTTTCTGTTCTGGTGCTTGTAGGAAAAAGGTGTAAAGGCACTTTGATATTATACAATATTAAGAGTTTAGCAGCTACCACAAAGTGTGAGTATCTCCTTCACAGCACACGCAAACCAGTAACCACCAGTGGCGCGGTAGTGGAGTGCTTAATAAAGTCACTTACTTAATGGATATACAGCAATATGCTAGATAATAAGAAAAACAGAGTATAGTGTAGTATATTTGATCAGGGCCGCCACCAGAAATTTTGGGGCCCCTGACAAAGCACAAGGTCTGGGCCCCCCCGCCCCATCCCCCCAGCCCGCCCAATCCCCCCAGGCCCGCCCACGAGTCCGCCCACAGGACTCTTACCTAGTCCGCAGACAATGATGCAGGACTGAATGTGGTGTGTATAGTGGAAGTGAATTAGAATGTGTGTAATGGATGTAGTGTTTGTGTGTATTAGATACTGTTTGTGCAGTGAATGCAGAGTGTGTGTTTGTGTAGCGGATGCAGTGTGTGTAGTGGATGTGGTGTGTTTGTGTAGTGGATGTAGTTTTTGTGTGTACTAGATGCAATGTGTTTAGTGGATGTAGTGAGTGTTTTAGACACAGTGTCTCTGTATAGTGAATGCAGAATGTTTAAATGTGTGGTGGATGTAGTGCGTGTACTGTGAATACAGGATGTTTGTGCAGTGGATGCTGTGTGTATAGTTAATGCAGAGTGTGTGTCAGTGTAGTGAATGCAGAGTGTGTGTGTCAGTGTAGTGAATGCAGAGTGTGTGTGTCAGTGTAGTGAATGCAGAGTGTGTGTGTTAGTGTAGTGGATGCAGTGTGTGTGTTAGTGTAGTGGATGCAGAGTGTGTGTCAGTGTAGTGAATGCAGAGTGTGTCAGTGTAGTGAATACAGTATGTGTGTGTCAGTGTAATGAATACAGTATGTGTGTGTTAGTGTAGTGGATGCAGTGTGTGTGTTAGTGTAGTGAATAAAGCATGTGTGTCAGTGTAGTGAATAAAGCGTGTGTCAGTGTAGTGAATAAAGCTTGTGTGTCAGTGTAGTGAATACAGCGTGTGTGTTAGTGTAGTGAATACAGTGTGTGTGTCAGTGTAGTGAATACAGTGTGTTAGTGTAGTGAATACAGTGTGTTTAGTAGATGCAGTGTGTGTTAGTGTAGTGAATGCAGTGTGTGTGTTAGTGTAGTGGATGCAGAGTGTGTGTCAGTGTAGTGAATACAGTGTGTGTGTCAGTGTAGTGGATGCAGTGTGTGTGTTAATGTAGTGGATGCAGTGTGTGTTAGTGTAGTGGATGCAGTGTGTGTGTTAGTGTAGTGGATGCAGTGTGTGTGTTAGTGTAGTGGATGCAGTGTGTGTGTTAGTGTAGTGAATGCAGTGTGTGTGTGTTAGTGTAGTGAATGCAGTGTGTATGTTAGTGTTGTGGATGCAGAGTGTGTGTTAGTGTAATGAATGCAGAGTGTGTGTTAGTGTAGTGGATGCAGTGTGTGTGTTAGTGTAGTGAATGCAGTGTGTGTGTGTTAGTGTAGTGAATGCAGTGTGTATGTTAGTGTTGTGGATGCAGAGTGTGTGTTAGTGTAATGAATGCAGAGTGTGTGTTAGTGTAGTGGATGCAGTGTGTGTGTTAGTGTAGTGAATGCAGTGTGTGTGTGTTAGTGTAGTGAATGCAGTGTGTATGTTAGTGTTGATGATGCAGTGTGTGTGTTAGTGTAGTGGATGCAGTGTGTATGTTAGTGTAGTGGATGCAGTGTGTGTGTTAGTGCAGTGGATGCAGTGTGTGTGTTAGTGCAGTGGATGCAGTGTGTGTGTTAGTGCAGTGGATGCAGTGTGTGTGTTAGTGTAGTGGATGCAGTGTGTGTGTTAGTGCAGTGGATGCAGTGTGTGTGTTAGTGCAGTGGATGCAGTGTGTGTGTGTTAGTGCAGTGGATGCAGTGTGTGTGTTAGTGCAGTGGATGCAGTGTGTGTGTTAGTGCAGTGGATGCAGTGTGTGTGTTAGTGTAGTGGATGCAGTGTGTGTGTTAGTGCAGTGGATGCAGTGTGTGTGTCAGTGTAGTGAATGCAGAGTGTGTCAGTGTAGTGAATACAGTATGTGTGTGTCAGTGTAATGAATACAGTATGTGTGTGTTAGTGTAGTGGATGCAGTGTGTGTGTTAGTGTAGTGAATAAAGCATGTGTGTCAGTGTAGTGAATAAAGCGTGTGTCAGTGTAGTGAATAAAGCTTGTGTGTCAGTGTAGTGAATACAGCGTGTGTGTTAGTGTAGTGAATACAGTGTGTGTGTCAGTGTAGTGAATACAGTGTGTTAGTGTAGTGAATACAGTGTGTTTAGTAGATGCAGTGTGTGTGTTAGTGTAGTGAATGCAGTGTGTGTGTTAGTGTAGTGGATGCAGAGTGTGTGTCAGTGTAGTGAATACAGTGTGTGTGTCAGTGTAGTGGATGCAGTGTGTGTGTTAATGTAGTGGATGCAGTGTGTGTTAGTGTAGTGGATGCAGTGTGTATGTTAGTGTTGTGGATGCAGAGTGTGTGTTAGTGTAATGAATGCAGAGTGTGTGTTAGTGTAGTGGATGCAGTGTGTGTGTTAGTGTAGTGAATGCAGTGTGTGTGTGTTAGTGTAGTGAATGCAGTGTGTATGTTAGTGTTGTGGATGCAGAGTGTGTGTTAGTGTAATGAATGCAGAGTGTGTGATAGTGTAGTGGATGCAGTGTGTGTGTTAGTGTAGTGAATGCAGTGTGTGTGTGTTAGTGTAGTGAATGCAGTGTGTATGTTAGTGTTGAGGATGCAGTGTGTGTGTTAGTGTTGAGGATGCAGTGTGTGTGTTAGTGTAGTGGATGCAGTGTGTATGTTAGTGTAGTGGATGCAGTGTGTGTGTTAGTGCAGTGGATGCAGTGTGTGTGTTAGTGCAGTGGATGCAGTGTGTGTGTTAGTGCAGTGGATGCAGTGTGTGTGTTAGTGTAGTGGATGCAGTGTGTGTGTTAGTGCAGTGGATGCAGTGTGTGTGTTAGTGCAGTGGATGCAGTGTGTGTGTGTTAGTGTAGTGGATGCAGTGTGTGTGTTAGTGCAGTGGATGCAGTGTGTGTGTTAGTGCAGTGGATGCAGTGTGTGTGTCAGTGCAGTGGATGCAGTGTGTGTGTGTTAGTGTAGTGGATGCAGTGTGTGTGTTAGTGCAGTGGATGCAGTGTGTGTGTCAGTGTAGTGAATGCAGAGTGTGTCAGTGTAGTGAATACAGTATGTGTGTGTCAGTGTAATGAATACAGTATGTGTGTGTTAGTGTAGTGGATGCAGTGTGTGTGTTAGTGTAGTGAATAAAGCATGTGTGTCAGTGTAGTGAATAAAGCGTGTGTCAGTGTAGTGAATAAAGCTTGTGTGTCAGTGTAGTGAATACAGCGTGTGTGTTAGTGTAGTGAATACAGTGTGTGTGTCAGTGTAGTGAATACAGTGTGTTAGTGTAGTGAATACAGTGTGTTTAGTAGATGCAGTGTGTGTGTTAGTGTAGTGAATGCAGTGTGTGTGTTAGTGTAGTGGATGCAGAGTGTGTGTCAGTGTAGTGAATACAGTGTGTGTGTCAGTGTAGTGGATGCAGTGTGTGTGTTAATGTAGTGGATGCAGTGTGTGTTAGTGTAGTGGATGCAGTGTGTGTGTTAGTGTAGTGGATGCAGTGTGTGTGTTAGTGTAGTGGATGCAGTGTGTGTGTTAGTGTAGTGAATGCAGTGTGTGTGTGTTAGTGTAGTGAATGCAGTGTGTATGTTAGTGTTGTGGATGCAGAGTGTGTGTTAGTGTAATGAATGCAGAGTGTGTGTTAGTGTAGTGGATGCAGTGTGTGTGTTAGTGTAGTGGATGCAGTGTGTGTGTGTTAGTGTAGTGAATGCAGTGTGTATGTTAGTGTTGTGGATGCAGAGTGTGTGTTAGTGTAATGAATGCAGAGTGTGTGTTAGTGTAGTGGATGCAGTGTGTGTGTTAGTGTAGTGAATGCAGTGTGTATGTTAGTGTTGAGGATGCAGTGTGTGTGTTAGTGTAGTGGATGCAGTGTGTATGTTAGTGTAGTGGATGCAGTGTGTGTGTTAGTGCAGTGGATGCAGTGTCTGTGTTAGTGCAGTGGATGCAGTGTGTGTGTTAGTGCAGTGGATGCAGTGTGTGTGTTAGTGTAGTGGATGCAGTGTGTGTGTTAGTGCAGTGGATGCAGTGTGTGTGTTAGTGCAGTGGATGCAGTGTGTGTGTGTTAGTGTAGTGGATGCAGTGTGTGTGTTAGTGCAGTGGATGCAGTGTGTGTGTTAGTGCAGTGGATGCAGTGTGTGTGTTAGTGTAGTGGATGCAGTGTGTGTGTTAGTGCAGTGGATGCAGTGTGTGTGTTAGTGTAGTGGATGCAGTGTGTGTGTTAGTGTAGTGGATGCAGTGTGTGTGTTAGTGCAGTGGATGCAGTGTGTGTGTTAGTGCAGTGGATGCAGTGTATGTGTGTTAGTGTAGTGGATGCAGTGTGTGTGTGTTAGTGTAGTGGATGCAGTGTGTGTTAGTGTGTTTAGTAGTGCATGTATGAATGTAATGAAAGTTATTCCCCCCTCCCTGTTTCTTACCTGGTTCAGGGAGGGGGGAAGATCCTTTGATCCCTGGTGGTCCGATGGCATTCTGGGGCCCCCCGGCTCCCTGTATTTGCAGAGGGGGCCCAGCGGACTGCAGGAGCACTTTCCAGCATTTGCCTGTCTCTTACTCCCGCAAGACGTGGTTTGCGCGTCGCGCGGAGCGTTGCCATGGTAACCCATGGCAACGCTCTACCGACCGCACATCTCGCGGGAGTTAGAGACAGGCAAATGCTGGAAAGTGCTCCTGCAGTCCGCTGGGCCCCCTCTGCAAATACAGGGAGCCGGGGGGCCCGCGGATGCACATATATATAGCGATGATCGCTATATATATGTGCAGAGTGTAATTGTGGGGCCCTGGACTGCCAAAGCAGTCCGGGCCCCCCAGGACCGCCGGGCCCGTGACAACCGTCACAGTTGTCACCCCCTGATGGCGGCCCTGTATTTGATGTTCCAATGTGTGTATTGATATAATCAATATACACTCACATGGATTGGAGCCAAATAAGGACAGGCTCAGATCTCACAAATGGACGTGTTCTAGGACACAGGCCTTCTTCAATCTTGATCCTTGTTTACTCAATGGGAGATATAAAAACAAAAGCAAAGCAGCTACTAGTGAAGTACAACAAAAAAAGTAGGTGAACAGCATTCAAATGTAAAAAACCTTGCTCATCTGATTTAGAGCAAATGAAACCTGGCTCTGGGATATGCCGCTTATGTGTCTCTAAAGGGGGACACTTCCCTTCTTGGATCCAGGAAGCAGTGGGAATTGCATGGCACAGACTAAGAAGTTATAAAAGTATTGTACATTTATTTAACAACAAAAAAAATATTAAAACATAAAACAAATCTATAAAATAGATGCTATAAAAGTCTAAGGTGCTCCAATCCTGCCGAGACGCATTTCACTCCATCCTGTGGCTTTCTCAAGGAATGTACAAAAAAAAAACCAGATAAGATCATACTCAAGAGGGAATACATACAATTATTCGTACAATACCAACAGGAACAGCACCCCCCAAAAAATAAGGGATACAATACACCCCAACTAAAACTCACCAAAGAACATTTTATTGTAAAACTCTTTAAAAATTTTACCTAACGTCACCAATATGCAAAGGGAATACAACACTGTCACTACAAAACACTAAAACACTATAAATCCCCAGAAAAAGTGGTGAGACCAAAATAATATCAAATGAGAGAGATACCAAAAACACCAACACAGTCGAATAGAACACACCGGGACTATAGACCCAAAGAAGGAACAAATAGTACAAATACTAACGGTAACTCCATCTTCACCTGTAATAAATACAATCACCTTACGAGATGCCCAAAGGGAGAGGATTTTTGGAATTCACATGTTACAGGGAAACGAAAAGCCATGACAACCATATTCCAATCACCAGGAAATAGAAATAGAAGGAGTTTAGAAGTAAGGGAACTAGAGGAGGAATTCACATACGGAAAATGAAGAAAGGAAAGATATTTAATAAGAAAGAATTATGGATTTTCAACCTCTCAAACAAAAATATTAACTACATCCCAAACTAACCTTCTACAGATGGGTTTAAAATTTGCCCAACCACTACACCCAAGCCGGACACGGAAGAGACAGGACGATACCCCACAAATGGACACAGCCACATCTCAAGAAGATACAACTCGGACCAGACAGGCCAAATTGCGGGCCAAAGAACGGACACTCTCCGACTTAGGACTAACATGGACACGACACCACCGTCCCACAACCATCCCCGAAAACGCAAACTGGAGACCCCAGATTTACTGAACACCACACGGCCCGGGACCCTAGAACCGGAGGCTTTGGGACAGACGAGAACAACCGCAAGTATCCGACATAACTGACCGACAGGTCAGAGAGACTATTGGTACCTTAACACAATCACACCCCAATACGGACTACTGCTTACATGTACCGCAGGGAGGAGGGAGGGAGGGGTATGAGATGGTAAAATTACATACAACGTGATTCAATGTATGGGGAAAGGGACATGAGACTGGTGGAAGACCAGCGCGGGCAGCCGCACCCCCCTGAAAGGGCCTAGTGACGACCTACCCAGGAGCAGGCCGGGGGGCGGGGGTCCACGCCGCTCGGACACCCAAGGGGGAAGGGAGGGGGAAGGGAGGGGGACCGGGTAAAACCACCCGGTCGCTACATCACTACAGAACCCGAGGTACTAGGCGACCTGATAGGGAAGAGACGGACAGACACCCCTACCCCCCCCAATACACAACGAATACCGGAATAGCCGAAAGAGGACGCATACCAACACACTTACCAACACACACGAATATACCCCTGGGGACAGACGGACAGGACTAAAGACGCAGGGGGGAGAGGGGAGGGGACCCAGGGTCACGAAAATGGGGGAGGACGAGCTGGCTGCCTAATGGAAGCGGGGTTACACAGACGGGCCCACACTTGAACTTGGTTGGGCCGAAGGGGATATACGCAAAAGTTACTGTTATATTCTGTTAATGTAGAGGTTTTATTTTATGTTCCATGTTCTATTACACTGCTTAAGTTTCAACTGACCCAATGTCGCAACGCAAGATTGAGGCGAGGACACAAAGCACATACACAATCACATGGAGCCCCGAGGGGGACGATGAGGGACACAGACCAAGGTACGAGGACAACCCGGGATAGGGACAGTAGAGGGCATATCCCAAACTCAGCCACCTACACGTTGACGCAGCCGAAAACCTCGGAAATCCTTCTACTCCAACATGGGATAAGCGCCAATTTCAGGTGAACGACTTATATGACCCAGGAGAGGGCGAGGGTCCACACGGTCACCTAGACGCGAATTCCCTAACGCCGTAGAGCCGGTGGACAATACAGCCAACACACACACATACCCTTCAGACACTACCCCCCTCCCAACCCGTAGCAGCCGGGGCACAGGACTCGCAGTGACAGACCCCAAAATTACACTAACACCAGCTAACCTCACGCTGATCACCATCAACGCTCGGGGTCTGAACAAACCCGAAAAAAGATCATCAGCCTTAAAAGACTTTCACGCCGCTAGGGCGTCTATAGTCTTTATCCAAGAGACACACTTTAAGGAGGGAGCTAGACTGAAGCTACACAACCACCACTACCCCACGGGCTATTACAGTGATTATCACGGGGGCAAGGCACGAGGCACGGCGATTCTCATACACAGGGGATTTCCCTTCCGGGAACAGGGACTACAGATAGACCGGGAAGGCAGATACGTACTCTTGAAGGGCACGATAGCCGGACAAACGTACACCTTCGCTAACATTTATGCTCCCAATCAGAGACACTACAGATTCCTCACGGGAATCCTCCGTAGGATACAGGGGTTCACGGAGGGTATACTGATAATAGGGGGAGATCTCAACCTAGCCCTAGACCCGAAATGGGACACATCCACTGGCACCACCCACATTCCGACTCAACACTTGACCGCACTCAAAAATCTCCTATCCAAACACAAGCTGGTAGACAGTTGGAGGGCCCACCACCCAGACGAGAGGGATTGTACGTTCTTCTCACATCCCCATAATTCATACACCAGAATTGACTATTTTCTGCTAACACACTATCACCTCCCTCTCGTCTTACACGTGGAACACGGCACAGCCACATGGTCGGACCATGCCCCCGTGACGCTCACAATCGCGTCCCCACTATACAGACCAAGAGCTGCCAAGTGGCGGCTCAATGAACACCTACTCACCGTGCCAGAAGTAAGATCAGACATCGGAGCTACCCTCCGAGAATACTTTGACTTTAACACATCATCCCAAACGTCCCCGACGATTAGGTGGGAGGCACACAAGAGCGTGACCACGGGACACTTTCTACCAAAAAGCTCCATGCTTAAATGACAACGAGAGGCAGACATGGCAAACATATTGACGAAAATACAGGAGATAGACAACCTAAATAAAACCTGACACCTGAACTGCAAAGCCAACTGCTCTCACTGCGCAGAGACCTGACCAAACTTCTCCAGACGAGATACCATAGAGATGCGCTACGACATAAAGCGTTCTTCGCTTTACATGGCAACAAAAGTGGCAAGCTCTTGGCGAGAATGCAAGCCAAGCGCCGACAACTGACATACATAGACCGCATTAGAGATAGCACAAACACGTTACACAGACTACCCCAAAAGATACAGGAAAACATCAGGGCATACTATGCCAAACTCTACACGCTTCCACAACCACACACACAACACGCAGACGAACGCCTCACAGACTCGATCAACAAATACCTGCACTCACACTCGACGCCCACACTAGATAAAGCTGTAGCAGAGCTCCTAGACGAGGAGATAACATTAGAGGAACTAACTACAGCGGTGAAGCAGACGAAACCGGGCAAGAGTCCGGGCCCAGACGGTCTGCCGCTCTGCTATTATAAGGCGTACGCTGACATCCTATACACCCCACTAGTGTCAACGTTTAACGCTATAAAGGAGGGCCACCAATTCCCCAAGCAACCCCTGGTGGCACACATTACGATTATCCCTAAGGACGGTAAAGACAGGGAACAGTGCGGAAGCTACCGCCCTATATCGCTCATAAAATGTGATCTCAAACTAGTAGCTAAAATACTTGCAAACAGATTACAAACACACGTGCCCACGTTGGTACACCCAGACCAGGTGGGATTCGTGATGGGACGAGAAGCACGGGAGAACACCATGCGCACACTCACAGTGATGCACAGCGGTAGACAAGCTCCGGGAGGCCTTCTCCTGCTATCCACGGACGCGGAGAAGGCCTTCGATCGGGTGGGGTGGAAATACCTGTTCCACACTCTCACACAGATGGGCCTGGGACCAGGGCTTCGGGGGTGGATAGAAGCGTTATATACACAACCCTCAGCACAGGTAATCGTAAACGGCGCCCTGTTGGAGCCGTTTGACATACAGAACGGCACACGTCAGGGATGTCCCCTATCCCCGATCCTCTTCGTCCTGGCCCTGGAGCCACTACTGGTAGCAATCAGGAACAACCCAGACATACAAGGGAAGCAACTAGGGACGACACACCACAAAATCGCGGCGTACGCGGATGACCTATTATTCTATGTAACTTCTATGTAACTCCTTCCTAACATATTGAAAGCATTTCAGGACTTCGGGAACATCTCCAACCTCAAAATAAACCTGAGCAAATCATTCATACTTAACGTTTCCATTCCGGATCGCAGGGCGGAACCATTACGCCAACATTACACCTTCCATTGGGCGAACCAAAAAAATAAATACCTAGGCATCTGGCTAACGAAAAGAGTGGGGGACATGTTCAAGGAAAATGTCACCACCATGCAGACGAAAATGCGCACAGACATGCAATAATGGGCGTACCCACACATCTCCTGGCTGGGTAGGATACAGGTGGTGAAAATGAATTTTCTCCCACGCCTACTCTACCTGTTCCAAACCATTCCCATAACAGTCCCCCGCCCTTTTTTCACCTCACTGCGCACGGCCCTAGGACACCATGTATGGAGCGGTAAGCAACCTAGGCTTCGCCACGCACTATTAACACAACCAAAAGACAGGGGCGGACTGGCGCTGCCGGATTTCACCCTCTACTACAAGGCATGCCACTTCATGCGGATAATGGAATGGACTAAGGCAGGGATCCATAAACTATGGAAGCAGGCAGAGGAACATGTGGCGGGCTTATCGATTGCAGCTTTACCATGGCTGCCTCCGGAGGCCTCAGTAGGAGACGCAAAACAGTCCCCTTACACAAGAGCTACTCTACAGGTATGGAACCGCACAAAAGGGAGGCATGGCCTAACCACACACCCAACCCCCCTATTACCACTCACACAAAACTCGACCTTTCCACCGGGCCTAGACCCAAGAGCATTCAAGGACCTAATACAAGACCCAATACCCAGGCTTAAACACATACACACGACAGAAGGCATCAAGACACTGGAGGACCTACGGGGAACAGCGTAACACACCCTCCTGATGCAATTAAAATACAAACAAATCCGCAGCTACATTGCCACACTCCCTCAGGGACCGATACTAGCACGGGCAACCACCGCCTTTGAGAATCTCTGCTTAGACCCGAACCCACTTGCACACGGGGTTTCCATCCTATACACCCTACTACTAACACTCACACCTACAGGACAACCTAGATTCTACGGGAAATGGGAGGCGGCACTAGGCCACACACTGGAAAAGGAAGACTGGGAGAAAATATGTTATCTTACTCACCACTGCTCCAGCTTTAGTAAAACACAAGAGATGGCCTATAAGCTGTTGACACAATGGTACTATAACCCCGAGATCCTACACACACGAATCCCCTCGCACTCCCCTCAGTGTTGGCGATGCGAGGAGGAACAGGGCACTCTTCTACATATATGGTGGGAATGCAAAAAGATAGCCCCATACTGGGAGGACATACACAAGATACTCCAACGGTTCACAGACGACCCACCACCATTTAACCCAGCAGCCACGCTGCTACACCACAACCCGATCCCCAGAACCACATACAAGAAATCGCTCACGATACGCATATTGAACACGGCCAAATCACTGATACCACAGTTCTGGAAACAGCAAGACACCCCTCCCCTAAAAACATGGTTCACACAAATGGAGGAACTAAGATCCCTCGAAGAACTCTACCATAACGCTAATGACACATTCCGAAAGTACTTAAACACATGGACACACTGGATTCTCCAGACATCCAAACCTGACTTCACCACCATACTACAAGCTACACACTCCAGCTAACTATACGAAAACGACAAGACCAAACCACTTCATTAAGAGACGGACCAGAGGACCTCAGGGCCTCGGCTGCTACGGGACCCTCCCTTGACACACACGCACTCCCACACAACGTACTACCGTACACACAGCCTATTTCAGGAACAACACAAGGGAATATAGGCCCGACGAGGCCAAGGACTTGCCAACCTATCAGAATGGGCTACTGACCGATGGTTATCGATTACCATAAGAATTGGACACAAGAGACCGATCGGTCTCACTCCTACACGCACCGACATACGAATATTACCACCATGCCAGATAAAGGTCAGGCGGGCCACAGAACTAGGACATACATCCCATTGGCGCTAACCTTAGGTCTATAGGGACCTTCGTGTCCTCACAATCACTCAAATGAATCACCTGGAAATACCACCTACTGTTTGCACCCAGCAGGACCTGCGAGTCCAACATGCAAATAATACCTGTGATATAAAGTGACCTGCGCGTCACCACAATAAGTCTGCACGAACCAGCTAAACATGTAAACCTGTAAACCTGCCATGTGAGTTAATGAACAAAATTAATGGGACCTGCGTGTCCTGGCTGAATGTCTCATAACACAAGAGAAAATATAACAGAAAACATGTGAAAGCATAAAACTCCAAATAAAAATCATATTTACAAAAAAAAAATTGCCCAGACCAAAAGATTGGATAACTCCAAATAAAAATCATATTTACAAAAAAAAAAATTGCCCAGACCAAAAGATTGGATAAATTCAACACCTATATAGATTTTGAAAAATGTAAGAGAAAATTGTGTCTTTTAGAAAAACTATGGTTAACTTTTTGGATCTTAATATTTATGTTGAGGACAGCCTACCCTAATATATTGTTTTTCTTTTAAATTTAATAGTAATGTGTCATTGTTTGACAACTGTAGATGTTGTGGGTTCTGTTATCCTTACTGATTTAAGGGGTAATTTCTATTTTTACTCTTTTACTAGATCAATAAGTGATACACCTTAGAAAGGAATGAAAATGAGAAGCTCAGAACTAGTTATCTTGGTTAAACATCAAGAAGGAGTAAGGCAAAAGTCAATGCAGACAGATACGACATGTACTGTTCTGGGGGAAAAGCCAGATCTCCATCTCTACATACCTGTTATGTGCTATGATTATTTAAAAAAATGCTCTATGTCATACAGATAACATGACACTAAATATAATTAATTTCATAACATCATGGCGTGTTACTTAAAGGAAATGGGAATGTTTGTGTTTTGTTTTTGTTTGTTTGTTTTAACAATTAAGTGGATATATCCTTAATGAAAACATGCATGCATTTATTACTTTACAGGGTACATCTAAAAGAGTTTGCAAATGCTACACATCTCTTTGCTTCAGCCTTTGCAAGCCATCTCCTTTCTCCCCAGCCCAGGGTTTCTGTGACTGTACAATTACAGGCTTCCCAATGCAACTCAATAAGAAGTCTTTGCCAAGCGGGTGTTTTGGTCAGTTGTCTGTATCTTGAGTATAAATTCAATGAGCTAAACAACTAGGAAGTAATAGGACTGGTTGTATAATTGACAGCCAGGTGGTGTAACAAGGTTAATTTATAAGTGTGCCATTTCCTATTAAATGTGCACTTTTTGTAAATTGGAAAGAGGACACACTCTTCATACATAAAGCACTTCAGCAGGCTAAAGTGCTTTAAGTGTGTTTGTGTTCATATCAGGTCACTCACCTGTTACTTCCTTGTCACGTCTCTCCCGGCGGCCGACACAGTCCCGCATGCCGGACCCTCTGATGTGTTTACCGCTGAGGGGGGAGACCAGGCATCTGACTCTAGTATTACAGTGGTGCCACGGCTCTTCCCATCTCGCCACGGCCCACTCCAGACCAAGCAATCATAGCTGCGCTCACGCCTAGAGAACCCCTTCTTAAAGGGAAAGATTATTCAAATTAATTACACCACTTAACCAATGAAATAGGAGAGGCGTTAACCTCTCTCCTATAAAATCCAATCTCAACATGTTCCCAGTGCTCAGTTATACTGTGCTTACTGTAGTGTTAACCGTGTGCCTATACTGCCTTTTTTGATTTATCTTGTATCTGACCCTCCGCCTGTTTAATTATCTCTGAACCCGTGCAGCCTGTCCTGACCATTGGCTTTCCCCGACTACGACTTTGGTACCTCACTTTGGTTCATTCCTGCTTACTGGGCTCCTCTTGTCAAACACTTAACAGTTCATTACGGGTAACCACCATTAATTATTATTATACTTTATTTGTAAAGCGCCAACACATTCTGCAGTGTTGTACATGGGTACAACTGGTGCAATATATCTGAGACAATACAAAATTTAACAAACAAATACAGGAGGAGTTAAGGGTCCTATTTCTGTGGGAAATTACAATCTCAATGGATAGGAGGGGTGAGTAGAGCTATAGGAGTCCCGTGATATAAAGTGCGGAATATATAGCAATACCTCTACCTTAAAATATTTTAATACAGGAATCCTAATGGAGGTATGCTGTACCTTAAAGACAAAAGGCAAAATAACCACACATAGTGTATACTGTGATATGAATAAGCAGTGTACAAAAAATAGGGGAAATATGCCCACTCACACTTTCAGGAGCTAACAATATATAGCTCACTGTGATCGCCTGTAGCGTCCGTAAAGGCGACCCCATCCCTTCTTGGATGGTTGTTCCTTTGTCACTTGTTTTCTAGATAAAACACAGACATCTATGGTGCAATATTGTGGGTTCCAGTGGCGATATTTAAAAAGTAAAATATGTACTTACAAACCCAGAGCCCTCCATATCGGCTCTGTTCTGAGGGTGTATGTAGTTAAGGACTACAAGCCTTCTTTGTAAAAATAGCAGGAGATGCCACAAGTGGTATGAAAATAATAATCAATTTATTGTAACATATATTTTAAAAAAGTAATAATAATATAAAATAATATATATACATAAAATACCACTAAAATGGCAAAAAAAAAAGTCCAATATCAAAGTCTCTTTCCTCACAAGGTCCCCAGGACGCATTTCGCCGATCTGGCTTCTTCAACTGGTGTTTGGAGAAAAATCAAAGATTGTCTTTAAGGTACAGCATACCTCCATTAGGATTCCTGTATTAAAATATTTTAAGGTAGAGGTATTGCTATATATTCCGCACTTTATATCACGGGATACATATTACTAGCGCTTCACCTACACCTTCCTATACTTTGTTTTAAGATAAGATATTGGTGATATAGCGGCTGTGTTTTGCGGTGTTATACAACAACCACCCATCTTTCCATAAGTAGCGTCAGTACACTCTATTTTCTATATAGAGCTATAGGAGTGTTTAGCCCTGTAGGCAGGGACGGATTAAGAGCATCATGGGCCTGGTGCTGAGGATTTTGATGGGCCTTTTTATGGAAATATATACATAATATATAAAATCAAAACGCAAAGCATTTGTATAAAGACAAATGAAAAATTTTAATTACCATTAAAGTGCCATAATAGAAACGGATCGATTTCTTTTTTCGGTTTCTTTTTTTTGTAAAACAGTAGGAAACCAGTTAATTAAATAAAGCCATAATAAATACAAAACAACCATTTTTTATAAATAGAACGTAAACCATATAAACAAATTAAATATAATTGTATGATACATACATATAGATATGCTCATTAAATTATTACTCCAAGCGTCAGACTGACTACAGCCTGCTTTTATGGTTATGGTGCAGAGAGTAACAAACACAAAAACAGGGTTATTCACTCAATCCTAAACTGTGCTTTAACCTAAAACGAATCAAACAGCCAGATTATAATTAAACTACACATTTGCTTTTCTTGCCTTCTTGCTTGCAAATTCTTCAATTGTAGAATCAAGATTCAGCTCATTCAGCAACCCATTTTCAATGCATAACAGAGAGAGTGCATTTAAACGCTCCTGACCCATTGAAGATCTCAGTTCATTTTTCACACGTTTTAATGTTGAAAACGAACGCTCACCACTGCAGTTGCTGACCATTAAACACAAATACATGCGGAGGGTCACATGTGTGTTTGGAAATGCACCGACTAGGGATTGTGTGACCAGAAACTTGTACATTTGTAGTTCTTGACTTTCATTAATGACTTTTTTTGCAGGGAAAGACTGGTAAATATTGAAAAGAGAGGCATACTGTACAATTTCATCTGCAAACAAGGGGTCAAGATCTTCAGGATATTGTGTCACTAATGTTCTGGCTTTGTGTAGCGGTACTTACCCTTTCCAGGGGCCGGCCGGGGTCCTCTGTTCAAGCCGCGCGCGGTCCTGCTGCTGCACGAGCCGCGCGCGGCTCATCCGCCGTCTGTGATAGGAAGGCGGGCAGTGACCGCGAGAAGCGGTCACGTGTCCCGCCTGACTCTAAGAGTGTGCCGTGGGTATCAGGCGCGCTCTTAAAGGGACAGTGGGAGCCTAAATTGGCAAAGGCCTCCCATTGGTCCCTGTCATGCCACACTCCCCATACACTTACCTTTTGGGGGCGTGGATATGACAGGGGCCAATCAAAATAAATGTTAAGGTATATATACTAACCTTTTTCCCTTAGTTCCTTGCCCTATCGTGGTTTCTGTTTCAGTTCCCTTTAGCGCTTGTTGTGTTCAGTTGTGTTCCTTCGTACTTGACCTTGGCTTTGTTTCTGACTACGTTATCTCTTTATCCTTATCTGTTCTGTTTGCCGGCTTGCTGTTTACTGTGTTCCAGACCACGGCTAGTCTTAGTTTACGCTGTCTCTTTGTGCCCTTGACCTCGGATCGCTCCTGACTCTGTACTCCTCTCATATACGTCGGGTCCGGCCATTCTAAGGTCCGGTAGACGTATCTCCCCTCTGTGTTGTCTTCTGTTGAGTTGAATCCTGCGTGTTGGGGTATATTTTCGTTACACTTTGGAGCATAGACCATCTGTTGCTAGAGTGCACATTTCTAACAGCAAGCCAAATCTTTCCTGAATGACGCTGTATGCTGCTTGTCTCTGCCTCAGTGATTCTGTCAGTTGGTCAATAATAAGATAAAAGGTGTTCACTTTAAACTTTTCAGATGGTGTCATATCAGCATCAGCATCTTCTGCATCACCATAGTCCCACTTCTTATTTCTTTTAATTTTCCTCCCACGTTGTAGCTGGTACTCATCGCAGAAGGTAATATCTTTGCCCTGCTGTTCAAATTCAGAGAATCTAGAACGCAGAGACTGAACAAAATCCTTCAGAGAGTTCAGCATGCCTGTTGCTGTATGTAAGTCTAATTTTCCATCTTGGAGACTCTGACTGGTTCTGTGAAACCTGGGTAAAATTACAGACCTCTCCCTTTGTGTTCTCATCATTCAATGATGGTATAGTAGTATACCCTTTTTGTAAGGCATTCACAGCATCATGATGAGCAGACCAACGCGTATCAGCTAACCTTTTTAATGTTGATATACCACATGTTATGAAACTGTTTGTTAGCAGATTCCACCGATGAGTTGATGAAGAAAAAAAACAATATAATTGCTGAACAAAATTAAAGAATGAAACTGCAACTGGACAGCTGTTTACTGCATGTTGTCCTACAAGGTTTAGTGAATGTGCACAACAAGGAATGTATTCAGCCAGTGGATTTTTTTCCCGAATTAAGGCCTGCATACCATTATATTTGCCACTCATATTAGATGCATTATCATATGACTGGCCCCTGCAGTCTTTGATGGAAATACCATTTTCTTCCAGAAATTGAAGAACCGTGTTTGCTAGTTCCATACCAGTATGTCCAGATATTGGGATACATTTAGTAAAACGCCCCACTGGACCGCTGGCAAGTACATATCGAAATATAATGGTCAGTTGATCAGAATGTGCAATGTCAGGGGTGGAATCAACAGAAATTGAATAATATTTGGCTTGTTTCATTTCATTTACAATCTGCTGTAGCAATTGCTGACCAATCAATTCAATAAACTCATCACATATTGTTGGTGACAGGTACGATATGTGACCTCTTCCCTTGTTGCCATGCTTTTGAATATGTTCAGAAAGGAATGGATCATATTCCGCTAACAGCTCAAGACAGCCCAAATAATTCCAGTTGTGTACTGAGCCAATAACTTCATTACTTCCTCGAAAAGACAGACCTTGTGATGAAAGGAGCCAATATTTTTTCTGATTTTCAAACTGGTTGACAAGATCTTTGTCTATGCGTTGTCCAGAAGTTTTTCTCCTGATAAGGGCTTCAATTGCTTTTCCATGAGAAGCACTATTTTCATGCCTGCTTAAATCTCTTGTGGCGTGTCGCCAATCTGAATAACCAGTTGAAGTCAAATGTGTTGTTGCGTCTTTCGAAAATAGTTTGCAAAGAGCACAAAAAATCTTGCCAGTTTTCGGAGAATAACACAGCCAGTCACCCTTAACTTTTTATCCATTCAACTGTTCTCGGAAAAACAAAGATTTTGTACAGTGCCTTGTAAAAGTTTCACCTGGACATATCTTTTCTGAGGCACTAAAATTACTGTCCATATGTTGACAGTTGGTAACCCCATTTTCACAGAAATATTCTCTCAAGGCATCACAAATATTCCAATCTCCAATGTCATTTGAATATATTTCTTCTTGCTGTTTTGTTATATTTTCATAGTCCAACTCAGTGGATCCACTTGTTGCACTAGATGTACTGACAGCAATTGTACTGGTTGAACTTGAAGCGGAAGCATGTATATCAGTTACACTGCTTGTTCCAGATGTGCTTTTTCCACAAAAATCTGTAATTTTTTTAGTTTTAGACAAGATTTTTTGCATTTGTTTTTCTTCCTCTTTTCTAGCTTTCAGCTTCTCCCAACCACTACGTTGTTTTTTCATCCTTGGGTGTAAAAAAAAAAAAGGATGGTCAAATACAGTGCTTTCTCTAGGAGCTTTTTTTTTTTTTAACAGCTCGTTTATTAGTGCAATTATCTTGAGTTCTCCTAGGCCCACGCAGAGGACACATTTATCTATAGTGATGTACCGAACTGTCCGCCGGCGAACAGTTCCCGGCGAACTTAGCGTGTTCGCCGCCGCGGGCGAACACATGGGCGGTTCGATCCGCCCCCTATTCATCATCATTGGGCAAACTTTGACCCTGTGCCTCTAGGTCAGCAGACACATTCCAGCCAATCAGCAGCCCTCCCTCCCTTCCACACCCTCCAACCTCCCTCCCAGCATCCATTTTCGATTCATTCTGAAGCTGCATGCTTAGTGAGAGGAGGGAAAGTTTAGCTGCTGCTGATTAGATAGGGAAATTGATAGCTAGGCTAGGGTATTCAGTGTCCACTACAATCCTGAAGGACTCATCTGATCTCTGCTGTAAGGACAGCACCCCAAAAAGCCCTTTTTAGGGCTATAACATCAGGCTGCTTTTTTTTTTTTTTTCCTGTGTAATGTAATTGCAGGTGCCTGCCTGCCAGCTTCTGTGTGAGGTTCACATTGGATACTGTGCCTACTTGCCCAGTGCCACCACTCATATCTGTTTTAACAATTGGTTAAGCTTTAGATTTAAAATAAATAATTTGTTTTCACTGTAATAGAAGAGCAGTTGCCTGCCTGCCAGCTTCTGTGTCAGGTTGGATGCCTTGACCATTTGCACAGTCAGTGCCACCACTCATATCTGTTTTAACAATAGCTTAAGCTTTAGATTTTAAAGAAATCATTTTTTTTCACTGTAATAGAAGAGCAGTTGCCTGCCTGAAAGCTTCTGTGTCAGGTTGGATGCCTTGCCCATTTGCACAGTCAGTGAGGACAGGTGTCAATGTTAGGTGATTTCTGCCCTTTATGGATTAAAAGCAGACTCTGCATCAACTGTGTAATTTTCCATGGGAGTTTTGCCATGGATCCCCCTCCGGCATGCCACAGTCCAGGTGTTAGTCCCCTTGAAACAACTTTTCCATCACTTTTGTGGCCAGAAAGAGTCCCTGTTGGTTTTAAAATTCGCCTGCCCATTGAAGTCAATGGCGGTTCGCGCGGTTCGCCGGTTCGCGAACATTTGAGGAAGTTTGCGTTCGCCGTTCGCGAACCGAAAATTTCGGGTTCGCGACAACACTATTTATCTACTGTGGTAAGGTACAACTCCAATAATTGTATATTGATCCAGACACAGACTGGGGTACGATCCAGACACAGACTGTGGTACGATCCACACACAGACTGTGGTACAGTATAACTCCCATCATTATATATTGATCCAGACAATCGACTGTGGTATGATCCAGACACAGACTGTGGTACGATCCAGACACAGTATGTGGTATAGTATGACTCCCATCATTATATATTGATCCAGACACAGACTGTGGTAGGATCCAGACACAGTCTGTGGTATGATCCAGACACAGACTGTGGTACGATCCAGACACAGACTGTGGTACGATCCAGACACAGACTGTGGTACGATCCAGACACAGACTGTGGTACGATCCAGACACAGACTGTGGTACGATCCAGACACAGACTGTGGTACGATTTTTATTTTACTCATATTAAATTATGTTCCATATATAAATATTTGTGAGATGAAAGCTCTTTTTCTCATGAATAAAATAATATAAAATAAGTGTGGGTGCACTTCATATGAAAAAAAAAAAGAGTTAACTTATGGATAAGCAGACCTATAGCTCAAATTCCAGGTTATGTTTTGGTTCAGAAATTGTACAATTGCCGCTGTCCTTAAGGGGTATCTCAAATGGCTAGGTAGGTCACGGTGGTCCTCCCAGAACATAACTTGAACATTTTTAAATAAAGCCAATGTAGACAAAATCTCCTTACTTTTCAGGGTTGTAAATTCATAAAAAAAATAAAACAATGCAACATTTTCACACATAGCAATATAACAAATTCTTCCACCATATAGCTGCCAATTAATTCACAAGTCTACAACTTTCATGTAGGTAGTGCTTTTCCAAAACCCCAAGACCTCTGTACCTTAGCCTTATTTATCTACGGATATACGCCGGCAGGACGTCAGAGCAGCTGGTGCGGTTCCTGTAATGCCGCAGCCCGCCGGATATGACCTCAGTGCGCCAGCGGTTATTCCGGCGGCAGGACGTCAGAGCAGCTGGTGCGGTTCCTGTAATGCCGCGGCCCGCCGGATATGACCTCAGTGCGCCCGCGGTTATCCCTCCTGCACGCTGCGCTGTGTACAACAGAGGACTTCTAGCGTGGGCCGCTCCCGACGGCCTTTTGGCTGGCGGATGGGCCTATTTTATGGTAGGGGCCTGGAGCTGCAGCTCCATCAGCCCCTACGTTAATCCGGCCCTGCCTGTAGGTATCTTAAATGTATATCAGTTGCCCTAACTAGTGGACATTACAACTTTAATAAATACACTCTAACTCAAAATCTTATTCTAAGCAGCCATTTACGAGCATGTGTCCTATTTTTACAATTATGCATTATTAAAAACTTAACTTGGGAAGAATGCGGAACAAATCCAAACAGAGAATGAAGGCCTAAGAAATTCAATGTGTTGCTATTTATAATGCTAAAGGGCTTTGTCTTACATTTTGAAGTGCATCTTTCTGTACTTCCTGCCCTCAAATGGAATCCTTGGCTTGTGAGGCATCATATATATATATATATATATATATATATATATATATATATACTGCGCTGTCTAGTTCATATTTGAGTAACAGAAGCCAATTCTTGAAATATGCTGCGGTATGAATTTCTGCCTTGCCTGTACACAACTTCAATAGCTCTATTTGCTCGGTTAGCTGCTCAAATTATGTTATTCTGATGTTATCAGCAGTACGTGGCCTCGCCTTGCCTCATAAACAGCTGTCACTGCCTTTGTTACCCCATTCATCACCGGGAATCTGAATTTTTTTTCCCTTTTAGTGCGTTTGCTGTAGTTTCTGTGTTTGATAAATGAAGAGAGCTAAAAAATGGACAAACTCATTTATATAAGGCGCTGTTTCAAGCATCGTAGAGTGAGATCTGCAGTATTAGGATAGTTTAACCCATTCCCTGCTAGCTCGAGATGAGAATTGCTGACTAATGAATTCTCGCATTAAGGTTTCTACAGAGAAGTATAAAGTGAGTCATTGTTATAAATTTTTTTCTCAATGCAAATTATTATTTCTCTAGATCATAATGGATCCTGTTATGTGCGGTGCTGAGTTAACTAAATTAAGTTAAAATATTAATACATGCAGATCTAATGCTTAGAACTACGCATTTCAATTGATTGTGGTCAGTGATGCAGAGCACATTGTGAGCCTTCTCAGTATAAATATCCATCAATATAAAACTAATTGCAAATATTTTTGTTTGTGCATTAATGTACCATTTCAGATCGGGAGTGTTTTGAAAGTTGTTGTTTAATTAAAAGTTGAAGTACGCAGTTTAAAGATAAACTGTGTTAAACTCCCAAATTATCCAGTTGCTTCTTTAGGATCCGACAGTCTCTTAACAGTTTCAGTGTGTAGATGGTTTTGGGGAAGCAGTTTTGGTTTACTGAATCTTTTAGATTCATTTTAGTTTGTAAATACCGTATATACTCGTGTATAAGTCGATCTCATGTATAAGTCGAGGGCAGTTTTGTGACCAACAATTGTGAAATATGCTATGCCTCGTGGATAAGTCGAGGGTAAAACTTGGGGCTATGAAATTCTGTGATTTTTAGAACTATATACACACTCATACAAACACACTCTGTATTATACACACACACACTCATACAAACAATCTGCATTCTACACACACACTTATACAAACACACACACACTCTGCATTATATACGCACACACTGTGTGTATATAATGCAGTGTGTGTGTTTGTATGAGTGTGTGTAGAATGCAGATTGTTTGTATGAGTGTGTGTGTATATAATGCAGAGTGTGTGTGTTTGTATGAGTGTGTGTAGAATGCAGATTGTTTGTATGAGTGTGTGTGTATATAATGCAGAGTGTGTGTTTGTATGTGTGTGTAGAATGCAGATTGTTTGTATGAGTGTGTGTGTATATAATGCAGAGTGTGTGTTTGTATGAGTGTGTGTAGAATGCAGATTGTTTGTATGAGTGTGTATGTATATAATGCAGAGTGTGTGTGTTTGTATGAGTGTGTGTAGAATGCAGATTGTTTGTATGAGTGTGTGTGTATATAATGCAGAGTGTGTGTTTGTATGTGTGTGTAGAATGCAGATTGTTTGTATGAGTGTGTGTATATAATGCAGAGTGTGTGTTTGTATGAGTGTGTGTAGAATGCAGATTGTTTGTATGAGTGTGTGTGTGTATATAATGGAGAGTGTGTGTAGAATGCAGAGTGTGTGTGTGTGTGTGTGTGTGTGTGTACTGGGTGGGAGGAGGGCATTTTTATTATACATTTTTTATTTTAATATTTTAAGTTTTTTATTTTATTTTAATATTTTAAGTTTTTTTTATTTTAATTTTTTTTATTGTATTTTTTTAATATTTGATTTAATTTTCGTCCCCCCTCCCTGCTTGTTAGCTTGCCAGGGAGGGGGGCTCTCACTCCCTGGTGGTCCAGTGTATGGGCTGTGTAGGAGGGGGGGCTGACAGTGAGCGGTTACTTACCTTCCTGCAGCTCCTGTCAGCTCCCTTCTCCTCCGTGCAGCTCCTCTGTCAGCTCCCACTGTAAGTCTTGCGAGAGCCGCGGTGACCCCGCGGCTCTCGCGAAACTTACAGTGGGAGCTGACAGAGGAGCTGCACGGAGGAGAAGGGAGCTGACAGGAGCTGCAGGAAGGTAAGTTAATGCTCTCTGCCAGCCCCCCAACAAGAACTTGTCTGTATTATGGCAATGTAAGTTGCCATAATACAGACATTAACTCGAGTATAAGTCGAGTGAGGGTTTTTCAGCACAAAAAATGTGCTGAAAAACTCGACTTATACTCGAGTATATACGGTAGTTGAAATTATGAAAATAACTGCAGCTATAAGACTTTCTCTCCTCTTCCTTTAGGCTATATCGGTAGCTGGGTGTGCATGTCCTACAATACTTAAATAACTCTCACTCTCATTTTGGAGAAGTAAAATCATGAATGGAGCTATTTGGGAAGTTTAAATCGCATGACTATAAAGTGCTTGTTTTTAGGGGCCAATAGTGAAGTCATCTTCACCCATGGAAGCCACAGATGTCTACTCCCAGAAGCAAATTCAGAATAAAAAGGTACTCCAAAGCTCAATAATGCACATTTATTTGGAACATGGTGAATCCAGCAACGATTTCACCCTACAATGGGTCTTTATCAAGCCAAATTGTAGGGTTGAAATGTTGCTGGAGACAGACATACACACAGTTCTATATAGCAAGATATGAATACACACACAGTTACATACAGATACAAATATATAGTCACACACTGTGATACAGACAGTCACAAACTCATATATACACATAGATAGGCACATGTGCACACACATAGGCACACAGTCGCAGATACACACACATAGATCATGTCAGGTATTCATCCGTTTATAGAAATGTGGTTAATGACATTTACTGTCCACACAGGAAAAGTTGTGCCGAGCAGCAACCTAATCCACAGAAGGGTTAATGCTGAGCAGCAATTATGCAAATGAAGCCTGGTAACTGACTTTGGGGTCAAAGGCCGGTTACAGCCTATCAAAACTAAAGGGTATTTAGGCCCAGTTCTCATCCTGCTCAGTGCCCTGTCGTGGTTTCCCTTGTGGTTGTCCGAGAGCGCGTTCCTGTTATTAGTTTTCTACCTGGTTTTTGACTTTGGCTTTGTTTATTGACTTCTCTATATTCTGGTATCCTGACTCCTGGCTTTCCTCATTGCTGCGTCCCTTTCTGTGTTCCCTGACCTCGGCTAGTATTTTGACTATTCTATGTACGTTAAATCCGGCCATTCTAAGGACCGGTAATACGTTACTTTTTTGTCATCCGTGCTATACAGTTCTACGTGCTGGATCAAACAGTAATCTTGACAGATCACTCCTAGAAAATATGGGGGGGGCGGGCGGGGGGAGTAGGATGACACACACAAGCTGCATTTCCACCTCTTTAGCCTCATCTTTTCCCTCCTTTTTCTCCTGGCAGGACTCTACACTGAGAATTCAGCTCATAGTTTTTGGAAAGAGAGTGAAGATATGATGCTCTTTCATGTTTCGCCCATCACTTATAATGCATGAAGTGGAGAGTTCTGTCAGAAAAAAGAGCCTCTCAGGACATTTGGAACGAAGAGTGTCTGGAAGATAAACTACTGGTTTGCCCAGTCGGACACCAGGCACCTGGCAAACCCCCACCGCATTAAAAATATAGTTGAGGGGGGCTTTTTGCAGTTACGTAACACCTTCTACCTAATATAATCAGCAATGCTCTCCAAAATGTACATATCCACTCATGGCATGGGAGTGATTGTAGGCTATCAATAGCAATGTATTAGACATTTTCTTAACTTGCCACATAAAAAAAATAATTTCACAAAAATCAATAGAACAGTATATAAGGCCTACTTGTGCTTTTATCTTCTTTATTAGTTCAGGAGTTTTAAACATATTTTTAATGATATGTTTCTCTCTTCCCAATAGCGAAGCTCATTAATCTAGTGGGCCCAGCTGGAATATATGCTAATTAATCCACTCCTTTTAACATCTCCCTTTCACTGCCCTAGAAAACACCTCCTCAGTTAAATAGTTTTTTTTTTCATAATACAGTCAATCTCCCTAGCCTATTTCATAATATTTATCAGCATGCTTCTTCAATTCTGCTGTTCATTATTTGATGGTTTTGTATCGATAATAAACACACAATCCTGCATGCAAACTAGCATAATTAATGCGTTTTCTTTAACACATCTGTTCAATGCATGAATTAATTTTGTAACTTTATCCACCCCCCCCCCCCCAATAAGCTGTTGCTTGTAGCTCATAAAACACATGGAGTTGATACATTTCAATCACCATAACAACTATAGTAAGCTGCAGTGGCCCTCTCCGCAACGTCAGCATTAAAACCATTTAAGACAGACTTGACGTCTTACCTGGGGTCTGCTATAAGCTTTCTGTGTAAGATTAACCCAGCGGAGCAAGGCTTAGCTTATTGGTTGAGAGTGATCAGCTGACACTCCCAACTAATGAGCTGGCCCTGCACTCCAGGGCTTAACTCAGGAGCGTTAACAGAAGCAGGAGCTTCCAACTCTCTCAACTGAACACAGGTAAGAAATCCACAGGGAAAAAAGAAGGGGAGATACAGCGCTAACTCCAAAGGCAGCAGAATAAGGTCGGGGTCTTGGGTACCCTAATAACCCAAGAGGAACAAGGAAAAAATACAGAAAAAAAAACAGACTGCATCAAATAAAAAATACTAGATAATCATATACATATATATATATATATATATATATATATATATATATATATACACTGAACAAAATTATAACCGCAACACTTTTGGTTTTGCTCCCATTTTTCATGAGCTGAACTCAAAGATCTAAGACTTTTTTTCTATGTACACAAAAGGCCTATTTCTCTTAAATATTGCTCACAAATATGTCTAAATCTGTGTTAGTGAGCACTTCTCCTTTGCCGAGATAATCCATCCACCTCACAGGTGCTGATTAGACAGCATGATTATAGCACAGGTGTACCTTAGGCTGGCCACAATCAAAGGCAACTCTAAAATGTGCAGTTTTGCTGTATTGGGAGGTTCCAGAGGGGTCCGAAAACCAGTCAGTATCTGGTGTGACCACCATTTGCCTCACGCAGTGCAGCACATCTCCTTCACATAGAGTTGATCAGGTTGTTGATTGTGGCCTGTGGAATGTTGGTCCACTCCGCTGTGCGAAGTTGCTGGACATTGGCAGGACCTGGAATGAGGTGTCATATACGCCGATCCAGAGCATCCCAAACATGCTCAATGGGTGACATGTCCGGTGAGTATGCTGGCCATGCAAGAACTGGGATGTTTTCAGCTTGCAGGAATTGTGTACAGATCCTTGCAACATGGGGCCGTGCATTATCATGCTGCAACATGAGGTGATGGTTGTGGATGAATGGCACAACAATGGGCCTCAGTATCTCATCACTGTATCTCTGTGCATTAAAAATGCCATCAATAAAATGCACCTGTGTTCGTTGTCCATAACATACGCCTGCCCATACCATAACCCCACCGCCACCATGGGCCACTCGATCCACAGCAACCCGCTCAGCCACAAGACGCCATACACGCTGTCTGCCATCTGCCCTGTACAGTGAAAACCGGGATTCATCCGTGAAGAGAACAACTCTCTAAAGTGCCAGACGCCATAGAAGGTGAGCATTTGCCCACTCAAGTCGGTTACGACGATGAACTGCAGTCAGGTTGAGACCCCGATGAGGACGACAAGCATGCAGATGAGCTTCCCTGAGATGGTTTCTGACAGTTTGTGCAGAAAGTCTTTGGTTATGCAAACCGATTGTTGCAGCAGTTGTCCGGGTGGCTGGTCTCTGATCTTGGGGGTGAAGATGCTGGATGTGGTTACACGTGGTCTGCGGTTGTGAGGCCGGTTGGATGTACTGCCAAATTCTCTGAAATACGTTTTGCAGATGGCTTATGGTAGAGAAATGAACATTCAATTCATGGGCAACAGCTCTGGTGGACAATCCTGCAGTCAGATGCCAATTGCACACTCCCTCAAAACTTCGGTGGCATTGTGCTGTGTGATAAAACTGCACATTTTAGAGTGACCTTTTATTGTGGCAAGCCTAAGGCACACATTTGCAATAATCATGCTGTCTAACTTGATATGCCACACCTGTGAGGTAAATGGATTACCTCGGCAAAGGAGAAGTGCTCACTAACACAGATTTAGACAGATTTGTGAACAATATTTGAGAGAAATAGGCCTTTTGTGTACATAAAAAAGTCTTAGATCTTTGAGTTTAGCTCATGAAAAAGCGGGGCAAAAATAAAAGTGTTGCGTTTATAATTTTGTTCAGTGTACAGGGAGTACCTTGTCCCCTAATGGCCTCAATGAAGGTTTCACCTTCACCCCCTTCATTTCATAACTTGATAAATAATAACTAAATATAAAGAAGAGTATTAAAAAATTCTTTATATATATATATTTTTTTAGAATTCCATTCCTCCAATGGACTTACATTTCTTGTCTGTTAATATACAGTGAATCTGTATTTATCATAATGCCAATATGTCATCTCATGAACCAAATAAAAGCGGTCAAAAACCAGAATTTAGCCACTCAGCAACCACTTGAATGTTGTTAGGGACATTACACCTCTCTAATTACAGAGTACTCAGCAACTAGTTCTTTCACTAGGAACTGTTCATACTTTGTGGGGTACCAAAGCCTACAAAATATATAGAATCCTTTAAATATGTGGGACCGACTATTTTTTAGTTAGTCCTAGTGATATTTGATGACTACTCTGAATAAGGGGTTAAACACTGTACTACACTAATATTATTTGAGTTGGCACTAACAATGCGAGCTAATCACCGGAGTCCTCTGAGGATTTCAGCTGATGCCCTGAGAACACAATACGCATGCGTCTCAGTATCGGCATTTAGCACCGCCCTCGACCCGCTCTGATTGGCGTGAGCCTTTATGATTGACGGCTCACACACGCACCAATGAACTAGGGGCACACACAAACTAAGCGCCTCCTATGTCCATCACTGATTGGCCAAATAGAAACCGCGATACATATTTAAATCCAAGTACGAGCAGTTGCCCGTTTACAGCCTTTGAGAAAGGCGCTTTCTGTAGCGCCGAAACGCGTTAGGCAGGCAGATAATGTTTTTATAACCACAGCACTTTAATTTAATTCTTTTCTTCACGATGTTTGAGGTGTTTAGTTAGGGAAGTAAGAGTTGGAGCCTGTATGGAGTGATTCATAGGG
Source organism: Pelobates fuscus (assembly GCF_036172605.1). Taxonomy (NCBI): domain Eukaryota; kingdom Metazoa; phylum Chordata; class Amphibia; order Anura; family Pelobatidae; genus Pelobates; species Pelobates fuscus. The sequence goes on from NC_086323.1 coordinate 115,634,559, forward strand.
GACGTGCTATCGATAATCCTGATTGAATTTTCACCGACTGTCTGACAGGTAGACAGTGTGAGACCATTGACACTCTGGTTGCTATCTGGGTATGCAGTTTAGCCAGCACTGGGCTGGATGGGGTTATTGTACGAGCTATATCTCTACTATTTAAGAGCTCTTTCAAGTTACTTATCAGTATTTATCCACTCATTATACTGATCTAGATCCAGATCATAGTGACTCGAAGGCCTAATCGGTATGAACTGTCAAATACCGGAATGTCTCCTTAACTCTTAATTGATTACTTCTCCTGTCCACCTAGTACTGGGAGTCTGAGAAATCATACCCACCTGTTGTCCTTGGTTACCTAAGAACACCGCTCTATCTAAGTATTCCTCAGTATAGCCTCTATGAAAGGCACGTTTGTTCCCACTTTAATGTTGGTAATATTATACTGATGTTTGCTCTGCGGTCATGAACCTAGTGTGATTCCAAAGTGTCGATAGTATGCTGAACTATACCTAGTATTTCACATGAGCTACTTTGTAACACTGTTTTAAGCAGTATTCTCACAGTCACCACTGAGACCTGATTGTCTCTACCCCTTTAGTAGGGAGCGTGCATCGAGGATTTATCTGCAACTACCAGTCAGTGTGTGCTAGGGGTAGGCTCTATGTCTTTACTAGGAGTTAGGTGTCCCTTTCAATAAATTGTAGGCACCATCACCACTACCAGCCCTCTATTTAGAGGTAGCACGGTATATTCTCGGCTGACAGAGTGATTTGGTGATTACAGCTGTATACTCCTATACAAACTCCTCCTATAGCTCCCGGAGCTCCTTAGATCTCCCTTCCAGAGTGGGTGATCTATATTCACTTTTATTATTATTATTATTTTTTTCATTATCTCTTTTTGTGTGTTCATGATTATGTATACCGATTAAAATTATATTTTTAACAGACAACTGAGATCTATATCTCACCTAGTGTTTCCTGGACCTTTGGTCCTAGGTCTACACTTTCTTTTGTTCGTGTTTCTATATATTATTAGGGTTATCCCCTATCGAGACAAGATCTCGGCACACTGAATCTATCCCCGTAAGGGGGTGTTTCTCTTTTTTTCAGTGTACAGGGAGTGCAGAATTATTAGGCAAATGAGTATTTTGACCACATCATCCTCTTTATGCATGTTGTCTTACTCCAAGCTGTATAGGCTCGAAAGCCTACTACCAATTAAGCATATTAGGTGATGTGCATCTCTGTAATGAGAAGGGGTGTGGTCTAATGACATCAACACCCTATATCAGGTGTGCATAATTATTAGGCAACTTCCTTTCCTTTGGCAAAATGGGTCAAAAGAAGGACTTGACAGGCTCAGAAAAGTCAAAAATAGTGAGATATCTTGCAGAGGGATGCAGCACTCTTAAAATTGCAAAGCTTCTGAAGCGTGATCATAGAACAATCAAGCGTTTAATTCAAAATAGTCAACAGGGTCGCAAGAAGCGTGTGGAAAAACCAAGGCGCAAAATAACTGCCCATGAACTGAGAAAAGTCAAGCGTGCAGCTGCCAAGATGCCACTTGCCACCAGTTTGGCCATATTTCAGAGCTGCAACATCACTGGAGTGCCCAAAAGCACAAGGTGTGCAATACTCAGAGACATGGCCAAGGTAAGAAAGGCTGAAAGACGACCACCACTGAACAAGACACACAAGCTGAAATGTCAAGACTGGGCCAAGAAATATCTCAAGACTGATTTTTCTAAGGTTTTATGGACTGATGAAATGAGAGTGAGTCTTGATGGGCCAGATGGATGGGCCCGTGGCTGGATTGGTAAAGGGCAGAGAGCTCCAGTCCGACTCAGACGCCAGCAAGGTGGAGGTGGAGTACTGGTTTGGGCTGGTATCATCAAAGATGAGCTTGTGGGGCCTTTTCGGGTTGAGGATGGAGTCAAGCTCAACTCCCAGTCCTACTGCCAGTTTCTGGAAGACACCTTCTTCAAGCAGTGGTACAGGAAGAAGTCTGCATCCTTCAAGAAAAACATGATTTTCATGCAGGACAATGCTCCATCACACGCGTCCAAGTACTCCACAGCGTGGCTGGCAAGAAAGGGTATAAAAGAAGAAAATCTAATGACATGGCCTCCTTGTTCACCTGATCTGAACCCCATTGAGAACATGTGGTCCATCATCAAATGTGAGATTTACAAGGAGGGAAAACAGTACACCTCTCTGAACAGTGTCTGGGAGGCTGTGGTTGCTTCTGCACGCAATGTTGATGGTGAACAGATCAAAACACTGACAGAATCCATGTATGGCAGGCTTTTGAGTGTCCTTGCAAAGAAAGGTGGCTATATTGGTCACTGATTTGTTTTTGTTTTGTTTTTGAATGTCAGAAATTTATATTTGTGAATGTTGAGATGTTATATTGGTTTCACTGGTGAAAATAAATAATTGAAATGGGTATATATTTGTTTTTTGTTAAGTTGCCTAATAATTATGCACAGTAATAGTCACCTGCACACACAGATATCCCCCTAAAATAGCTAAAACTAAAAACAAACTAAAAACTACTTCCAAAAATATTCAGCTTTGATATTAATGAGTTTTTTGGGTTCATTGAGAACATGGTTGTTGTTCAATAATAAAATTAATCCTCAAAATACAACTTGCCTAATAATTCTGCACTCCCTGTATATTTATGCACAATATTATATATAAAATATTGAGATATAACAATATTAAAGAGTTCCAGCAAAAAAAGTATTTTTTTGAAAGAAGAACCTTTTTTGGAGGTCAATCTGTTATCCTCCTTTGTTGATGTCTCATAGGAAATAAAACACAAAATAAACCACCAATAGTGTAATCCAGTATATACAATGTCTTAGGTAAAATTAAGATACACTCACAAGGAGAGAGCTTCCAAACAGCTCTTAAATAGGGCTATGAGTGGTCCAATCCCCACTCAATGATAAATCTGAAGCTATCCTGTTTTGATGTTCACAATGTAAAAAGCATATGAAATGAATAACACAAGATATATAGTGCTCACTGTTTTAAACAATAGTACTTATTAAAAAATATATAAAATCTATAGTCCAATGGTCTTAGAAAATGTGACTACTTACGATGGGTGGGTATCTTATTCGAGATTTTGCCCTGTAGCTGAAAAGTTCTGGTGTAACACTCCCCGAAAATGTTGCCTTGCCATTGAAAGGCGGTTTTACATTATAATGGTCATTGCAGTGACACCAAAATACTTTTTACACAAACACAGAGATATTTGGGGTAGTGTGCAGACAATGTTTTGACTTTATTTTGCTTATACATTGGACCAGATGCATATTATCGGCAATGCCCAACACTGGTAGGAGTTTGAGAGCAGAATTAATTTATTTGGTTTTGTTTTTTTATGTCTAAAGAATATTTTTGTGAAAAATGGTCGCATATTTCATTAGAGCAGATTCCTACGTTGTAATAAAATATTTTTAGATTAAAGGAACATTCATCACTTTGAGACAACTGTCTATTTAAACAGCTTTAGCTTTGAAAGCCTCACTATGCAAGCTGAAAAAAAATCAGGAAAATTTGATTTTTTTTTGAGATTTCCACACCCACTCCAGGTTGGGCATTGATCTAACCAATCCGTGTCCTATCCCTAGGAATGCAAGAAAAGTGCTTTGGTCATGTCTGACAGATTAACACAGGGCAGTTGGAAGTCTTGCAACATCCTCACAGGTGGAGATGAGTAGGAGTCTGATCAGTGTGATCCTGCTGCTTCACAATGATGGCCTGTTACTGTCATTAGTGGACTGGTGTCAGACTGAGATGAGCTTGTGAGAGGGAGTGGGGAGACTGAAGAAACTCCCCTAGCTGAGAAGCGTGCCATGTAATGCCAAATTACCAAGTTTCATAGTAAGTTTATAAACATAATTTACATAATTTCCAAGGTTTGTCTTGCTTTTATGTTTCTAAGAACACAGCAGCTTCCTCACAAATTGATTTCTTATGAGTCCACATTTGCTGCTGTTTATGCTTTTAGTTTTTTTACCCGGAAAGATCAATTTAAAAAATTCCAAAAATAAACTTTTTTATTTTCTGGGCAAAGAAATGCAAATACAATCGTATCTAACTGCACATCTTAAATATTAGAAGGGCTATGGCTGATCATATCAACACTATTTCTGAAGAGTTATGCTATTATAGATAACATTAATAACATTAACAATAAATTACGTAAACAAAGAGGGGACATATAAAATATATTAATTTTAAAATATATCCCAGTGTCTCGAAATTATTATACCCGGAATTAAAGGTCTTACGAAGTTCTAACTCAGCTAGTATTCAAGATGAGCTATAATGACTTAAATGTGCAATTTTCTAGTGAAATCACATTAATTTACTGTAAATTATAATTCAAGAGTTTACTGTGCTGGAAATGAAACCCATGAGCATTGAAGTTGGAGCCATAACTACAGTTATCTCGCTAGATGTACGAATCTTCCATGACTTACTGACCTTCGTGTCACGGCATGTGATTAGTTAGCAATCGAGCAGAAAAGTATATTGTAAATAAGAGGCATATGTTTGGTACACTGAACAAATCCACTTTATTCTTCTCTATATTTGCATGTCAACAAACAAGTTTCTTTGGCGATAATGTGCCTTTAATTGACTTTTTGATGCAAGAACTAAGTTAGTCATGGATTTTGGCACAAACATTACAGTCATCTTAAATATCATCTGGTTTCTGCCTTCTTGTTACATAATTGCATTTTTATTTGTATAAATCTCTGTTCTATTTTTGTTTGCTTCAATACAAATACAATATGTACGGGAGTGTCATGAAGATGCAGAGCTTTGGGAGGCATTTGATTTGTAAATAATGTCTTTATCACTTCACTCATTATTATAGATTAGCTTTCAATAAACATGGCACAGACTTGAAACTGAGTTTACGCAAGGCTTCTGCTAGCAAACCTGTTTGCCATAAATAGAAGACAGATTCTCATCTCATTTACCTCCAATCGGTGGTGTTCTAATACAGGCACTTCCAAATGTACATATAAATGTATCTTCCATGCAAGTAGGTCTCTTTAAGTGAAACTGTAAAAAAATAATTGTAGATCACAAGACAAAAAAAAACAAAGTGCTGTGAGTACTCACTCAGTCACATGCTCCAGGTGCTGTCACTGAATATTGGGGTGCAGGGAAACATGGGAGCACTGAAGCATGCAAAAACCGTGTGTTTACCCCTGTGACAGCCACAAGAGGCAGTGGTGACAAACTCCAGATCTCTCTCCAGTTCCATTCTTACCACCAACAGAGGACATCAGCAGTGAGAGGAAAGGATGAATAATTGCACTGCAAGTGTAAGCATGTCACTGTATGTATGTGTATGTGTGCAGCTAGTAAATGCAAAGTAATAAGGTATTACGGTTTCTTTTAATACCTTTTTCATTGGACTAACATAAATTTGTAATGACACGCTTTTGGGGGTTCCTCCCTTTATGAATGAATTAATGTATGTGAGTGTGTTACACAAAATAAGGTGTGGGTATGGCAAATTCTTCAGGTTTTCATGTAAGTGGCTAGTTATGAATGAGAATGTGTATCTAATTAGTGTTTCAGTGGCTAGTTATGTGTATGAGTAAGCGTATAAGTTTGCATGTGTGTGTGTATGCCTTTTTTAATGCATGTATGCATTAAAGTACATTGTTAATTGGATGTTTTGTATATTTGTGTATTATTATTATTATTATTATTATTGGCATTTATATAGCCCCATCTTATTCTGGGGTAAATTGAACGTTAAATGAGACAATTACAAAATGTTACAGGAACAATAGATTGATGAGGACCCTGCTCAAATTTGCCTACAGTCTATAATTAGGGCATCTAATTATGAATGTGTTTGAGAGAGAGAGTATTGCTAGCTTGGAATGTATTTGTGAGAATGGTTGATTTAGAATTAGTGTGATTAGTTAGGTTTGTAGGAGGGAATAGTGCGTGATGATATAGCTCTTGAAAGTAATTTTGTAGCCCATACCCTGTCCCTTTTTTGTTTGAAAGGTCATTTCAGAGAGACGTAAATCTAAATTTACTAAGTTACACTCTAACATTAAAAATAGATATTCCTTTTTTATTGTCAGCTTGTTCCTTTAATTATCTGCGTTCCTTGTGAAACGAAATATTTTTCTTGTTCTGGATTTGGACCTGGATCCAAAAGTCTAGGAAAATCCGATCTAAACAATTTTAGTTTTATGTTGTTGATGACTACAACTTCTAACTACTAGCGCTGCTGAATATGTTCCGAAGCTGAGCTCTACGCAATCAAGGAGCATGACATCGAAATGAGGTCGAAGGTCATTGTAATCTGCTTCCCTGCAGAGAGAATTAGTTCCCTGTTTCTGAATGTAGAAAGGAGCTGATGCAAAGGAAAAATTGAAAGCTTTGCTAGATCTGAAACAGTCTGTAATATTTAGCATTTACTTCTCCTTGAAATTTGTTCGGTGCTCGAAGGAGGTATTATTAAACATGTATTACTTGCACAGTGTGAAATCATGTAATAAAATGAGCTCTGCATTGGTATGTATACATCAATCAGAATACGAAAAAGTAGAATTCTCTGATATAACTAAAACCTGCTTGTGGAGATCAAACAAGCTGGCGTCAGCTCACACTTAACTAGTTATAGCTTTTTAATACTTAGGGGCTATGATTCAAGGGCGACACTGCGTTTCTCTATATGAAAGAAACGGTAAACTTTTAAAATAACTTTTACTTCTTTAACAGAGGTAAAAGTCATTTTGAAAACCAACTAGGATTTAAAAAATAAAAATGGGGGAAAAAAGTGCTTTTTTTAAAGTTATAGGGCTTTTTGTACGTAATTGTCTGAGCTGAACTGACAGTCTTCGTACACATCTGTCTGATCAGCTGTGTGTTGCTGTCACAATTTCCCCTCATTAATCCACTAGGATCTTGGATGCGGCACATTGTATTTTTACAATGTAGAAATATAATAATGTGTGTGAGTGCAATCCATAAATCCATAAATCCAAAAAATACATCTGAAAATATATATAGTATATACAATATATTGATTTTGTAGTATATTTTGGGTCATTGTCCATCTGTAAAGTGAAGTGTAGTCCAATCTACTTAACTAAATTTGGCTAAATATCAGCAGACACTGTATCCCTATGCAGGTCAGGATTTATCCAGATGTTTCTGTCTTCTGTCACATCATCAAAGAACACTAGTGACCCAGTTCCACTGGAAGCCATGCATGCCCATACCATCACATTCCCTCCACCGTGTTTTACAGATGAGGTGATGTGCTTTGGATTATGAGCCATTCCAAGCCTTTTACATACTTTTTTCATTCTGGTACAGGTTGATCTTAGTTTCATCTGTCCAAAGATTGCTGTTGCAGAACTGGACTGTCTTTTTTAGATGTTTTTGGCAAATTCTAATCTGGCCTTTCTATTATTGAGGCTTATGAATGGTTTGCACCTTGTATTTGCTCTTGTGAAGTCTTCACTTTATGGATAATGATATGCCTATCTCCTGAAGAGTGTACTTCACGTGGCCGGATGTTGTGAAGGGGTTTTTCTTTACCATGGAAAGGATCCTACGATCATCCACCACTGTTGTTCTCCATGGACGTCCTGCCATTTTTGTGCTGCAGAGCTCACAATTGCTCTCTTTTTTTCTCAGAATGTACCAAACTGTTGATATGGCCACTCCTAAAGTTCCTGCTACCTCTCTGATGAAAGGTTTTTTTTGCAGCCTAAGGATGGCCTTTTTCACTTGCATTGAAAGCTCCTGTAACGGAGCTCCAGTACTCCAACCGAGTACCTCCGCCAGGTCTGTTACCTCTTACTTATCAGGGACCTTGGAGCACTTCATATCCAGTCACCGAGGCTTGTCTGGGATCACTGAGGGCCTTTTCCACCCTGGACCAGGCTACTGTGTATGTAGCCCATGACACCCTTTCCATCAGCAGATTATATCCCTTTCCCCAAACACCAGACAACACATGGTGAAGGTTAACACAGCATTTCCTTTACTAGGCATAGCACACACGTTTTTAAGCCCCCAACAGCCTCATTTACATACAATAGGGTGCATGAAGCACTATAGTACAAGGAAGGGTGGGGTCATAAAATAGCAAGGCCTGATGGGAGATTGAGGAGGGACAAAGCAGCTAGTTTAAACTGGTCTGGCAGTGTCCTTGGGACAACGCCCTGCTGGAGAAACAATGGGACAGGAAAAGAGGGAGGGGGAGAGGCACAGACTAGCAATATATTAAACATACCCTGCACTAATACTTGGCACAGGGAGAAGGCAGAGGTCTATAAAAGAGGGGTGGTCACTATCCCCCTGAGGGGGTGTGGAGTACGCATAATTAGATTTTTATATATTGTTTAGGATATTTATGAACTGAATGCCATCTTTTAAGGAATACCCTGCTTTTTACATATAGCTCCACTGTTATCTAAACCTTGTCCCCCACCCTGTGATTTGTTTTCTGTCCAATTCTCTCTTTTTTCATAAGCTTTATAAAGTATGATCCTTAGCTCTCCACTAGATTTAGACAATATATTTCACATTGATCTGTAGTTTACACATCAAGGATGGGTAATAGCAGGGAATTCATTTTCTATTTTGAAGTTACTATGTGTGTTGTTTTTTTTTTTTATCTTTAATAACGTTTTATAGATAATCAATACAAAGAACAGTATAATATACAGTTTAAATACATTACTAATTTTAATTTATGACTATCAGATTTAAGAACGTGTAATATAAGTATTATCATTATTAAATATATAAATATATAAATATCAATAAATAAATATATACATGCTTACATTGTTTACAGGGTGCTTAGCCTCTGCTTATAATACAAAAAAATAGAAAAATGGAAAAGTAGGCTGCACTCACGGTGTCAGGATCCTATCCTGACAATTCAAAATATGTTTCATTTCTTCGTTTTATTTTATACAGTTCCAGTTTTCACCACTAGTGGTCTCCCTAGCCACTAGTCACCTCAGTCTCTCTCACCTGCATAGCGTGATACGCCAAGTCTGCTATAAAAGGCCTCACCCAACTCATCACATGGCCTTTACATTGTGAGAGAAGTTGTGTTCTAAACCTGACATGTCTTCTGCTCCTGGCTCTTTCTAAAGAAGACCTGCTCCTCCCATACTTACCTTCAACCATCCTGATTTATTCCAACCTGATCTCCAAAACGAACCTTCTTTCTTTCTTTACTGGACTTTGTTTTCATCTGGATATTACAGACATTCTTATTATTTGCAAGTATCCTCAAAGACCCTGAAACTGCAGTTCTGATTACAATCCAAAGAGGCTGATCACCTCACTTGCTGCTTTAACCTGTTTTACTTTATCCTTTATATTCCTGTTTAGTTTTATCTAATTGTATCTCTGTCTCCTGTAAACCTGTTTTGGGGCATATTGCCTAAGCTTCTATTTTCATACTCACCTGTAATTCTGTTTCTAGGTTCTTCTTTCCCCCTTTGTCTTTATTATACCCTTTCACTCTCTCTCCTCTGTTATTCTTATTGTTACCTTTGTCTAAACACGTCTAATAACTCAAATAAACTACCTGAAGTCAGCCCCGGCATAAGTCTCTTGTCTGACCTGATCAGATCTTATTTATCCATTTGCTAGGTGGACAAAACACAATACTGTGTGTGGATTAAAGAATCATTAGGAGAGGTCGATGTTTCAGTCCCACCTGGGGACTTTCCTCAAGACCAAAAAAAAAACATGCTACATAAATCTGTGAGTGCAGGCTATTTTTATATATCCATATTTAATGCATGTATGTATGAAAACACAACAAATAACGTAGAAATTCATTCATACAGCTCATGCATACAGAGGTCGAGGAGGCAATCAGGAGAGAGTATCGGGAGAGTATTAAAAAATGTTTTAATGGGGGCGGAGCTAGCTAGCTAACGGAGCGGTCGCATGCACCCTGAGCTCCGACGCCGAAAACGACTGAATACCCACATTACCCCGATCGGAATAACGGGTATACGCTCCCAAAACATTACCCGAAGCAGGAGAACATGGGCAAACACTCCCGCAAATCTCGGGGCTCGGGTTAAAAACACCCGAGATATTAGCTTTTTACTCACCCAGACACCCAGGCCTAAAATGGCGGACCGCAGGGCAGAAACACCTCACGGCTCCACATCGGCCTCCGAGGAGGAAGATCCTGAACTGGAGGAGACTCAGCTGCACACCCGAAGTGGCAGAGTTGCCCCCCAGAGGCAATCCGACCCGCAACTGGCTACAAAAAACGACATAGCCGCGATGGTGGCGGAACTCAAAACGTACATAGCCTCTGAAATGGCGGTCCTGAAAACGGACCTCAGCACTCTAGCAGGCAGGATACAATCCACAGAGGAAAATGTCCGCGGCCTCGGGGTTAAACAAGACATCACTGCATCCCAATTGCAGGGAGTAACCCTCGCATGTGCAGAACTGACAGCGAAGGTGGGACAGCTGGAAGATGCGGCAAGACAGCGCAACCTCAAAATTAGAGGGATCCCAAACAACATTGATGCCGGAGAGCTCCCACAGTACGTCAGGAGATTACTCTCCACTACACTGACACCCAAGCAGGCTAAAGGTATGCAGCTTGACGGGATATACCGCCTCCCGGGTAGCCTCACAACCAAACCCTCGGGGTCAAGGGATGTCATTGTTTGCTTTCGAACACGAACCGACAAGGACATATTCATGGCGCAAACTAAAGGCCAATCACCATTCCTCTTTGAACAGCACGCACTGTGCTTTTTCCAGGACCTCAGCAGATCTACACTGCAGTGGCGTGCCACATTGAAGGAGGTGACGACTCAACTGCGTACAGCAGGACTTCCGTACCGGTGGGGGACCCCACGGGCACTTGTGGTAGAGAGAAGTGGCAAAAAACACAGACTCACCTCACTGTCCGACGCTAATAACTTTCTGCACTCCCTGGGACTGACTGCTACCACCACCACCAGTCAGAACGGCTCAACACACGTGTGGGATGTCGACAACGGAGCGGTCTTTACGCCCGCCAACTCGAAGGCCCCAGGATGAGGCGCCTCATGGACAGACTCTCTTTTTGCTAACACACAGCCTACAGTTATGCTTGCGTTATGCATTGTTATACTCATGCAACTGGTTTTGTTTATGTTTATGTTCTTTTCTTTTTTTCTCCTTTTACGCTCCGACTCACCTAACCGTAGATAAGTCTCACGGGACTAGCGGCCCTACGAGGGTAGTTCATGCCTTTGTGCAAAGCGCTATAACCAGCAAGCGCTCCTGAAATGCACCCCCCCCCCAAAGGCTCCGGGGATATGGAGCTTACTTAACTCCCCACCGGGCTCAATCCACTTCCGCTGTTTATGTGCACAACACAGCCCATACAAGCTGACAGGACACCGTTATGTCCATTAAACACCCGCATTGGGGTTCCTGGGAACCAAAACTTTCGGTTACCCACCTGCCACTAAGTTCTCCCTTCCATGCCTTGGCGTGGCTCATTCACCGAGCCAAAATTTGGCAGTCTCACTGACTAAAATGTCCCTCCCGGCAACCCACCTTGCGGCCGGCTATCGGTGGCAAACGTACAAATGCATACACAGTGATAGCCCTAGCATGTTCCTCACGTTCTAGCTGGCCTTCCCTATGTGAAGGGCAGTAATAGACTGCAACCACACTAATATCACGACACTCTTCAACATTACTGCGCAATGTACAGTTTTCCATCAATGCAACATGTTATTATCATAAAAGGTGCCTTATCGCTGACATATGTTGATACCCTAAAGTTAACCTTAACTTATATTTTATGTATAGCACTAATTGTCATTATATGCTTGTTACCCATCTTGGCACTACAAAAATAAAGAATTAAAAAAAAAAATGTTTTAATATATAGTGCTACGTAATGTGTCTTCCTTTTAAACAATAACATTAAATTATATGTATTCATATTTATGCTTTTATCTAATATTTTTCCACAATGTATCTTGTTACACATATATGCATAAAAAGCAACTACAGATTTAAGTCGACATTTGGCCAACATTTAGACCAAAATTGCTGATTTGGAAAATTTATGTGTTTGGAAAATAATCTGTAGTCACAGCTTGGCTATTTTAGTCCACCTTTTTCAATTCGTTTTTTCACTTCATTACAAACTGATATTAGGGGAAAAAATAATAATGAGTTAAGGAACAATATAGCACAAACAGGTGTACAGGATAGGTAGAGATGTCAAGTAACAGCTCTTGTCAAAGAACCAATATCACTTATCAGGGTAAATCCCGTGGATGGCATCCTCCATCCATCCCAATCACATAGACACTCACAGGATTCAGAGCACTCAACTGATCAGAGCTATCTGGTATTGCGCAACATGAAACGTTTAGAAATGGAATCTTAATTTGATTCAACTCTATTGATTATTCCAAGAGAAGAGAGAATAGGGGGATTCCTTCTACGTAGCTATGTGCATACTGCAATATATTTAAAGTAATTGATTCTAATAAAGTGAGAGTGATATGTGCTGAGACATGGAACAGAAAGATTGATTCTTTCACTACCGAAAGAACATCTGACATTAACGCAATAACATTCTTTAATATTTATAGACACTTAAGTGCAGGATGTTGAATAGCAGCACTCCCGAAGAAATGGGCCACAAATTACATTTGTGGAGTAAATTTTAAAAGGCTAATGCTTTTGTCTAACTGGGTAGAACTAGTTGTAAACTTCCAAGTTCAGGTCTCTGTACATAAATTTATCTTATTTTACATTAGAACCTATCTCAACCCACCCAAATGCATTTGCGTAGGTACATCATATATTCAAATTGGATTTTTTTGCTTCCAGTTGGGCTACATGAGGTTCAATTTGACTACACATTTGTGATCGCCTTTGGATAATAATCTATTCTACAATATTGTGTCCCTGCATAATGTGCCTATCAGATTAGTCAATAGCTATTGAATACATTTCAGATAATCAACGGCTTACTTAAAAGGTCTTTTAACAGGCTAGGCAGAGTTTCGCGCAAAAGTTATGCATTGGACAAGTATGCCTTACTACAAACTAGGGAGTTCCTAGGTTTTTTACGTATAACTTTGGAAGGAATAGAATTTAACAAATACATCTAATTCTGAGGTTTTAATAAGAAATGTATCTTCGTTATTCCAGAACCACACCAGGCCCGTTTTAAAATCATAAAACATATTTTCATTCAATACAACAATATGTTCAAAAGGATGACCTTGAACCGCCCCATTAGTCTTTGTCTAGTCATTTATTACTCGTTCATTAAACGTTTCACTTAGCACAGCCCCCCTGCCTTTCCATAGCCAGAAACAGGAATTGAATCCAGTTGTGTGATCCTGGTCCTTTGATTCAGCCCGAGGAACACACATCAAAGCTTGTTATTCTTTCAAGCCTCAAGGCATGACAAGATATTTCTCCAATATCCCATCGGAGCCCTTCCCTTCAAACAAACAATGCACAGGGCATGGTGAATATAAAATATATTGAAAATAATTGGGAACCAATATGTCAGCTTCAGATTGCATACATTAACTGTGAAATCAGCATGGATATATGTCTGCAGTGATGGATTATAAGCAATCCATAGGGCAGAATTATGTCCTATTGATTCTCTGTACATCTAAAACAGCCTACCCAAAGCATTTTTCTTGGTTCCAGAACTTCCTCATGGGAATGAAATGTTAGCGTCAATCTTAATACACATTTACACACATATAATACACTATTGTGCTGTAATATTTTACTTGGCCCAAGGTACTCATGCTTTGGTGTTTTGTATTTAAAGTGAATGCCTTAATTAGCGATAGTCTAGATGCATTATGTTTGTTTGTTTATTGACTGGTATTATTCTGGGGTTGCACTCCTAAAGTATGTGATTCCACTAGTTATAACCCTATCTTCTTCCTTCCAAGGAGGCAGAAACAGAAGCGGAGACCGGCAACAAAAGGGAAAAAAGATAAGTAAAATCCCCTTTTCAACCCTGGCAGAAGAGGCCCGGTCACCTATACGGTGAGTACGGCACCTTAGTGTTCCTTAAGCTATAGTGTTAATTTAAGGAACTCAGTTGTTTCTCATCCCAGCTAATCCAGCGGCGGAACTATTGTAGAGAGGGCCCTGGTGCAAGAATTATTTGTGGGTTTCCTTCAATAGCAAGAATGACCAAAAGGTAGATTCACATCTCTCATACAACTTCCACAATGCTATGCCATTTAGGGATCTGCCGTTTGCCTGTCCTTGGAAGGGTGTATTTGTGAGCAGTGTTTGTGCATTTGAAAGTATGCACTTTTTTGTAAACATGGAAGGAAGGAAGTAAGGAAGGAAGCAATACCCATCAGATAAGTGCCTGGTACTCCCGATGGGCCCCATTTCTCAGTAGTTTTGCTGCTGCATAGATGGTTGGTCATATCTACATATACATATAGAGCCTACTGGAGTTTCAAGGTGTGCCATCGTATATCCCTGTAAATCTTCATCAGCAATACCTGCACAGGTACAGAGGTGGTAAGTGGTGTCCCTAAGGTTGCTGTTCTAGAATCCCTTCTATGTAACATGTTTATAAATGATCTTGAAAGTCATGTTTCAGTGTTTGCAGATGACACAAAACTCTGTAAAGTGATACAATGTGAGCAAGAAAGGGATTTACATAGACTGTGGGACTGGGCACTCAAATAGCAGATTAAATTTAATGTAGAAAAATGCAAAGTTATGCACATCAGGGTAAAGAATGCACAAGCAACGTATACCATAAATGATAGTGAATAAGGGATAACAACACACAAGAAGGATTTTGGAATTGTTATAGACTACAAACTAGACAACAATGGGCAATGTCAATCAACAGTGGCTAAGGCCAGTAAGGTATTGTCATGCATAAAAAAGTGCATTCATTTTAGGAGTGCGGATATAATTTTGCCTCTTTGCAAATCACTCCTAAGACTACATCTTGAATATGCTGTGCAACTTTGGGCACCTGTTCTAAAGAAGGATATTATGGAACTGGAAATAGTGCACAGGTAGGGTACAAAATTAATAAAAGTAATAGAACATTTTAGCTATGAAGAAAGGTAAACAAATGTAAACCTCTTTAGTTTACAAAAATGTTGCCTTAGAGGGGATATGATAACATTATACAAATATATCTGGGGCCAGTACAAACCATTGTGTGTAAATCTATTCATAAACAAGACTATACATAGGACACAAGGTCATGTGTTTAGACTGGAAGAAAGAAGATTTAGTCTAAAGCAAAGGAAAGGTTATTTTTTTACCGTAAGAACAATAAGGATGTGGAATTTTCTGACTGAAGAAGTGGTTTTATCAGAGTCTGTACTGATGTTTAAACAGCAACTAGATGCATACTTGCAAAAACATAATATTAAATTATATTATTTTTCAACAGTAGGGTAATAGCTTCTTGATCCAAGGATGAATCTGACTGCCATTCTGGGGTCAATAGGGATTTTTTTCCCCTAGTTTGTTGCAAAATTGGAAGTGCTTCACACTGGGTTTTTTGCCTTCTTTTGGATCAACAGAAAAAAACAGATATGAGGAAGGCTGAACTTGATGGACACATGTCTATTTTCAGCTATGTAACTATGAGGGAGCATCCACAGGGGTCTCCCCATAAGTACAGCAGAGGGTCAATTCAGACCTGAAGAGAACTGAGATTGCAAGCCACCATGCAAGCACATATGCACACAGTGCAGTGCGAGCAAAGACCCAGCACAATTCCTGCCTAATTCTGACTGCGGCAGCACACTGCTAACAGGCATTCCAATGCACCTACAATTATTTTCAATAACAAACCAGATATACTAGTAGCCCAGAGAGCAATTTATCCTTCCCCCTTGCTAGCCCTCCCCTATAAAGCATTATTCCAAAAATGTTCCTCCGTGACAAATGACTTGAACACTTATCTATCCTGCTACCAACATGTGTTAAAAGACGCTTCTATTTCAAAAGAAACCTTGATGCTTTTTCTCATATATTTACCTACACTTAACTCACATCACTATTAGCCACCATAGAGCCTGCAAAAAAATATATAATATAATATATAGTCCAAGATTATTTAACCAACATATGTTTGTCATGCTTCTAAGATCGTAACAAACATGCAATCACATACATAAACTTTATGTATTAATTGCACATTACATTATTCGAATTTTACTGGAAACGGTAATTATTATTGTTATAAACAAAAACTATCGATTTAACGAATAACAAATATATATAAAAAGAAAGAGCAATTAGCATATTATTTAAAAAACCACACAGATTATGTTAATCTGGGTCGCTGAGCAATACACTCCTAACTAAGATTTAACTGTTTTTAAACATGCTAATTGAGATTGTGGTACACTTTTTAATAGGTTGGAGAATCTGTTTTGCCATCTTTTTTGTTTTTATAATTCATTACAACAATAGTTTTGCTTATAACGATGCATATGTTAAGTCATTATTAATATTGCATATCCATACTCAACACAACTGTGTATTTGCACAGCTTGCGTGATTTAATTCTTCACTAAATGAAAATAGGGCATTTTTCTTTGAGATGCCTAAACCACCGAAAAATACATTATGCATAGGCTAAGCTGTAAAGGAAAAAAAAAGGCTCAGAATTGGGGAATGGCTAAATCATTTGCTGTTGGTGTGCGTTAGGATCCATTGCCTTTTGATGTCAGATGGAAGTACATAGTTAAAGGGAAACAATCTTAGCTTGAAGCAGTTTTGGTGTACAGATCATGCCTCTGCAGTCTCATTGCCCAATCATCTGCCATTAAGTTGTGAAACCACTGTTAATGCAGCCCTTGCCACACCTCCCCTGGTTGTGACTCGCACAGCCTGCATAAAAACAAATACAGTGGGACTTCGGTTTACAAATTTAATGCGTTCTCCGGGACGTTTCTTATTGCATAAAATATGTAAACCGAAACGCGGTTTCCCATAGGAATGCATTAAAAACCAATTAATCCGTTCTGGAGGTCAGAAAAAAGTAAAAATGAGCTGGCATGGAAACCAACCCACAATGCAGAACACACAATAAAAAGCTTGTAAACCGAGGTTCCACTGTAGTTTTATTTTGATTTTGAGCAGTAAGACTCCAGGAGCATAATCTATGCACCAAACCCTCATATTTAAGCTAAAGTTCTTTGGTTGCTTAGGCTGTCTCCTTAAATATAGGGGGATCCACCAATGATTCCAACAACACCAAGTGACAGGCCCGCTTTTTCCCTATTGTGCTTTTTTCCCCACAAAATTAATTTGAATATGCGTTGATTTTTATTTATTTATTTATTTATTCATTTATTTTATATATTTGATTATTTTCACATTAAAGTTGACAGCATTGTTTCTAGGTTACATAGTTGCATTACATTTATATACAGAGTAACAGATCCAATGGCGGAATATTTTCACGGTATCTTACTCATAAGTGGACATAAACGCATTGGCTAGTGGATAACAGAGAAAATTATAAAAAAAGGAAAAGAAAAAAGGGGAGGGGGTGATGGTACATGAATATTTGAAAAGAACAAACAAGAAACCGTAAACATAGACTGCTGTGAGCTTACACTGAGTTGATTCAGTTGAATAGCAGACATATATTGATAGGTCTATATCATATATCCCAGAACTGGTAGAGAAATGTAATATAGATTAACACATTGATCGATACCATGCATTATTTCTATGGCCTTGAAGTATAATTATTTGAGTAACTATCCCTGTTCCTACTCTGCTCTCCCTGGGTTTGGTAATGAATTCATATAAGTGATTCAAGGTTGCCATATGCAAATATATTTTTGATTGAAACCTAATGATGACCATCTAAGCTGTTCTAAAGAATGATAGTATTCCATTTTAAGGAACCATTCTTATTTAGAGGGAGTGACAGAGGACTTCCAGTGGCTCGTAATTATTGTCTTCGCTGCTGTGAGCAGCCAGAAAAAACAATGAGTACTTGTAGTTTATAGGTGTGTGTGGGGGAGAGGGAAGGCATGGAAAATAATTGTTCCTGGATCAAATTGTATTTTCAAGCCCTTTGCCAAAGAGCATACCAGATGCCAATAACTCTATTTCTGGGCATGTCCACCATAAATGGCTCATGGAGCCCTCCTTAACTCCATATATTCAACACTTCTGTGTATGCATCGGGAGAAATCTGATGGTGTTTCATACCATTGCAAAGGTATTTTATAATTGACCTCTTGAAGTTGCAGACCTTAAATACATCTTTTTGATTTTTCTAGAAATACATGAAAAACAAATACTGACTGAAAGTGTAGATAACAACTCTGATCCAGGTGTAATTGGTTATGCTGAAACTAAAACAGGGCCTACATATCAAGGGGGAAGGCCCGCCCCTAAAGAGGGTGACTAGGCTTACTGACAATCTATCCCCCCCCAAGCAAAACATGCACGTAGTGCAGCTGAAGTGTTCTGTGCATGGTCAAAGTTGTCATCCAGATCCCTCCTTATTTGTAATCCTACAGCAGATTTCAAAATGTGAGACAGGTCCCTGGGACCTAGTTTTGCTGTTATAATACCTCAAAATGCAGGACTGTCTAGCAAATTCAGAACTGTTGATTCTGAATTTGCTAGAAAACGGAAGGTTTTATTTTGTCTCATGTCTAACGCAGGAAATCTATTTGCCCTTCCTTGGACTCGGTAGCTAGACATTTTTTCCTCACCATCAGTATACACATCATTGACTTTGTTTGTGTTCTTAAGTGTCTGAAAGAGCATTTTCAATCATGGCTGGACATCGTTTGAACTCCATCTCAGTTTGTTTTTCCCACCCCCTTCTATTTCTTTTCCTCCTGTTTTCTCCTTTCATTCTGTTTTTCTCCTTCTTTCCTTTCCCTCTTTCTCCTTAGTTCTGCTGATCCTCAAGTTAAAAAAAAAAGAAAAAAAAAAGTGTTTTTCTTTTTTGTTTTTTTTATTTGGTGTTCTGGTTTTTCCCCCTCTTTTGTGCTGCTGCTGCTTGATTGATTGGTGGGAGTGTTCATTAATTGCACCTGTGTGGTATTAGTATCCCTATAAAGGTACACCCCTAACTCACTGAGCTTGCTCACATTATTTGAAAGCAGACTCTATTAAGTAGACTCAAGTAGGAGTTAGAAAACCAGGAGTTCAAACTAACTAGGGGTTTAAACTATCAAGGTAATTTTTAATTTTTTATTTTATATATATTTTTTATATTTTTTTTATTATTATTTATATATTTTTAATTTTTTATTTTTATATATATTTTTTTTATTATTATTTATATATATATATATATATATATATATATATATATATATATATATATATTTTTTTTTTTTTTTATCTGTATCTGGGGAAATGAGTGTTAGCAAGATTGTTAGTTTAACTCAATGCACATCTTGTTGCATGTATGGATGCCTGGATGTACCCGTCCATGGTCCATACCTCTGTGATGGTTGTGTGCGAGTGGCTTCTCTGGAAGCTTAGATTGGAGATCTCGAGAAGCAAATCGCAACTTTGAGGGAGATCGACAATCTTGAGAGGAGTCTGCTGCTGACTGAGCAGAGTTTAGTGGGGACAGGTAGTGGAGAGGGAGGAGATATGACAGATGGGGAACAGGCATGTAGCTGGGTGACAGTGGGGCGAGGAAGCAGGGGGGGAGGGAAGAGGAAAGGGATAGCTAGTCCTGATTTGGTGCAACCTAGCAGATTTGCCCGTTTGAGGGAAGATGTTGGGAGCATCAACTCAGGAGTAGCTGTATTAGAGGAAGCTGTTACTTCTAACAGCCGAGCTAACAGCCCCCCTAGTATGGGTGGGAATCAAAATGTAAGGAAGGCAAGACAGGTTTTGGTGGTAGGGGACTCTATCATTAGGAGAGCAGATAGGGCAATCTGCCGCTCTGATCGGCTCAACCGGACAGTTTGCTGTCTCCCGGGTGCTCGGGTCCGGCATGTTGCTGATAGAGTGGATGGATTATTGGGAGGGGCTGGGGATGACCCAGCGGTCATGGTCCATGTTGGTACCAATGACAAAGTAAGAGGAAGATGGAAGGTCCTAAAGAATGATTTCAGGGAATTAGGGAGCAAACTTAAAAAAAGGACCTCCAAGGTGGTATTCTCTGAGATATTACCTGTGCCACGCGCTACAGTGGAAAGGCAGCGGGAGATTAGAGAGGTTAATGTGTGGCTGAAGTCTTGGTGCAGGAAGGAGGGTTTTGGGTTTTTAGAGCACTGGGCCGACTTTGCGATTGGGTACAACCTTTATAGTAGTGATGGATTGCATCTAAACGGGAGAGGGTCTGCAGTGCTGGGGGATAGGACGGCTAGAAGGTTGGAGGAAATTTTAAACTAGTAGTAGGGGGGGAAGTTCATAGCAATTTACAAAATGGAGATAGGACAGAAAGGAAATGGGCTTTAGCACAGTACAAGGAGGGTGGAGACGGGGGGAGGGGCAAGCTCAGAACAGAGAAGCTATGTAATGTTGATAATTCACAAAATATACAAAATATACATGTGATGCATCATATGCATCATATATCAAATATATCAAGTGATGCATGATATTAAATGTATGCTTACTAATGCAAGGAGCCTAAATAACAAAATTGGGGAACTAGAGGCATTAGCATACACTAAACAATATGATATAATAGGCATAACTGAAACATGGTGGGATGAGAAACATGACTGGGCAGTTAACTTAAATGGGTACATGTTATTTAGGAAGGATAGGCAAAACAAGAAGGGTGGTGGGGTATGTTTGTATGTCAACCATGATTTAAAGCCAAATCTTAAGCAAATGGAATGCGATGAGGAAAATGTGGAGGCTTTATGGGTAAATATCTGCTTGGGGGAAAATAAGGGAAACCAACTATTGGTTGGGATATGTTATAAACCACCTAATGTTAATATTGACGAGGAACAACAGCTGTTTGAGCAAATTGAGAAAGCTGCAAATCTGGGTAACACTTTAATTATTGGAGATTTTAATTACCCGGACATAAATTGGGACAGAGGGACTAGTAGCTCAGCAAAGGGAATTAGGTTTTTAAACTTGTTAAATGACACCTTCATGTCACAACTAGTACAAGCACAAACTAGAATGGACGCTTGTCTGGACCTGGTTTTAACAAACAACATTGATCTTTTGACCAACATTCAAGTAGGTGAGCACTTGGGAAATAGTGATCACAATATAGTGTCCTTTGAAATAAACTCAAAAAAACAAAAGCACATGGGGTATACTAAAACATATAATTTTAAAAAGGCCAATTTCAATAAGTTAAGGGAAGCTTTACAATATATTGACTGGCATAAACTCTTTAGTGAAAAGAACACTGAGGATAAATGGATCATCTTCCAACAAATATTAGAAAGGTACATTTCTCAGTATGTACCATTGGGAAATAAATATAAAAGAAACAAATTAAAACCAATGTGGCTTACTAGAAAAGTAAAAAAAAGATTAAAAATAAGAAAAGGGCATTTAAAGCATTTAAATCGGACAAATCAGATGCATCTTATAAAAGATATAAGGAAGCAAATAATGCGTGCAAAAAGGCAATTAGACTTGCTAAACTTCAAAATGAAAAAATGATAGCTAAAGAGAGCAAAACCAACCCTAAAGCATTTTTTAAGTACATAAATTCTAAAAAACCCAAAAATGAAAGTGTAGCTACACTAAAAACTGAAACGGGGGTGTTAGTCAATGAAGACCAGGAAAAGGCAGGAATTTTAAATAACTATTTCTCCTCTGTATATATTAAGGAAGAACCCATGGCAATAGATGTGCAAATGATTGCTACTAAAAACTTGCTGAATAATTGTAATTGGTTAACTCAAGACAAGGTGCTGCAGCAACTAAAGAAAGTTAATATAAACAAAGCTCCAGGGCCTGACGGTATCCATCCACGTGTACTTAAGGAACTAAGTGTAGAAATAAGTGAACCTCTGATTTTAATCTTTCAAGATTCTTTTCTTTCAGGAAGTGTTCCGGAGGATTGGAGGAAGGCAGATGTTGTTCCTATATTCAAAAAGGGTTCAAAATCCTTGCCTGGAAATTATAGACCTGTGAGCTTAACTTCTGTGGCTGGTAAAATATTTGAAAGGTTATTAAGGGATTATATTCAAGAATTCCTTGAAAAGAACATGGTTATCAGCAAAAATCAGCACGGTTTTATGAAGCACAGGTCGTGTCAAACTAACTTGATTGCATTCTACGAAGAAGTAAGTAGAAGTATAGATCAGGGTGTTGCAGTGGATGTGATCTATTTGGACTTTGCCAAGGCATTTGATACAGTTCCACACAGACGATTAGTGTTCAAACTCAAGGAAATCGGTCTAGATGAAAATGCTTGGTCTTGGGTAGAACATTGGCTTAAAAACAGAGTACAAAGAGTTGTCGTTAATGGTAAATTTTCAAGCTGGACAGAGGTGGCAAGTGGTGTCCCTCAGGGGTCTGTTCTGGGACCCCTTCTATTTAACATGTTTATAAATGATCTTGAAGACAGCATTGAAAGTCATGTTTCAGTGTTTGCAGATGACACAAAACTTTGTAAAATAATACAATGTGAGCAAGATATTACTTTGCTGCAGAGGGATTTAGATAGACTGGAGGACTGGGCACTCAAATGGCAGATGAAATTTAATGTTGAAAAATGCAAAGTTATGCACTTCGGCGTAAAGAATACACAAGCAACGTATACCCTTAATGGAAGCGAATTAGGGATAACAACACACGAAAAGGACTTGGGAATTGTTATAGACAACAAACTATGCAATAATGTGCAATGTCAATCAGCAGTGGCCAAGGCCAGTAGGGTATTGTCATGCATGAAAAAGGGCATTCATTCTCGGGACGAGAATATCATTTTGCCTCTTTATAAATCACTGGTAAGACCACACATTGAATATGCTGTGCAATTTTGGGCACCTGTTCTAAAGAAGGATATTATGGCACTAGAAAAAGTGCAGAGGCGGGCTACAAAATTAATAAAAGGAATGGAACATATCAGCTATGAAGAAAGGTTAACAAATTTAAACCTATTTAGTTTAGAAAAACGTCGCCTGAGAGGGGATATGATAACATTATACAAATATATTTGAGGCCAATACAAACCATTGTGTGGAAATCTATTCACAAACCGGACTTTACATAGGACACGAGGTCATGCGTTTAGACTAGAAGAAAGAAGATTTCGTCTAAGGCAAAGGAAAGGTTTTTTTACTGTAAGAACAATCAGGATGTGGAATTCTCTGCCTGAAGAGTGGTTTTATCAGAGTCCATACAGATGTTCAAACAGCTACTAGATGCATACTTGCAAAAACAGAATATTCAAGGATATAATCTTTCAATGTAGGGTAATAACTGCTTGATCCAAGGATAAATATGACTGCCATTCTGGGGTCAAGAAGGAATTCTTTTCCTAGCTTGTTGCAAAATTGGAAGTGCTTCAAACTGGGTTTTTTTTTTCTTATGCCTTCTTTTGGATCAACAGCAAAAAACAAATGTGAGGAAGGCTGAACTTGATGGACGCAAGTCTCTTTTCAGCTATGTAACTATGTAACTATGTAACTATGTAATGAGCTAGTGATTTTATTTTAGTGTATATTGGTAACATAATAATCATCAATTTTTTTCTACATAGTTCTTAATGGTTTTTTTTTAATAAAAGACCAGGAAGATGAAGTCCCTGTGTATGAGGACTACATGAGGTTTGAAAACCTTCTACTGAAACAACTTAAATAAAGTAATAATTACCAACTTGTATTAATTTCTGAAAATATGTTTGAAAATAGTTTAATCAATACTTGTGTTTTTATCTAATTGTACAATTCTCTTAATTGAAAGTTAAACTTAAATTAAAGTTCTGGCACAATTGGTAAGTACAGACTAGACTAAATAATTAAAGAAGTCAAACTGATATAGGTCAATGAGACTAGACAACCTACATTCAATAATTTGCATCCTACATTCCAACTATCATGGTGAAAACCATAGTAAGGACACCAATAAATGTGAATATCAATGTAATATTTATTTTTGTGTACTGGAAAAAAAACATATTATGTTGTAGCATACTAAGAGCATATAACTATATAGGGAATGAGCTAGTAGTCTGGATTTCAAAAGACCAGACCACAACCCATGGTTTTTCAGATACTGAGCTGTGTATATTTGTTATTTAATGCCTGATATGAGTTCTCTTATTTTAAGGGTTCTGTGTCTGCCAGTTATTATATACGTGCCTTGAGTTCCTTTGCTTTCTAAATTTTGTAAAAGTTCCCTTGCTTATTCCAGACCAGTTCTAGTCTGGAAGTTGACTTCTCTATGAGAGCATATTGTTATGTGTCATAAATAAGGACTTTCCAAAGTCTAACTTGAGATGTACAGGTGATGCACAACAATATTTTTTCTAACTGCACTCTGGGGGGGTTGCATTCTGTTTGTTGTCTCCACAATCTTTTTGGCAACTTGCTCTCAGAGAGACTTCAATTCCGCACTTGAACCAGCACCATGCAGATGAGACCTACAAGCTTGACACTGCAGTCCATGGTTTCTGGTCACTGTTCCTTATTGATCAATACCAATGCTATGGTTTAAAAAAATACTTTATTTAACACAGTGTCCATCTCTAAGGGCACCTGCTGAAATATATTTATGAAACCAAGTGAGTTGCACTGTCCTGAAAATGCCTACATTTTAAGGGTGCTGCTGGGATATATAACATACAAAACCCAGCTCACACACTCACTCACTAAACATCAGCTTCAAAGCTCACAAAATGTAATAGTTTCTATTAAAACACATTGGACAAAAATAATGGGTATTTAGTTAAAGTCTATGATCATACATTGCATAATCCAGCCACAACACCGGTGTACCCCATTTTTTCCCATGTATTATTCTTGCAAACCAATGCCTGCTTTTATGAGATTTACTTGGGAAATCATGTTTCCGCAAAAATTATTTCTTGAGTTTTTATGCCCAAAATGGACTACTCAAAGTCCAACGTGAGATATTCTGGTGATGCATTGGTAATCTATATATATTACTAAAAACATAAACATGAATTTATTATACTTTATGTGTTATAATATATCACAAATGGAAAATGCCATCATTCTTAAATAAAGATGGGGAACATACAAATCTTGATGATAAATGTAATTAAATTCTTTATTATGTTTGAAATCAATCTATAAACATCACATTCCAAGAACAGTTAATAACAATGCTTCATTGCACTTATCACAACCCTTCACTACAGCACCAGGTTCTTGATATTCCACCTGAACGCTTTAAACACTTCCTTGTAAATGAAAATTCTAGGGAATCTCATCCAACAATCAAAGAAAACTATTTCCCTGTGGCTTGATGGATCATCCAATATTATTCCTCTTAATAAACACTTTATGTCTTTTAATTAGAAGTAAGAAGTAAAGCAGAAATTAAGTAGAACCCAACTAAACAATAACAGTGCAATCTGAACTATATATACAGTATACAAGGTAACATATATGCAGGGGCGTACCTAGAGCATTTGGCACCCGGGGCGGGCCGCGCCCCCCCCTTAGTACGCCACTGCATATATGTATATCATGGTCTGTTGTGAACAGCTGGGAAGATCAGAAAACTTCTACTGTCTGGTTTGGCTACCCCCCCTGGAGAGACATATATACTGTACACCTATTACAGGAACAGCTTCATGAAATGCATTCAGTCAGGTACTCAGAGTTGTTTGAATGGCCAGTGGCGCCCACTACTGCTCCGCACCATACATGTGTAGCACACTGCGGATCAGTAGAGTGCACAGTGTTGTATTATAGTGAGAGAGGGTTATGTGCATATCTTATCCTCCAACACATGTGAAATGGCGCACTTTATATTTATATATATATATATATAAATATATATTAGGCTGGGCCTGTATAAGGGCATCCAATCCTCCCCCGCTTTACCATGGTTGGCGTGGCGAGTTACACTTACCTGGGATTCATTGTACTATAGCTATGCGGAGGTACTGCTGTTGCTGCCGGGCGCCTGCCGTTTTCGTATGGGCAGTCGGGTACAGTGGCTCGGGTCCCTTCCATCTCGCCAGCTTCCCCCGTTAGTCTCGCCCCCCCCCCCACACTGCTGCACTGCGTTGCCAGCGGTACCCGGGCTCCTGCCGGGCTGGCCTGTCCTCGCTCCTGTGCTAACCTGTGGGGGGGTTGTGGGGAACTATTTTGTAGTTTGTTTGTTTTTTTGGCCATGATCATATACTTCCTCGGTTTCCCTCCTCTATGGTTTAGGCTCTGGTTCGCTTCTCTGAGTGGCACGCTTTGTCCAACCGTGGTCCTGCCGAGAAGCCCATCCTTCCTGGCAGTATTTGCCTTTCTTGCCTTGTGTCCACCAGGGGGGTAGGTCATTTTCACTCATGCCGCTCAGCGATCCAGTCCCAGCTGTAGCATACGTTCTTGGTCACCTTTCTACATGGGTCCACGATCGGGCCCTCGCAGAGGCATATGTTCTCGGACACCATTCTACAATGGGTCCACGCTGAGGTCCCCTATTAGCAGATAGTACTGGTTGTTAGGGATCTAATTGCCCACTATGATAGGTTTCTGGCCTTTATGTATAGTCTAGTGGTCCTGCGAGGCCAACACCCATCCTCATGCTCGGAGGACGACGCCATCGGACCAACGCATAGTTATTTGCCTCGCATTGTTTCATAGGGAGGGCCTCACCTGTCACTCCCATTCTATATTATGCTTTAGTAGTCACCAAGACCCACCACCCGCATTTCGGTGGCCTCTACCTCCTCTGGTGCTCCATCTCACAGAGTATACACAGTTAGTCCAGCATCCCGTACAGCCGGGACTACTCCACGAATCACGTCCGGACTCGGCAACAGAGGGCATGGAACGCTGGAAATCATCCTCTTATACATTATCTATACGGGACTGGTTAGGGATTTGTCAGGCATTTCGTGACTTATTCAAGCAATTTTGTAGAACTAATATATTTGTATGGTACACTTCTTTTTGCCCTCTTTATTACAGGCCTATTGCATCGTCGGTTCAGGCACACCATAACTGGCTGGTGCTATTGACTAAGATGTTTATTGCTAATTATGTGTTATCTAACAATTACAATATTGCCCCAACCACAAATTTAGGGCTGGGCCTTTAGTTGTGGGAGGGGCTTGGGTCCCCTCTATAAGGGCCTCCAATCCTCCCCCACTTTACTGTGGTTGGCCTGGCGAGTTACCCCTCCCACCACTCCCTTTATTTACATCACCCTTTAAGGTGGGCACTCTTTATTACAGGCCTACTGCATCGTCGGTTCCGGCACACCACAACTGACCGGTGCTATTAACTAAGATGTTTATTGCTAATTATGTATTATCTAACCATCACGGCAATATTGCCCCGACCACAAATATATATATATATATAAAAGAAAAAAGATAAAGAAAAAGAAAAAAAATGAAAAAAAGACCTTGCACTCCTACTCACGGTTGGTTTAACCCGGTGCTCGATTGCACTAAATATGTAGAACGAAAAAAATCAGCACTCCCAGGCATTTTCACACAAACTTCTTTACTGAAAAGAGTGTCAAAGAATCATCAACGTTTCAGTTCCGAATAGGAACTTTCATCAGGACAAACACTGGTTCCTTTTATGGACAAGGGGTTGGGATTGTTTTTTATATACACATTTGTGATTATTTTGTAATGATTTTGTATTGGTATATAAGCATCCTATATTCATTTAATACCATATTCACCTGAGGAAGACCTACTGCGTTGTGCCTGTTTTTACTACTTTTTATTATAATAAAAGTTTGAAACTTACCTTTTATCTGGTTCCTGAATTGCTATCCAGAGATATATCGCTACCTTCTGGGGGACCTGTACCTTTTTCCTGCACCAACATTGCATTGATGACAATGCCATTATAGTTTAGAGCCGACTTACATGGACTCTAAATATTGTGAGTGTTCCAAGTTATTTCTTGGAAACCAAAGGAAACCCTTCACCATTGTGTGCGCAAATCACCCTATTGTTGTATCCAATTGTCTATGTAAGTGTATTTAGTGACATAACACTTTTTTAGGGTGCTTTTTAGCTGCACTGGTTTTTATATTGTAAATTTAATTGGATTTTTAGTGCCACTTTTTTAATTTTTAATTTTTCATATTATGTTCAATGTCTAACATTGTTTCTTACTTCGTCTCTCATGTCCTATAAAATGAGTCAACAACTTATGGCCCTCGAGGTGCCTTTGCACGCTTTCAAGGCTGCCAGAGACATACATTCTCTGGCCAATCGGAGTCCCAGTGGGACTTCAGATATTTGCCAGTGCAAAACGAGCAGTGATTGCAGATGGAGAGTGACAATCCTCCATTCATGCATTGCAGCACTTCCAGCACTTGTGAGTGGGTATCTACACTTGAGTATAGCAGCCCGCTTCTGCCCCTGACCTGTATCTGGACCGATTCCCACTGGACCCCAGGGAAGCTACCCAAATCGCTATATATACAGAGCTGCAGAAGAAGCCTCCTCCTCATACAGATAATGCAAACAGCGAACACACACACAGTCCCCACAAACAAAACACCACTGACAATACGCTAACACGCACACAACCCCACAAGGAGCCTCTCACATGCAATACCCCACACAACCCCATATATACACACACCAAATTGACAATGTCACATATCACCCAGACATGCAATTCCACAAGCAGCCCCCCTACACAGCCCACATTCAGGTATCATACACAACACCACAAACTACTCATGAATATATACAATATAACAGCCCACATACACACAAATGCAATGCTAGAAAGTAACAGCAGCACCCATAAATAACACAAGCAGTATACAAGAACATACACACCTTAATTTGTAAAAATAAAATTTGAACGGCATGCCAACAATGGACATCAAGATCCTGTTTTGGCACAGTAATACAAAAAAGGTTACCTACACATGACCTATAAGATTCTACAAGAACAGTTCCTGTTTTGCATGAGTTGGAGACTTTACCATTTTGGCTACATAGAAAAATAATGGCATTATCTTGTCAATTTTGTAGATTGCAGATTTTTGGTAAAAACAAGAAATCAGACTTAAAAAATAGTTGAGTTAAAGATTTTTTTCCAATTTGACTATTTTGACCTACATTTTTGAAATAACCTTATACTTTCGTTCTTAGTAAATAACCCTGTTAGATACTTATAGAAAACTCAAGACTTGCATATTGTTAAAGATAATTATTTAAAATAAAGTTACGCATGTATTTCTGGCATTACCCTTTTCTGTCTTGTTATATGTCCCAAGCCTTGCCCTGGGGGGTATTCAGTAAATACACTACCTTTAAGTGTTAAGTTATAAATAAAGATAAAATTATAATCATAACCACCCTCGGAATCATTGCTTGGCATATAGAGAAAGGAAGCTAATTCACAATGTCATAAAAACATTTGAACAAGCTCATGTAGGTTTTCTCTACAACCAGGGTGAAGTCACAGAGCTATTTTTGGCCCGGATAGCGTGTCTTTGACCACTGCATAATTCATCATTAGTGAGGTCTATCAGCAGTTATAATATGCATCTGTCGTAATTTTTAATCTATACTCCGAATAAATGCATGATCATGCTGGTTACATCACTCTTTATCCTGATGATGCCTTTAACCCATTATCTTGGTTTAATACCCATTATTTAAATGATAAATTAATGCAGATTCATTCTTCAATGCCAGCGTGATACCCATTAAATTATATATATGCCACTGCAGTGCCATCAAAAGAAAAGAACAGACTCTGATTTACAGTGCATCAGGGCAGCAACAACGGAACACTTCTGTTTGGCTGACCTATTTTGCTTGAATGTCTGAATTTGATTAATTGTATTGGATTCCCCCATAGATTACTGGGGAACCGTTGCTGGGCCACATGCAAGCGAGAGGAAAAAAGAAAGAATCTAGAAACAAAAGGAGGAAATAAAGGAGCAAAGCAGAATATTCCTGTGATCCGATTTCTCCTTTACACAGACTGGATTTCTAGATACACACCATTGATGCACAGCTGCCTTGTAATTCATGCATGCAATCAATACTTCCTAAAAATGCGAGTAAAAAGAGAAAAAAAAGGGACCCGTATGAATTAGCAATGGCAAAAGAATACTAGCACAAAGACAGCCCTTGGGGTGCTGGATTAGCCAATGAGATGGAAAGGCAAATTGGTCACTATGTACGTCATTTCTTCCGTGTGATGTTATAAAACACATAGAAAATTGTATATATCACAAGGACTTATACATTCAAAGGATTTTAGATGGTATATAAGAGGTAAAAATGGCAATCTCCCTTGGGCTTAATTTCATAAATAAACATGTAGAGAACTTCTAACAGCGAGGCACATGTGTGTCTCTGCCCTGCCTAATTTTTAAGGGAATTGATTTTGTCATCATTTTAATAAATAATATGTATAGAGCCAACATATTCTGCAGTACTGTACGACGGTATAGAAGAAATGTAATTACATCTGACAAAGGAGTTGATTATTTAATTTTTAATTTAACCTCTTAGTGACACATCTACATTCAGCTTGTTTAGTACTTAAAGGGACACTGTAGGCACCCAGACCACTTCAGCTCATTGAAGTGGTCTGGGTGCATATTACCAGGTCCCTTAACCAAGCAAGCTAGTATTACAGTTTTTTTTATAAACTGCAATAATTACCTTTTGGGTGTAACTCCACCTCTAGTTGCTGTCTACCAGGCAGGGCCTCCATCGGGTCATGCCAACGAGGTACCCCGGGCCCCAAATCCAATGTGCACATAAATAGCAATTATTGCTATACACATTTGCCCCCTGCTGCCTGTATACTGAAGACAGCAACATCCAGAAGCTCTCTCCAGCTCTTGTGAGCCCCTGGCCATCACAGAGTTGCTGCAGGTTACCATGGCAACACACCACGTGACATGCAGATCGCACTAGCGAGAGTTGGAAAGAGGAGCTGCCGGAAGCTGAAGATCACGTTTGCTAGGCCTCTTCACTATACAGGCATCTGGCAGACAGCACAATGCCACTGGACCACCACACATATGTAAGAAGTATGGAGGAAGACTCAAATTAAAGGGACACTCCAGGCACCCAGACCACTTCTGCTCATTGGAGTGGTCTGGGTGCCAACTCCCACTACCCTTAACCCTGCAAGTGTAATTATTGCAGTTTTTCATAAACTGCAATATTTACATTGCATGGTTAACTCCACCTCTAGTGGCTGTCTATTAGACAGCCACTAGAGGTCACTTCCTGGGTTCTAGCACAGGTTTCCTGTGCTAGAGCGTCGCTGGACGTCCTCACGCTCTGTGAGGACCTCCAGCGTCGCTCAAAGCCCCATAGGAAAGCATTGAAATGATTTTTCAATGCTTTCCTATGGGGAGACGTAATGCGCATGCGCGGAATTTCCGCGCATGCGCATTAGGTCTCCTCGGCCGGTGAGCGAGATTAGTCTCGCCCACCGGCCGACGTAATCACTAGGAGGAGCGTCGCGGAGGCGGAGACAGCGGCGAGGGACATCGCCGCTGTCCCAGGTAAGTCACTGAAGGGGTTTTCACCCCTTCAGTAACCGGGGATTGGTGGGTGGGAGGGAGAGGGACCCTCCAGTGCCAGAAAAACAGATCGTTTTTCTGGCACTGGAGTTTCCCTTTAATATATTATTGATAAGAACACATTTTTTAAAATACTTTTTTCCCTTATATCTGTTGTTAGACAGCATACTAGCTGCGGTTAATGAAGCATTGTCCACAATCCCATCCTGCACCATCACAGAAACGAACAGGCTCATATATGCCACAGAATTATTGGTCCTCCAGCTAATTGACTACTAGATCAGGCTCAAAGAGAAGCAATGTCCACCATGGAGACTGCGACTGGAAGCCAAGATAAAGACAGCACAGAAGGAAGTTAGTAAGCTGGATCAACTTAACAGAGGTGGAAAGATCAAAGATAGATCCTGGCTGCTACGAAAGTACAAGGATATGCCCATACCAGAGGCATGGAAACTGCTAAGCATAGACTGACAGCACTGGCAACCAGACTGATCAGATACACCAGAGAAGCAGAGGCTAAGAGAATCAATGCCCTCTTTACCAAAGAACCATCCAAGGTTTATGCACAGCTACAGGGTAACCACCACATCTCCTCGCAAGTCCCACCCAGAGCTGAGACTGAACAGTACTGGCAGAATATCTGGAAGCAAGAAGCATCTCATAACACCAAGGCCCAGTGGCTACTAGACCTGCATGCTGCCAGAACAGGAACCAGTCACCATCACAGTCGAAGATATCCAACAGAGAGCAGCACGCATGAAGAACTGGTCAGCCCCACAACTACTGGATAAGAAAGCACTGCATGAACGCCTAGCAGCACAAATGAACCATCTACTAGCAACAGTCTCCCACCCTGGCTGGCTTACACAGGACAGAACAATACTGGTCATGAAGGACCCTCACAAGGGAACAGCACCATCATACTACCAACCAATAACCTGCCTCCCCACAACATGGAAACTCCTGTCAAGCTTCATAGCCTCCAAGATCCAAGGATATATGAGTCAATATATGAGCAATACTCAGAAGGGGATTGGAAACAACACCAGAGGATCAAAACACCAACTACTGGCAGACCAAACAGTCACAAAGGATTCTAAGACCAATCTGTGTACGGCCTGGATTGACTACAAGAAAGCCTATGACAATGCCACACACATGGATACTGGAATGCTTGGCTCTCTACAAGAACTCAAATGACAAGTGGAAAACAACTCTAGAAGCCAATTCCAGGACAATAACTCAAGTGAACATCAAATGTGGCATATACCAAGGTGATGCACTCTCCCCAATGCTGTTCTGCATAGGCCTCAATCCCCTTAGCCAGATCATCAAGAAGAGTGGATACGAACACAAGTTCAAGAGTGGAGTTACCATCAGCCACCTAAGTGAATGAGACTTTCACAGATCAAGGATGCAGAAAAAGAGAAGGTTCCTTGGCAAGACAAACCTCTCCATGGGGTGTACCACTGGCAGATAGTGGATGTGGCTCACATGATAAAATCTTACCAGTGGTTCGAAAAGGCAGGACTGAAAGACAGCACTGAGGCACTAATCCTAGCAGCACAGGAGCAGGCACTCAGCACCTGATCAATAGAAGCTTGTGTCTACCACACCAGGCAAGACCCAAGGTGCAAACTGTGCAAAGAGGCCTCTGAGACAGTCCAGCACCAAGTAGCCGGATGCAAGACCGAAACATCTGCACAGAATATGGATTGGACCTGCCTAAGTCCAGATGGGAGATACCACAAAGGGTAGTTGAGAATGACAGGGCTAAGATCCTGTGGGACCTCAAGATCCAGACAGACAAGCAAGTGCTGGCCAACTAACCAGACATTGTGGTGGTAGACAAGGAACGAAAGACTGCAGTTGTGGTGGATGTGGCAATACCCAGTGACTATAACATCAGGAAGAAGGAACATGAGAAGGTAGACAAATACCATGGACTGAAAGAAGAACTAGAAAGGATGTGGAAAGTGAAGGCAGTAGTAGTCCAAGATGTGATAGGAGCACTTTGGGCTGTGACTCCCACGTTGGGGGAGTGGCTTCAACAGATTCCAGGTGGGACTCTTGTCTACTGGACTAATACGGCTAATCCAATTTACACTTTATATATAAAAACTCATACACTTCATTCACTACACAAACACACACACTATCTTCGCTACTCTAACACACTTTAGCCACTACACAAACTACATCCACTACACAAAAACATACTCTGCATCCAGTATGCACACACATCATCCATTACACAAACACCTCATAGCTAGACAGATTTATCAAGGCATGTATCAAAGGAAAGCAGGTGCTATTTTGGGTGCACAGAGACATTCGGTTGGTTTCCATGGTGATTGTTTTTGCCTTGATCTTTCCTGGCATGATTAGGTTTTCAGTCTATTTTTAATAGTTATAGGTCACAAATAACAAAGAGCACAACACTGTCTCAATGCTGGCATTATTTACAGTTTGGAATGTTTAATATTTCTCAGAAAATTCCAAATTACCACACAAACATATATAATTTATAAATCAGATTACCTATAATATTATTATTTAATTTTATCTAGACGTGCTTTAGGTCTGGGCATAGCACTGTACACAGTTTAATGGCCTCCATGGAGCCGCTAATTCTGGCCCCAGAGACAGAGGGTTGCACCAGGTATTTAATGATAGCTGAATCTCCCTGTTACCAGCAGGGATATAGTCATGCTTCTTCTTGGACCCAATGATCCATTTTGTTTGCAGATGTTAAAGCCTTAAGCTATACAACAGTATGGATTATCATATGGTCCTTAAGAAGTTATTAAGAATAAGAATATTTAGTAGTAGGTTTTGTAGTAGTAGCATAAAAGGGCCAACATTTCTGCAAAAAATAAAAAATAAAATTTGGACAATAAAATTGATGAGTAGATAACAAGTAATAAGATGAGTAGGGCCATCAAAGGAGCTTGCAGTTGGCAATGGGGGTAACTAAAGGCATGAAATAATGAGAAATATATACAGAGGAGAAGTATCTATCTGAATCAGGTAATGGGGAGAAAGTGGGGCCAGAAAATAAAAAGCTTTGAGAAGTAAAAGTAAAAAAGAAGTTGAAAAAAATAGGACAGAACAGTATTACAGAGGCCAAGCATTTCAATAATGGCACTTTGGGTCAAGATACTTTGATGTTGAGACGTAGCTAGAAGAAGGCTAACTATCCATGATGGGAAGACATTAAGGATGCCGAAATAAAATGGAGAGCATGAGGGTGAAATATGTTACTTCTAATTCATGGAAAGGAACTGTATGCTGCATTAAAAAACAATGTAAGTGTTCATGTCAAAAAAGGTTAATTACAAAAGGCCTAATATTTTCCCTTTATAGTGGGAATTGACAGGAGATCTACAGAACACATGAAATGAAGAAAGTCAAAATTTTAACCAGAGTTAAAGAATGATGGGCAGAAGTAATTTACCTGCAGCAACCAACAATATGCAGTGCAAAACTCTAGAACCCTGAGCAATGAATACATGTCTCCATCAGTCTTTGAATAATTAAAAAAATCAAAACTGAATGTAAGTTTTAATGAAGTTGTTGTAGGTTTAATGTTGCAATTTTAGGGTTCCTGCTTGGATGCTAATACAGCAGGTGTGGGGTTAGTAGAGTATATAAATATAAATTAAAATATTTGCCCTCATAAAGGATTTAGGGTTGGACGTAGGCTATGGAATAGACAGTGGGCTTTGGTGGGCTTATGTTAATATATTTATTAAGTATTAAGTAATATATTTGGAAGTTTTCCCCTTCGCTGAGATCTCAGGTCTTTTGCCACAATTTGTACCTGAAAAAGGATTCCTGGTCTATTAGAAACCATATGAACCAGCTAGCAAATAGCTATTACAATTTCATTTTCAAGCTCAAAGAAACTATTTATGTTGCTGTTTGGAATACCTACAAATTCAAAATACTGTTGTCAACAAGTATACTTTTTAATCTATAATTGCAGGATTAGAATCATCTTAATGTGTCCTTCAAATATGCACATCTAAATAGTGTAAAATGCAGATCCAAAAGCAGCTCCTGCTCCCAGTACATTACTGTGCAGCTATTCTAAAGGGCAACCTAAATAGTTTCACTGGGCATGAAAGTGAACTTTAAATAGCTATTTGCTGGCCGGTTCATCCAGTTTCTGGAACCTTAAGTAAGTTTCATACTGGGCTAAATTTGCAGTGAACCAAGCCATGATCTATAAATTAGTGGAACCGATTTCATGCGTGGTCAGAAGTTACACAACTGATTTCACAATTGTATTTAGATAACTCTTAGTTGACTTTAGTCTTATAACTAACAAGCCAGACTTTAATACCAAGTATTGACATATTTACAGAAGAATATATGTATTGACCAATATGTGTGTCTGGCAATAACAATGCTATAAATACCCCTTCTGGCTCAATAGATTGAACACATGGAATAGGTAAACATTGCAGTCCAAAGGAAAAATTTACAGAATTAGTTTAAATGTGTTGCTGACCAATGAGGCTATCAAAGTAGGATAAGTGATCCATCTGTAAAACAGTGTGTGATTGTGCCATTTAAGCTTGGAAGTGCTATTTTATATGGGCAGTGAGTTTGCTGCTTGATCGCGATGTCCAGTGGCTGGCCTTTCACTTTAATATTTTTACATGTTCTCAACAGCCTTTTTTAGCTTTATAATGCTTTTTTGGGGGGGAGAGATCTGTTGTGTATTAGTAAACTACTGGGTGTTTGGAACTTTTGTCTAGAGTGAATGCTTTATGTATGTATATAAAACATATGTTATTTAATATTATAGTATTATTTGGTGCAACCCCTTAATTATTAATGTTAACTGTCAAAGGTCAGCAAAAAACAAATTAAAAAATAATATATATATATATATATATATATATATATATATACCAAAATTACGAACAAAGACAAAAATATTTGTCTAACATACATTTATATGTATTTCCATAATGTAACTTGGAAGAACAGTGACTTCTACAACAGGATACCACTAGGGGGCCAGATTGCAAAGTAAAGGTGGAATGGAAAATTATGGTAAGAGAAAACCAATTTTGTATATACAGGAGATAAGTCGTACATTGGCAGAGATTCACAAATCCTGAATGCATTTAGCTGCTGGCAATACCTGCTTCATATACATGCATACAGTGTTAAGTATTCCAGAGCATACTATGCAGATATAATGTCCAGTGCTAAAGACATGCATTTTACATTGCAACTATAAAATCAGTCTTTTAAAGTGTTAGTACTAGATCTCAGGGATATCATAGTGGTGACATTTATCATCACGGCAAAATTCTATTTCATTATTCTAGGAACAGATCAACAAATTCAAAAAAACTACTTAAAACTTGAAAAATATTAATTTGCTGGAGAGTGCATTCATTGAACCTTGCCTATCCCAATTTCAAGAGTCAGTAATGTTCACTGTTCCTAAAAGGTTTCTATATTTTGTAGTGGTGCAACCAGGAATAAAAATAGATTTTATCAAGATTATTATTATGTGTTGTAGGCAACATATTTAACACTATAATGGTGCAAAATATATATTTTTTTCATGTATCATATAAAGCTGAACAAAAAAAATAAGACAATATATTTGTTTCATATGTACTCACTACCCTCCTACATTGAGTCACTTCTTGGTAGTACTTTATTTAGCTGCAGTTAGAGTCTTCTGGGGTATGACATTAGTCTCCCCAGTTTAAAGAGTACTGTTGACAAATGCAAGTTTTTCTCCTGAATTGCCCTGTATTGGCTCCACCGATCTTGGCCGCAATCCTGACCGGTTTTCTAGTGCCTTTGGCCTGTAGATTTAAAGCATGCTGCCAACATGTTCACTGTGGGGTGGATGTTTTTGACCCTTTGCATTTGGTTAATTTTGGCCCACATCAAACCAGAGAACCTTTTCCAAATATTCGCTGTCTCACGCGTCATTTGGAAAACTCCAAATTGGATTTTATATACTTTTATTTTAGCAATGGCCCTCTTCTCACCAATCCCAGTTTTATTTAGTCTGCATTAGGGTTGACCCTTAGATAGTTTATCCCCTCTCGACTGTAGATCTCCCCAGCTCCTTCTGAGTTACCACACGCCATGTAGTTGTCTCTCTGGCAAATGCCTTTCTTACTCTGTCACTGGGTTTTGACGGAGGCCTTCTCTAAGGCAGAATGGTGGTTGTGCTATTTTCTTTCCATTTGCAATATTAATAATAACAATACTTTGAGGAATATTTGGGATACATTTTAATCACCCAATCCTGATTGGTACTTCACTATCATGGATGCATCTGGTTCTTTAATGCCTAAAAAGTCTGGGGCCTTACATAAACAGGTGTATCACCTAATATTCTAATTACATAAAAGGGGACACCCTTCATTTAATTATGGCAATATAACTTATTGGGGGGTTCCATGGTAATGGGGTTAAATATGCAACCAACAAATTTTAGATTTTATTGTTTAATTAACTTTAGGAACGCAATAAAAAATTCTAATTTTGTTGTGAGAACAGTGGTTGACTGGCCCCTGTATTGTGATCCAAATATGTCTTGCTACATCATGTGTTCATTACGGGTAGGCAATTAAAAAAATGCACAACTAAATGTGCTCCATTCATTCTAAATTTATAGTAAATATTTAACAAATAACACGGGCACACAGTATATTTTTTCAGTTTTTTTCCATGTCCATATACTATGTTTAATGACTGGCAGAAATTAGAAATAGTGATCAACAGGTAGCCAAGTTGGAGACATTCGGTTACCAAACAGAACAGTGTCGATTTCTGCATTACATTTTTACATCTCGGGGCGTGGCCAGGACTCCAATGAGACCAGCAGCATAATCGCTGAGCTCCGTGCATGACAGGGGAAAAGTAACGAAACCCGGCACTAATTTTGAGCGATGACGACCAAGAAGCAGCGCAATACCACGGGCAACACCCCAGCTACCGACAACCCGCCCGCAAAATCCTCCCTGAGGAGATTTTTCACAGAACAATCCGAACCGCAGCAGCGGAACAAAATGGCGCCCGTGACTAACACACGAGGCAGCCAGCCACCCAGTCCTTCAGCATCAGAGGACTCAGTTGAGGACACTGATATCAAGACAATACTCACACAATTGCCCTCGAAGTAGGATCTCGCCGACATGTTCCAGAGACTGGAGAACACTTTCAGTGAAAAGCTGCAGGCAGTGAGCACGGATGTCCAACACCTGGGAGCCAGAGTACAGGCCCTGGAGGACACAGAAGAATCCACTGAAAGATTGTGGACTGAATGCCACAAAACGCAGACTTTACACGCAGATGCCATATTGTACCTCCAGAGGAAACTGGATGACGTTGACAACAGGGGCCGAGGGAACAATCTGCGAGTGAGGGGCATACCTGAAAGCCCAGAGGGTACCCCAGAGAACCCTATTCAGGTATTGACCACTGTAACGGACCGTTTTAGCAGAAAAGGGGTAAAAATCCGTTTAGGCGATAATCCCCTTTTCACAGACAGGCACAGCTACTGTAAAATCACCAAACCTCACGAATTGGATATAGGTGAATACATCAAACTCCCGAACGGCATACAAGGGAATAAGGTAGCACTCCAAACTGGAACCTCACGAATAGCTGCTAGCAGACGAACAGGAAAAGCAGACATCAGCTTACACTCCTAGCAATCCATCTCCAACAGCATACAGTGAATCCCCCCAAGAACGAGACAAGGCTCCGTGTTGAGGGTCAAGCTGTGGTCTGTTTATTGAGGGCTACCTGCCCCTGTATTTATGCAGGTCTCCCACCTGGTGGACACTCCCCTAGGGGACCAAATGGAACACTGTAACACAGACAGACATGTATCACATTACAGACTTACAGAAGTAAAACATCCCCACAATGCATCCTGGCTTCCTCCCTTCTGCCCTGGAGATAATTGGAGAAGTTATTCAATTATCTCCCAGGACAAAGGCAAAACTCCATTACACATGTGGGGACACAAATACAGTAATATGCTATAAAATATATAAAGTTACTTTTTATACATTAAACACAGACATGTAACATATCCCCAGATAGCACACAAATACAGTTTAATTGCCATGGAGCCAGAGTCTTTAATTACACTAATATGCTCCATGGCATGGCTATCTGGGTTAAAACATTCACCTATACAAACTACCGAATTTCCCTGCATTCACCAAATTCATACGAATTAGAACCAGGGGCTGGAGGTTCAGCGGTGCCTGCACGTAAAAGTGTCCGATTTTGGTGCATGAAAGCCGAGCAGAAAAGCGCTGGCTGCCCGGGGAGCTCCAGAACACCGCCACCTAGCGGCCGCTAAGTGTAACATCGGCCACCCAGTAACAAGCAATTAAGCTGCGGTTAACCGCAGCTTCAGGGAGGTAAATTGGCAGCACACTCCAGCTTCTGGGTGGCCAATTAACAGCGCCGACCGGCTTCCCACGGCTCTGGGGAGGTTGCAAACAGGCTGTTTGTTCGGTAGATAGAATCTACCGAACGGCTGTGCAGAAAGGGAGAAATAAATCCTTCTGCACAGTACAATTAACCCTTTAGCTGCCGGTCCATAATCCAAAGGCAGCAGGCGGGCAACCAGGCTCCTCCAATGCAATGTGGCGAGGTTGGTCTCGTCACAACCACCCTCTTCAACCTAATTCTCGCCAGACCTCCCGAGACAGCGATCCAATTCGATAGGGCGCACAGAGCTGCGCGGCCTAAGAACCTCCCGCCTGATAGACCCCGCGACCTCATCTGCCGCCTCCATAATTTCCCTTTGAAAGAGGACATATTCCGCAAGGCACCCTGTGACCATCTACCAGGATCTCTCACCCTCCACACTACAGGCCAGACGAGCACTGAAGCCCATCACCTTGGCACTGCTGGAGAAGCAGATCAAATTTTGTTGGAATTTCCTGTTTGCCCTTATGGTGACGACCCACAATGGAGCACACACCATCACCACACCAGCGGACGTTCCAGAATTTCAACAGGCCCTGGCCCTACCCCTCACGGAAGTGGAGGACTGGACTGGCCTGGCACACTGCACGACCATACCGAAACAGCAAAGACCCAGATCGCAAAGAACGCAGAAGAAACGCAGAAGGCAGAACCAGGCTGGGGCAGATACCCCCAATACGCCTAGAGACAAGACGGCCTGAAGCCTATGCATATCCTTTACCTTATCTACCTCATATACTGAGGATGCAGAATACTAATGTTTTTGTTTTGTGTTTGCTTTTTTTTAAAGCTAAACTTTCATGCAGTTAATTACAGTTTATTTATGCTGTCATTGCCAAACAAACATACTATATATGACAATGCGCCACTTGGGCCCTTATGGCCCCTACACTTCGAAGTATACACCCTTGACCACGACCAAATGGTCTTAAAGAACTCACCTTTTGAGGACATATAAGGGATATATTACCTCAGCTGAACTCTACTAGGCTTAGTGGCCGTCTATTCAAATTATCATTGCCAAACAATGTCATTGAACTAATGCCAACCGGGCTCCCACGGCCCTCACATTCTGAAGTACTAACCCTCAAGATTAAAGGATCTTTATACAACCCGGTACCGGGTCCACCCAACGGGACACTGTTATCAGGGCCGGATTAAGAGCACAGTGGACCTGGTGCTGACAATTATGATGGGCCTAATTACGGAATCTTATCGACCAAAAACACAAAAACAGTCATACCTCCCAAACGTCATGTATCTGATGGAGATGGTGTTGGAGGGAAACTCATAGGATTCAGCTATAAGAAAACACATACTCTATGCTAATCTCTCTCTAATTTATGCTTTCATCTTTTAAGTAAATCCATACCCCCTAACAGCAGTGTCCAGTGAAGCAGGAAGTCAATGGGCGGGATAAAAGGGTGGGCCACTGGTGCGAATCACGTAACCAGACCTGCCAAAAGGGGAGAACATGCCCAAAAAGGGGGCATGTTTGTC
The DNA here is from genome assembly GCF_036172605.1 of Pelobates fuscus. NCBI lineage: Eukaryota > Metazoa > Chordata > Amphibia > Anura > Pelobatidae > Pelobates > Pelobates fuscus. The sequence goes on from NC_086323.1 coordinate 115,676,255, forward strand.
CAATGAATTTGAAGGACAGCCTGGCATGAATGCATGTCAGGCTGCCCGCCAATCATGCAGGTTGTCCAACTAAGGGCATACTATGCAGGCAGCACCCTGAGCTTGACATAAATGTGTCTAATGATGCACTCACTCCATGCTTTCTAAGGACTGTCCCCTAGCACTCGCTGGTGCACTTGTCTCCTTACCTTCTTACTAGCAGGCATACATTCCTGAGACAGAGAAAAGGTGTATGTAGTGAGTGTAGAAGAAAGGGGACATGCCACAGTGTTAGAGAGACCAACGTCTGCATTACCTAAACTAATTTTATTGTCAGCCAGTCCACACAAGTTTTGTTCCCATACATCCCTCTTAAGCTTCCAAACTTAAAGGGACACTATAGTCACCAGAACAACTACAGCTTATTGTATTTTTTTCTGCTAAGTAGAATAATTCCATTCAGGCCTTTTGCAGTAAACACTGTCTTTTCAGAGAAAATAACTCCACTGGCCACTCCTTAGATGGCTGCTAGAGGTGCTTCCGGGGGCAGTACTGCCTATTGTGCAGCACTGCCATTCAGTGTCTCCACCCTCTGCATGCAGACACTGAACTTTCCTCATAGAGATGCATTGATTCAATTTATCTTTATGAGGAGATGCTGATTGGCCAGGGCTATGTTGGACTTGTGATGGCTCTGCCCCTGATCTGCCTAGTTGACAGTCTCAGCCAATCCTATGGGCAAGTATTGTAATTTGCTCAGACCACCACTTCTGATGATGTCAGCAGACAGTCAGTTCAGAGGCAGAGCCAGCAGCTGCAGACTTGACTACAAGTTATATTTTACTATACTTAGGGAGGCAAGAAGGGGCCAGGGTGGTGGTTTTAACATAATAGGGTCAGAAATACAGGATTATGTTCCTGACCCTATAGTGCTCCTTTAAGCAAGAGTATGTGAAGAGTAGTTAGGGTTGCCACCTTTCTTGGGAAAAAATACCAGCCTTAATCATTTGTATAATCACAAGGAGTGACATCAGAGAAAATTCTGTAAAATCACCAACAAACTACTCACAGTTTGATTCTGCTGTATAGATGGATTGCTCCCAATGTCTCCCTGTCTCCCAGTGTCTCAGTCTCGCAAGTCACCCAGTGTCTCAGTATCCCTATGTATCACAGTGTCAGTGTCCCCATGTCGCCGAGTCCCCTAGTCTCCCAGTGTCTCAGTGTCCCCATTTCTCCCAATGTCTCAGTGTCCCTCCATGTCACTAGGATACTGGGGACACAGTGAGACCCGGGGACACTGAGAGACATGGGGACACAGAGACATGGGGACACTGAGAGACATGGGGACACTGAGAGACCCGGGAACACACAGACATGGGGATACTGGGAGACATGGGGACACTGAGACATTTAGGGAAACTGGGAGAAATGGGGACACTGAGACACTAGGGACACAGACACATGGGAACATTGAAACATTTGGGGACACTAAGACACTAGGGACACAGAGACATGGGAACACAGACACTGGGAGACTAGGGGACACTGGGAGACTAGGGGACACTGGGAGACAGACACTTGGGAACACTAGGAGACATGGGGACAGTTGTGGACATAGATATGGGGACACTGGGACATATAGGGACACTGGGAGACATGGGGACACTAGGCACACTGAGACACTAGGGGACACTAAGATACTAGGGACACAGAGACATGGGAACACAGACACTGGGAGACTAGGGGACACTGGGAGACTAGGGGAAACTGGCTGGGAGACAGACACTTGGGAACACTGGAAGACATGGACATAGACATGGGGACACTGGGACATATAGGGACACTGGGAGACATGGGGACACTAGGCACACTGAGACACTAGGAACACAGACACTGGGACACATGGGGACACTGAAACATTTGGGGACACTAAGACACTTGGGACACAGAGACATGGGAACACAGACACTGGGAGACTAGGGGACACTGGGAGACATAGGGCAGTTGTGGACATAGACATGGGGACACTGGGACATATAGGGACACATGGGGACACTAGGCACACGGAGAGACATGGGACACAGACACTGGGAGACTTGGGGACACTGAGACACTAGGGACACTGGCTGGGGGACATGGGGACACTGGGAGAAATGGTGACATAGTGTCTCCGTGTCCCAATGTCTCAGTGTCTCCCAATGTGCCTATGTCTCACAGCGTCCCCATGTGTCTCAGCATCCTCATGTGTCCCAGTGTCCCCTAGTGTCTCAGTGTCCCCTAGTGTCCCCTAGTGTCTCAGTGTCCCTATGTTTTCCAGTGTCCCCAAGTGTCTCAGTGTTCCTATGTGTCCTAGTGTCTGTGTCCCCATGTGCCCTAGTGTCTGTGTCCCCTAGTGTCTCAGTGTCCCCATATGTCCCTTAGTGTCCCCTAGTGCTACAGTTTCCCCATGTGTCCCCTAGTGTCTCCATGTGTCCCTGCTGCCTTTCCCCCCATCCCTCACTTACTGTAGAGCTGCTGTCTGGACTCTGCTGTGTAGCTGCACCCCCACGGATCAGTGAGTAGTAGAGAGAGGCAGGGATATGCTGTAACTTCCTAACCCTGCCTCTCTCCACACACAGTGACCCCTACTGGCCGGTGCTGGTATTGCAGAGTAATCTCCATTTATTCTGAGAAAAATACCTGCATTTGTATTGCCGGTATTACTGCAATACCGGCACGGTCAGGCAGCCACAAATACCGGCTGTGCCAGTAAAATACCAGTCAGGTGGCAAACCTAAGAGCAGTGTGTAAAAAAAAAAAAAAAAAAAAACTTTTTTTTTTTTTTTTTTTTTTTTTAAATCAATGGGCCTATTCCATGGGCCTGGGCCTGGAGCTGCAGCTCCATCAGCCCCTATGTTAATCCGGCCCTGACTGTTATAGAACCCGCCACAGGGTAAACCCATTGAGGATTTTACAGTCCCGCTATCTATCCATTCATTAAATTAACCCACTAGGGCCCTGTCACAGTAGACCGACCTCCACCCCCCCACCAGAGAGGAGCTTGGTAAACTACTTGGGGACACAACTAAGTCTCCCACAAGTGCAGTGCCAACTCATTGCCTATATGACGCTCTTGCATCATATTCATGTACATAGATTTTACCTACCCCTACCCCCCCTCTCCTCCCTAGTTCTTGCCTGCAAAGTCCTGCGGCACCACCATTCTCTTCAGCGCCAAGACAAACGACCAATCTCTGATGGCACACATTAAAATAATGTCCCTAAATGTGAGGGGCCTCAACACCCCAGAAAAATGCAATATACTAACGCAGGAAATTGATAGACAGAGAGCCGACATCATATTTATTCAGGAGACGCACTATAGAGGCGATTTCCAACCAAAACTCAGGTCTCGAAATATCCAACAAACATACAGCAATTACAGTAGGAGCAAATCCAGAGGAGTAGCAATACTACTTACCTCGCAGGCGGCCCTCACAGATGCTAGCACTAAAACAGACCCAGGGGGGAGATTAATATTTGTTAAGGGGAATTGTCAAGGATCCCTACTTACACTAGCTAACATATATGCACCGAACTCAGATCAAGGATCCTTTGCTCGGTCCTGCCTGAGCAAACTGGAGAGCTTTGCCGAGGGAATAGTGATTGTAGGAGGGGATTGAAACATGGTGCTTGACCACTCAGTAGACAGTTCATCCCACACCACAGACGCTAGAGGCCACCAACGTACCTTGCTGGGGAATGCACTCTTCTCCCACCAGCTCATGGACTGCTGGCGTCTTGCACATCCACAAGATAGGGATTACACCTATTACTCCCTGGTTGCAAAAAGCTACTCTAGAATTGACATGTTATTCCTGAGCCATAGACATCTCTCAATGCTACAAGACGCATCCATAGGCAATATCACCTGGTCTGACCACGCCCCAATATTTCTGTAACACTAAAGAGCACCACTAAACATAGTGTACACTGGCGACTCAATGAGACTTTTCTGGACGATCCTAGAGTGGTTGAGGACCTAAAGAAGACCCTACACGACTATTTCATTGACAATACCACAGCAGACCTCTCAGACTTGTGGGTTTGGGAAGCACACAAAGGAGTTATTAGAGGAATCTTGATAAAATGGGTCTCTAGAATTAAGAAAGAACGTTCACATAAACAGGTCACTTTATCTAACGCCATACACGTGCAGGAAACACTACACAAACAGAATCCCACCCAGGAAACTTTCCGAAAACTAACGGCTCTCAGAGTCGAGCTCAGATCCCTGCTGTACCTAAAAGCGCATAGATCGTCCCAATTGACGAGAAGCTCCTTTTACGCACATGGTAATAAGAGTGGGAAACTGTTAGCACGTGCGCTGAAAGCCAAACTGCAAAAATCCTTTATAGTCAATATAACAGACAACACGGGGAAACAATGTAACACCACTAACGATATAGCCGAAACGTCCCGCGAATTCTATCATACTCTTTATAATCTCCCACCTCCAGAGGGAACTCCCCTCAACATCCAAGAATACCTGACCACCAATCTCCCCTCCAAGATCACAGACGAGGCCGCACAGGCCATGGATGAGCCATTCTCCCATGAGGAGTTTGCCTTAGCGATTAAAACAATGCCAAAAGGCAAGAGTACTGGCCCAGACGGACTGACAGCAAGGTATTATCAGACACTAACGGGGGAATTGGAACCACACTTCCTTAAAATGCTAAACGACTTGGGACAAGACTCCCCCTTACCCCCCCCCCCAATGCTGCAAGCATCAATCACTATTATTCCCAAACCGGGAAAGGACCCTGGGGCAAGCGGCAACAGGCCCATATCCCTTATCAATCTCGACCTAAAATTGATAGCCAAACTAATCACCAACCGCATCAAACCCCTATTGCCAGATATGATCCACCCAGACCAGGCAGGCTTTGTGCCCGGCCGTGAGGCCAGGGACAATACTACAAGAATAATAAATAGCTTACATGGAGCGAACACAACTAACACACCGACACTACTGCTGGGCATAGATGCTGAAAAAGCATTTGATAGGGTGGATTGGACCTACCTGTTCAGAGTGTTGGAAGGTCTGGGATTTGGCCCGAGACTCAGGAATTGGATACACACACTGTATAGAGGACCCACAGCCACCGTTAGGGTAAACGGCTACTCATCTGCCCCCTTCCAAATAAGCAATGGAACCAGACAAGGCTGCCCATTATCGCCCCTCTTATTTGTTCTGGCAGTAGAGTCATTCCTAACAGCAGTCCGAGGAAATCCTAAAATCAGAGGTCACCAACACCCTGGGGGTGAGGTAAAAGTCTCCGCATTCGCGGATGACGTTCTCTTCTCCATCACGGACCCACTCCACACACTCCCTCACGTACAGGCTGAAATTGAGACCTTTGCAGCCTTATTAACCTTCAAAATTAACACTGGAAAATGCGAGATCCTGGGGATCTCCATCCCCCCCTCATTGCAGACACGCATCAGACAGCTCCACAAATTCACCTGGACAAAGACAGGGCTAACATACTTAGGGATTCGCCTAACCTCCACACTCAAAGGCCTATACGCTCAGAATTACCCACCTCTCGCTGAACACATTGGTCGGGATCTCCAAAAATGGGACCTACCCCAGTTCTCCTTAATGGGCCGGGTTAACATAATAAAAATGATGGTCCTACCGAAAGTGCTGTATTTATTCCAAGCCCTACCTGTCCCCCTCCTGGGAGAATTTTTCAGACGCATGAAATCCATGATAACGAACTACATATGGGGCCACAAACCTGCAAGACTAGCTTATTCCACCTTAACATCCACACCTGGGATGGGAGGGTTGGGTCTACCCCACCTATGCAAGTATTATGTAGCGGTTCTACTTACACGCATTAAGTAATGGACAGATTCGGTTAAGACAAAGTCATGGTATGGACTAGAACAGAACTTCGCAACAGTGCCCCTCCACACCCTACCCTGGCAGACGTGCCAAATTAACAAGCTGTCCCCCACACACCACCCATTCATACACAACATACTTCAAATCTGGAGAAGGCACAAAGAGGAATGGGGCTTGTCCCCAAGTCTGTCTCCGTGCTTCCCAATAGCGGATAACCCAGACTTCCAACATGGTCAAGGTAGCACCATACTAGCCCGAATTTTGGGACCCCCAGTCCTGCCATTGCGGAAATTACAACCCTTCCCCACACTCAATAGACAGGAGACACTCCTAGACATTATGGGCAAGGCACAACTGACCAACTTCTTGACCCATTCAGTCTTTCCGATTTGGCGCGAGAGAGACAAGACTCCATTCGAACAACTGTGCTCACAGGGAAATACAACCAAACGACCATTGTCTACCCTTTATGCCATTCTACAGGCAGACACGGGAAAACAACCTAGACCCCCATTCCAACGCAAATGGATGAGAGGACTCCACATCCACATGACCAATGAGGATTGGTCACACATTATGACCTCAGGGATGAAAACCCCGATTAGCATAACTTGTAAAGAGACCTTCTACAAGAGAGCCACTAGATGGTATAGAACACCAGAACAGCTTCACACCTACTGACCTACAGTCAGTGACTCATGCTGGAGATGCGGGGAAGCACGGGGGACGTGGAGCACATTTGGTGCGGATGTAGGAACATAGCGCCATACTGGACGCAAATATTAACAGACATTAAAAATATAATGCTTATGGCATCGCGGCTTTCCCCTTCCCAGGTGCTACTGGGATGGCCCCGATCATTCAAAGAAACATCCAAACAGCAACTCCTGAAAACACTCATAGGGGAAGCCAATGCCCTAATCCCAATGTTCTGGAGACAAACCAGTGTACCATCTAGAGAACAATGGGTACAGAGGGTGGAAAGGTCGAGGGAACTGGAGAAGATTCACTGGTCGACTCTGGGGAAGAAGGATAGATACCTCAAAACCTGGGACCCATGGCTCGGTTTCTGGAAAACCCCCACATAGGAAATACCACCCTTGGTCACCCTGAGTCAGTCACACATAGGGAACATAAAACGACCGTACATAGATCAATTTCTACACGATTTAGTATGCAGCAGGACACCTCCCACCCATCCCCTCCCACCTCTCTCTGTACCTCTGTACCTCCCTACCCTACCACTCCTACCCAGGACCTTACACCACAAGTGCAGCATTGGTATCACAACACGGTAAAACGGAAAGAAATGTAAGGTTTAACTGTTGCATGGAATGTTACCGATCCCCCCTTTGGAGTGGGTTAGAGGTCCGCTGTTTAGAACTTCCACTCACCTATATATTTTTTATTTGTTTTTTTGAGTGCTGATTTCCATACATATATACCTCGGTGGGGGGCCCACACCGAGGCAAGGTACAATATTCTTTTATTTATATTTTATCTTTTATTTTTATTTATTTTGTGTTGTCTTTTTTGCTACATATTTTGTAACTTTTTAGGCAGCTATTAGACATTCCACTTCATACCATGTATCAATAATATATTTCATTTGTCTATTTTTTGAGAACAGTGGGGTTATGTTTTTATTTTTGGCTTAATTTATTTCATTTATATAAATTTTATATGAGTTTTACCTCAATAAATATATTATATATTTTCTAGAGTATCTATTTTGAGCGCACATACTTATTTTAACTTTTGAGCTAACACTCATTTCTAGACGCTTGTGAACGTATGTAGCTGCCAGTTTTAACATTTGTTATTCATTACACCTTGTATCTATTTTCCTATAGATACCTCAAAACCTGGGACCCATGGCTCAGTTTCTGGAAAACCCCCACATAGGAAATACGACCCTTGGTCACCCTGAGTCAGTCACACATAGGGAACATAAGACGACCGTACATAGCCACGAGAGTTATCTTTATGTCTCCGCTGAAGGAGATCAATTTCTACACGATTTAGTATGCAGCAGGACACCCCTCCACCCCCTCCCACCTCTCTCTGTACCTCTGTACCTCCCTACCCTACCACTCCGACCCAGGACCTTACACCACAAGTGCAGCATTGGTATCACAACACGGTAAAACGGAAAGAAATGTAAGGTTTAACTGTTGCATGGAATGTTACCGATCCCCACTATGTTATACTTGTGAATATCCCTATTTTTCTTCTGTACCCCCTTTCATTCTGACCTTCGATGAAAACAATAAAAAGATATTAAACAATTTTTTTTTTTACATCTCAAGCCACACAAACATGTATTATTAAATATAGGGGTTAAGAAAACAAAACATCACAAATCAATGTCTATAAAACACAATCATCTTTCTTTCCATCAGAATTCAAAAACATTGTTTTGTTTTATAGAATATACTTTAGAGCAGAAACACCTTTCTAAATGTTTATTTTTTTTTTTATTTTTATTTTTTTTAATTCTTTATTTTCAGTTTTGGTGCAACCTTTTAATCTTTACAGACAATTAAAAAATCAAGGTTCTGTGTCGCTCTTGGTTCGCACCATTTTGGGTCAGGCAATAACAGATCTTGAACAATAGTAACATGTTAAACAAAACATAGTAATCAGCATCCAGATAATATGATGTATTGTGCATCTTAGTGTTTGAGATGGGGCTTCATTGTACAGCACTAGCTCCCTTCAAGTGTGGTTCAGGTGGTGAGGAGACTCTGTGAGAGGGTTTTGTCTGAGTTCGAGTCGTGGGGCGGCATGGTTGCGTCGTTTGTGTGTGTTATGGTCAGGCTCGTTGTGAGGAGCTGGGTATAGGCGTCAGCCTGTATTAGTGGAGGTGAGCTATTGCTGTGAGTGTCTTGTTGGGCTAGTTACCCCTAACCAAGGGGGCTGCGGGGGGGGGGGTGAGTTGTCGGGCGCCCTGTGGATGTAAGTGTGATGCGCTGGCTCTCGTTGGTTTAGAGAGGGTGCGTGCTTAAGTGGCCTGCGGTGGTTAGATATTTATAACAAGGGCTTACAGGAACGTAAAATATAGCAGAAAGCATAAGTAGAGACATAAAACATAAGTAAAGTCACGGAAGAGATTCAAAACATAATACGTGCACCAGTTCTGGTAGCGAAATCTGTAGTATCAGTCCATTTCAATCATGGTACAGGGTGTCGGGATCCGCTGGGTCTCGGTTCCGACTGGGCGGACTTTCCGGGGTCTCGTACTTCCATTGGAGGGCCTGGTCGTAGTGAAGGTATCGGGTTGGGTAGCTTCAAGGTGGTTAGGAGGGAAGGTGCTTCCTCCATAGATGTTAGAACGTGGGTGGTGCCATCTTGGGTAACCTCCAGTGTCCCGTTAGTACCCCACCTGTATGTAATTCCCGCTGCTCGGAGTTGTGTGGTAAGCGGCCCATATGTTTTGCGCCACATAAGGGTGGCTTTGGACAGATCCTGAAAGAACGTTAGGGAAGCATTCTCAAACAGCAGTGGTGTCTTGCCTTTGAGCCCGGCCATTATGTGTAGTTTGTCCTGCACCGTGGCACATCTGAGGATGACATCTCTGGCCGTTGGGGTCTTTAGGTGGGGTGGAGTGGGCAGGCGGTATATCCCATCCAGAGCCATTTTCTTTACCGCTGTGTGTGGGAGTACTGTAGTTAGTAGGCGTCTGGCGTAATGCGGCAGCTCTTCAGCCGATATCTCCGCTGGGATGCCCCTGATCTTTATGTGTGAGCGGCGTTGGCGATCTTCCATGGTTGACATCTTGAGTGACAGGTATGTTTGCTGTTGCTGAATTTGTTTGATGGAGTCTTCCATCGTGTTAACGTGAGTATGTACCGCCACTAGTTCTGTTTCCGTGGCTTTCACCTTTTCTGCCACCGTGTGTAGTTCGGTCTTGATAAGGGCTGAGTCAGCTGCCAGGAGTTTGTGGATGTCTGCTAATAGGAGCTTTAGGTCACGTTTGGTGGTTGGTGCAGAATCATCCGATATTTCTAGCAGTGGCTGCAATGGTGTCTGTGAGTGCTCTTGTGAATCAGGCCTGGGTTGTAGTGGGTTGAGTGCCCTGTCAGGCTGTATTGCCCATGAGGGTCCCTGAGAAACCGGGCCTTGTGGTGTCTGGGTGAGCAGCTGCGGATTTTGGTGCTGTCCAGGGAGTTCATGCCCCTGTTGTCCTGCTTTGGGTGTCGGGGGGGGCCCAGGTGAGTCCGGCCGTTGTTGGGGTGTGCTGGGTGTCGGATCAGCCTCCGGTGTTCTTGCCATGGGAGTGGGTTTGGGCTGGGGGGGGGTTTGTAACATAATCCCAATGTCTCTGCCCCCTGCCGTACCTTGTGGTTTCTGTGATCGGCGTCCCATTGCCGGTATGTGTGTCCGGGCGTTGGATAGGTCCAGGGAGCTTGTGGGATCAGCAAGTTCCACCGGGTGTTCTCCCAGCAGGTCCTCGAGGCTCAGGCTCGTTGGGGTATAGTAGGCCCCGATTTTGCGTCTCCGCTTCTGTACTCGTTGCGGTTGAAAGAAGGGCATCGGGAGATTCGGCTCGGTGTGCTGGTGCCGATGGGGTATGTGGCTAGTACGGATGGGTCTTTGAAAGACCGATATTTAGGGGATTTTGTCCGCAGGGTTTGGGAGCTGAGAGAGATGGCGTCCGTTCATGTCGGGTAGCAAGCCCCGCCCCTACCATGTTTATTTTTTTTTATTTTTTTGCTGTGCTGTTCTATATAAGAAAATTCATAATTGCTATACATTTATAAAAAGGTAAAATGTGTTGAACATATTCGGCCAGGATCTACTTTCACTATCACTGTTACAATACTTACACCTTTAATATCTACTCTTGCACTGTCCACAAATATGTTTTGCATAAGTAGTGTAAGAGGATGAACTGGCAGTGTTCACATCATGTGCACTATTACTAGCAGAACAAATGCAAAAGAGTGTGTTAAAACTGTGGCTCTGATAATATTGATGGACGCGCATGTGCCAAGAAGGTGAGCAATATTGAATTTGATCTCAAGCCCCTGAAAAGCATTTATAAAAAAACTTTGATCTGAGCCCCCAAGCACCCATAGTGCACTGATGCTGCAGCTAAAGAATTATTATCTGAAGATGACCTACAAGAAAGGATAAGAGGATGTACACTGCTGACTTCTTGTCTAGAGCAGCTCTAAATCAGATACGAATCAAACCAGACACTTCAGACTATCAAATATTCAGCAGCAAAGGAGCAGAAATCTTTAGCACACTAGAACAGAATTCTTTGGTTTTTAAGTTTAATTCAAGACACAATAAATAAAAATAAAAAGGGAAGCGTTAACAAAAAGAGAGAAATTAGGGAAAACGCTCCTGCGCAAACGTGGAAGAACACGTACATACATGGTGATTTTTGCCGTTTGTTTCTGCTATAAAATTTGTAAAACATTAATTTAAAAAAGTGAGAATGTTAAAATTTAAAGAACAAATATATATAAATAATTTCACAGACTAACAATATATCTTTGGTTTCAATGACACGTATAAGACTGTAAGTCTATTGAGTATATCAGGAAAGAGACTGAGCCAAAAGCTTCTACATTCTACATCTCCAGAACACTGGCAAGTGTCTCAATATATAATGTTGAGCAAAATGTTATACTTTATCAAGACTTATAGTGATAGGTCATTTGAATTTTCATTTAAAGACACGTCTCAGCAGAAAATGTCCCATGAGTCACATTTAACCTTTGATTATGCACCACTGAGTTTGGCTCAGAGCTGAGAGGGCAAAGATTGGGACCAGGCGGAACCCTGGTAAGAAGATAAACCACTATTAAACAGTTTGAGTGCTTACTACTTATTTTGGGGTGGATGGCAGGGCACTCCTAGCACCATAACCACTAAATTGTGCGGTAATGTTTATGGTACTTGCACTGTTACTTTAAATTTGTATCTGTAGAGCAGAGTACCGTATCTATTATATATTTACAGTAGTGAGTTTGGATTTTAAATAAATGATTGATAATAATTGCACTCAACCTAAAACACCAGTCTTTATCTGTTTCCCCATATGTACCAGACAAGCATTATTTCAGATTCTTACATCTGACAGTTAAGCTGAGTATTCGTTGTCTCCTTTGCAAGCTCAGTTTGCTAAATTATTCACCTACTAGTTAAGACAGTGCAAATTTGCAATCATTTGAATAACATTTGTCTTTTTGACCTGACACGTTGATGAAATGAATGCATAAAGTGGGAAAAATCAGGAAGGGAGAGGCAGAGAGAGAGACTCAAGGATTTTGACAGTTGAAGAGCTCTAAATTAAATATACAGCATTTTATATTAATATTATACAATTACTTTAAATCATCTTGTTCTAAGATTTTGGGTAATTAAATAACGTTCCATAAAAACCATGCATTAAGGTGTTGCCCTTCTTGTTTTTGAATTTCAGAATTAATACCTGTTTTCCATTTTGGGTAGTTGACCCAAAAAGAATATGCCAGCTCCATTCATGGTATCCTCGTTCCTTTAATTAAAGTCAATCAAAATGGTTTCTTTAAAAAATGCTGATCAACTTGAGTGTACTTTTGAAACACATCAGACACAAAGATAAACATCATACTCAGAGCCGTCTTAACAGCATCATAGGCCCCCCGGGCAAAGCAGTGCACTAAGGCCCTGTCTACAAAACCACTCACAGGAATAAAAATGTAAATTATCAATAAAATTAAGCTTATATTTGTACCTCCAACAAAATCAGTGTCTAAACATTAAAAACCATGCTGTACCGTAGAGATTAATCCACACAAACATTTGGACAATACAACATAAACGTTGAAGTTGAAAACAAGAACTTAAAATGGTACTTAGTTGGTAAATGATACGGCCAGAGATGTCATAGTATGAAATTACTATTGATTGGCTTTTTTTTGTTAATCAATTGTTTAACACACTTGAATAAAAGAGTTTGAAGGTTCTGAATAAAACTCCCGGAATAATATACTAAAAAGTTTGCAAGTCTATGGGGCCCCTATGATGCCCAGTGTGCCAATGCATTAAGACGGCTCTGATCATACTTACCTGGTCGGTTTGCCAGCGAGGCATCAATGGATACGGTTCTGGCCCTAAAGGTAGTGTGTCATCCTATCTCCAAGAATGAAAGACTGCCCTGCACAATTGGCCAAGCTGCTGAATAGCTGAAAATAACCTGAAATGCCCTGTAATTATTGTCTAGGACAATACTGCACTTTTCCTGGAAATAAAATCCAGGAAGGATGAACAGGAGTCAAACAAAATGATCTAATAGACTTATTATCACTAATCATACATGAAATAAGTTGAGGTTACTTATTAAAGACTCCACCAAGTTCTCGGGAAGAAAAAGATCCAACTAACCACAGTCAACAGGAGCTAGAACAATATAAACTTTATTAACACTCACAAGACATGTACATGGTGGAGCTGCATCATGGGTGGGGGGGTGGGCACAGTCCAACGCATTTCAGACTTAACAGGATCCTGTGAGTAAGGAGTGCTCAGGTAGTGCCGTAATCAGCTGTGGCCCTTGTTGTCTATTTCAAATGTTGGGATGTATAGAAATTTTTACTACTTGCTGAGCAAAGATGTCTAAAATGTCCAGTTAGTTTTAAAACATAAATTTTGGACTTAGCAAAGTCTTTTAATAACATAAACATAATGTGTTATCTATAAAGCTATGACCATTTACTACTAAATAATCTAATTATTCATCTCTCACTATTCTGTAATCTAATGCATTTGTTAAAATGCAATGTTTTCCCAGCTGCATTATTGATCACTTAATGTATATTAAACAAAGCCAAGAACCACAGACTTCCCAGAAACATGAAGTACAAAGGCCATACAACATATTTTGTCAAGTACGCCTAACATAATTATACCTTGTAAAATGGCTTACTAAATCACAGTGTATATGTCTATTAAGGCTGGTAATTAAATGAGATAATTCTAAACTGACTTAAATACCAAATATTTTTTAAATTAAAGAAAATATATCAAAACCTATAACACCCAAAAGCATAGGTTACATTTATTAAACATGGAATACTGGTCATTTTAATTTGTTTAATTTTAATTAAGTTGAACTTTTAGGCCAAAATATCAGATTTAGAAAAATTCTGTATGTCAGCGTTTCCCAATTGATGTTCCGTGGAACTCTGCCGCAATTTCAGGAAACAAAATGGCCACCGATGATAATTGAGACGGGCAGCGAGGAAGCACTCTCCCCTGCTCAGCTCCCTCGTGCGCACAGCAGTGATGCTGGAGCTGGAATAGGACGTCACTCTGGCCCCGGGAGAAGATCACTGCTCCCTCACCCCCCGCACTGTACGACCCCAGGGACCACACGCCAGCCGCTCAGCCCCGCAGCGCCACTGGACCCCATGGACCGCACGCCAGCCGCTCAGCCCACCAGCCCCACTGGAACCCAGGGAAATAGAGAATCCATGCCAGCACTCCCAAAGGTAGGGAGGCTGGGTGGAGTGAAATTTAAAAAAATAAATACATTGTGTGTGAGTCTATTAAGGAGTTTGTATGTGTGTTTGTCAGTGAGTGTGTGTGTATGTATGTTTGTCACTGAGAGTGCATGTGTGTTTGTCAGTGAGTGTGTGTGTATGTGTGTCAGTGAGTGTGTATGTGTGCTTGTCAGTGAGAGTGTATGTGTGCTTGTCAGTGAGAGTGTATGTGTGCTTGTCAGTGAGAGTGCATGTGTGCTTGTCAGTGAGAGTGCATGTGTGCTTGTCAGTGTGTGTGTGTATGTGTGTTTGTCACTGAAAGTATATGTGTGTTTGTCAGTGATTGTGTGTGTGTGTTTGTCAGTGAGAGTGTATGTGTGCTTCTGTGCTTGTCAGTAAATGTATGAGTGTGTATGTGTTTGTCAGTGAGAATGTATGTGTGCTTGTCAGTGAGAGTGTATATGTGTTTGTATGTGTGTCTGTTAAAGAGTATGTGTGTTTGTTTGTCAGTGAGTGTATGTGTGTTTGTCAGTGAGTGACAAATAGCTGAAATACCTCGGACATCTGAGAAGTGAACCACTCAAGGAATCCTACATTACCAAGCTCAATGTCAAAAGCAATCAGGAAACAATCTAGTGTCATATTACCCAATGCGTAACCTCCTCCACTCCCCCTCCCCACCAAAAAAAAATTTGTGAAACACAACTGATGCATGTTTGGCATTAACAATGCGCCTCCGCCTGGTGCTTTTTTACTAAAATTTGCAAAAATATTTCCTACGCCCTAAAAACTTACCTTTTATTAAATGCAGAACTGGTCTTTGCATTTAATAAAGGTCCAGTGATTTTTTGCCCAACACTTACTTGATTGTTAGTGCTAAGCAGGGCCGAACTGGCCCACCGGGATACCAGGAAATTGCTAGTGAGTGAGCTTGCATGTGTGTGTGTGTGTTGCTGCTAGTGAGTAAGCTTGTATGTGTGTGGCTGCTAGTGAGTGAGCTTGTGTGAGTGTGTGTGGCTGCTAGTGAGTGAGCTTGCATGTGTGTGTGTGTGTGTGTGTGTGTCTGCTCCTGAGTAAACTTGTGTGTGTGTGTGTGTGTGTGTGTGTGGGTGTGCTTGCTCCTGAGTGAGCTTGTGTGTGTGTGGCTGCTAGTGAGTGAGCTTGTATGTGTCTGTGGCAGTGAGCTTGTCTGTAGTGAGCATGTATGTGTCAGTGGGCTTATTTTGAATAAGAAAAATAAATATACCAATACTATTATGTAAGGCTATCTCTTGCCACCCCAGATGATTAAGTAATATATAAGCACAGACTATATATATCATCTGGGGTGGTAAGACATAGCCTTACATATTATTGTTATATTTATTTTTCTAATTCAAAATATTAGTCCTTTCAGAGTGTGTATAGTGTGTATATATATTACACACAATAAATGGCACAATGACCTTTAGGGCTGGCATACATTGTTTTGTCCAGGGCTGCTTTGTATCCCCAGTCCTACCCTGGTGCTAAGTATTGTTCTGTCAAATATTTTTTTAATAGACATGGGGGATTTTTTTTTAGTTTTAGAGATTTGAATTAAAACAATCATACTGTAGAGTTGTATTCATTTGAATGCAACTTTTAAGTATTCATTTTGAAGTGTCCATTAATATAGTTACTGGTAAATTGCTAAATAAAGCTATCATAGTGAAAAGATCTATATCAGCCATCTGCTGGTTAAGGATGATTGGGGTACTTTGCAAAGGATGATGGAATCTATAACACACATAAAGATGTTTAGCAACTGGTTCCCAGTGCATCACATTTATATTTTAACTAGCACTCGCCAGAATCTCGCAGAGCATGACAGTTGTCCAGTCCTGGTAACTGATTGATTGTTGTTCTGCATCAGCAATGGCATGCACTTAATTTGATGGGACATTCTTAACAGAGAGCAAAGGTCAAAAACCAAAAGCTATTTGTGTTTTTTGTTGTTGTTTTTTTTATCAGGTAGTAAGAGAGTTTAATTGCCTTAGATATAGCTCTAGCCAGCTGCAGCTTTTACTCTCTCTGCGTAATTCACCCGTCATGTGCAAGTCAGTCCAAGGCATCTGGAATACTGTGTGCTCTGTGTGCTTATACTATTATTATTATTTATAAAGTGCCAACAAATTCCGCAGCGCTGTTCAATGGGCGGACTAACAGATGTATTTGTAACTAGAGATGTCCCGAACAGTTCGCTGGTGAATAGTTCCCGGCGAACATTGCTTGTTCGTGTTCGCCACGGTGGGCGAACATATGCGATGTTCGGTCCGCCCCTTATTCCATATCATTGAGTAAACTTTGACAACCCCCCCACCCGCCGCTCGGGGGTGGGGGCGGGTTTCAAAGTTTACTCAATGATATGGGGGGGACCTTCTGTCCTCCCCCCGGCCCCCACCCCTGAGCGGTGGGTGGGGACCCTAAAAAAAACAATAGGGGGGGAACTTCTGTCCCCCCCGGCCCCCACCCCTGAGTGGTGGGTGGGGGCCCTAAATACTAAGAAGGGGGGGACCTCATGTCCTCCCCCTGGCCCCCACCCCTGAGCGGCGGGTGGGGGCCCTAAATACTAAAAAGAGGGGGGGACCTAAGGTCCTCCCCCCTGGCCCCCACCCCTGAGCGGCAGGTGGGGGCCCTAAATACTAATAAGGGGGGAGACCTAATGTCCTCCCCCCTGGCCCCCACCCCTGAGCGGCGGGTGGGGGCCCTAAATACTAAAAAGGGGGGGGACCTAAGGTCCTTCCCCCTGGCCTCCACCCCTGAGCATCAGAGTGCTCTGAGTCTTTATAAGCCTTCCCCCGCCCTGCAGAGCTCAGTCTGCGCAGAGCCCTCGCCGGGTGAACATGGATTATTATTTTTGCGCTCGTTTTTTTTTTTTTTTTTTTATTGCGTCGGTTATTATGTTTTTTATTTGGCCTTTTTTGGGGCTGAAAAAGGAAGATTTTAGAAGAAAGAAAACATCGAATGGTAATTTTTTTTTTTTTTACAGGTACTTAGTTAAAGGTCCCCCCTCATTATTTTTAGGGTGAGGGGGGTAGGAAGGGGGTTAATTTTTTTTTTTGGGGGGTGACTAGGGGTTTAGGGACCCCTAGTCACCTGGGGGGGCATTTTTTTAGGGCCCCCACCCGCCGCTCAGGGGTGGGGGCCGGGGGGAGGACATTAGGTCCCTCCCTTTTTAGTATTTAGGGCCCCCACCCGCCGCTCAGGGGTGGGGGCCAGGGGGAGTACCTTAGGCCCCCCCCTTTTTAGTATTTAGGGCCCCCACCCGCCGCTCAGGGGTGGGGGCCAGGGGGGAGGACCTTAGGTCCCCCCCTTTTTAGTATTTAGGGCCCCCACGCGCAGGGGTGGGGGCCGGGGGGGAGGACAGTAGGCCCCCCCCTCATTATTTTTATGGCCCCCACCCGCCGCTCAGGGGTGGGGGCGGGGGGGAGGACAGTAGGTCCCCCCCTCATTATCTTTATGGCCCCCCCCCGCCGCCCAGGGGTTAGGGCCGGGGGGAGGACAGTAGGTCCTCCCCCCATTGTAATTTATGGCCCCCACCCACCGTCCAGGGGTGGGGGCCGGGGGGAGGACAGTAGGTCCCCCCCTCATTATCTTTATGGCCCCCACCCACCGCTCAAGGGTGGGGGCCGGGGGGAGGGCAGTAGGTCCCCTCCCCCATTGTAATTTATGGCCCCCACCCATCGCACAGGGGTGGGAGCCAATAGGTTGGTTTTTTTTGTGTTTTTTTTTTACAGTGAGCAGCCACTGGCTGCTCACTACTTACTAGACATGCCCCTACTCGCGGTATAGCGAGTAGGGGCAGAATTTACTAATGCTAAGTAATCTTTACTTAGTATTAGTAAATGTAGCTGAAAGACCAATTTAGGTCTTTCAGCCTTTTAGTAGATAACTCCCTAATACCGTGGGAATTAGGGAGTTATCTACTAAGCGGCTGCAAGATGCATGCCACAGTCCAGGTGTTAGTCCCCTTGAAACAACTTGAGGGTTTTAAAATTCGCCTGCCTATTGAAGTCTATGGCGGTTCGCCCGGTTCGCGTATTCACGAACATTTGCCGAAATTCGAGTCCGCCGTTCACAAACCGAAAATTTTATGTTCGCGACATCACTATTTGTAACCAGATGAGTTGGACGCACAAGAACAAAGGGGGCTGAGGGTACTGCTCATCCTAGAGAGAGTGGGGTAAAGTGACACAAAAGATAAGGGTAGAGTAGAAAAGTAGGTTGCTAGAATAGCTAGTTAATAGAATAGACACTCAAGACAAAAGTAGCACAATATTTAAAAGTATAGTTGTGGTAAACACTCTTATAAATATATAATTTTGGAAGGGTGCAAGTGACCCCAGGAACCATGTTTCTGCATACATCAAATTGCATAACATATGGTCCAGCAAACCTCCTCAATTGCAGCAATCCTTTTATATTGCTATAATTGCATAGGTTAGACAATGTTTTGGCAACTTAATTGCCCTCTCAAGTCATCATATAAAATACTGTAAATCCATTATCCAAAGTGAAACGATCATAGACCAAATCACATGACCTTATCACCATAGTAACCCATGTTGCACTGATCACATGATCATAACCAATCATGGGATCACCAACTTAAAAAAGATTGTACTGACATGTATACACAATTGTATACACTTAGGTAGTATTCTTTACTTTTCTAATAAATAAAGAGCAATGTGTTGTATAATATTGCCATTTGCACTTCACCAGAAATGCCTGTATATGCCATCTGATTGCTGGAGATGGCATTTGTATTTATTGTATCTGAAGTCCAGTTTGACCTAATATGAAAGGAAAAAAGGAGGGATATAATTAATCTAAAAAGTAAAATTTATAGGAGACTAATAGTATCATCTAGGTCTGCAGAAAAGGCAATAAGTCATATTCCCTATTGATACCCCCCATGTAATTTAATTCCTTAATCCCCAAAGATTTCCCTCTGTTTAAGATGTCTAAGTCAATATTCCCCTTGACTGAAATGTACATTTCCTTAATGATCTGGAAATATAACTGGGATAACTTGTGTTTTGCTTCCCAACAGGTATAGGTAAATCTAGAGTCTTCAAACTAATAGACTAATAGTATATATTTGTTTAGATTTATGGTCTGCCGCCTTTTGTGTCATTTCTTCTGCATCCATTTTACCACAAAAACACTGTACATATCCCCACCCTACAAAAAAAAATGTATATTTCAAATGTTTATCCAAAAACATTCATCATTTAAAAAAAGCTTATCCAACACTAACACCATGGTCTGCACTGGATGAACTGGAGATATCAACTTGTTTCTTTCTAAACCTTTTTTTTTTGTATATGTTGTTTTTGATGATGTGATTTTACTTTAAAACAGAGTAGAAAATAGTAATTTAAAAGGTTTATTTTAAAAGTATTCCACTAAATATCATATTAAAAATTGCTTCTTTTTTTTCAAACACTGATTGATAATAGATACCATGTTTAGTAAAATCATACTTAAAACAACACAGGTGAGAGAGTGTTAAATGATTAGCACATCTGTGTAGAGTGAACAGTTGTAATTGAAAAGTAGTTGTAGGACGGCTGTTAACAGAAGTGTGCTGGATTAGCAACATCCAAAATCAGTGCAATGGCCTTGAATAATACAAAGGGTCAAAGTTGTTCCACCTCTGGGTCCTCCATTACATTAACCAATAAGTACTCTGTAAATACAAACACTGATAACATATGGCTATCAAGGACTGACCCGGCAAGGTTCTAACCCCAATATGAGGTTGTATTAAGCTTTTAAACTCTGAATTCTGCAGGATGAAAAAAAAAAAAATAGGGAAATGTAGCTGATTTTGATAAATTTTCCAACTCAGTTATTGTTACAGCTATTTCAACCTTAACCCCTTAAGGACCGGACTTTTTTTGCGATGTTGTACATTTGCGACCAGGCATCTTTTTGACACTTTTGTGGTGTTTGTGTTTAGCTGTAATTTTCCGCTCTCTCATTTACTGTTCCCATACAAATTATATATTGTTTTTTCAGGACAAAAGGGGCTTTCTTTACATACCATTATTTATATAATCTCATGTAATTTAATTTTAAAAAAATGAAAAAATATGATGAAAAATTGAAAAAAATAAACGGTTTTTGAATTTTATGTGAAAAATCTTTTATTCATCTACAAAAGCGAATGAAAAAAAACAGCTAAATAGATTCAAAATGTTGTCCTGAGTTCAAAAATACCCAGTGTTTACATGCTTTTTGCTATTTTTTTGCATATTATAGGGCTATAAGTACAAGTAGGATATTGCGGTTTCAAAACATACATTTTTAAAATGTATCAATAGTGACATTGTAACACTATTATCTGTCATAAATTGCTAAATAACACCCCACATGTACATATTTTTTTAAAAGTAGACAACCCAGGGTATTCAATATGGGGTATGTCCAGACTTTTTTAGTAGCCACTTAGTCGCAAACACTGGCCAAAGTTAGCGTTCATATTTGTTTGTGTGTGAAAAAAGTAAAAAACTAAATTGAACGCTAATTTTGGCCAGTGTTTGCGACTAAGTGGTTACTAAAAAAGACTGGACATACCCCATTTGCAATACCTTGGGTTGTCTTCTTTTGCAAATGGTATGCCATCATGGGGGTAATTCTCATTCCTGGGCTACCATACGCTCTCAAAGGCAACGTAACCAACCTGGCCATTTTCAATGTAAAAATATTTGACCCATATATTTGACCCTGTAACTTTGAAAAACGCTATAAAACCTGTACATGGGGGGTCCTGTTCTACTCAGGAGACTTTGCTGAACACAAATATTAGTGTTTCAAAACTGGAAAATGTATCACAACAATTATATCATCAGTAAAAGTGCTGTTTGTGTGTGAAAAATGCAAAAAAAGTCACTTTCACTGACAATATCATCGCTGTGATATGTTTTACTGTTTTGAATCACTAATATTTGTGTTCAGCGAAGTCTCCCGAGTAAAACAGTACCCCCCATGTACAGGTTTGAGGGTGTCGTAGAACGTTACAGGGTAAAATACAGTGATAGCAAATTAAATTCTCTGGACTTTCGGCCTGGGTTGGCAGGCAGGTCCCTTAAATTGCAATCAATAAAATAACTTAATTATGTAAAAATATTACATAAATACGCACGTAGAATTTAAATATATATGCATATTTATATATTTGAAGTCTACGTGTATATTTATATAATTATTTATGTAATTTTGTATATGGACATATGAATAGTTCGCATTCTTTTTATTTATTTATATATGCATAGATATATATACAATTTCATTCTAAGTGTATTTTGATATAAATATATATATATATATTAATATCAAAATACAGTTAGAATAAAATTTCGTATAGATATAATTTTTTTTTAATTTTTATTATTATTTTTAATTTTTTTAATTTAATTTAAATTATTTATTATTCGTATTTTATAATAATATATATATATATACAATATATATAGTTATTATATATATTATATATATACACGTGTGTAAATTAATTATAAGTGTATTTTTATATTAATATATGTACATATTAATATAAAAATACACTTAGCATGACATTGATGTAGAATTATTAAAAATCCTTATTGAACTTGTATTGAATTATTGTACTAACTCCATTTTAACCTCACACTGTGACAAACCCTCCATTTTGTCCTGATTACCTGACAGATCCTCCATTTTAATCCATCTCAAACTACATTACATGACAGAGTTTCCCAGCACATTTAACACAATGAACAGAGACTGTATTCTCTATAAAGACATGACTAACCCAGGAACTGCTGAATTTCCCTATAACTCGCAACATAGTATAGTTTGAAGGCCATGAGAACATTGTACTAATGAAATGTTCTATTCATAAGAGAACCTTGCACCTGACCACAAGACTTGACATCACTGACTGTGTAAAATGACTCTCAAGCCCCCCTTTCCACCGAGTAAACCTCATGCTAGGGAAGATGGCGCTTGAGCCCTCTGTCCCCACCCGTGTCCAGAACAATACCACCTATTGGTGGGTGGACACTTAGCTAACCACTTAGTTTTTGAGCCAATTAATTATATTGATAGGTGGACACTAACACAGACACTTAACAATTAATCCAATTAATGATGTTTATTTACTGATATCTTGATAATCAATGATGACGCAAAATGCCTCATAAAAGGGCCTGCGAGCCCGCTCTTGCTTCACTTGCCAATAAATTTCCTCGAAGTTATTTTAACCTGAACTCCGTGTGTCAGTCTGAATTACTTCAGCGTATATACGCAATTTAATTTTCTCTAATTTGGACAGGAACAGATAGACATTTAAACATCTTTGTTTATTTCTAAATTATACCATAACAACATTATATATATGATATATAGACATATATTATATAGGTATAATATATATCTATATATCATATATATACACATATATAATAATATTTTTTTTTTTATTAACTTTCACTTTAATTTTTTTTATGATTTTACAGTTGCAGGGAGACTGCCTGTCAGCACAGACAGTCCCCCTGCAGGCAGAGACTAGGACACCTATTGTGACCATGTGGTCGCCCTGTTGGGCGATCACATGGCCCCAGGGGTCCTAAACCGCCATGGGGAGACTGTCTGGGCTGCAGGCAGTCTCCCCACAACGGGAGCACCGCCGATCGCCGCCGGGGGAACGACGGCGATCGGGTAAGTACATTTTAAATTTAGGACGGTTCAGGACCGTCTTCGGTCGGCAAGGGAAAAATGCCGATGACGGTCCTGAACCGTCTCGCGTCCTCAAGGGGTTAAATTTGCAATTTGGATTTTATTAAATAATATGCTCTAAGTGTGTATGTAAAGGCATCTGACACATAACTAAAGGAAGGTGGGGGGCAGTCTCATGTGGAATGCAGGGGATTCAGCTTAATAATCCTGACATTTGTTAATTACGTATTATCAGTATTCATATAAAATGTGTAATATAACCCAGGATTCAAAATGTCTACTAACCACAGGTGAGTAAAAATAGAAGTCCTGGAGAGTAGAAATTTACCCTTTGAATGAATACTATGATTTACTTTTTATGAATTACTTTTGAAGGCCTGGCAAGTAGGAAAGGACTACAAAAAAAAAGACCTGATATAACCTTTGCTCACCCTAATTAGCGTAATTTGAAAACTATTCTTTACTGCTGTATCTATATAGTCGAAATTTGGTACCTGTTTTATATTTTAAATCCATGTATTTTCTATCAGAAAAGAAGAATCTCCACTTAAACTTTGACAACTTTCCCCAAAAATACACATAAAGACTGACATATTTGGCAATACATACACAAATTTAGAGATGATGTCAAAATGTGTGTTTTCTACGATATTCCATCAAGGAGCTGGTGTACAGTAAATTCATTCCAATTCAGCTGCTTCTCTTATATAAAGAACATGGAAATGCCTTCATAACTAAAACAAACATCCAGTAACACTGTTATTAGAAATCTCTTACATAAACCTCTCACAGGATTTAAAGGGACACTCCAGACCCCTAAAGCACTTTAGAGAAAACAATAACTATCCCTTACTGAGATAGTGAGTGATATACTAAAGTGCCTGAATAAAAGCAGCTCAACACAAAAAGTGGAATACCTTAATCCACAATAAAGTGCAAAATATAAGAATAAAAAGGTATAAACAATAAACCAGTGAGTGGAGCGCTATAATGAATATTAATATAAATAAGGAGGGGGTATACTCACCCCTCCAACATAGTGATACAATGTGTCCAAATGTACATTCAAAGTAAAACAACAAAAAGAGAATATAGTGCAGATGGTTTACAAAAATAAAAAATGAATAATAGTAGCAATTGGTTGAAACCACTCACGTGGGTTGGAGCCTATAAGCTATTGGCTCCGTAAGTGACTCCTTTTTGCTCTTGAGGCAGCAACACACCCCTTTATCCCAAACGATGTTCTCCCGAAGATATGGAACAAGCAGAGAGAGAGAACCTCATAGGTGGTATTGTACAGATAGTGTATACAAAATAGTGAGATAGTAATGGTTATGCTCACCTTAGACAGAGCCTTGAATTCCGGGCTCTGAGGTTTGTTGGCAATATGCTAAATTATTGGGATAGCATTCCCCACATAGTGTTCCTGGAGGCTAGAAAGGACTATATGGACTAATATAAAAAAATAACAATTTATTGTAGAGATAAAAAATAATAATAAAAACAATATTAAGACTTCTCAAAAGCATATAAGCTAAATGGTAGAAAGTCCAAGTATAAAAGTCCAAACTCTAGCTAAACACGTTTCACTCTTGTATGAGCTTCCTCAGTAGCTGTGAAGTAGCCCCAGGAATCTTCCACTTTATAAGTGTTCTAAAGTTACTTCGGATCCTCCCTTTGGGGTCACAGGAAGTGTGATTATCCAATCATAAGGTCAGAGTCTCTTTCAAATTTCTTATACTGGGTGCTATGCATGACAGCCCCATCCAACCACCAATAGAATTTGTTCTAATCAAGTTTTTTAATTGATTGACAGGCAATTCAGCCAATGCAAGCTTTTTTACCACAGGTGATCAATATAAGAAATATGAAAAAGAAAGCCCCATCCAACCACCAATAGAATTCGTTCTAATCAAGTTTTTTAATTGATTGACAGGCAATTCAGCCAATGTAAGCTTTTTTACTACAGGTGATCAGTATAAGAAATTTGAAAGAGACTCTGACCTTATGATTGGATAATCACACTTCCTGTGACCCCAAAGGGAGGATCCGAATTAACTTTAGAACACTTATACAGTGGAAGATTCCTGAGGCTACTTCACAGCTACTGAGGAAGCTCATACAAGAGTGAAACGTGTTTAGCTAGAGTTTGGACTTTTATACTTGGACTTTCTACCATTTAGCTTATATGCTTTTGAGAAGTCTTAATATTGTTTTTATTATTATTTTTTATCTCTACAATAAATTGTTATTTTTTTATATTAGTCCATATAGTCCTTTCTAGCCTCCAGGAACACTATGTGGGGAATGCTATCCCAATAATTTAGCATATTGCCAACAAACCTCAGAGCCCGGAATTCAAGGCTCTGTCTAAGGTGAGCATAACCATTACTATCTCACTATTTTGTATACACTATCTGTACAATACCACCTATGAGGTTCTCTCTCTCTGCTTGTTCCATATCTTCGGGAGAACATCGTTTGGGATAAAGGGGTGTGTTGCTGCCTCAAGAGCAAAAAGGAGTCACTTACGGAGCCAATAGCTTATAGCCAATAGCCACGTGAGTGGTTTCAACCAATTGCTACTATTATTCATTTTTTATTTTTGTAAACCATCTGCACTATATTCTCTCTTTTTGTTGTTTTACTTTGTATGTACATTTGGACACATTGTATCACTATGTTGGAGGGGTGAGTATACCCCCTCATTATTTATATTAATATTCATTATAGCGCTCCACTCGCTGGTATATTGTTTATACCTTTTTATTCTTATATTTTGCCTTAAAGCACTTTAGCTTACTGTGTCAAGAGTGTGTTTATTATTTTACAAAGAGGTGCAGATTTCAGTAGAAACTGACACTTTTGTAGATTAATCTGGTTACTCCCCTTGTCGATCAGACAACAGGTCCTGTTACTTCCTGGTTTGGTTAGCTAAATTTTGTATTTTGGCAATGGGGTGTCCCTTTAAGATAATTAGATCTGGCTGGAAAAGTTGTGGCTAAATAGTTTATTTGGAAAAAATAAATCTATCTTACCTATTGTTACTTTTTGGCTAGTTTGGCGTCAGTTTTAATATATGTTTTCAACTGGCTAAAATTTGGTGTTTAGGGAATTGTCAGCTGAATCTGATGCAAAACCAAACGCCTTGGAGATAACAGTGGGAACGGGGGCAGTAGTGGGAAATGATTCTAAATAAAACACTAGTAAAACACTATTTACAGTTATCTTACCACTTGTATTTGGATTCGGGCCTCCTGTTTTTTCCTGCAGGCTACTAGGAAGGTACCTGAGATTTTGGGGGCTATTTATGTATTTATGCCTTTGTTTGCCCCCTTTTTGAAATACCTAGAAACACGGTAATCTCCAACTAAGCTATAATTCCCTTTTATTTTATTTTTTTTACAGTTAATTTTTTGATTCACCAGAATTCACTATTTGTTAAATAAACATAAAACTACTTTTTTTTTTTAAAAAAATGCTATTCACCGAGAAATGATCAATGTCAGGGATTATTAATTGTTGTATTTAGTGGGATCTTTTACCAGCTAAGACGTTTCTAAATTCAATGCAAATTATTATATCGGAGTCAAGTCCACTGAGGATTCTACTAGGGCAAGCTTAAAATTGCCTTAGCAAAGAATGGATTTCTCTATCTACTTTAATGCCAACAGGAGTCGATTTAAGGAGCACCTAACTCTCTTGGTTGTAGGGGGCCAACTTGTTTAGAAAGCAGTCCGGGACTGGTAAGTAAAGTTTGATGTAAAATGTAAACATCATATATCTAAGTGATCTTAAATTGCATTGCTATTCTATCATCCATTTTCCATGTGTCCATTGCTGATGAGATTAATCTATGCTTAGAAAACACAGATATTATCAATGATCTGCGCAGCATGTCAAAGTGATTTATAACATTAATAGGCTTACATAGAAGATAGTTTCGGTTTCTGGATTGTATTGGGTGCCCTGCAGATAAACTTCAGATTCTGCTGAATATGCTCTTTTTATCTTTTAAAGCATTACAATGTCCAGCATGAAGAGTGATGCTTATTAAATCAGCTAAATTGGTTATTGTTAATCAACATATTTCCTTGGTCCAAAGATATAACAAGGATATAAATATCCAGATTTATTATTATTTTTACTATGTACCATATTTTAGGCTTATTTGTATTTATGTTTGTCCCAAGGTATATGCTACATTACATATAAATATTGCTTGGTACAATATCTAGTTTAGTTAGAGGGCATTAGGAGACATTGTAAGCACCAAAACAACTTTATCTTAATAAAGCGGTTTTGTTGTATCGATCATGCCTCTCCAGTCTCGCTGCTCAATTCCTCCCCTCAAAACTGCAGTGTCTCTCTTTTTTTTTCTAAAAATGTTAGATTTGATGAGACTTTAATGCATTATGAAACACAATGCATCAAAAAAGAGGCCAATCCCATCACAGTGTGTCCTTTTAAGATAACAGCATGATGATCATGTTTTCTTTCCTGATCCCACATAGGTACTCACTTTCAGGGCCGGTGCAAGGATTCTTGCCGCTCTAGGCAACAATCCATTTTGCTGCCCCCTCATGAATGCAACTACATTCCCTTTAGATGTTTATTCACTAAACTCTGAATTACAGTGAAGAGACATTTAGGGAAAGAGACGCACTGAGTAGGCATTAAAGGGAAACTATAGTGCCAGGAAAACAAACTTGTTATCCTGGCACTATAGCTTCCCCCTCTGTCAAACGCACCCCCCTTGTGGTGCAGAAGGGGTTAAACCCCTTCTGTCACTTACCTGGGTCCAGCACCAATGTCTTTTGTGCTGGCTTCGGTCCGCCTTCGCTCCTTAATGGCCGCGCTCGCAGTGGTATTTCCATGACACTAGGTTTTGCGTGACGCTGGACGTCTCTCAATGCATATCCACTAAAGGAGTTAACGTTAGCCCAGGACAGTAATTATTTCAGTTTCTTAAAAATTGCAATAATTACCTTTGCAGTGTCACACAATCTCACTAATACACACACTCTCTCACTGGCATACACACTTACACATTCTAACTTACACACTCTAACACATACACATTCTCACTGACCTACACATTGTCACTTGCACACTCTCACTGACATGCACACTCTCACTGACATGCACACTCTCACTGACATGCACACTCTCACTGACATACACACTCTCACTGACATACACACTCTCACTGACATACACACTCTCACTGACATACACAGTGTCACATACACACTCTCACTGACATACACACACACTCTCTCACTGACATACACATTGTCACTTGCACACTCTCACTAACACACACACACTCTCTCACTGACATACACAATGTCACTTACACACTCTCACTGACATACACAATGTCACTTACACACTCTCACTGACATACACAGTGTCACATACACACTCTCACTGACATACACACACACTCTCTCACTGACATACACAATGTCACTTACACACTCTCACTGACATACACAGTGTCACTTACACACTCTCACTGACATACACACACACTCTCTCACTGACATACACATTGTCACTTACACACTCTCACTAACACACACACACACTCTCACTGACATAGTGTCACCTACACACTCTCACCAACACACATTGTCAGTTACACACTCTTACTAACACAACAGTGTCACTTGCACACTCTCACACACAGTGTCACTCTCACACACAGTGTCACTTGCACACACAGTGTCACTTGCACACTCTCGCACACACAGTGTCACTTGCAAACTCTCGCACACACAGTGTCACTTGCACACTCTCACACACACAGTGTCACTTGCACACTCTCCCTAAAACACAGAGTCTCTTGCACACTGTCACACACACACACAGTGTCATTTGCACATACTAACACAGTGTCACTTGCACACTCTCATTAACACACACACACACTGTCAAACACAAAATCACACCACTCTACATATAGTCACACTTTATTCACACACACAAACACAGTAATGTAACACACACATCAATTTACAAACATTGATACCATAAACAATCCCCCATGCCATACCTGGGTGCTGTGAAGAGTTCCAGGCAGCAGGATCCGGGATGTTGTTTTTCTTGCTGCTGGGGGAGCAGGAGAGCCGTGCACTGTGAGCACAGGCTGCTTCCTGTTCCCCTCCGAGTGCTTCCTGTGTTCACAGACAGGGGACAGCCGGGATACCAGTTTACATCCCGGCTTCCCCCAGCCTGCAGGAAGCACAGTGTTGTGCTCGGGGGGTGGGGTTACAGTAAACCCCACTCCCTGAGCAGGTAATCGGCTGCAGAGGGAGCCCAGCAGCTGAATGGCTGCGCTGGGGGGTGGCTAAGGAGCCGCTCACCCAGCACAGCATCCCCAGACAGCAGCAGGGCAG
This sequence comes from Pelobates fuscus, assembly GCF_036172605.1. NCBI lineage: Eukaryota > Metazoa > Chordata > Amphibia > Anura > Pelobatidae > Pelobates > Pelobates fuscus. Next base: position 115,705,762 of record NC_086323.1, read on the forward strand.
CCCACCAGGAAACCTCCCGGTTGGGCGCCCCCCAGAGGCCACATGATTGTGTATACGCTAACACCAAAGATTTCTATGTGAAAAACAAAAAGAATGTGCCAATATTTGTCACATGTGAAAAATCAGAATAGGTGATAGTTTATCGCTTCGGATATTTTATCACAAATCATTTCCTATAGTATGAAGCCCCCCCCCCCCAAAAAAAAAATAAATGATCTCCATTAACACATTATCATACAGGAAACAATGTTGCCACAGCAATTGTAGCTGTTCCCGGCTAATAAAAACAGGTCATGCATTGAATTAATCATAAATATGTATCCTCAACACTGAAAGAATGCAATAAAACAAACAAAACAAGGCTATAGTACTATTTCTTTATTCCCAATTGTGTTATCGGACATGGATAAATCCATATGAAATATGAATCATACAACTGCAATCTGGTTATTCCAGGCAATGTATATGACCTGAAAATGCAGCTGTAACACATTCTGGGACAATCGTTCATGTTCTTGAACATGATGGCAGATTTGTGTTTTGAAAACCAATATTTTAATTATATGGCTTGTCCCACCCTATATAAGGCAAATTTGTTTGCTTTATTTAACCCATTTGTTGAGCAAGGATTTTTTTTTAGACAGATTATATTAAAAGTATTATCCATTCAGATTGTGAGCAGCTCCCTTCACCTTGACAGATCAGGTCGAGACGGACACAGTTTTGATGACTCCAGTACCGCAAGTGTAATCCTTCTTCTTGTCTGCAAATGTATACTTTATTTACTAAACTCCACTTGGTAGTGAATTGAAATCTAGATGACCAAATTAATGCAAAAATAATCAAGTTATGGCAATAGCTGGGTTGTACAATTTTTCCAAAACCGCTATTAATGCTGTCATTTTACAATTTTTTTATTTTAGTTTGTGGCATTTCGGAGTTCAATGAATACCTGTGATAGTGGAGGGAGATCTATTACATTTAAAGATAACAATATTCAAGTTGTTTGAAGATGGTGGCCAGGGGAGGACTGGCAACTGATGTCCTAGGGGTAAAGTAAAACAAAAAGGCCTTTTTTGAACTCTGAACACACAACTCTCTGGGGATGAACTAATCACAATGCTCAAACAATGTATGTGTTTCACATATATCAGCTGATGGACCATTTTTGTGCAAAGTATAGGATCATTCACAAAGATCTGCAGATGCCTATGTGAATGATTCTCTTTTACATAACTTGAAAACGTCTCATCCCTAGATCCACTTACTAACACCTCCACATTATACACACTCATCACAATCTGGCAGCCCAATTGGTGCCAGATAATGCACTATTCCAGGAAATAGTCCAGAGCTGAAGAACATTGAGATCAAAGTCTACCAGCACAAGCACAAACCCAAAGAGTGCTGGACTAGGCTCCACACATTACTTGCCTGCTGCTTAATTCCTAAAGTGCTCAGTTAACAGGCATCACAATATACACCAATTTAATCAGCAATTAATTAATCAGCAAAAAATTGTGTTGGAAGACAGCAGTCCACGAACCCTGTAATATAGTGGCCAGTTGCAATTTCCTGACTGCTCCCCAGACTCCCCTGATGGTGGCCATGAATAGCTGTAACAACATGCAGATATGTTATAACAGGCAGTTTGTAGACACATCAATTTTGGACATTTTAATTATGATTTTACTGGTTTATTGAAATGAAGGCTGATCAGAATGGAATCTTAGCCACAGACTTAAATGTATTGCATGTTTTTGACAATCCACCAGTATCAGTTCCCTTTTTCTAAAATATTTGAAATCTTGTGGAAGCCAGCAGGCAGGCTAATAGTTGGTGAAAGTGATTCTATCTTGAATCGTTTTTCAGTATTTCTGAATAAGGCTCTGTAGCCGCACTTTAGGGATTTAAATACATTTTCTTTTGCACACCTCAGATGTTGGTTACATGACACTTCAATTGGTTATATGACCTTGTGATAATGAGACCATGCACTTTATTGACATTTGATGCGGTGAAGCGTTCAACTTCTGTCAGATATGAGTAAGTTACGGCATAAGCCATTCTAAGTTATCTTGAGGTATCACAGGCTAGACATCTATGATGACACTACTTTGGAATTAATTAATGTTTAGGGATAAACTCAATACAATATTTTATGATGTTTGGAGCACTGAAACCATTAGAATAATTAAAGTAAGAGGTAGTTAATATAGAGCAAAGGATCTCGTTAAAGCAATTCAATTTAAACCAGAACTAAAAATAGCTTATTTGTCATAGTATGCAATCAGCATAATCCCGTTAAAGTAACATTATTAAGGTTATTCACTAAAGTGAGTGAATGTATAGTGAATTTCAAAAGTAGCTGAAATGGAAGCATAGTTAAGGAAAGTCATTTTTCTAATTTGACTGTTTTGACCTAACATTTGAAATTCACTTTGAATTCACTGAGAATAATAACTTTAGTAAATAACCCAGTATAGTGTTAGGAATACAAACCTGTATACCTAACGCTATAGTGCCCTAGTTGCAGATTATTTTTAGGTTTTCTAGCACCGAGATCCATTCAAAGTTTCCCTCCGTGCTTCCTTCCACGATGTCATCTGGCTCTCTCACTGCTGGAGGAACCCTGGAGACTGTTGAGCATGTGTGGCAAATTCAACGCGTGCATCAAAATGCTTCTCAAAAGAAAGTATTAAATTAAATGCTTTCCTACGAGTTGCAATCTCAGGTGGCTGAATTTTACTCGGTCGTTTTAGAGGAAGCATCTCTAGTGTCTTTCTGGAAGTCAGCTGCTAGTGGTGTTTTTAAATCTGCAATGCTTTACATTGGGATGGTTAAAATCATAGGCGTGCGCACGGGGTGTGCCGGGTGTATCGGGGCCTAATACCCGCGGCACGCGCTACCTGCCTCCCTCCGTGGGCAGGTGAGGGAGATCTTTGACCCACATGCATGGAGGAAGGCAGGAGAGGACCCGGGGAGCTCTCCCCTGCAGCTCCACCAGGTTCCTCTTGCGAGGTCGGAGCATTGCCACGGTTACCGCGGCAAAGCTCAGATCTCGCGAGAGTGAACTCTAGTCACCACTGGACCACCAGGGAAGGCAGGAGCAACAAGGAACCCCCCCACCCTACATAGGGTAAGAAGGGAGGGGGGATATTAACTAAATGGCCCCCCCACACATTACACACAAACAGCACACACACTAACAGCACCCTTACACTAACACCACCCATACACTAACAGCACCCTTACACGTACTCACACACACAGCACACTAATAGCACCCTTACACACACACATACACACACACACACACTAACCGCACCCTTACACACACACAGCACCCTTACATATACACACACTAACATCACACACACACACATACAGCACCCTTACCACACAGCTCCCTTATACACACAGCTCCCTCACACACAGCGCCCTCACATACAGCGCCCTCCCACACACAGCGCCTTGACACACACACAGCGCCCTCACACACAGCGCCTGCACACACACACACACACATACAGCGCCTTCACAAACACACACATCACCTACACAAACACACACACAGCACCTACACACAGCACCCTCACACACACACACACACACAGCAGTATATATGTGTGTGTGTGTATATATATATATGCGGCGTGTGTTTTTGTGCTTTAGGGTGCAGACCCTTATACAATAGGCTGCACACGCCTATGGTTAAAATGGCAGGACCGCTGCACCCAAACCACTTCAGATGAAGTGGTCTGGGTGACTGTAGTGGTCCTTTAATGATTTTATGGAATGCAGTAATCAGAATATCTTACATGAAGTGGCACTTTGCATATTCTGCAGAGACCCATCATTATGATATGCATGGTTTTATAATGGTGACTGAGGAGAGACACTATGTAGATATGTACTTACATGAAGCTCTCTGTCTTCATCTTCAACAAAATACAGTTAAAGAAACAGCGCACGCAAAAACAAAAATACAGCTTACATTTTACAAGGCTACTTAAAATCACCTATCTCAGCAAACCCCAAAAAGGGTCTTTCAGTTCCACCATATGGCCATATTGTGTTAAGCCTATTAATACATCACAGTATCCGAATATCGGTGGGTCCTACACTAATTTTAACATGGGTGATTTACATGCTAACTTGCAATACTTACTACTTAAACTGTTTCTAGAGACTCCTCAATGTATGCTTTCCTGTGGTCGCCTCCAAAGGGGCACTCAGAGTCGATGGGTGGGGTGTTAAGCCCAACAGGAATCTGGTCTAAATTCCAAATCTACACAGAAAAAAATGGGAATTGGGGGCACACCCAAAATATGAATTTCTAAGAAGTGGTGCTGCCATAAAGAGCAGCATCTATTAAAAAAAAAAAGTTAAAGGAACAGCACACACACAATAACAGAAATACAGTTTTAAATCTTTATCTTCAACCCAATGTCCATCTTAAGCTACATGCATGAGAATACAAAGCAGACGTCTATGGAAGGACCTGCGGGAGTTTGAGATACTCCATAGATTTCTTGTGAAGTATCCAATAAAATGTCCTTTCACGCAGATGTCACCTGTGATATTATAGAAGATGAAATTGAAAGCATTGACAATAAAACTAAATAGTTTTATAATATCTTAGGTTGCTTTGGCAGTTAAAATGTGTGTGAGAGATAAAGATTACATGGTGGTGAAGTATCCTTGTGGTTTGCCTTATGTGTAGATTGTTTTTCTAAGCACAAATCCAACATCAGAGGAAAAATAAATGAGTCTCCCCGTCGCATTGTACTTCATTCAGATCATTCAAATACAATGTGTCACAATTGTGATATAGTTCATACACAATGCCTACTAAAACAAGGTTACGGTGTATGATTCATATTTTATATGGATTTATCTCTGTTCAATAATACATTTGAGGGTAGAAAACTGCTGTACCATTGAGATATTTATTTCATTACTCTTTGCTTTCTTTCAATATTGGATACCCATTCATGATGAAGCATGATCTCACCTTGTATACTTGGAACCTCTGTAAGAGCTGCAGGAACATTACTTTCAGTTTCAGAACAAATTGTAAGAGATAATTTGTTTATTTAAAAGCAATGTATTGATGGAAAAAAACATAGTATTTGTTGCTTTAAAAATTGATATTTATAAAAATTGCATATTTTGTATATTTATATATCAAATCATTGTACATAAAATGTGTATCCAGTCCACTTGCTCTTTTCACTTTGACAAAAGTATTTTCAATTTCCCCTTTTGCAAAAACAGATGCACAGTTGATTTTCCACAATACATACTCCTAAAGTGCTTGGATCATCTATGTGGCTTTATTTTTTTTATTTTATTTTTTTTATATTTCTATATGTGATTAAAGTCTGAGGGAGAGATGAATGTCAACTGATTACCAAAATTTCAAAAATAAATAAATGAAAAAAATTAATGAATAACAAAAGGAATTACAAAAATTAAGAAAATGAATGAATACCCTACTGAGTTGGACTGTTTGTGGAAAGAAGCACATTTAGGATTCCTCTCACCTTATATATAGTCCCTCTTTTCTACTAGCCAAATCTGATGTAGGCTAAGAAAGATTCAAGGGATTGTCCGTACCTTTTCATATATCGCCTACTCATATGCAATCCTCCATTTCAGCAAACTAAAGAAAATTTATGTTCCAGTCCCCCAAATGTGAGAGAATAACATTTGTTAATAACTAAAAAAAAATGGATATATAAAATATCACAAAAAAAGCAGAACATAAATTACTCACTCAACCATGGCAGTAAATGTCATCAGCGTTCTCTGGTTCGCTGGCAGCAATGTTCCTCCAATTCTGAAAATTCTCACAAAATAGCGGTATTGCACTCAAAAGAACTTAATGGATAAAAAAGACATCTGGAGAACAAGTATCCTTGTTGTATAGATTTATTCAAATATTATGAGCAAGGCATGCCCACCATAGTAAGCAACCGTGATAGAACAAAAAAAAACAGTTTAATGTAGGTTTTTTTCTGTCTGTTCAACAGATAAGTTCTTTTGAGTTCAGTACCACTATTTTGTAAGAATTCTCAATTCAAACTCTGCAGATATTCAGATTGTCACAAAATTAGAGAAAATGTTAGTTGTGAATTCCATGCACAAGATCCGAATCATACACTAATCAGCCACAACATTGAAACCACTTGCCTAATATCATGTAGGTTCCCCTCGTGCTGCAAAAACAGGAATGGATTCCATAAGACTTCTGAATGTGACCTTTCTAACACTGAAACAATAGCAGCAGATCCTTTAAGTCCTGCAAGTTATTAGCTTGGATCTTTTGTTGCTCCAGCACATCCCACAGGTGCTCAATCGGATTGAGATATGGGGAATTTGAAGGCCAAGGCAACACCTTGAACTCCTTGTCATGTTCGTCAAACAATTTCTGAACAATTTTGGCAGTGTGGCATGGTGCATTATCCTGCTGGAAGTGTAATGTACAATCCAACACGCAGAGTGAAAACTCACCAGAATAAAATAGAGACAGAAAGAAGATCCCTAAACCGGTCCTTAAAATGGCCAGATAATAGAATAAACTTCAAGGATGGTCAGAACAAGCCATGGTCAAGGGAAGCCAGAAATACACAAGTACGAGTAACAATGCCGAGTCAGGGAAGCCAGAAAACAGAATAGTCAAGAGCAAACCAAGTCAAAATCAATATATACTAAAAAAGCCAAAAGAACGCACTATAGGGACACTAGTAGCACTAGGAACTACAACAGGGCACTGTGCTGTGGGTAGACTGAGATTTTATATGGTTTGGGGCCGTGGTTAGCATAACCACCCCCCCACAAGTTGCACGTGTGCTGAGCTCTAGTGTCTAGAGCTCTTCTGACGTCATGATGCTGGGACTCGTGCACCATATCACAAAAAGGGACCGGCGTCCATGAGGCTGGCAGGATCCATATGCTGCGTGGGAGCGGCAGTCAGCCAGATCGGAGTGTCGGCTGATCGGCGTACCGCAAGGGTAAGTACAGAGGGGCTCACAGAAAGAGACCACTGTAATCAAGGAACACCATTGCCTTGAAGGGGTGTAAGTGGTCTGTAACAATCTCTAGGTAATATATCGATGACATCCACATGAATGCCAACACCCAAGTATTCCCAACAGAACATTGTCCAGAGCATATCACTGCCTTCCCCTGCCTGCCTTCTTCCCATAATGTATCCTGCTGCCATCTCTTCTCCAGGTAAATGTCACAAACTTACCTTTACCCGGTGCCTGAGCCGCTCCTCTCCTCGGGTCACGTGGGCAGAATGCACTGCATGGCCGCACTACTGCAGTCCTCAGTGGCCGCGTGGCCAGACGGTCCACGTGGCCAAGCGGCCTGAATGGTATACTCACCTTCAGTGCTACGAATGGCTCCCTCCACTAGTTCATGAGTCGAACTGCAGCTTCTTAATAAAATTATTCCCATAACGTCACGCCCTTAAAGAGATTGTGTCATCTAGGCGACCTCATGCTGTTTGGGGTCGCAGAGATGATGTGAACCAATGGGAACTCTTCTGAACCTATTTGCGGCCTGTTTAGCCTTTACTCATTGCCCTATCATGGTTTCTGTCCTGATACACGTTAGTGCTATATCTTAGCCTCTCTTGTTGTATTCCTGTTATTAACCTCGACTCGTATTTGACTTGTGATTTCTGGTATCCTGACCTCGGCTTTGTATTTTGACTTGTGATTTCTCGTATCCTGACCCGGCTTCATATTTGACTTTTGATTTTTGGTATCCTGACCCGGCTTTGTATATACTCTGTGTATTTCTGTATTCCTGACCTTGGCTTACTTGACCTTGTTTCTTGCTGTTTTAATATGTTAAGTCCAGCCATTCTAAGGCTCGGTAATATGTTTTTCGCATCCACCTTTTTTGGGTTTTCACTTTCCTGCGTGTTGGGGTAAGACTACCGTGGAAAAAAAATGACACACATGCATCTGGCTTTCCACCTGATCTAAAAGAAAACATGATTCATCAGACCAGACAATCTTCTTCCATTACTCCATGATCCAGTTCTGACACTGATGCCACTATGAAGGGACAGACGGCAGTGGACAGGGGTCATCATAGCACTCTTACAGGCCTGCGACTATGCAGATCCATATGCAGCAAACTGCAATGCACTGTGTGTTTTGACACCTTTCTATCACAGACAATATTAAGTTTTTCAGCAATTTGGCTACAATAGGTCTTCTGTGTGATCATACCAGACAGACTAGCCTTCTCCCTATATGCATCAATCAACCTTGCGTGCTCATCACCCTGATGCCGGTTCACTGATCGTCCTTCCTTGCACCACTTTTGATGAGTACTAATCACTGTGCTCTGACCCAGTCATTTAGCCATCCCTTGTCAAAGTCACTCAGATCTTTTTGTTTGCCCACTTTTCCTGCTTCCAACACATGAAATTCAAGAATTGACTGTCCACTTGCTGCCCAATATATCCCATCAATTAACATATATGAGTATATAAAAATGATGTACTTCATCATTGTAATTTTGTGTCCAACGTATTGAAGAGAAAACCTTCAATATTTTAATTTTTAATGGGGCAGATATTCTCTAGGATCTTGTAAACGTTTTTGCTGAACTTCTCTCCATTTCTTTTCTGTGCTAAAGTTCAAACACGGTGATTCCTTTTAACTAGTCACTCAGAATAAACCAAAACTCCAGAAAGGGCTGGAAAAACTGTCCATCAAATTGATTGTTGCTCCAATATTACAGTGATATTAAGCCGTTTAGCATATCCATCAGTGCAATGCACAAATTAAACTGCCAGGTCTCCACTGATGCAATAAATAATGCAAGTACACAATTAATCGATAACAAAAAGAAATATGTAGATATAACATAAATGGAATCAATAAACATAAATTAAATATGTCCACTAACCTCACAAATGAAAGTCTGCTGATGCTGATACAAATCATTTGAAATCCACTGAACCGAGACACATGAAGATAAAACGAGATGAGAAGTAATCAATAGATTAAATATATTGGTGATACAAATTGTTCAGCCCCATAATGCTGTTTTCTAGATCATCATCAGAAGCACCATTTGCTCAGCGAATATAGAGACAACCAATATGGATCTCTAATTAAACTCATAATTATCAATGACCTATCAATCAATGACTCTCACCCCTAATCTCAATGGTTTGTTAAAGAATATTCTTTGAGCAATGCATACATGATCGGCTGTATCACCAACCCATTACTGAGCATAATATAGGGATTTTTTGGAGAAAAAAAATATATAAAGTCAGCATAATCCAGAGTCAAGGCTACGGAGAAATTAAGGTCTATGAGTGAAAGAGCACATGCCAGAAAAGTCAGTGCAGGGGCGTGACCTACATACAAAAACTGCTTCATTAAGCTAAAGTTGTTTTGGTGACTATAGTGTCTCTTTAAATCCAAATATATCCTTCAAAAAAAAATAATATTAGTAGCACAGTCTAGGCATCTTTGAGATTGCAGTTAGAGAGGATCATTATCTTATTACAGACATGCCTAGGTCAATTATTTGTGGCATCTACATATTAATGAGCAACTGATTAACCAAGGCCTCTCTTGTAAATTCTTTATGTGCATTTAGGAATGCTGTAGCACACTGCTGCAAAAACCCAAGTCATCCAAGAATTGTCCATTAGCCAGGTGTTGCCTCCCTAAAGACTATTTATTGAACAGCAGAGACAGATAAAGCAAAATAATGCTTTAGTGTCAACGTCCATCTTTTTATGCTTTCTATAATTATGCTAAATTTAGTGATAGCTCTGGCACGAATAAGGTTATGCAGTTATTTTAAAATCTACTTTTTATTGATGTATGTATAATCTATTAAAAGAATGACAATTCAATTTGTAATTAAATGCAGAAGAAATACCTTCCAATTTCGCGTCCCTGGAAAAATACACTCTGTGCTTATAAGGATTCAAAATTATATTCTTGTGTCCAGGTAAACTGCCTTTCAGCTGGGAGGATCTACTTTTTATTGTTAGCTACATTTTGTAAGTTGCAATTTACAAAACAATGAATCCCTCAATGGGGACTAAATATCTCCATCAGTCTTTGAATAATGCAAAAATGTAATCTTCCCAAAAGTCTGGGTGGATAGTGCGACACAGTATAAAGACACCTAACCCATTGCATTCCTTGTGAGCTTCCTCCGAGAATGAACGCATTATTTAGGATTGATGGAGGTATTTAATCCTGGTGATGAATCCCGCATGGTGCACTATATATAATTGCTGCAGAAAACGGATCGAAAACATTCAGGGTTTCTTGTTCATTGTTGATCTCAATACAGTAAAAAAAAAAAACTGTTTCTGTTGTTTTGGTTACAGTGGTTTTTCACTTTGCCACAGTTAACTGAGCTCTGAAAAAAATTGAAAATTCCATAAATACATAAATATTCATAATTTAAATTGTGCACTATTCTGAATAATATGATTAAGTCTTGTGTAGTCCCGTTAATCATTTCTTTGTTCAGCGTATGCACGCTGTATTTGCTACCCAGTCATTAGTCACTTAGTAGCCTCATCATCAGAAGGTCAACAGTAGTCTAACACCACATCAATGCCTATGTCATTTAACTCATTTCATCTCATCACGTAGGCATTGTGTCATCATCACATCATCAGAAGAACAAAGGAGAAAAACGGTGGGGGAGTACAGTACAATACATATTTTAGAGATAGACAGACTACATTAACATACAATTTATTATTATAATTGTTCTCTTTTATTATAGTTATTTTTGTCAATATTGTACCTAATTTATAAATGAAACTTCATCATAGGTGTAAAGCATGTAGAGTATATAGTGTTCGCTACTATCTATGGTTCTAATAATCCAACAAGGGAGCTAGAAGCTTGAACTTATACAGTGGATACTACTGTATACGGTCAATATTTGCTGTTGTATTTTTTTGTAGCATTACATTAATGTGTTAAGATAAGTTTTTTTTGTTTTTTTTTTCCTCGTGAACACCCATTCATGATATGAGGATTAAGCATTAGTGATGTCCCGAACGGTTCGCTGGCGAATAGTTCCTGGCGAACATAGCATGTTCGCGTTAGCCGCGGACGGCGAACATATGCGATGTTCGGTCCGCCCCCTATTCATCATCATTGAGTAAACTTTGACCCTGTACCTCAGTCAGCAGACACATTCCAGCCAATCAGCAGCAGACCCTCCCTCCCAGACCCTCCCACCTCCTAGACAGCATACAATTTAGATTAATTCTGAAGCTGCATTCATTTTTTTTTTTTATTATTATTATTTTTTTGTGTGTTTGTGTTTATTATACATTATCCCCCATAGCCAGTAACCTGTGTTTATTATACATTATCCCCCCCATAGCCAGTAACCTGTGTTTATATTACACATTATCCCTCCCATAGCCAGTAACCTGTGTTTATTATACATTATCCCCCCATAGCCAGTAACCTGTGTTTATTATACATTATCCCCCCATAGCCAGTAACCTGTGCTTATATTATACATTATCCCCCCATAGCCAGTAACCTGTGTTTATATTATACATTATCCCTCCCATAGCCAGTAACCTGTGTTTATTATACATTATCCTCCCATAGCCAGTAACCTGTGCTTATTATACATTATCCCCCCATAGCCAGTAACCTGTGTTTATTATACATTATCCCCTCATAGCCAGTAACCTGTGTTTATTATACATTATCCCCCATAGCCAGTAACCTGTGTTTATTATACATTATCCCCCCATAGCCAGTAACCTGTGTTTATTATACATTATCCCCCATAGCCAGTAACCTGTGTTTATTATATATTATCCCTCCATAGCCAGTAACCTGTGTTTATTATACATTATCCCACAAGAAAGAGAATGCACACAAAAAAAAGCCACAATAGTCACTTAACCTGGTTTAATGAGCCAATATCAGATACAGGCAAAAACAAACTGTAGCGAAAGCCACTTCGCCACTGTGGTTTGGAGGGGGCTGCTTGCCCGCCTCTTACCCTGTGACTACGGTCCCTGGGCGATTTGGCCCTTTATGCACGGTATTTGGGCATACTGTGGGTTATTGGGCTGCCCCAGGATTATGGGCCCTCTCATCAGCCCATACGAAACTTAAACCCCATGGCGTTTGAACTGTGTTTGTGGCATCTAAACGCTGTTTGGATATGTTGAGCGCTCAGATCCTGAATGTGGGGGTTCTGTTTAGTATAACAGGAGTTATGTATTTTTATGTCTTTTGGTGGTTGCTGGTAACATGTGCTTAATGGAGGCTGTGTTTGTCCCTGGATATAATTAAATCAGCTTCTCCATTGTCTTCAGGATAGAGGATTCTGGGGAACTAGTTTGAGCTTCTAAAAACCATGCTTCCAGAAGGTCAAATGCACATTTGTACTAACTTTTGAACCCCTGGTCCAATTCGTATGATTTTTGAGTATGTTGTTCCCCCGAATGGATTGATTGTGTATATGTATTTTTATGCGAATGTGATGTATATTTTGGGAGTTATGAATGTTGTGTAAAAACTGTATTTTCCCTACCTAGGATAATTGTATTTTCCTGTGTGTACAGATAATTCGTTTACAGGTAGAGGGGAGGGCTATGTGTGGGATGTAACTATTGTGTGATTGGTTAATGTACGTTACTGTGTGTCCCTCCCCTTCATGGGAGCACCTAATAAAAAGGGCTGCAAGCTAGCAGCCAGAGAGTTCTATTTTTACCCTCAACTTGAGTCCTGTCTCTTATTGGGGGAATCTGCTACAAGGGATTGCTATGCTAGGCATATTCCCTTGCTATAATCACTGAGCTCTTGTAAGAGCTTGTTCCTGCTTCGTTCTGAAGGGAGATAGCTGCAGCCTGTGGTGCTTATGGTGTCTGGTGGAGTGCTTGGAGTCCTCTGGAAGCGCTAGGAGCATCTTTCAACGGAGGTACCCAGTCGGGGTGCCAGTGGATCCGTTACATTGGTGGCAAGCGGTGGGATGGCGTCCTAGTGCGAGGAGAAGCAGCTCAGAGACACCGGTAACGTGTGGAGTTGTGCAGCGTCCCTATCTTCAGCAACATAATGGAACCAGCAGTGGCTACAGCAAGCATGGCGTATAGCTACTCCGTACTAGAGTTTTGCACGATGGTAGGGTTGCGCCTGAAGTTTTACGGACCCAATCCAGAGGAGAAATACGTGCGGTTCGTGTGGGACATGGTGACCCGGAACCTACAACACAGGGCGTTGAGGGAAGGCCAGTGGGCACGTTGGGAGAAACTCCAGCCACAGGTAGAGTGGGACGAGGAAGAAACCGAGGTGGCCGGTGGAGATGGGACCGAGGTCTCTCTACCGGCCCTACAGGGATGCTGGGCACCCGGCCCAGATCCCCAGCGGCAGTATGTTTTACAGGGAGGGGAGACAGTCGGTCTCACTCCCCAGCGGCAGAATGTGTTATTGGAGGAAGAGACAACCGGTCTCCCTCCCCAACAGCAACCAGAGGTACCCGAGGTAGAGGACCTCATAGACTGGTCCTGGGAGGACCCCCTGCAGGCAGGTGGAGATGGGACCGAGATCTCTCCACCGGCCCTACAGGGATGCTGGGCAACCGGCCCAGATCCCCAACTAGAGCTGGAGTTACAGAAAGTGGAGAGCATCGACCTCCCCCCCCAGCAGCAGCCGGAGTACCAGGGGGAGGTAAGTGATATTTCTCCTCCCCAGTCAACTCCTTTGTTCCCTGACCCCCCAGCAGAAGAGCTGGCAACTGGGCAGAGCGCCGCTGGCCTCTGTCCTCTCTTGTTTCCTTCCCCTGAGCCTGACTTTCTACAGGCTGCCTCAGCGGAAGAGCTGGCAACTGGGCAGAGCGCCGCTGGCCTCTGTCCTTCCTTTTTTCCTTACCCTGAGACTACCCCAGCTCTGACCCCGGAGCAGAGCACATCGGGCATCTGGCCCCCAAGTACTCACAGCCATTTGCCCAGCAAGGCCGAGGGTGCCACAGTTTCACCCCACAACTTGGGACCTACAGGCCAGTATGACTTATTGTTGGGGGGCTATTCTGTGAATTCTTTATTGTGGGGGGGCTACACTGCTAAATTTGTTTTGTGGGTTAGACCCTCTGTGAACTATGTACCGTGGGTGGGCCATTCTGTGAATTCTTTATTAAGGGGGGGCTACACTGCTAAATTTGTTTTGTGGGTGGGCTACTCTGCTAATTTTGTTTTATGGGTGGGCTGCCCGACTAATCTAGGTACTGACCGGCAGAAGGTCAGGTACCTGGTTAGTCTACCCCCGAATGGGAAGATATGTAGCGAAAGCCACTTCGCCACTGTGGTTTGGAGGGGGCTGCTTGCCCGCCTCTTACCCTGTGACTACGGTCCCTGGGCGATTTGGCCCTTTATGCACGGTATTTGGGCATACTGTGGGTTATTGGGCTGCCCCAGGATTATGGGCCCTCTCATCAGCCCATACGAAACTTAAACCCCATGGCGTTTGAACTGTGTTTGTGGCATCTAAACGCTGTTTGGATATGTTGAGCGCTCAGATCCTGAATGTGGGGGTTCTGTTTAGTATAACAGGAGTTATGTATTTTTATGTCTTTTGGTGGTTGCTGGTAACATGTGCTTAATGGAGGCTGTGTTTGTCCCTGGATATAATTAAATCAGCTTCTCCATTGTCTCCAGGATAGAGGATTCTGGGGAACTAGTTTGAGCTTCTAAAAACCATGCTTCCAGAAGGTCAAATGCACATTTGTACTAACTTTTGAACCCCTGGTCCAATTCGTATGATTTTTGAGTATGTTGTTCCCCCGAATGGATTGATTGTGTATATGTATTTTTATGCGAATGTGATGTATATTTTGGGAGTTATGAATGTTGTGTAAAAACTGTATTTTCCCTACCTAGGATAATTGTATTTTCCTGTGTGTACAGATAATTCGTTTACAGGTAGAGGGGAGGGCTATGTGTGGGATGTAACTATTGTGTGATTGGTTAATGTACGTTACTGTGTGTCCCTCCCATTCATGGGAGCACCTAATAAAAAGGGCTGCAAGCTAGCAGCCAGAGAGTTCTATTTTTACCCTCAACTTGAGTCCTGTCTCTTATTGGGGGAATCTGCTACAAGGGATTGCTATGCTAGGCATATTCCCTTGCTATAATCACTGAGCTCTTGTAAGAGCTTGTTCCTGCTTCGTTCTGAAGGGAGATAGCTGCAGCCTGTGGTGCTTATGGTGTCTGGTGGAGTGCTTGGAGTCCTCTGGAAGCGCTAGGAGCATCTTTCAACGGAGGTACCCAGTCGGGGTGCCAGTGGATCCGTTACACAAACAATATAATTAAAGTGACAAAATTAGGCACAAAAAATATCAATGATAATTACCAAAAGTTTTCACAAGCCTAACAGGGCAGAAACAGGACACAAAAAGTAACCCCCCCCCCCAACGTTTCGGCACCTCCTGGTTGCCTTTATCAAGGGAACATTATATCTAGATACACCACAGTTCCTTTATAAAGCAATAAATCACCTGATGGCCATCAGTATGGAGGAGCAGAGTTGAAACCGGAAGTGACATCATCACTTCAGTCCTCAGACTCATCCACTTCATATAACACATAAAAAAAAAAAAGTGATCAAACATCTATGGGTCCTGAAAGAGTAAAAAACGCCATAGGTTCCTGGCTCTTAGCCCTAGCAGAGCATGCGCAATGGTGCACTAAACGCATAGAGGGACTCGCATGTATGCAAAACTCCAGTGAGGTTACTAGCAAAAACCTCTTTACTCATGCCGCGCATGCGCAAAAATACGCTAAGCTGGTTAAATTTCACATGCGTGCACATCAGCAAGCATAGTTACAAGAACTAAATAATATATCTACGGAAAGATAACCATTAGCGTAAAAAATGTGTTATACATACCAAACTGACCCACCACAAAGAAATGAGTATAAAGCATGCTAAAGTGAAAATTACCTAAAAAAATACCTACAAAAATAATCATAAACTAAAAAGAAAATAAGAAAAGGAAAAGTGGTGCTTAACATATAGGGTTGCTAATAATACCCAAATATTAATACTATTGGTAATAATCCACCAACACCAATATCTTAAAGTAACACACCTTAAAAAAGTGATAATAATTATATATAAAAGTGCATCAAATGTTAATTAATTATCTTCAAAGTGAAAACCAACAATAGATTGGTAATTCATTAAAGCAATATTGGATCAAACCAATGGTTTCTTTCAATGTAATACTACATATATAATTCACACAAGTATGAAATATGATATAATAAGCATATGACAGTGTATATCTTATAATTTAACAATAACATAAAGTTAAATAAACATTTATACATATATGCTGTAACCTCTGAATTATGTAGAAGCATTAACAAAAAGTATAGAAGTAATCGCCAAGGCACACTATATTACCAATAACGCATATATAATTCAACTAGATATAGCTTATGAATAAGCCATATCGTGTATTTTCACAATATCAAAAAATTAGCTGACTACAGTCTACTAGATACTACTTCATACAAGGTAATAAACGGTTACAATTCATCTTGATAATCGATATAGTATAACACTGAGTCATTGCAACATATACAACATATACTATATATAGGTAGAACAATATAATACTATCCATTACATTATCCCATAGGATTCAATATAATCTCCGTAGATCTATACATATTTCATGATCAGTCTTCAGATAATCTGATCAAAGGGATTTTTTCACCAATTCCATATTTCCGCACCAAAACCATCCAAAACGGTACACTTGAAGATCTAAATAAACAAATGAAATTAAAAACAATCAAACAAGATATAAGGAACAATACACAAGCAAGGTGGATACCTATACTATCAAAAAAGGAGACAGAGAAGAAGTCACAAGAAAGGGGAAAGATCACGTTCTTCATTGAGACCTTTAGGATATAAAGTCTGCAACTCGTATATCCAATACAATTCACGTTGTTTCAACGTCAATTCGCTAGATCCTCCCCTAGCCAGGGGTTTCACCCACTCCAAGACCATATACCTCAATTGAGATACAGTGTGTCGTTTCTCGGTAAAATGTCGAGCAACTGGATACTGTGTTTTTCCAGTCCTAATACTGCTTTTGTGTTCCCTCAATCTTGCAGTAAATTTCCTAGTGGTTTCACCCACATACGCTAAGCCACACGGACACTTAAGCATGTACACTACAAATTCCGTTTGACAGTTGTGGAATTCCTTAATGGGATATCTCTTGCCAGTTCTTGGATGGATAAAATAGTCCCCAGTGATTACGCCACTGCAATGAATACAGTGCCCACATCTGTACATACCTACTGGTGCTTTGAGCCATGTTTCATTTGCAGCCGTAGTTGCTTGTAAGTTCAAGTTTCGCATCAGTCGGTCCCGAAAGTTTCTGTGCCTTTTGAATGAGAATAATGGTTTCTTATCAAAACAAGATTGTAACTTGGAATCAGATTGTAGGACATTCCAATGTCTGTTCACAATATGCCTAATCTCTTGTGAATGTGTTGAGAAGGTCGTCACACATGGAATACCAATATTCTTGTTTCTTATTTTCTTAGTTAGCAATTGCTCTCTAGACAATGATTTTGCCCTGTTTTTACAATCAATTAAAGTCTCAGTATTGTATCCCCTACTGGAGAAAGCTGTGATTAAATCTTCAGCACGTTTGTCAAAGTTATTATCTGCAGACACAATGCGTCTTGTCCTGACAAATTGCCCATAAGGTAAGTGTTTAATAAGATGTGGTGGATGAAAAGACCTAGCATGTAGGTAAGAAGCACGATCTGTAGGTTTTTGGTAAAGATCAAAAGTGATGCGCTCATCACTCACCTCCATTGAAACATCCAAAAAATGCATCCTCTGTGCATCAAATTCTATTGTAAACGATAGAGTGCCTAATCTGGTGTCCAATTTCTCTTTAAAGAGAAGCAGGTCTTCCATGCTACCTGTCCAAAGAAAGAAAATATCGTCTATATAGCGTAACCAATTGACGACAAATTTTTGAAACAAAATATCAGGGTATACAAAGGTCTCCTCAAAAGCTGACATAAACAAATTGGCATAGGACGGGCCACATTGGACCCCATCGCTGTACCCTGTATTTGTAAATAGAAAACATCCTGAAACACAAAATAGTTCTTATGTAACACTATGGATAATAATTCCATGAGAAACTCCCTATACCTCTCACTGATCTCGAGTGACTGTATAGCTCCAAAAACTGCTTCAATTCCCTCCTCATGAGGTATCGAGGTGTATAGACTATTGATGTCCATCGTGCACAAAAAAGTGCCACAAGGGATATCACTAATCAGTTGTAATTTATTGATAAAATCAGTAGTGTCCTGTACAAAAGAGCGCATATTAAAAACCAATGTTTGAAGATGTGCATCAACAAATTTAGACAAGGGTTGCAGCACTGACCCACATCCCGAGGCTATGGGGCGGCCAGGGGGATGTCTCAAATTTTTGTGAATCTTCGGTAATAGATACATAAAGGGGATCTCTGGATGATCCACATTCAAAAAATTGTAATCTTTCTTGTCAATTAATCCATCATCAAGTGCTATCCCAGTTATCTCTCTAATCCTCATTTGTAGCTCACCTGTTGGATCACACTCCAGAATCCTATAGTGTTGCGTGTTCATCAACTGGTGATTCATTTCTGCCATGTATTCACCGTTATCCATGACCACCAGGGCTCCTCCCTTGTCTGCCGGTCTTATTGAGATGGTCCTATCATTTCTTAATTCATTGAGTGTAGCCCATTCTTGTCTGTTCAGATTCATTTTGCATTTTCTTCCCCAATGTATCTTATTCACATCCATTTGGCACAATTTTATAAATGTTTCAACACTTGCATTAATTACAGGCGGGAGAAACTTACTCTTCGGCCTACATTTATGCCTATCAAATTTGGCAGATTCGGATACAACTCCTTCATTCTGAATAGTGGGAGTGTCCTGTAAATGAAAAAAACTCTTAAGACGTATAGTACGAAAAACACGTTCCATTTCTATATCCAAGGTAAGTCTGTCCCCTCCAAATGTGGGCACAAACCCAAAACCTTTCTCCAATACACATACCTGTGCCATGGTTAATTGTTTATCAGAGATGTTCACTACCAGCGTTTCTGTTGTTGTCTCGTCCTCCCTGGATACCGTCTCTTGGGCTCGGTCGTAGCTGGAGTAAGTTTGTTTGGACCGCCTATTATACATTATCCCCCCATAGCCAGTAACCGGTGTTTATATTATACATTATTCCTCCCATAGCCAGTAACCTGTGTTTATTATACATTATCCTCCCATAGCCAGTAACCTGTGCTTATTATACATTATCCCCCCCTAGCCAGTAACCTGTGTTTATTATACATTATCCCCCCACAACCAGTAACCTGTGTTTATTATACATTATCCCCCCACAACCAGTAACCTGTGTTTATTATACATTATCCCCCTATAGCCAGTAACCTGTGTTTATGAAGTCTTCTTGCATAGCAAGATCTCTTAATTAAGTGTTCTTGCATAGCAAGACCACTTAATGTTATCTCACATGTATTAAGGCCTTTTGGCCTGTAATTGTGGGAGGGGCGTATGACACACCTCTTCCCTACTTAAGGGACACCCCTTACCTGGCTCCATATCGTTCGAGGTCAGCGCTGCATCATTTCCACTTCCGGGTCATCCAGACGCCATTTTACCTGATTACTCCATGAGGTTTTTTAAGCAGAGCTGTGTCAGGAATCCAGCCACAGGCTTTTCCGGCCTACCACCTTCTTTCTTCAATCCATCGCCGTGGATGGTGTCCAAGTGACTCACAAACTGTAAGTCAACCTACCCGTTATGCCAGGCATCAGTCCCACGGCACCATGCACGGGTCAGGTCCTCACTTTACGGCTGCATTTTGTCTAAGTCTGTTCTAAAACCATTGCATGTTCATGCATATCATTCGTTTAAACCCCCTACCGGTCTTTGGGTGTACTACAGGCTTCTTAGACATTATCGCATTTCATGTACAAACCAACGAACCACTGCATTTTCGCCTACACACTGACCCCTACCGGTCATTCAGTGTACTACAGGCTTCTCAGACATTATTGCATTTCATGTACAAACCATCGAACCACTGCATTTTCGCCTACACACTGACCCCTACCGGTCATTCAGTGTACTACAGGCTTCTCAGACATTATTGCATTTCATGTAAAAACCAACCTTGCTTCATTTAAACGATTGTCATTTCGGTTTGTGTTTTCTGGTCAGCACTTATTCATAGTATATTCTATGCACGATTGCTGTTCGCATTAAAATGCATACGGTTAAGCTATTCATGCTAACTTCTGTTTCCCTTCATACTAAGATTCGGTTATTCTGCTATGTATTCACATAGATCTTTTTCGTGAGTTACATTTCATCATTTCATGTATTTACATTTGGTTAAAAAGTTGCTTGGTTAAATAGACAGACCATTTTCATGCTATTTTTAAGGTATCACTTATTACATCAGGGTATGAAACCAGCTTACATTTCTGTATAGACATTGGACTCCCACGCTTACTGGAGTCTCTTTTTTTTTTTTTTTTTATTTATAATTATCCATTTCATTACAATTAAATCAGCCTACGTTACAGGCCTCATTTCTTTGTTGTTAACCATGACACAAGGATTTAATTCCTTTTCATGCATACTCGGGTTGAATCACACGTACTGATCCAACCAATCATACGTTTCCTGCACAGTAATTGGTTAAACTTTCAAATACTTATTTTACACGATCTTAGGTTGTCTATTTTGTTTCAGTTTGCTTATTATATATATATATATATATATGGTTTTAATAATAATAGTTATTTTATTTTACAATGCAGATATTACTGTTATGGTTAGCCTACATTACGGCTCCTTTTTCTGTCATGCTCGTACGACATACCACGAGTTCAAGGACACGGTCCTATTTTCAAAGAGTATAATGGAGATATGATGTTATTACAAACATGTACATTACGATTACATGGCACTAACTATTCAGGCCATTTCTTATCATACTCATACGATATACCACGAGTATATAAGAACACGGTCCTACCTTCCACAGAGGGTTTCGGGTTGAATCACACGCATTGGTTCAACCACTCATACGTCACGTTACAACATTTTCTGCATAGATTGTCATTTCACATGGCATTTACAAACTCAGGCCTTTTCTTGACACACTCAGACGACGTAACACGAGTATTCAAGAACACGGCATATACGTCTCACAAGACTTTCGGTTTTTGAATCACACATTCTGGTTCATACATTCATACGTCACTTTACAGCAACATTTATGATTCTGCATATTGTCACTTCACATTAAAAAGTCCCTTGCATTCCCAGATCAGTTTAGTGACATGCATATCATCTGATCACCTTCCATATATACACATTACACGGCCAATCCCCTGCTGCCAGGTATCGGACTCAGCGTAACGCTTGTCACCAAGCATGGGCAGTCATATCACTATCATACTCATAGATTTTACACCTCCCACACATACTGCTAGAAGTCCTAATCACAGCCTATACAGATTACACAGGTCTCACAGGATCCATTCTCACTATATCCCTTTTTAGGTTTATCCAGGTTTTCATACCTGTCGATTCTCAAAACTTCATACATACTACCAGGTACGTAAGCCTGCTCACGTTGTAGTTCACATACGTTTCATTCTTCTAGGCCATAGAGTACTGGCAAGTTAGGGGTATAGGCCCAAATAGGTACCTCCCTTCTTGGCATTTCTGCCTATCGTTTAGTGGTCCGCGAGGCCAACACCCCGCCTCAACGTTTCGGAGGCAAACGCCATCGGGCCACACGTGAGTTAGCCGCCTCGCAATATTATAGAGAGGGCCTCACCTGTCACTCCCTCCCCCTGTTTTCTTTTACTATCACCGAGAGGCCTACGATTCCTGCCACTACGACGGGTGGCCTCAATAACCCCTCGCGCCAACTCATAGACAGAGCCTCTCATAGCCACTTGGCAACTAGCAGGGCCTCACCTGTCACAAAACAAGATTAATTTTTCGCCTTTCAGGCCTAGTTAGCCTGCCAGTATCACCCCTGGGGAATCGGTCACTACACCCCTTACCATGGCTGGGTCAGCAGCTGTGACCCTCCAGCACTGGTTGAGTTGCAATCACTTTCTCCAGCCATCTGTTTCAGGGCACATGCTAAATCTGTGTCCAAATAAAATGTATCCCAAAACTATACTTAACATCAATAAACATTTCTGTACTTACGACATTACTGCCACATCATCCATCTAGACATTTGGTGGAATTCATTATCTCGGGTCTATCAGAAGGATTCACACAGGCCTCATACACATGCCTTCCGGAATCCTGGATGTCCTAATTTACAATCCGCACAACAAACCCTACAGCGGTGGAGACACTCATAGCCAGGAAGTGGCAGAGGACTTCCTATGGGGGCCCTTCCAGTCCCCTCCGTTCACCACATGGCGGACAAACCCCATCGGTATTGTCATGGGGAAATCTTCTCACAAACAGACTTATCACACCTCTGCCACTCCTAGTCTGAACTCCCTCATACCCTCTGAAGAATTTTCACTGCAATATTCCACCATAGATCACGCCATTACGGCTATCATGCAGGCAGGGGCCGGAGCATGGCTCAGTAAGACTGATATCACAATGCTTTCAAGTTACTGCCTATCCACCCTACACTGTGTCACCTGCATGGTATCAAGTGGGCAGGGAACTACTATTTTGCTCACGTTTAACATTTAGGTTCCAAAGTAGTCCGGCCATTTTCGACGTATTCGCCGAAACCCTATGCTGGTTTTATTAAATATAGCCAGATGCCCTACAGTTATACATTATCTGGATGATTTCTTACTGGTCGAGGAGAATATTTCCCCTCCCAGTAGCCTAAAAGAAACCATCAGTCTATTCGAACAGGTGGGTGTCCCAGTCTCCTCCACCAAGACTGAAGGACCAGATACCTTCATCACATTCCTGGGTATCATACTAGACTCAGCCACCATGCAAGCTAGCCTGCCACGCCCAAGGTAGAAAACATTCTGATCAACATAATCTCTACATACAACTCGGTACTTGCAACCGCAAGAATTACAGTCTCTGCTTGGGTCACTGAATTTTGCCATTCGCATCATACCTCAAGGCCGGGCTTTCATCTCACAACTCCTTTACATGTTTCCCACTTTTAGACATGATGGACACAGGTCACCCCTGGATACCCAAGCCACGGCAGGCGTAATTATGTGGAGAAAATTTTTAACCACCTTGAATGGTAAAAGCATGTTCCTTCCAAAATTGTCTGACTCCTCACCTACCATTTGGTCAGACGCAGCGTCTACCACAGGTTTTGCAGCAATTTTTCAGGAACGAATGGCTTTGGGGCAGCTGGCCTTCAGAAGTTCAGGACCTGGAGGGTTTTTCCACTACCTCAGCTCTGTTTGAGATATATCCCATCGTGACGGTTGCCGTGGCATGGGTGCATTTATGGGCAGGTTCGTCTGTACGTTGCTACTCAGACAACCAAGTAACTTGTCACATTATAAACAAGGCCGATCCAAATCACTGCCTATTTTGAGATTCTTGAGGAAACTCACTCGGCTGGCTGCATGTCATAATTTTCTCTTGTTTTGTATTCATGTTCCAGGTGTATGTAACACTGCTGCTGACAATTTGTCTCGCTTTAATTTCCAGGCTTTTCGTCAAATACTCCCATCAGCCGCACTCACAGCCACGAACACCCCACTATTCCACCATCTAGTAATGGACTAGATGCTATTATGCAACATAGCAGAACATTGTCCCAATTAGCACTGTCTACTAATACCCAGGAAACTTACGATAGAGCTTTCATTTGATTTAAAGATTCCTTTCTGAACACAACATCTTACAACCTTTCATCGTGACATCCTGGTTGGGCTATGCTTCTTTTTGCCACCTCAAACTCAAACTATCATACAACACAATCAAACCATATCTGACAGGCATCCAACATCACATGCTAACTTTACAACCAGACAAATCAAGTGTCCTTCCACAAATTAAGAACATCCTTAGGGGTATTCAGAGATCCGAACCCCCACGTACGGCCCAGAGGCTACCCATAGATTTCCATATTTTTAAAGACTTATACAATTCACTAGATTTAAACCCTTTGCCAACAACACAAACCTCATCGTTAAAACCGCCATATACGTAGCCTTGTTTATGGTTTCTTGAGACCAAGAGAATTTACCGCCATCAGCACAACACAGTCCACTCACATCCTACTTCATTCACACTTAACAAACACATGGACTATTATATCTTGACTCTGCCTCACTGCAAAACCAGTCAACATGCACTTTCAGTAGAGGTTAAGTACTATCCTACTCACAACAGGTGGAGCCCCGTCAAACTACTGGACTCATATACCCAGCATAACAACGAACCACCATCTCAACCACTTTCAGTCTACAAGGTTCGGTACTCACTACCACCACCTTTATGACACACGTCAGGTCTTTACTTACACAGCTGGGCCTCAAATCAGCTAACTATTCGGGCCACTCCTTCCGCATAGGAGCGGCCTCCACAGCATCCAGTGCAAACATTCCAGTTCATGTTATCAAGTCACTAGGGCGCTGGAAATCATCGGCTTACTCTAGATACATACCTAACCCGGTACAAGAAGTAAGAAATGCCTTTCAAGACATGTCTGGTTAAAGTATGTATATTGCTGGTATGTAATAAATTAGATTTTCTACTTTTGCCCTCTTTATTTACAGGCCTACCTCATCGTCGGTTCCGGCACACCACAACCGACTTGCTCTTTTAATACCATCCTACACTTATCAGTGTTTGTATCTTCTGTACTATCATGAGCCCTTAACACAAGTATTAAGGCCTTTTGGCCTGTAATTGTGGGAGGGGCGTATGACACACCTCTTCCCTACTTAAGGGACACCCCTTACCTGGCTCCATATCGTTCGAGGTCAGCGCTGCATCACCCTCCCACCCACTCCTCATTATTAACTCCTTTTCTCTTTACATTTCTTCTTGGTGGGCCCTCTTTATTTACAGGCCTACCTCATCGTCGGTTCCGGCACACCACAACCGACTTGCTCTTTTAATACCATCCTACACTTATCAGTGTTTGTATCTTCTGTACTATCATGAGCCCTTAACACAAATATATTATTATTATTATTCTTATTATTCTTATTATAGCCAAATTTGCCACCCTAACTCCTCCCACAGTTTTTACACTACATAGACAAAAATATACCAAGACGTGCAGATTGTTCCCGATCGGATTGCTATTACTTTGTGGAACGTTTCGCCGAATGGTTCACGGAATATCGTCGTTCTTGTGGCGAAATTTGTCCCATAGGAATGAATGGCAAAGCTAGAGTGGGAGCTGGCAAAAGCTGAAAAATCAGGACATGATTTCTAAACTGCCACCACTCCCTCATTTTCAGGCCCACCTACACAAATCTAATATCAAAACGTTCAGCTATCCCTGCTGCCACTAGAAATGTCCACGGCTAAGCCATAGTCCTGATAGTTTTCGCAATATGACCATTTGTTTGCAACTCACGCAGTCCATTGACATTCATTGAAACTCCACTCTGCAAAGCTCACATTTGAAGGGCAATTTCTAAACTGCGACTGTGCCTTCATTGTTAATATCTCAGAGACATACTATACATCAAAATGTAGGTCTGGGTCTTGTGATTCTCACAATATAAAGCTCTTCACTGTAGGATTTATAGTTTTTAAAATACGACCGTTTGAAGATGGCAACCGCCAAAATACTCTGACCTGTGCAAGGCTGCAGCAGCAAGTGATGTCATAGACAAAGCCTTTTGTACACTTGCTAGAGTTTTTATAAATGTATGGTTTAATGTAACTGTGCAACAAAGATGCAATTAAATGTGCTATATAAATGATAACAGTTACTGCGCCCACTCCAGTTGTAGACTACTGGTGGAGGCAAGAACACTTCACACAATTTCCCCAGAAATTGTAGCTTTTCTAGTGTTATCTTACATAGATATTATTATTATTATAGCCAAATTTGCCACCCTAACTCCTCCCACAGTTTTTACACTACATAGACCATAATATACCGAAACGTGCGGATTATTCCCGATCGGATTGCTATTACTTTGTGGAAGGTTTCGCCGAATGGTTCACTGAATATCGACGTTCTTGTGGCGAAATTTGTCCCATAGGAATGAATGGCAAAATGTTCAAAACTAGAGTAGGAGCTGGCAAAAGCTGAAAAATCAGGACATGATTTCTAAACTGCCACCATTCCCTCATTTTCAAGCCCACCTACACAAATCTTATATCAAAACGTTCAGCTATCCCTGCTGCCACTAGAAGTGTCCACGGCTAAGCCATAGTCCGAATAGTTTTCACAATATGACCATTTGTTTGCAACTCACGCCTTCCATTGACATTCATTGAAACTTCACTCAAGCCAGCTCAAACTTGAAGGGCAATTTCTAAACTACGACTGTGCTTTAATTTTTAATACTTCAGAGACATACTATGCATCAAAATGTAGGTCTGGGTCTTGTGATTCTCACAATATAAAGCTCTTCGCTGTAGGATTTACAGTTTTTAAAATACGACCGTTTGAAGATGGCAACCGCCAAAATACTCTGAACTGTGCCAGGCTGCAGCAGCAAGTGATGTCATAGACAGAGCCTTTTGTACACCTGCTAATGTTTTTATAAATGTATGTTTTAATGTAAGTGTGCAACAACGTTGCAATTAAATGTGCTATATAAATGATAACAGTTACTCCGCCCACTTCAGTTGTAGACTACTGGTGAAGGCAAGAACACTTCACACAATTCCCCAGAAATTGTAGCTTTTCTAGTTATATATTATCCTCCCATAGCCAGTAACCTGTGTTTATTGTACATTATCCCCCCCATAGCCAGTAACCTGTGTTTATTATACATTATCCCCCATAGCCAGTAACCTGTGTTTATTATACATTAACCCTCCATAGCCAGTAACCTGTGTTTATATTATACATTATCCCTCCCATAGCCAGTAACCTGTGTTTATTATACATTATCCTCCCATAGCCAGTAACCTGTGCTTATTATACATTATCCCTCCCATAGCCAGTAACCTGTGTTTATTATACATTATCCCCCCATAGCCAGTAACCTGTGTTTATTATACATTATCCTCCCCATAGCCAGTAACCTGTGTTTATTATACATTATCCCTCCCATAGCCAGTAACCTGTGTTTATTATACATTATCCCCCTCCCATAGCCAGTAACCTGTGTTTATTATACATTATCCCCCATAGTCATTTATCGCTGGACCTTGGCAGCATGATGTCTTAGGCCAGCCCAGAGAGTGAGTGAGTGAATAATATAATATATATTAGTAATATATGTAAATCGGGTTCATGCAAAGAGGGTGAAAAGGTATTAAAGAAAAACACACTTATTGCATCAAATTTACAAAGCCAAACTTTTAAAAGCTTTCCTCATTTCTTTCTCGGGATGAGGAATATATCGGTTGTAGACTGAGGATTTCCATCTGCCCAATCTTTTAATAATATGCACTGGAGTGTCAGTGTTGAAGGAGACCGAAGCTGCCCCTATTCTAAATGAAAGACCCGAGACATGGATACAACCCAATCTTAGGAGTAGTGTTCTGATGTAGAAGATGAATTTAGCCGTAGTCAGAGGGATTCAGTGAGAGTAGTGGTGATATGTGTGTGGCATGACTGCGTGTGGGTAAGTAAGAGTCAAGTATTTTAACTGGGCACTAGTTATTGGTAGGATAAAGTGGTATAGCGGATGGATGAGTAGTTTGGTTCGTTTTAGAGGTTTGTAGAGAAAGTATATAGTGATCATGATTTTTAGCGATATCCAATATTTTTAAAATGGTCCCAGTGCCACCACTCATATCTGGTGTCACAATAGCTTGCATTAAAAAAACAAAAACTTTTTTGACTGTAATATAATAGCAGTCAGTTTCCTTCACACGTGTGTGTTTCAGGGCCTGCCAGGGCACAGTGTCACACCAGTGCAACTCATATCTGGTGTAACAGTAGTGTACATTAAAAAAGAAAAAAAAATTTGACTGTGAAATAATAGCAGTCAGTTTCCTTCACACGTGTGCGTTTCAGGGCCTGCCAGGGCACAGTGTCACACCAGTGCAACTCATATCTGGTGTAACAGTAGTGTACATTTAAAAAAAAAATACAGGGGGCTTGTTGTCCCCTTTCGGGGACCCTTGTTGTTGTACGTGGCTGGGTGGAGGAAGAGACCTTCAATGAATTCAGTGAGGACAAGGAACGGGACATGGCTAGCTTGGTATCCAACCTTGTGCAAATGGGGAGTTTGTGGTTGTGCAAATGGACTGTTTGCGGTTGTTTGCGGTGTGTTGAACGGGGAGTTTGGTCTGTCACTGTGAAGCGGGCGTAACCCTTACACTACCTGATCGATACAACATCATACCTGATGTTTTAAAGCACGTTATTCCAAACAATTTAGGAATGTTAGGTGATTTATGCCCTTTATGGATTAAAACCAGACTCTGCATCAACTATGTAATTTCCCATGGGCGCTTTGCCATGGATCCCTCTCCGGCATGCCACAGTCCAGGTGTTAGTCCCCTTGAAACAACTTTTCCATCACTATTGTGGCCAGAAAGAGTCCCTGTGGGTTTTAAAATTTGCCTGCCCATTGAAGTCTATGGCGGTTCGCTCGTTCGCGAACATTTGCGGAAGCCCGCGTTCGCCGTTCGCGAACGGAAAATTTTATGTTCGCGACATCACTATTAACCCCTTAAGGACCAAACTTCTGGAATAAAAGGGAATCATGACATGTCACACATGTCATGTGTCCTTAAGGGGTTAAGCATATCTTAAATACATTGAATTAGGTTTGAAAATATACTTTATTTTAAAGGTTATGTGTTTGGGTATATGTTAAGGAGAACAGCCAGCCTGGAGCCCCGGTATCAACCAGGGGACTTGTCAAATGGCTCACACTTCAAAGCTGTGTGTGGGAGTATGTGTAATGTATAATAAATTTGGTA
This sequence comes from Pelobates fuscus, assembly GCF_036172605.1. Classification (NCBI taxonomy): domain Eukaryota; kingdom Metazoa; phylum Chordata; class Amphibia; order Anura; family Pelobatidae; genus Pelobates; species Pelobates fuscus. Next base: position 115,734,917 of record NC_086323.1, read on the forward strand.
GTGAATAGGAATATGCCCCTTGCACCTTCCTTTGAGGTGGGTTATGGAGGTTGTCCTAGTAATCCCCTAGGCCTTAATTGATGCACCATGGAGTCCCAAGTCACACAGCCAATTGATAAACGTAACAAACAAAAAAATCAAACCTACTTGTCCAAATGTATAAAACTTTCATTCTCCCTCACTTAGCCCCAAGCATCAAAAAACTCTACCTCAACCATTCACAGGCTTGCTGTGTATAATGACAGGGCATAACTTGGTTTTATATAGAGTAAGGGGATTCAGTTGGACAACTGTCTGGCCGTATGGATATTAGGAACTGGAGACTGGGACCTACTCCTTCAGTTATCATTGGGCCATGTGTATTGGGATCCCCTAGCCTTGTCTGATCATTATTATCCCTTAAATAAGCACACAAGGGATTGGAAAGGAGGACATTTGCTGACCCCTTTGGTTCATATAGATGTTCAGATGATCCTGTATATTTTTTTTTTTTTACAAACCTCACCTGTAGGTCAGAGAAAAATATGCCTCTTTTAAGATAATACTGTGCTATTTTTATTTTATCATTTTTTTTTATTTAACGCTTATTATTGTTGATGTTGTAGGTGTCGTTATAGATGACATTATAGATGGAATCAGTTTTGCTCTTTGTGAATATATTTAACCATAATTAACTCTCTACTTAAACATGAAAAAGTAGATTGCTACAAGTGGCAAGTTATTCTCTAAAGTCAACCAGCAATCCATGGTAGTAAATATCGTAGAGGTTGTTTTTCTCACTTCAAGCATAACTCATTTTATGTGCTACTACAGTTTAGAAATTTACCTTTTTGTTGTTAAATCTGCAGTTTACCATAAAATATCCAGATCACTAAAAAACTTTTTTTTTTTTAAAGTGGCATAGATAAAACACAAAACAACCTTTTATTTCAAACGACTAGGAAAGATAGGACTGTGTTCAATAAGAATAATAAAATATGCCTAAAGGTCTGTGATGTGAATTATATACCAAACAGGGAATTGCAACAAATTGACAACTTAACAAATGTTTAAATCTCTTTTTCTTTTATTTATTTATTACAGGGGGCTTGTTGTCCCCTTTCGGGGACCCTTGTTGTTGTACGTGGCTGGGTGGAGGAAGAGACCTTCAATGAATTCAGTGAGGACAAGGAACGGGACATGGCTAGCTTGGTATCCAACCTTGTGCAAATGGGGAGTTTGTGGTTGTGCAAATGGACTGTTTGCGGTTGTTTGCGGTGTGTTGAACGGGGAGTTTGGTCTGTCACTGTGAAGCGGGCGTAACCCTTACACTACCTGATCGATACAACATCATACCTGATGTTTTAAAGCACGTTATTCCAAACAATTTAGGAATGTTAGGTGATTTATGCCCTTTATGGATTAAAACCAGACTCTGCATCAACTATGTAATTTCCCATGGGCGCTTTGCCATGGATCCCTCTCCGGCATGCCACAGTCCAGGTGTTAGTCCCCTTGAAACAACTTTTCCATCACTATTGTGGCCAGAAAGAGTCCCTGTGGGTTTTAAAATTTGCCTGCCCATTGAAGTCTATGGCGGTTCGCTCGTTCGCGAACATTTGCGGAAGCCCGCGTTCGCCGTTTGCGAACGGAAAATTTTATGTTCGCGACATCACTATTAAGCATATCTTAAATACATTGAATTAGGTTTGAAAATATACTTTATTTTAAAGGTTATGTGTTTGGGTATATGTTAAGGAGAACAGCCAGCCTGGAGCCCCGGTATCAACCAGGGGACTTGTCAAATGGCTCACACTTCAAAGCTGTGTGTGGGAGTATGTGTAATGTATAATAAATTTGGTAGTGAATAGGAATATGCCCCTTGCACCTTCCTTTGAGGTGGGTTATGGAGGTTGTCCTAGTAATCCCCTAGGCCTTAATTGATGCACCATGGAGTCCCAAGTCACACAGCCAATTGATAAACGTAACAAACAAAAAAATCAAACCTACTTGTCCAAATGTATAAAACTGTCATTCTCCCTCACTTAGCCCCAAGCATCAAAAAACTCTACCTCAACCATTCACAGGCTTGCTGTGTATAATGACAGGGCATAACTTGGTTTTATATAGAGTAAGGGGATTCAGTTGGACAACTGTCTGGCCGTATGGATATTAGGAACTGGAGACTGGGACCTACTCCTTCAGTTATCATTGGGCCATGTGTATTGGGATCCCCTAGCCTTGTCTGATCATTATTATCCCTTAAATAAGCACACAAGGGATTGGAAAGGAGGACATTTGCTGACCCCTTTGGTTCATATAGATGTTCAGATGATCCTGTATATTTTTTTTTTTTTTACAAACCTCACCTGTAGGTCAGAGAAAAATATGCCTCTTTTAAGATAATACTGTGCTATTTTTATTTTATCATTTTTTTTTATTTAACGCTTATTATTGTTGATGTTGTAGGTGTCGTTATAGATGACATTATAGATGGAATCAGTTTTGCTCTTTGTGAATATATTTAACCATAATTAACTCTCTACTTAAACATGAAAAAGTAGATTGCTACAAGTGGCAAGTTATTCTCTAAAGTCAACCAGCAATCCATGGTAGTAAATATCGTAGAGGTTGTTTTTCTCACTTCAAGCATAACTCATTTTATGTGCTACTACAGTTTAGAAATTTACCTTTTTGTTGTTAAATCTGCAGTTTACCATAAAATATCCAGATCACTAAAAAACTTTTTTTTTTTTAAAGTGGCATAGATAAAACACAAAACAACCTTTTATTTCAAACGACTAGGAAAGATAGGACTGTGTTCAATAAGAATAATAAAATATGCCTAAAGGTCTGTGATGTGAATTATATACCAAACAGGGAATTGCAACAAATTGACAACTTAACAAATGTTTAAATCTCTTTTTCTTTTATTTATTTATTTAGTGATTAGATACCACAGCTAGCATTCCACATTCCAAGCTACATAACAAATCTGCTAGTCATCAATGCTAATTTTTTTTAATTAATCTTCTGGTTCATATTTTTTCACCATAATTCATTTAGTTCATATATCAACTGATTTCACTTACAAACATTTACTGATTTACATATGCTCCAAATAAGTAAATCAATCACTAGCTAATTTAGAAGATACATATGTGTGATTTATCAAACTGCATAAAATACATTCCACAAAAGGTTTTCTGCAATCACTCTTAAAAACAAAAGAACAATATGATATGTGTGGGTGTTCCTTGATTTCAATTTCTAACCTCTTACTTAATTGACCTTCACAGAGACATAAGGCCCACCCAGTTTATTCTAATAATTATCAACCACTCTCTGACCACGAGAGAGGGTAGGGATAAAAGGATGTCCCCTGTTTTTCTTTTTAACCCCCAACCTGGGGGTCACGGGTGGGTGCAGGTAGGGTGGACAGTGATCTGTGCACTCCCCTTTGTTTAATGTAAAGCACCTACATGACACTGACTAGTTAATAAACAACCGGCAAAAAATCATACTTGACCAGCTTGATACAATGAATCATCTCATTCCATGTGGTAATTGTAAATAATCGTAATTTCTTTTAACACGGAGATAATAAACCAAAATGTATTACATTCAGTTTAAATGTGTATATTAATAATATGATATGGAGGCGACCGGCTAGAAATTGGCCTACAAGTAACTCATTAAAGGAACACTATAGTTACCTACACAACTTTAGCTTAACCCCTTAAGGACACATGACATGTGTGACATGTCATTATTCCATTTTATTCCAGAAGTTTGGTCCTTAAGGGGTTAAAGGAACACTATTGTCACCTAAATTACTTTAGGTAAATAAAGCAGTTTTAGTGTATAGATCATTCCCCTGCAATTTCACTGCTCAATTCACTGTCATTTAGGAGTTAAATCACTTTGTTTCTGTTTATGCAGCCCTAGCCACACCTTCCCTGGCTATGATTGACAGAGCCTGCAGGAAAAAAAAAAACTGGTGTCACTTTCAAACAGATGTAATTTACCTTAAATAATTGTATCTCAATCTCTAAATTGAACTTTAATCACATACAGGAGGCTCATAGCATTGGATGAGAAAATCTAAATTAAACGGAAGTTGCAATACGGGAAGGATAAACATTAGATGGCTCTTTACAGGAAGTGTTTTACCTCCTAAATGGCAGAGGATTGAGCTCTGCGACTGCAGGGGCATGATCTATACACCAAAACTGTTTCATTAAGCTAAAGTTGTTATGATGACTATAGTGTCCCTTTGAGGCATGTCGGACCCGATCCATTTGACAACATCAAAAGTAAAGCATGTAGATAATCCCTCTCCATTTTTCCAATTTCCAGGTTGATATTGTAAAGCAGAATTTATAGATCATCACTTCCTCATGGTAAAACATTTATCCAAAGGCACTTTGTGGTGGCATCCTGGCATGATGAACTGTGACACTTCTTCCAGCTACCCACCATAACTGATTGTCTAGCCTATGTATATGTTTGGTGAGTGATGACACTTTGAACGTATTCCTCTTCATTAAAACATTAAGTAGTTGGTGCTATAGGGTTATCCTATGTCTAGGACTATTGATTTGCCTGCCATCTCCCAGTGGGTTGTCCATGAACTCTGGAATAGTATGTGAAGTCACACTACTGTGATTGGACAGACAAAGAAAGTCTGGGTGGGGTTCGAAGGGAAGAGTTTGCATATAACTCCAATGGAAAAAAACACATAAATAAATCCATGCAAGTTTTCATTTGGGGTATGTCTACTGAACAGTGATTTTTATTTATTTGGGCACCTGAGTGTCACTTTAAATTTGAGGATAATCCCCTCGTGTCTATATAGGACAAAGTATGCAGAATAAAATGTAAATGTATAAATCAATAAATGCTGATTCGAGAATATGATCACCAATGATTTATTCCTGTTGTTGTGCTAACCGGGCACTTACGCCAGAAGAATACAAACACTGGAAGACTACAAGCATTGTCAGTGAATAGCAGAGTTTGTTTCTGCTATTCCATTTTCCATTTCCATTTCCATTTTCATCTTCAACAGACAGCAGTGAATAAATCACACTGTGATTGCACAGAGCAGGCTCTGAGACCACAAACTGCCCTGAGAGCACCAAAAGACCGATAAAAGTAAATAAAAATGCCTTCAAATTACATTCGCTCTCCAGAGGCAGAATCGTCCCAACAAACAGTAAATAAGTCACAGGCACATTACAGTGCCGTTTGCTAGTTGTAAATTGTTAAATTAACGAAAACAGACATTATATCACAGCTGTGTGTCAGCAATCAGTTGCTACATTTGAAATGCCAAATAGATATTTTCACATGTATATCAGTGAGCACTAATTTCACAAGAAAGCAGTTTTGATGTTTAGCTCGTAGAAATCACAGTGAGACTGCAAGCAAGGTTGACTTCCATAGCAATTTTCAATACTTTTTTGGCATTGCTACCGAATATGATAGTTCTTTTAAGTCTTATCGCTTATACAGTTATTTCCAATGTAAAGTACACGGAGTCAATGAACATGAATTACTGAAATTATTCAAATAATTTTAGCACAAACAGTGCAACGGTTGTATTCAGAGGCATTACTAGATTACAAAATTACCTGGTGCTTCAGCCCAAAATAAAATTGGACCTACCAGAACCCAACATTTGGCCCAGTTACTGTATCAAGTCAATTCTTATAGAAACAAACATGAACAGATAAACACACACATACAGAAACACAGAAAGAAACATGCAGTCACACTCAGGGAGAGAAACACATTATGCACAAGGACATGCATGAAGAAACATTCTGAATTGCACATTTTTGGCAAACAGATGATTTAGAGAATTCCCAACTGCTGCTTTTGACCCTTTTAATTGCCTAAATTTAGCAATTTTGAATTAATTTCAATATAGTTCAGAGTTTAGTGGATAACACTGGGTTTGAATACAGTTCAATATGGATTATTTTTTATTATTATTATTTCCCTAAACTATGGTTTTAAGAGATTAAAATTGTTACTTAAAAAACAGTGTATATATGATGGTAGTTCAGCTATCGAAAGGGAGTGCAGGGAAACAGCGCCTCCACAAGTGTCAATCTGCTGGAGCTTGAAATCAGCTCCAGATATTTGCGCTTAGATGGTACAATCCCCATCTGTAGATATGCTGATCTTTTATACTATACTTTTGGTTCTATTATTTTGGTTATAAAGAAAAATAATTTTCATTGAATTTGGACCTTCCTGTTTTTATCTCTGAAGGTTTTTTACACATTCAGCACCATCATTATGCAATGCTTGATGATGCACAACATGAAGTCCTTCAAAATGTCCCTTACCAGAGAAAAGAGACAGAGTCTTTGCACTAACACCATTTCCTCAAGATTTAGAGGTTTTAGAGTGCCCCTTTAATAATGTTCACCTTTAAAAATATTGCCAGCCTGTCACACAATTTGCCTTACAGTCATTATAACCCATAGACAATCTGTCACCGTCACTTTACGTCCTAGTCACTAACACAAATAAACCTACCCTGCCACAAAGTCCCTCACCACTACTTACACGGATGTACACCAACAGTTACTTTCACCCGTTCACCTCATTACATACCCTCACCTCACTTCCAAATCATTTGCACCTAACCTCCCTGTCACTTAAATCCCTCACTTAACAATTTACACCCACCATCCTTGCACATTCACACACAATTTAACTACTTCCATTCAGTCACACATTGCTATTTGGCCACCCATCTAACCCCATACTGTGAGCTGGTCATAATTTCCTATCCACCTCACATCTCCTGCAAGTTATACACACTTACTGTAACATTCACACACATGGCCACCTATCTCCACCCACTTGGTCACATATTGCCATCCAACCACCAATCTAGTCATGTTCACTATCCAATCATATCCCAAATTATTCCTATTCATCCATCCAATAAAATATACAGAATGTTACATATCTGTATTTATAAAGGGCCGGGACGCACTGAGGAATCTGGCCACAAGGTAGAAGATAAATAGGATAGGATAAAATTGGCCCTGACCCCAGTGAAAAAATGCAGAAATAAATACATGCATGTTTTCAGTGGGAGTATATCTCCTAAATTGTTTTTTAAACGTTAAAACAAATTTCATTGGAGTTTTCCTTTGAGCAAACGGAGAGTAGGAAATATTTCCTATCTCTAAATATTCATGTTCACTGTGTATTCTTCGCAATGTAGATCTTTGACTTATTAATCAGACAAAGATGCACTGTTTAGTGAAAAGACCCCCTGAACTTTAATAATGCCCTGTCATTTAGATTTCAAGTTGTTTGTGGATTTTGTAGAATCCCTGTTGACAGCTGTCTTCCATGACTGTAATTCATGTCATGGATCTGCAAATCTTATGTCAGCTAGATTCAAGAATGTAAAAATACACTTTCCAAGTTTTGCTTTACATAGGGTTCTACACTAATGTCCGTGTTTCCACTATTAATTCTGCGTGGGCCAGATCCTACATCAATGCAAGACCACTATTGACCAGTGACAACAGATTAATGGATATGGGTGACTTAGAGCTCCCATATGAAGTCGCTTCATACAGAGCGTCTTAGTAGTCAACGAGTGTATTTTGCTCAGATAGGGATGGAAAAGATGAAATTGAATACAAATATAATAAAGCTTAGTTATGATGGCCTATCTGGTGTGTATGTGTATGTGTGTGGGTATGTGTATGTGTATGTGTGTGGATATGTGTCTGTGTGTGTGTGTTAAACTGTGCCACAATAAGAGCAATATAGGTAACCTTATGTGAATGTAAATGTATATACATAAACCGGTAGAAGTGCTTCAAATTAATTAATCTCATCTCTCAAAAAGAAAACAGAAATATATTGCAAGATGTTTAAACAATGTGCAAAATTGGTAGAGTTTGTGGAGTTATCACTCACACTTTAGGTAGTTAACTTAGAGCTTTCCTGCATTGCGCATGGATGGTACCATCCCTGTCTTAGGATATATATGGATCCAAGGTAGTAGGTGATCACCAAACCAGGTAGTACAAACACAATATGTGACAACAAAAGAAGGGAATCCCCAATGGTATGGTATGCAAGAGCAAATAGAACTTAAAAACGAGTATTCTACTTTCAATTTTGAGAGCAGAAACTTACTCTAGTGATACAAGACCTTGGTGATCCCCACATAGGATGGGCAGAAACCAGGAAGCCAGCTGATGCAGATAAATAATATATCAAATACATGGATATGAAGAAACTTACTTTATTAAGATGTGTGGTAATAGTCTGCTCTGGTCCAATTTATATAGATAAGTAATTATGTTCATCGGGTCCTGGTGTGTTCAGCTTGAGTAGAAGACTTCATGTATTCCAAAGTGGATTGCATGCGTCACCCGGAAGTGACACTGCGCAAGTATAACTCGACCTCCTTCAACATATTTTTTAAACAACAATAGGAATGGCATAATTTTAACAGCTGATTTTTAGTAATACTGAAGTAACTTACCGTATATACTCGAGTATAAGTCGACCCGAATATAAGTCGAGACCCCTAATTTTATCCCCAAAAAACTGGGAAAACTTATTGACTCGAGTATAAGACTAGGGTGGGAAATGCAGCAGCTAGTGGTAAATTTCTAAATAAAATTATGTTAATTGAATATTTATTTACAGTGTGTGTATATAATGAATGCAGTGTGTGTGTATATAATGCAGTGTGTGTGTGTGTATGAGTGCAGTCTGTGTGTGTGATGCAGAGTGTGTTTGTGTGTGTGATGCAGAGCCTTGGTGGGGAGTGGGCATTTTTATTATTTTTTTATATCATTATTATTATTTTAATATGATTATTTGTTTTAAAATATTATTAATATTTAATTGTATTATTATTTACAATTTAATTTTTTTCGTCCCCCCTCCCTGCTTGTTAGCTGGCCAGGGAGGGGGGCTCTTATTCCCTGGTGGTCCAGTGGATGGGCTGTAGGTGGGGGGCTGGCAGGAAGCATTTACTTACCTCTCCTGCAGCTCCTGTCAGCTCCCTTCTCTCACCTCCGGTCCATGCAGCTCCTCTGTCAGCCCCCACTGTAAGACTCGCGGTCTCTCGCGGCTCTCGCGAGACTTACAGTGGAGCTGACAGAGGAGCTGCACGGACCGGCGCGGAGGAGAAGGGAGCTGACAGGAGCTGCTGTGAAGTTAAGTAAGAGCTCGCTGCCAGCTCCCAACAGGACCGCCAGGCTTGAAATGAGCCCGGCGGTCCTGGTCTGTATTATGGCAATGTAAGTTGCCATAATACAGACACTCACTCGAGTATAAGACGAGTGGGGGGCTTTCAGCTCCAAAAATGTGCTGAAAAACTCGTCTTATACTCGAGTATATACGGTACTTTGGTTTAGATATTTATATGAAGGATAATAAAATTCAAACAGAGACGCATTTTATAAATGTGCATGTCAACAACTATAGTATGGATAGTTGTCATAATAAAGTTTGGTTGGAGTCCGTTCATAAAGACAAATGCTGAGACTAAAGAGAAACTGTTTGGAACTATCCATTTTTTAATGAACAAGCAAAAGATTTAAAATAGAAATGTATACAGAAAGGTTATAATGGAGAGGCCCTAGAGGCTGTGTTCTTTCAGACACAGAAGCTTAATAGGCATGACCTTATTAAAAATAAAAATACTATAAACGTAATGAAATAAATGTTTCCCTACCAATAGTTTTGAATTACAACAACAAGAACAAACATATTAAAAAGGTCATAAAGAAGTGTTGGCATAGTCTGTAAGAAGACAAATTATTAAGAGACATTGTTCCTGATAAGCCAACTTTTATATTAAGAGGAACGCCCAATTAAAAATTATACAAGGAATATAAAACCAACAAAAAATAATAATTTTATGATAGACAACAAGGGTTTTTATTGGTGTAATTGTTGTATTGCATGTAAAAAAACTACTTACAAAATGGAGACATATATCGAAATTTAAATTGAACAATATATATAAAATATATAATATTAGAAGCACAATAACATGCAACACTAAAAATTTGATATAGTTATTAGAATGTCCGTGCGACCTCCTATATATAGGAAGAACCATAGAACCTCTGGAAACTAGGATAGGAGTACACTGCCGCAACATAGAAAAAGGTTTTAAAATCATTCAGTCTCTTCTCAATATAGGATACACAATAACAATCCTTGCCTTTTAAAATGTATGCTTATTGCAACTGTAACAAAACATTGGGGGGGGGGGGGGGGGTCTGATTTAGAGACTGGGTAGATTGAGGTGGAATGGGAATATTATTATATAAATGCCTTATTTCCTATTCCTCAACTCTAGTCCTAGGTTGTTTTTTTTTCTTCACCTATATATATATTTTAATATTATTTTATTTATTGGTTTTATGTGTCTTTCCACTTAGAGGTTTTATTCTATTACTATTATTATTATTGCCATTATTGCCATTTATATAGCGCCAACATATTTCTATTATTCTTATTACGTATTATTATTGCCATTTATATAGCGCCAGCAGATTCCGTAGTTATCCTTTAGCTACTGAGTTCTTCTTAAAATTACTATTTAGCACAGTAGAGAGCCATACGGTAGTAGTAGCACAGTAGCGAGCCCTGTGGAAGTAGTAGCACAGTAGCGAGCCCTCTGGCAGTAGTAGTACAGTAGAGAGGCCTATGGAAGTATTAGTGCAGTAGAGAGCCCTATGGCAGTAGTAGTGAAGTGGAAAGTCCTATGGCAGTAGTAGCACAGTAGAGAACCATATGGTAGAAGTAGTCAAGTAGAGAGCCCTATGGCAGTAGCAACACAGTAGAGAGCCCTATGGTGGTAGTAGTAGTGCAGTAGAAAACCCTATGACAGTAGTAGTGCAGTACAGAGACCTACAGAAGTAGTAGTGCAGTAGAGAGCCCTATGGCACTAGTAGCACAGTAGAGAGCTTATGGTGGTAGTAGTGCAGTAGAGAGCCCTGTGAAAGTATTAGTGCAGTAGAGAGCCCTATGGCACTACTAGCACAGTAGAGAGCATATGGTAGTAGTGGCACAGTAGAGAGCTCTATGACAGTAGTAGTGCAGTAGAAAGTCCTATGACAATAGTAGTGCAGTACAGAGACTATGGAAGTAGTATTGCAGTAGAGAGCCTTTTGGCACTACTAGCACAGTAGAGAGCATATGGTAGTAGTAGCACAGTAGAGAGCCCTTTGGCAGTAGTAGTGCAGTAGAAAGTCCTATGACAATAGTAGTGCAGTACAGAGACTATGGAAGTAGTAGTGCAGTAGAGAGCCTTATGGCACTACTAGCACAGTAGAGAGCATATGGTAGTAGTAGCACAGTAGAGAGCTCTGTGGTAGTAGTAGAACAGTAGAGAGCATATGGTAGTAGTAGTGAGCCCTGTGAAAGTATTAGTGCAGTAGAGAGCCCTATGGCACTAGTAGCACAGTAGAGAGCTTATGGTAGTAGTAGTGCAGTAGAGAGCCCTGTCAAAGTATTAGTGCAGTAGAGAGCCCAATGGCAGTAGTAGCACAGTAGAGAGCATATGGTAGTAGTAGTGCAGTAGAGAGACCTACGGAAGTAGTCGTGAAGTAGAGAGCCCTACAGTATCCGGGGGGGGGGGGGTTGTTTTATGGCTGCATTTTTCTGTGGATAATCGGAATCGACATAGGAAGATCCAAGCATTTGAAATTAAATACCCCTATATGGGAGATATGCCTGTTATTCTCGAAATCTTGTGAGTGCTTCTTAAAGACACATTCACTTTGGTTGCAATATTAATCTATGTCAGTGTTTTTCATTATATTTTTTGTAGATTTCCTTTTTTGTGTATATGGATATAGAAGATTAGGAGATATCTTGAGGTTTCTACAATACGATTATACGAGAAGTGTCCATTTTTTTTATCTCCAATTAACTTATCTCCATTGGTGTTAGATAAAGGATGAGATTTTTTGTATATGCATTTTTATTATCTGTATCCCTATCAAATAAGATTAAAAAAGGACGTTTATAAATCCTTGCTTCTAGCAAACTATTAGTTCATATGATTTACTTAGTGTCCTTAATTTTGGCAATCCGGTCATTGGGCTGTTTAAGCTTTTGCAGAAAACCTTGCCCTAGAAGGCACTTAAAGTGATGTTGTCATTAAAAATTGATGGACAATAACCCACCACCAAGAACACAGTGAACAGTGATGGTCTTGTAATGGAAACACATTTTTCGGATTGTTTTGTGGTTTGCATTTTAAATGTATGAATATATTACATGGTTGACAGAAGTCAAAATGTGCTCATTTGAAAAATGTTATTGGTTTGGAATACTGGAAAGTCTTGGCATCCTGTTCATAAAATATCATACCTAGATACTACCTCAAAAATACACTGGCTGAAATTATACAATGGGCTCTGTTGAAAAATCTGAGTTTCAGCTAAAGCTAACGAGCAATGACACCTGACCAGTTGTGCAACTAATGAATAGATGGCACTGGTGCGAAAAAAAAAAAAAGTAATTGAAATACACCTTTTAGTTAATAAATACTGCACAGATGAAAATAACCACACATTTTAGACTCAATTAATACATACACCCAAGCACAAACATCCAGCTGTATACTCCTAGTCAATTTTTGCCTTTCCAAAAACCAGTAGTAGCCCATTACCCCCTCTCCAGTAGTAATCCATGCTTTCCCATGCCCTCCCTATACCCAAAAGTACCTTGTTCTTTCCCCTCCCCATAGCCAGCAGTCCGCTACACCCTCCTTACCTCATTCCCAATACTGAGAAAATAACTCCCCCCTTAGTGCCCTTGACATGTGTTTCTCTCCCCTATTTCCACCAGACAAGTCTCTTTTCTTTACTTTTGTCTCCTACCTTGCTCCTTGTGTGCATCTCTCTCCACCCCCTCATCTCCATGTGTGTCTCATCGATTTCAGCCACCAATACAGACTGTTGGCAACTATGCATTGACCCCGTTTTGTGTCTCATCATCACCTTCTACAGCCCCATTTGCTTTGTATTCACCTTAGCTTCTTTTCTTTCTCTTCATCTGTCCAATCCCCTCTTCAACCCCCTTCTATATTATCTCTGCACTCAATTAATCTCTCTGTGTCTTCTCATATGTCCTATCTTCTAATATTGTGACATGGCTGAGTGGAAGCACTGCAAAGGGTGAATATGTTCCTCACCCCAATCTCTTATTCCAGCTATAAGCAAGTGTAATTTCAAGCAAGTTAAGAAAGACATGGGATATAATTTTAAAATATTACTCCAGTCACCAACACTAATAGAACCTGCTGAAGTGGTTATGATGGTAAGAGTACCCTAGAACCATTCTAAGGGCAGTAATAAGGCAAACCATTTTACAATGATCTGCCCTCTTATCTAGGTCTCCATCGGGTGCCAAGGGTTCTGTTCTGCAGAAAAATACAACATACAACATCTGCAATAGATGAATGCAGATCCTGTCATTCATTGTTCCGGGCTGGCTGATGACATTCTAGTGACACTGCTGAGTTGTGGTCACACCTCCAGCAACAAAGGGGTTAAACTTTTATAAAGAAGCGTTGCACATACATGGCCAGTTTAAATCACAGAAGTGGTCATGGTGTCTGAAGTAACCCTTTAAGTCTTGCCTCCTTAAACCACTCTGTGCTCTGTACTATCAAAGATGCACTGATAGACGAGGTAAATGAACATTCTCATCTTGTTATCACCGTAGCAGTTAGTAAATTGCTTGATAAAGATTGAACAGAGCATGTGCTATTTTTAGAGGCAGAAAAGTAATAACATTAAATGTTTTGCACTATTTTGACAGAATGTTTTTTTTAGAAAAAAAATAAACAAAATATTCTTCTAAGAAACATGATAGAAAATGTGTTATTCTGTAAATATCAATAGAATACACACCCACAAGACAGAAGGCCAAAGAGTCAGAGTGCACCCTGGCTCTGTTTTTCTGAAACTCCACTGCACATTAAAATGTAAAGCAAAGCATATAACATGAATAAAAAAGAAAGAAAAGAAGAATGTGTAAAATGATAATATGTACCCACCCACCTCAATAATGTGAGAGTAATTCGAAACAAGGCAGTCATGCTGGCTCGGACATCAACCTGGATTAACACAGTCAGTGTCAGGTGCTAGAACAAATCATTCTGTGTCAGGTGCTAGAACCTACTAGAACAAATCATTCCGTGTCAGTTGCTAGAACCTAATAGAACAAATCATTCCGTGTCAGGTGCTAGAACCTACTAGAACAAATCATTCCGCGTCAGGTGCTAGAACCTTCTAGAACAAATCATTCTGTGTCAGGTGCTAGAACCTACTAGAACAAATCATTCCGTGTCAGGTGCTATAACCTAATAGAACAAACCATTCCATGTCAGGTGCTAGAACCTACTAGAACAAATCATTCCGTGTCAGGTGCTAGAACCTTCTAGAACAAATCATTCTGTGTCAGGTGCTAGAACCTAATAGAACAAACCATTCCATGTCAGGTGCTAGAACCTACTAGAACAAATCATTCCGTGTCAGGTGCTAGAACCTTCTAGAACAAATCATTCTGTGTCAGGTGCTAGAACCTTCTAGAAGAAATCATTCTGTGTCAGGTGCTAGAACCTTCTAGAACAAATCATTCCGTGTCAGGTGCTAGAACCTACTAGAACAAATCATTCCGTGTCAGGTGCTAGAACCTACTAGAACAAATCATTCCTGGACATGAAGTGAAAATCTAGACCTGCTTGACTGTTACTAGAACAGCAGACAAAATGAGAGGGGAAACATGAAATGTATTTGGGAACTGTGGATGAATAAGAGATTTTCATTTACACCAAAACAGCTAGTTACACAATGTTTGAACATTGCCAAGAGGAAGCCAGTGTCACAAATGAAATCATATAGATTACACAAACATCATACGTGAGCCATGAGTAGGAAAAAATTCCAATGCCCACATCTATAATCGAGGCCGGAGCAGAGATTTTTGACTACTCAAATGAAGATGCAGTTTTCTGCTGCGCATCTTTTTGCCCCCTCCTCCACACCCCCCAAAAAAGAGTTTTCACCAGTGTGTTTCTTATACCTTCTTACCCCCTATTGTGTCTTACATCCTCCTTTAGTGTTTCTTATCCCTTGTTTTTCTTCCTTGTGTCTTACACATCCCCCTTGTGTGTATCTTACTTTCCCCCAGCCCCTTTGTGTGTTCCTTACTTCTCCACAGCCCCTTTGTGTTTCTCTTTCCCCCAGGCCCCTTTGTGTGTCATTGTCCCCTTACACAGCCTTTGTGTTTGTGTTCTTTCCTCTTCCCCAGCCCTTCTCTGTCACGGCAAGGGTGCATAATTTATTATTCCACTATGAAATATTAGCCTTTAATGTAATCTGTGTACTAAATGGCACAAATTACAGAGATGCTATTGTTGAGGTCAACAGGGGTTACATCTTTTGAAGCTGGAACCCCCAACAGAGGTCAGATGACAGAAGGGGTAGTATGAATGGCATAGGAATGTGAAAAGGATTGTACTATATGGACGGGAAGTAATTAAGGCTCTGCAAGGTGTGAGGTTCTACACTTGGAAAAAGTCTGAATGTCTCTTCATCCATTTGGCATGTACCTTGTAAAGTATAGTTCAATCCTTTGATATGGTAATGGGATTAGTTTCATGAAGATCCTTGTTGTCCAATATCTTGTCCAAGTGAAACATTAATACTTACCCACAGGTTAATTATTAAGCCTAATTTTTATTATATTTGGAATGGGACAAGCTCAATCTCTTAATTAAGCCTAAACATGAGTTGCACAACTTAAACCGTGTGGCAGGAATTGTGATGTCTGTCCTATTGGATCGTGGGCGGAGGGTGCAACTTGTCTATGGAATGGGAAAACAATAACAAATTCATAGAGGCAATTATTATTTCTGTGGCAAGTACAGTAGAGGAGATAAAACCAAAAGTTTATATTTGGCTTGTTGTTTCTGGAACAAAGGAGGTGGTCACTTAGTATCTCCATAGGTACGCCTTCGCTCCACCCCTGGGTGAGGTGTGATAATCCACAGGGTATATCTCCTGTGATCCTGAAGGGTGGTGGTGTACTTGCTTGGGGCCAAGATCTAATTTTGAGTGAGTCACCATCTCTCCTTGCCAGAGACCCCCTGGACAGTAGTTGTTCTTTGAAAACCTAAGTGAGTAATTAGGACTTCTGTTATTTTATCCTTTTTGTTTTTAAATGTTGTTGGTGTAAATAATTTGTTTATTATACATTGTTATATGCACTGTGACTATTTTTGCTCATAATAAACATTCATTTATTAAGTTCTACCTTTGTCTGGTTAAGAATCACGTTACCTGAGGAGACTAGTTAGTATTTTTGTAATTCCTTAAGTATTGTACTAAGTAATATTTGGTGGGTTTTATTATTGATTTACCTGGGGGACCAAGGCACCCCATTTATAAATTGTCTTGGTGGTGGCAGCGATAAAATAGTAATAGTTATATTATTATGTTTAAGTGTGGGTGGTGTTAAAAAGAGGGATTTTGTCATTATTTCCGGTCTAGTGCAGACAAATAGTGTACTTTAACCCTTTCACCACCACAACTACATCACGCACACTCTTGGAGTAGGGTGCGTTCGTGACACTCTCTGTGTGTTATTGTCCCCTTAACTAGCCCCTCCCTGTTTGTCATTGCCCTCTTCTCCAGCCCCTCAGTGTGTGCCATTGTCCCATTCCTCAGCCCTTCTGTTTGTGTCATGGTCCCCTGCTCAGCCCCTCTTTGTGTCATTGTCACATTCCCCACCACTTTCTATATCATTGTCTCCTTCTCCAGCCCCTTTGTGTGTCCCCTTCCCTAGCCCCTCAGTGTCATTGTCACCTTCTCCAGACCCTTTCTGTGTGTCATTGTCCCCTTACTCAGGCCCTCTGTGTGTGTCATTGTACCTTTCCCCAGAGCCTCTGTCTGTCTCATTGCCCTCATTTCACCACATCTGTGTGTCACTGTCTCCTTCCCCAGGCCCTCTGTGTATATCATTGCCCCCCAAGCCCCTCTGTGTGTCCTTGCTCCCATGTAAAGTGGCTGAGTGGAATGTGATAGAGGAGCTTCTGTTTCCTCTACCTGGACTGACGGGAAGTTGTTTGGTGCTCTCACAGAGCACTTCCTGTCAGACAAAGTAAAGGATAAAGATTCTCTACCATGACAAGGTCCGCTCAGCAACACTGCTTGAAATGACCTGCTGGAGGGGTAGCCATGTGCGCTCTCCTTCTGCCGGTCACCGCGATTCCGGATGTTCCACCTCAAGTACACCCTAAGGCAGCCACCTGTGCCACCTGATGGTAGCGCCAGCCCTGCTTATACTTACAGAGGGTTGCCAAGCTGCCAATGTCTACCCCAAGATGACATAACAGCAGATATAAGGAAGAGGATCATAGAAAGACTAGCAGTCTTTGACCACTGTGCAAATTACCAAACAACACTGGAAAGCTGCCCTCACACAGTATGCTAGCAACTGTTAATAAGGCACTGTCCACAATGCCATCCAACAATATCACAGAGACCAACAGGCTTATATATGCCACCACATTAATGGTCCTCCAACTGCTTGACTACAATATCAGGCTAAAAGAGAAACAATGCCCACCATGGCGAATAACTATGGAAGCCAAGATAAAGGCAACATGTACGGCAGTTAGTAACTGGATCAACTTCACAGAGGTGGAAATATCAAGGATGTCCTGGCTACTAAGGAAGTACAAGAGGCACTGGAAATAGCTAATCAAAGGTGGACAGCACTGGTAACCGGACTGAGCAGATACACCAGAGACGCAGAGCAAGAGAATAAATGCCCTGTTTGCAATTCAGCTGCAAATACGATCCATGGGAGGGACATTAGTAAAAAATACCTCCTTACATGGGTGGAGGAGGAGGGATGCGCCAGGGCACTACAGGGAGCTGTAGTGGTTATAGTGCATCAAATATTCCTTTAACACTATAACCAGCCTAAATAAAATACTGTGCCAGAAATAGAAGCTGGGATAGTTGGTTCAAATTCTCCTGTGGATCAATGAACAAATGCAGGAAAGCAGTAATCTAATAATCAAATATATGAGGGTTCAGGTCACTAGAGAAACAGCCTAGCTGCAGCACTTCTCAGATTTCTTTGATTTTTTTTTATTGTCTTGAGGGATTTGTTCCTGACAGTTCTATTGTCTCTGAAGATTAATCATGTGTCTTTTTTTTTTGTCTTCTCTCTACCAACCCTTCCCTCTGTTTTGTTTGATCCATGCAATAATTGGCACTGTGTGTAACCTGTTTTGAAGGATGACTAGAAATCCTATAACATAGGACTATCTGTATCTTTTACATGAAATTGTAAAATATCTGCATGTTGACTCTTGATACTTGGTACTAGATTTTGGTTACTTTTGAGAATTTATGTCGATATCACTGTTTCAAGGTTTACATTTGGTGCGTGTATTTTACATGTTTGTGAACCATCTGTTATCTTTTAGATTATGCTAGTAAAACACTATGAATTTCTAGTGAGTATTTCATATATCAGACTGTAACAAGTGCCTCCATAAATCTTATACATATTAGAAAATACTGGGGTAGCCAAAATAAATACTTTGGGGTAAATGTACAAAACGTGCAGGTTTGTAGTGAATTAAAAAACAGAATTGCAAAATTTAGGCAAATATAACAAAGCTGCAGTTTTAAAAGATTTGGAGAATTAGAACAAATCTAATATCACTTTCTTAAATTTTCATTTGCAGGGCTATTCACTAAAGTAAGGTTTAAAAGTGAATTTAAAGTGCATTTTAGATTTAAGGTAAAAATAGCCAAATTGGAAACATAAGCTCAGCTATGCATTCAATTTGGCTAATATGACCTTAAAGGGACACTAGAGTCACCAAACCAACTTTAGCTTAATGAAGCAGTTTTGGTGCAGGATTAATGCAGAAGCCATATGATGATCATTCAGCTCATTCATTGGCTGAGAGCATCAACTAATCACCCTCTGTAGATAAATGAAATTCTTGGAATTAGGATAATGTACAAAGTGCTTCAATATAACTCTGTGTATGGAAGGGCAGTAAGAGTTATTTGCTATAAAAGCTGTAGGTTTAGCAAGCTGTTGTAGTCTATGAGTACAACTGACCACATGGATGTTTGTGACAAGTATGTGTTGAAATTTAGAATGATTGTACTGCTGTCAGCTCTTTGAGTTAAGTATGTGCAAGGAGACACATCGCAGGAGACACTTAAGATTAATGTCATGAAAACATAATGATGTGCTTACCACTTACCACTAAGAAAGCAATTAAAATTTTTTAGCAAGTATGATGCTAAACACTCCAGAGTAAATTTACAAGTCATTTGTTGTGTATTATATAAAAGGAATAAATGGAGAGTATTATTAAAAACGATCCAATATTTTAATGCACTACAAATTATCTAAAGAAAAATATATATTCGATAAAATTAAAATGAAGAGAAACTTTCCTTAAAGGGACACTATAGTCACCAAAATAACTTCAGCTTAATGAGGCAGTTTTGGTGTATAGATCATGCCGCTGCTCAATTCTCAATTCTGCCATTTGGGAGTCAAATCACTTTCTTTGTGCAGCCCTAGGCACACCTTCATGTTTATGACTTACACAGCCTTCCTAAACACTTCCTGTAAAGAGTCATCTAATGTTTACACTTCCTTTATTACAAATTCTGTTTAATTGAGAATTTCTTATCTCATGCTCTGGTAATAGCTTGCTAAACCCTGCCTCACTTGCTGAATCTACCTCCCTATTTGGGACTTAGGGGCTACCAGTCATCACCTGGTTCTCATGTTAGGGACCATTCACAAATCATCCCCTTTGCCCCCCGAGGCAATGTAGACGTGCACACATGGACCTGACCTACAGCTGGGCTCATGTTATGGGATGCAGTTTGGGCTTCTTTAAGTGTTCTTTTTTTTACTTTGTCAGATAGGAAAACGTTTTAGTTTAATTTGGTTACACTTTTTTACAGTTTTTATTCTCACCTCTCTCAAAATGATATAGTACCCACATTTTTTTTTTTAATTCTTTATTTTATTTGTGCACAAAGTTAACAAGTAGCCTTGGTGCGCCACAACAGCGACATCAGGGACAGTTAATAAACATTGATAATACAAGTCATGGCATTTGCTATTCAGGCACTTTTTTTATTTATAGCAATATTTCAGTAGTGTAGGTTCTCGATTGGGTTAAGTGAATTAATTATACAAGCAAAGCTGTACACTTAAGTATAACCTTAGCTTATCAGCGAGATGGTCAGACATAGCTCTAGTCCAGCTAAGCTTGGACTAAATGGTTGTCATGCTAAACTTAGCTTATACGTCTAATCTATGCATAGTATGAGTAACATGTTTGCATCGCTTAATAATGGTAGTTGAGAGCACGTTTGAGATTATTTAGTCATAGCATGGGTTGATCAAGTATTACAAACATAACAGATGTATCAGATAAATCATAAATGAACTGCCTGAATTACTGAATTACATACTAGATAGGTCACATTTGTTTGATATATTTAATGTAGATTGAATGCTAGTTTATGCTATTCTAAGCTGTGGTCAGATGTGTGGTCAGATGTGTCAGGGAGAATTTCACTTGCAGGTGAGAGGTTTACTGACTTTTAAAGTAACAAGCTCAGCTAAATCAAGCATTTAAAGCAAAACAATATTAGAGTGCCCACCCTATGTTGGGCCAATGCAGTTAGTCATGCTTCCTTGCCGGGATGCCGGACGATCCGTCTGTTGGCAGTGCGGTCTGCCATAGTGGGATGAGCGGATTGACGTCTTGGTGGTAAGTGCAGTCCCAGTAGATGTCCGTGTAGGGAAACCATCTTCCACTCATGGGGTACGTGTTGTCCAGCCTGATGCCTGCCGTGTACAGGGGGAGAGACTGGTGCTTTTAAGTTGTCGGGCAGTGTGTTCTAGCCCCTCTGCGGTGAGTGAAGCGGCTCAGCAGGGTAAGTAAGGGCCTTAAAACATAGTCCCGTGCTGCACCCCCCTGGCTTACGGTACCTTGGAGTTTATTCGCTGGCTCCTGTTCATTCAGGGTCTGTAGTCCGCCTGTGTAGTGAGAAGGGGATGCGTCCGGCAGAGTCGCCTGCCACGCGGTCTCCGCCATTTTGGAAGCGGACCCTCGGCAAGTTTGTGGGACACCGGTGGGACACAGGGTGGGGGCCGGGATCACCCCCGCCGGCCCATAGGGGGGGGAACAGGGCCGGACCCGCCTAGCTTCTCGGTTCCACCGTACCTCTGGTGGGCAGGAAAGCTGGGCAGCGGCCGTCCACCCCGCTTACCTCCCGGGCGGTCTCCATCTTAGCTGGCAGGGATTGCCCCACTGAGGGACTAAAACCTCACGGCAAGCCTCTCCCCGGTACCAGGGTCGCCTCTAGTGTCGTGGCACAGCTGCCAGTTGCTGGGGAAGAATTTTGCCGGTTTTCAAGGCCAAAAACTAGGTAGCTTGTCGGGAGCTACTCCACTGTGCGTCCGCTCGGCATGGCGGTCCGGCCCCGCCCCCCTAGTACCAAAATTTACACATCCCGGTGTCTCAAGGATTGGGAGCCTTTTCCTTTTAATTGGCGTTTAGCTCCATGCCCATCTCTCCCACCGGTGACCCCCTTGGTTAGGGGTTAAACCAACCTATAGCCTGATCTTACTACCTCTTATGTTGACCGATTATCACCAAATCATTGAGGCTGCTCCCCACCCACGTCTCTTACATGCTGTTGCGGTCACCGGCCCGCCGAGCCTCACGGTCGTGCCCGACCGGCACGACCGCTCCGACTACACGAGCTTACCTGCTCGTCGGCGAGCCGGGAACCGCGCGTGTAGTTCTTCCGGGCATCACGCCCGAATCCAATATGGCGCCGACCACGTGGTCGCGTCTATGGATAGCCCCGCCCCCGAGAATTATACTAACGTGTGCGTGACGTCACGACGTCAACGCACACGCACGTTCTGGGGTCAGAGGTCGCCCTCTGACCAATCATAGCTTAGAGAGGGGTATTTAAACCCCTAATTCACCATAGTACTTTGCCATGTCGTGGTTTCAGTTCCCTGGTTTCCTGAAAGTGCTATTTTCGTGTTTCTGATTTCCTGGTATCCTGATCCTTGGCGTTTCCCTGGTTATTCTGATCTCTGGTTTCCCTGACTTGGCTTGTTTTATCGGTATTGAGTATTTTCTGGCTTCCTTGACCTCGGCTTTCCCTTTGACCATTCTCTGTCTCTAGCGTATTAGTCCGGCCATTCTAAGGTCCGGTTTACGCTCTGTCCTGTTATTTTTCCTTTTCTGACTTATGTATATGTTTACATAGTTTCTGCGTGCTGGACCACATTACTAGTCGTGACATTACGACATGGCCATGGATCCTGCAGAACTATGCAAACATATGATCGCCTGTGAAAATAGGGTGGAGGATATGGACCACAGGTTAGACCAATTTGCTCAGGCATTTCAGACCTTGCTCCAGAGGACTGCCTATTTAGAGGTCCCTCCTGTACCACCTGTGGTTCCGCCACCTGTAGTGGTTCCCGTACCACATAAACCACCGTCCATAACCTTGTCACCGCCCCCTCGTTATGGAGGTGATTCCAAGGAATTTAGAGGTTTTTTAAACCAAATAGAATACCACTTTGAGGCCTCCCCAGGTTCATTCCCAACAGATAGATCTAAAATAGGCTATCTGATGAACCAATTAACTGGAAAAGCCTTGACTTGGGCTAACCCCTTATGGGAAAGTGGTGACGCAATAGCCCGTGATTACAGTACCTTTCTTACGGCCTTTAAGGCTACATTTGAACCTAAAGGCAGGGAGAAGAACGCTGCCAAAGCCCTTATGAGAATCAGGCAAGGCAGTCGTTCTGTAGCCGATTATGCAATAGAGTTCAGGACATTAGCGTCTGAGGTTGATTGGACCAATAGCGGTCTGGTGGCTGCTTTCTCTGAAGGTTTAGCTGAGAATATACAAGATGAAACTGCAGCTAGAGACCTTCCGGTTAGTCTTAATGAGTTTATTGCCTACATGATAAACATTGATAACCGGCTCAGAGAGAGAGAGAAAAACAAACAACGTAACAGACGTTCTAATTTGTCCATAGCTCCTTGTTTCTCTAACCCAGTGGTGAGTAGCCAAGCGCCTCTTCCAGAACCTGAACCCATGCAATTGGGTAGTGCTAAACTCACTGAGGCAGAGAGACAACACAGACGTAACGAGGGGTTATGTATGTATTGTGGCAAGAAAGGACATCTAAGATCGTCATGCCCGGTTCGGACGGAAAACTTGCACACCTAAGGCACGTACGGGGACCGACCTTAGGTGTGATGTATATGTCCCCTAAATTGACTAAGAACCGTTTCCTTGTCAAAGTAACCTTATCTGTCGAGAACGCTACTGTTCAGTGTGAGGCTATGATTGACTCTGGGGCAGCGGAGAATTTCCTAGACAAAGGGTTCTCTGCTAAACATCTCCTGCCCTTAAGACTTAAAGAGAAACCTATAGCAGTCGAGGCCATTGATGGAAGGCCTCTTACCCAGCCTTTTATCACACACGAAACTCTGCCAATCACTGTTTCAGTGGGTATTCTCCACTCTGAAGAAATTACCTTTCAAATCATATCTTCACCTACAGTTCCGATAATACTCGGTTTCCCTTGGTTCCTGAAACACAATCCACGTTTGGATTGGATTGAAGGAGAGATTGTGAGTTGGGGTGAGAGATGCAAAGGTGTTTGCTTTAAGCAAATCCCACAACCTATTGGCACCATTAATGTTCCTGTTACACCTCCCTTGACCACACAAATTCCACAGCAGTATATGGATTTGAAAGAGGTATTTAACAAGGTCCAGTCTGAAGGGTTACCTCCTCATAGACCTTATGACTGTACTATAAACTTATTACCAGGGACTATGCCTCCCAAGGGAGGAGTCTATGCCTTGTCCTCCCAGGAAAATCTTTGTTTGGAGGAATATATTAAGGATGCTCTCAGACCTACGCCCTTGTATTGATTATAGGGGTTTGAATAGGATTACCATAAAAAATGCCTACCCTATTCCCCTTATATCAGAACTATTCGACAGATTAAAGGGAGCTCGAGTCTTTACCAAGCTCGATCTCCGAAGTGCCTACAATCTAGTCAGAATTAAGGACGGTCACGAATGGAAGACCGCATTTAACACCAGAATGGGACATTACGAATACCTGGTTATGCCGTTTGGATTATGTAACGCTCCAGCGGTATTCCAGGATTTTATCAACGATGTCCTAAGAGAGTACCTTCACATGTTCGTTCTAGTGTATTTGGACGACATTCTCATCTATTCCCCAGACCTAGAGACACATCACGAACATGTGAGAATTGTACTGAAAACCCTGTTACAGAACGGCCTTTACTGTAAACTAGAGAAATGCCAGTTTGACCAAACGGAGATACAATTCCTTGGATACGTTATATCTCCGTCTGGCTTCCAGATGGATTCTCGTAAACTGGAGGCAGTCTTACAGTGGCCATTACCCAAGGGTCTTAAAGCTACTCAACGCTTTATAGGTTTTGCGAATTACTACCGCAAATTCATAAGGGGATTTTCCTCCGTGATTTCCCCTATAACCAATTTAACAAAAAAAGGAGCAAATTGTATATCTTGGCCCAAAGAAGCAAGAGAGGCATTTGAACGATTAAAATCTTTATTTTCCTCAGCACCTGTCCTGACCCATCCTGATCCATCCAAACCATTTATCCTAGAGGTGGATGCATCAGAAACAGGAGTTGGAGCCATTCTGTCTCAAAGAGAGAGTCCTGTTACACCTTTACATCCCTGTGGATTTTACTCTCGCAAACTCACACCTGCAGAGAGGAATTACGACATAGGGAATAGGGAACTTTTGGCCATTGTACTTGCCCTTAAGGAATGGAGGCATCTCTTGGAAGGTTCCAAAGAGCCACTTTTGATCTTTACTGATCATAAGAATTTGGTTTATATTGGGGACGCTAAGAGACTGTCCTCTCGTCAGGCTAGGTGGTCATTGTTCCTCTCCTGATTCAATTTCGTAATTACATACAGACCTGGTACTAAAAACACCAAGGCAGATGCACTTTCTCGGCAGTTTGAGACAGATGAAGTTCCGGAACAGGTGATATATCCTATTGTACCTCCTGAATGCCTCATTGCCACTACAGTTTCCGAAGTGTCTTCTCCACTCTTCTGTGCCATAATAGCAGATCAAACTCCGGACAAACTGTATGTGTCACCTCAGTTTCAAAAGAAGGTACTAGATTTGTTCCATGACAGCCTCACAGCGGGCCATCCTGGAGTCCATAAAACTCTCTCTGCCATCTCCAGGAGATTTTGGTGGCCTGCTCTTAGAAACGATGTCAAAGATTATGTTGGGGCATGTCAAATATGTGCTGTTTCTAAAGTTCCTCCCAGGTCACCTCCTGGACTATTACAACCACTACCCATACCTAGTGCTCCATGGACCCACTTGGCCATGGATTTCATTGTGGATCTACCCAGTTCAAACGGGTTTAATACAGTCCTTATGGTCATTGATAGATTCACGAAGATGGCACATTTCGTCCCACTTAAAAAATTACCATCTGCTCAAGATCTAGTTCAAATATTCTTGAGAGAGATCTTTCGGTTGCACGGTGTACCCAAAAGCATAGTATCAGACAGAGGTACCCAGTTTGTTTCTAGGTTTTGGCGTTCCTTTTGCAAACAATTGGGCGTCGAACTCTCCTTTTCGTCAGCATATCACCCTCAAACAAATGGAGCAGCAGAGAGGGCGAATCAGTCTTTAGAAGCCTATTTACGTTGCTTTATAAATGCCAATCAATCTAACTGGTACGAGCTCTTACCCATGGCTGAGTTCGCCAGAAACAACGCCACTCATGAATCTTCTAATCACAGTCCATTCTTTGTTAATCAGGGTTATCACCCCACTGTTTTTCCTTCTGCATTCTCAGACACAGAAATCCCCGCTTTGAACACCCATTTAGATTCGATTCATGATACTTGGGATTCCGTCCATTCAGCTCTGCAAAAAGCCTCATTACGAGCAAAGGTCCAAGCTGACAAGAAACGGGGCGCTAATCCTGTCTATATTCCAGGTGACAGGGTGTGGCTCTCCACAAGACATATCAAGCTTAAGGTCCCATCCATGAAATTTGACCCTCGGTACATTGGTCCCTTTCGAGTTACCCAACGTATTAATCCAGTGACCTATACTTTGGCACTACCGGCTCATATGAGAATAGCTAATACTTACCATGTGTCTCTGCTCAAGCCCCTTACTTGCAATCGCTACACTACGGTATCCACTCCTCCTCCGCCCTTGGTAGTGGGTGATCAATACGAAGTCCGTTCTATCATGGACTCCAAATTATCCAGAGGCGTCTTGTCCTATCTCGTTGACTGGAAGGGTTATGGTCCCGAGGAACGTTGTTGGGTTCCTGCTGACCGGGTCCATGCGCCCCGTCTTATCCGGTCATTTCACAACCGCTTTCCTCTTAAGCCGGGTCCTTCCCGCTCGGTGCGCGGTCTTCGAGTGGGGGGTACTGTTGCGGTCACCGGCCCGCCGAGCCTCACGGTCGTGCCCGACCGGCACGACCGCTCCGACTACACGAGCTTACCTGCTCGTCGGCGAGCCGGGAACCGCGCGTGTAGTTCTTCCGGGCATCACGCCCGAATCCAATATGGCGCCGACCACGTGGTCGCGTCTATGGATAGCCCCGCCCCCGAGAATTATACTAACGTGTGCGTGACGTCACGACGTCAACGCACACGCACGTTCTGGGGTCAGAGGTCGCCCTCTGACCAATCATAGCTTAGAGAGGGGTATTTAAACCCCTAATTCACCCTAGTACTTTGCCATGTCGTGGTTTCAGTTCCCTGGTTTCCTGAAAGTGCTATTTTCGTGTTTCTGATTTCCTGGTATCCTGATCCTTGGCGTTTCCCTGGTTATTCTGATCTCTGGTTTCCCTGACTTGGCTTGTTTTATCGGTATTGAGTATTTTCTGGCTTCCTTGACCTCGGCTTTCCCTTTGACCATTCTCTGTCTCTAGCGTATTAGTCCGGCCATTCTAAGGTCCGGTTTACGCTCTGTCCTGTTATTTTTCCTTTTCTGACTTATGTATATGTTTACATAGTTTCTGCGTGCTGGACCACATTACTAGTCGTGACACATGCACCCTGTTTATCAACCTTTTTTTTACCTTTGTAGAGAGACATGCTTATTTCACTCATGCTATTTGACCTAACAAAATGTGCAAGCCCCTTGACACTTCCTGTACCATGCTTGCACTTGTTCTTACTCTTCACTGTTGTTTGGTATGTCATTAAAATCCTGGATATCTAAACATGCACAACAAAAATAAAGAATTTTGCATAGCCAGGTTTTGGAAAAAAAACACTTTTCCTATCCCATGGCGGGAGATAGTGGATCAATTAGACTTTCAATACAAGATGGAGTATATATTTTATTTCTAATTCAGGCACTTGGCTATCCTATTCAAAATGATGGCTACCCTAGACAAACTATAGAGATAGTATGATGTTAATATCCCAGGGGAGATTTGGTTTCGTGTTGAGTTCTTACTTTATTTGTTCGTATAAGTTGGGTGAATATCTTTCTTAGAGCAAAACAACATATATTAAAATCGATCATGTCTGACAATCATTATGATTGTATAATATATACATAAACGTAATTGTTGTATTTGTGCAGTTCTCACTTTAGTGAATAACCGTGATAGTCTCAGAAAATGGTTGTCATTTAAACATTGACTTAAAGGGACACTATAGTCATCAAAGCAAATGTAGCTACTAAAGCAGTTTTGGTGTATAGATCATGCACCTTCAGCCTCACTGCTCAATCCTCTGCCATTTAGAGTTAAATCACTTTGTTTATGCAGTCCTAGTCACACCTCCCTGCATGTGACTTGCACAGCCTTCCTAAACACTTTCTGTAAAGAGTTATCTAATGTTTATACTTCCTCTATTGCAGATTATTTTAAATTTAGAACTTCTTATCTCCTGCTGTTAATAGCTTGCTAGACCCTGCAGGATCTCCTGTATGTGATTAAATGTGTTATTTACAGAGCTGGAGATACAAACATTTAAAGTAAGTTACATCTTATTGAAAGTGACACCATTTTTTTTTATGCAGGCTGTGTGAGTCACAGCCAGTAGGGGTGTGGCTAAAGCTGCATAAACAAAACCAGAAGTGATTTAAAGGGACACTCCATGCACCCGACCACTTCTGCCCATTGGAGTGGTCTGGGTGCCAACTCCCACTACCCTTAACCCTGCAACTGTAATTATTGCAGTTTTCATAAACTGCAATATTTACATTGCAGGGTTAACTCTTCTTCCTAGTGGCTGTCTACTATATACTCAAAGGGAGAGTGGCCATATAAGGCCAGTTGTTGCTACCAATAAACGAGTTCCTGCTTACCCTCAACATAGTCTCATCTCATGTGTGGAGGAGAATGGCTGTAGCACTCTGGGAATTGCTAAATTACTATACTCCCCTGGGATTATAGTAAGAGCATATTGCTACACTCTCTTGGAGGAGAGGTCTACCCACTGGAAGCTGGATCCTGGTCTTGGGTCCAGGGTGGGCGGAGGACAGCGAGACCCCAGCCAATCTGTAACGCTGGAAGTGGGGACTACAGTGCTGATGGTGTCTGGTGCGGTGCTTGTGGTACTCGGTAAGCACTAAGGAAGCAGCGATTGGCGGAGGTACCCAGTCAGGGTGCCAGGCGGTCGGCCACAATAATAAAGTTATTACTTATTGTATAGGAGTCAAGAAAGTCTTGTGTTGTACATCCTGTGGAATCATTTAATAATTTTGCTATGATCAGTGTGACAAGTGAGTGTTCTCTGCAAATGTGTTGGAATGTGCCATAATATTGATAGGTGCCATAGAGATAAATCTGAAGTTCTTGGAACTGTAAACTTTTCTCTATTCCCGTTATATTCCGAATATCATATGGACTTTCATTAGGCAGACTACCAGGGTTTATGTGCAGCTGTCATGCTGGTTATAGATTTTGCATATTTTATGGGCATTTGTAGAGGCACAAGGCATTTCTAATCTTGAGATTAAACTGTGTTTTAGCATAAACTGACAATAAACATGTGCCTGCTGTTGTAAAAACATTCTTATTGCTGTTTGTGCACCCGTAACACTTTTTTTTTTTTTTTTTAAGTATCTACTTTGAGCTTTGTATACTGCTCTGCAGATAATTATTATTATTATTATTATGTTATTTCTATAGCGCCATCAAATTCCGCAGCGCTTTACAATGGGTGGACGAACAGACATGTAGTTGTAAACAGACAAGTTGGACACACAGGAACAGAGGGGTTGAGGGCCCTGCTCAATGAGCTTTCATGCTAGAGGCAGTGAGGTAAAATGACACAAAAAGGTAAGGATAGTATTAGACTAGTGACGGTTGCAGAAGAGGAATCAGTCAGGAGCTATTAACAGTTTAATTGATAAGCTTTTATGAAGAAGTGGGTTTTTAACGATTTTTGAAGGAGTGGAGACTGGGTGAGCATCTAACGGAGGAGGGAAGTGAGTTCCACAGGAACGGTGCAGCCCTCAAGAAGTCTTGAAGGCGAGCATCAGAGGTGGGAGTACGGACAGAAGATAGACGTAAGTCTTCAGCAGATCGTAAGGGCCTAGATGGGACATACTTGTGTATAAGGGAGGATATTTAGGTGGGAGCAGCATTATGTAGCGATTTGAAAGCAAGAACCAGAATTTTAAATTGAGCTCTATATATTATAGGAAGCCAATGTAGGGACTGACAGAAGGGTGAGGCATGGGAGGTGCAGGCGGACAGGAAGATGAGCCTCGCTGCCGCATTCATTATGGACTGTAACGGCGCAAGTTGGGAGCACGTAAGACCACAGAGAAGCGGATTACAGTAGTCAAGGCAAGAAAGGACAGTGGAATGGACCAGCACCTTAGTCGCATCTGGCGTTAAGTAGGGGCGGATGCGCACAATGTTTTTGAGATGCAAATGACAGGATTTGTCGATAGACTGAACGTGAGGCTTGAAGGAGAGGTCAGAGTCAAAGAGAACACCTAGGCAGCGAGCCTGCGTGGTGGAGCTGATGGTAGCACCATTGACTTGGAGGGATCGATGCTTTCCTACGGGGAAATAACTGATGCTGGATATCCTCATGCAGAGCGTGAGGAGGTCCAGCATCAGTTACCAGACCAAAAATCCAGTAACATTACGGATGCGCCTCTAGTGGCTGTCTGGTAGTCTTAGGCTTAGTGCTGCCATGTAAGCATTGCAGTTTCTCTGAAACATTCTAAAAAGTGCAATAGGGACCAGTGGTCTGGGTGCATATAGTGTTACTTTTAATTTTGAAACTCACTTGTATTATTCACAATTTCTGGTTTGATTCTGTGTTCACCATCTTTTATATGTGTTGGTAGAAGATTAATAAATATTTTGAATTTTTATTGAACTGTTACTCTTTTATGTTATATTTTTTTTCTCTCATGGTTTAAAGATTGGACAATTTTATTTTCAACTTCCCGTGAAAGTGGCAATAAAATGTTACAGTATTTCTCCAACTTACCCCAAAACATGTTTTTTAATTTCTGTGGAATTGATACTTTTCCAAGATGCTATTACGGGAAAAGATTAATTTAACAGTATTTATCTTATCAACATCTAGTAATTTATTACTAATGGAGAGAAACTGTCATCCAAAAACATTACCCAAGCAGGTTTGTTAAAATTGTAGAAAAGATAGATATCAGGTGTATAGAATAAAAAAATATATTAGGACTGGCGGCTACATACATGCACAAGCGTCCAAAATTGAGTGGTAGCTCAAAAAAGTATACAGAAGTATGTGCGCTCAAGAATGGATATGTCACAAAATAACTATTGTATAAACTGTGACTTAACACTTATACACAAAATATAAAGATATATTTATTTAAAAAATCAAGCAAAACATTGAAAAATTAAATAATCACAATGTGTGCACGGATCCACTAACAATGTATCAATCAATTTACTTTGTAAAATATGTAACACCATACAAAGTATAATCTGGATATTGATCTGTCATCTAACTCTGTATAAAGAATACAAAGTATCACATGCGGTATCAGAAACAGCTGCCAGAAAAATAATAAAAACCTATATATAAAAAGAATAAAAATTATAATGCATAAACAGTACCTGCCTCGGTGTGGGCCCCCCACCGAGGTAATAAAGGAGGACAACCCCCAAAAAAGGAAAAGGGTGTAAAAGAGGGTTCTGTGCCGCTGGTATCCGACCCACTTCAAAGGGGGTCCGTCGAGGAACGGCGATATGCACCGCGGTCGGGATCTTCGAAAAAGACCGCGGTGAACGATGTAGCAGATTACTCACACAGGCACCTGGTGAGTCACTCACAATATATATAGATGCCGCGGTCGGTATCTTCTCAAAAGACCGCGGTGTAGTTGAAATAAAGCCGCCTTGAATGAGTAGTCATCAGTCCTCGACTTCACTATATCTGGAGGTACAATAACCCTCACTTCACTTGACCAAGATGGTAGGTGGCAAGTGAAAAAACCAAAAAAAAAAAAAAACAGAGGACAAATAAATAAATAAAACAAAAACAAGAAATCTGGAAACCTAGAAAAATAAAAAATGGTGATAAAATCTAAATAATGAATGATAAATAAAACAAAACAAATACAGGCAGCCGAAAAGGATCCGGTGGAACCAGCCACACATGCAGTCACGTCTACGCGTTTCGTCCCGCCCACGGGACTTTCTCAAGACTGAATAGCTGCGGGATAATTGGATTTAAATACCTCCAAAATGTTGGAGTGATTGAACAGTTAAGGGAGGGAAACACCCACCCCTAACACTCAGACAATTAATTCTAAATCAGTTAAAATTGATAACACAAAATACTATTAATAATTGTGAATGAGAAATGAACCTAAACATTGCTCAAACTTAAATTAATAAATAACAGTTAGACTAGAAACTCTATATATATATAGAGTAAAAAATAAAAAATAAATCTACAAAATAATGAACAAAACCCTACACGATATATCTGTGTATATACCTATAGCACAAATAATCAGATCCATCCTTATTTAAAGGGGCAGATATAATTTCACAAATTGTAATTTCAAACGTCTGTCCCTTTATATAGACGGTGTTGGTTGTTGATTACCAAGTTTCTCTCATGTTTCCAAGGGGGATCTATACTGATATCGGGAGAGGCTGGTGTGTTCTATGGAGTCCTGTTTGGGGCCTTTCTTAGTTCCATTATGTCTTTGGTGACTGATTGTTATTTTTCAAAATCATTTGGTTCATTATTTATTTTATTTATTTTATTTTATTTTTTATATTTTGTGTGTATTATGAAGATTATGCATATCATTTTGCCTGATCTACATTTATATCCATATCTAGAAGAGCTAGTTAGTTAATTGTTCCCCTTCTGTTATATTTAAGTGTACTGTTTTCAGACCACACTTACATTCTAAATAAATAAAATGATCACCGTTTGAAATTACAATTTGTGAAATTATATCTGCCCCTTTAAATAAGGATGGATCTGATTATTTGTGCTATAGGTATATACACAGATATATCGTGTAGGGTTTTGTTCATTATTTTGTAGATTTATTTTTTATTTTTTACTCTATATATATATAGAGTTTCTAGTCTAACTGTTATTTATTAATTTAAGTTTGAGCAATGTTTAGGTTCATTTCTCATTCACAATTATTAATAGTATTTTGTGTTATCAATTTTAACTGATTTAGAATTAATTGTCTGAGTGTTAGGGGTGGGTGTTTCCCTCCCTTAACTGTTCAATCACTCCAACATTTTGGAGGTATTTAAATCCAATTATCCCGCAGCTATTCAGTCTTGAGAAAGTCCCGTGGGCGGGACGAAACGCGTAGACGTGACTGCATGTGTGGCTGGTTCCACCGGATCCTTTTCGGCTGCCTGTATTTGTTTTGTTTTATTTATCATTCATTATTTAGATTTTATCACCATTTTTTATTTTTCTAGGTTTCCAGATTTCTTGTTTTTGTTTTATTTATTTATTTGTCCTCTGTTTTTTTTTTTTTTTGGTTTTTTCACTTGCCACCTACCATCTTGGTCAAGTGAAGTGAGGGTTATTGTACCTCCAGATATAGTGAAGTCGAGGACTGATGACTACTCATTCAAGGCGGCTTTATTTCAACTACACCGCGGTCTTTTGAGAAGATACCGACCGCGGCATCTATATATATTGTGAGTGACTCACCAGGTGCCTGTGTGAGTAATCTGCTACATCGTTCACCGCGGTCTTTTTCGAAGATCCCGACCGCGGTGCATATCGCCGTTCCTCGACGGACCCCCTTTGAAGTGGGTCGGATACCAGCGGCACAGAACCCTCTTTTACACCCTTTTCCTTTTTTGGGGGTTGTCCTCCTTTATTACCTCGGTGGGGGGCCCACACCGAGGCAGGTACTGTTTATGCATTATAATTTTTATTCTTTTTATATATAGGTTTTTATTATTTTTCTGGCAGCTGTTTCTGATACCGCATGTGATACTTTGTATTCTTTATACAGAGTTAGATGACAGATCAATATCCAGATTATACTTTGTATGGTGTTACATATTTTACAAAGTAAATTGATTGATACATTGTTAGTGGATCCGTGCACACATTGTGATTATTTAATTTTTCAATGTTTTGCTTGATTTTTTAAATAAATATATCTTTATATTTTGTGTATAAGTGTTAAGTCACAGTTTATACAATAGTTATTTTGTTAAAATTGTAATAATATACAGATCATTGGATAGAGAATTCTTTTTTTTTTTTTTAAGTTGAACCGTGGGATTAATTAAAGGACAATGGCATTACAGGGAGTGCAGAATTATTAGGCAAATGAGTATTTTGACCACATCATCCTCTTTATGCATGTTGTCTTACTTCAAGCTGTATAGGCTCGAAAGCCTACTACCAATTAAGCATATTAGGTGATGTGCATCTCTGTAATGAGAAGGGGTGTGGTCTAATGACATCAACACCCTATATCAGGTGTGCATAATTATTAGGCAACTTCCTTTCCTTTGGCAAAATGGGTCAAAAGAAGGACTTGACAGGCTCAGAAAAGTCAAAAATAGTGAGATATCTTGCAGAGGGATGCAGCACTCTTAAAATTGCAAAGCTTCTGAAGCGTGATCATCGAACAATCAAGCGTTTCATTCAAAATAGTCAACAGGGTCGCAAGAAGCGTGTGGAAAAACCAAGGCGCAAAATAACTGCCCATGAACTGAGAAAAGTCAAGCGTGCAGCTGCCAAGATGCCACTTGCCACCAGTTTGGCCATATTTCAGAGCTGCAACATCACTGGAGTGCCCAAAAGCACAAGGTGTGCAATACTCAGAGACATGGCCAAGGTAAGAAAGGCTGAAAGACGACCACCACTGAACAAGACACACAAGCTGAAACGTCAAGACTGGGCCAAGAAATATCTCAAGGCTGATTTTTCTAAGGTTTTATGGACTGATGAAATGAGAGTGAGTCTTGATGGGCCAGATGGATGGGTCCGTGGCTGTATTGGTAAAGGGCAGAGAGCTCCAGTCCGACTCAGACGCCAGCAAGGTGGAGGTGGAGTACTGGTTTGGGCTGGTATCATCAAAGATGAGCTTGTGGGGCCTTTTCGGGTTGAGGATGGAGTCAAGCTCAACTCCCAGTCCTACTGCCAGTTTCTGGAAGACACCTTCTTCAAGCAGTGGTACAGGAAGAAGTCTGCATCCTTCAAGAAAAACATGATTTTCATGCAGGACAATGCTCCATCACACGCGTCCAAGTACTCTACAGCGTGGCTGGCAAGAAAGGGTATAAAAGAAGAAAATCTAATGACATGGCCTCCTTGTTCACCTGATCCGAACCCCATTGAGAACCTGTGGTCCATCATCAAATGTGAGATTTACAAGGAGGGAAAACAGTACACCTCTCTGAACAGTGTCTGGGAGGCTGTGGTTGCTTCTGCACGCAATGTTGATGGTGAACAGATCAAAACACTGACAGAATCCATGGATGGCAGGCTTTTGAGTGTCCTTGCAAAGAAAGGTGGCTATATTGGTCACTGATTTGTTTTTGTTTTGTTTTTGAATGTCAGAAATGTATATTTGTGAATGTTGAGATGTTATATTGGTTTCACTGGTAAAAATAAATAATTGAAATGGGTATATATTTGTTTTTTGTTAAGTTGCCTAATAATTATGCACAGTAATAGTCACCTGCACACACAGATATCCCCCTAAAATAGCTAAAACTAAAAACAAACTAAAAACTACTTCCAAAAATATTCAGCTTTGATATTAATGAGTTTTTTGGGTTCATTGAGAACATGGTTGTTGTTCAATAATAAAATTAATCCTCAAAGATACAACTTGCCTAATAATTCTGCACTCCCTGTATGTATGTATAGGCTATGTGGCATACTTTTATGTTTAAACCACTATATGTGTGATGAGAAAGTAATCTTGGTTTGTGAAATTGAAGTCTGCTTTATCATCAAAAATAAATAAAGTTTATTTAATTTGCTTAAAGGGATACTATAGGCACCCAGATCACGTCGGCTCATTGAAGTGGTACAGGTACATATTCCCTTAACCCTGCAAATGTAATTATTGAAGTTTTTTAAGAAACTGCAATAATTACCTTTTGTGTGTTATCTCCACCTCTAGTGGCTGTCTGCCAGACAGCTACTAGAAGGACTTCAAGGTCGTCAGGCAACTTTTTGTCGCCTATCTGACGCTGGATGTCCTCATGCTATGTACAGGTTTTATGGTTTTTGGAAGGTTATAGGGTCAAATATAGGGCTTTTTCCCTTCCAGTTTTCACACATTAAATTTTGCCAGAATGGTTGTGATGTCTTTGAGATTTTTTTTTTTTTTATTTTTTTAAACACAAACTTGCACTGATGATATTATTGTCATGATACATTTTACTGCTTTACAACACTCATATTTGTGTTCTGCAAAGCCTGAGGAATAAAACCGTACCCCTCATGTACAGGTTTTATGGTGTTTTTGGAATGTTACAGGGTTATGTAATATGGAGCTGACAAATTAAATTCTCTGGACTTTCTGCCTGGGTTGTCTGGCATGTCCCTCAAATTGTAATTAGTAAAATCAGATAAGTATGTAAAAAGATTACATAAATATACGCATAGATTTTAATTTTATATATATTGAAAGCCCAGAAGCCCAGGCATTGCCCCCGATGCAGATCGCAGTGGAGGTGAGTGCCGCCTGACTCCTGGGGCTAAAAGCTGTTCCAGCGTTATGGGGTTCAATATATAGCGCCCTCTGAATCTATTTGTTTTTTTCTTCATTAACACTGCATTTTTCATACATTACATAAGCATGTTGACTACACTTGACAATGGGCAGATATTAAGCAGGGTTCTGTTTGAGTTAGCAATCAAATTGACCCACAATCCATCAGCAAAATCAATCCCACAGAAGGGTAACTGCAGACATCGTTGGCAGAGGAGAACAAACTGGCTGCACATAGATATTGATATCCTGTACAAGGAAGAGAAGATAATAAATATAAATAAAGGCAAGCAAAATCATTAGGATACTTGGGGCATAAGTAAAGGAAAACTGAGGAAGAAAAACACAACAGTGATGCTTTAATTCAGATGACCTCTAGTAAGACTATGGAAAGACTAACTTCTGGTTCCAAACACTGTCTGACCCAAGGTCTATGTTTATGGCTGAAGGATCCTATCCTATATACAAAGGGTAGGGAGTTGTTTTTCTGTTTTTCTTCTTCTTCTTTCTAACATATGTTTAATGGCTGGCTGTTTTATTTCTCTGAAAAGGTGATGTTTACATTAAAATTCCTACAGGGACTTACTAGACACACCAGAAAAAAAACTACATTACACTGTAAATTTTCTGGTGGCTCTAGTGTCCCTTTTAATTTAAAATTTGTATATATATTTTTCCTTTCAAAACTTGATAAAAGGACCATCCTCTAGAATGTAAGCTCATTGAGCAGGGCCCTCCACCTCTCTGTTCCTGTACATCCAATTGTCTGGTTAACATAACATGTCTGTTAGTCCACCCAATGTACAGCGCTACTGAATGTGATGGCGCTATATAAATAATAAAATAATAATTATTATATTAAAAATAATTCTAAGGTGACCGTTGTCTTTAAATACTCCTTTGTAAATCAGATTAATTTCAATGTAACCCTAAATATTATTTCTTACATACAAAAAAAATCACATGTACACAGTCAGAACATCTCCAGTGACAGCAATGCACCAGAATTCACAACATAATTATTTACTACGCGGTTATAACACCCGGTGGCTCGAGACAACATAATCCCAATCAATCTGATTCTTCCCTAATTGACTAACAGACTGTTAACTTGGAGGCTAAAAGCTTCTGTATGGCCAGAATTCAAGGATGCCTCAGTTTGAAAATATCCATGTGGAACATTGTGTCCTGGTATAATAAGCAGATCCCTAGCACTCCCGCCTCATACTAGACTTTCAGTGAAGCCAGTACACTTGTGAAATATTTTAGTTTGGCAAGTGGCACAGAGCCAAGCGGAGACTTTACTGCATGTTGTATTGCCAGTGTCTGTGAATTGAATTTCAAATAAATCTCCTTTAGCTTCTGTGCTGGAGAAGAGGCATAAAAGCTATTGGAGCAAAGAACCTCACAAATTAGCTTTAAAACACACCATACAATAAAGGCATCGACTTGTTCGAAATTGTTTGACGCCTTAAAGGGACACTCAAAGGTGGATTTACCTTGGTCATTTTAATTTATTATATAGAAAGTGTGTGACACATGCACACAAGTATAGTTATCTCTCAGTGCATCTCTTTCATTAATTTTCAAAGGGAAAAGCACATAACTTAATGATAAACCAGCACATTTGTCTGTTTGTCTGTCTTTGCAAAATAATGCATGGGTCACCGCTATGCAGTTTGAGGGCCCTAATCTTAGGCAGAACAGGAAATACATGCCAGGTCTGCCTGAGGTTAGTGCGAGCTGCACTCCTAAGTGACTTCTGTTCATGTTGGCAGCTGAAAAAGCTGTTGCTGGGACTGCAAATCTCAAAAACCTCAGACATCATTGGGAAATGCCTAGTCCTACCCTTACCAGTGATGGAACTACCAGGGTCGCAAAGGTCGTGAATGCGACAGGATGTGGAGTTTCACCTGTCAGGAGGGTACCTGGGATGGTAGCAGCAAGCAGGAAGCTTACTTTACTTACAAGCCTGCTGCTGCCCTGCAGAGTTCAGCGCCAAACTCCACTCCTCCATGATTCCTTGTTGGTCCTCCGGTGTGTATGATGCTCTGCACCCTCTGCTAAAACCTTCTATCATATACTCACCCTCACGGCTCCAGCACTCAGTTAGTGTGTCATAGAACAGCCAATAGAGATTCCAAGCCTGCGCTCTGACTTAACATTGAGCACCGGAAATGCGAGGGAAAAGATATGATAGGGGGTTCCGATAGAGGGTTTTCAGCAGTGGGAGCAGAGCATCACATACACCACCGGACCACCAGGGCATTTATAACAGCAGCTTGGGCTACCAAGGAAGGAAGTGCCATGGAGTCCCACTGCAAAGGGATGGAGGCAGGGCCAAAATACTCCAGAATCAATCCAGGAGTGTGAGCTGGACTGAAAGCATGTTTCCTAGTGGGCCGCCCTGTTTTGGGCCACAGCACTGGGCAGCAGCTCTTGAGCCGCCCCCAGCTCTGGACCGATCCTCAAGGTGCCCAAGTATGAGGGCACTCAGAGGAGCCCTGTCACAGGGGGCCCAGGAAGTGACCACCTTAGGGCACCCTGATGCTGTCCTTCTTAAATATGGCAGAGCAGGCACCTGCTTACCTTGATGGCAGGCAGGGCCGGCCTTAGGGGTGTGCGAGCCGTGCAGCGGGACAGGGCGCCATGGACCAGGGGACACCTTGTGGCCGACACAGCTCGCACATGGCCGGTGTCAGGGGAGCTAAAGCAGGTACCCGGGTGGAGGATTAATTATTCTCCACCCGGGTCTATTAAAAAAAAAAAATCGAGGGAGCTGAGGCGGGGCAAATACCTACCCGAAGCCCCTGGTAACTGTTGCACAGGAAGAGGGAAGAAGCAAGGAGTCCTGCTTCCCCAACAACGAACTGCTTCCACTGGAAAGAGGTAAGTGTGTGTATGTGATATCCTTGTATAGAATGAGATCCCTAGGTTCTGCAAATATAAGAAACCATCATAGGGTAATATATCTCAAAATAAATACAAAATGATAAAACTTGGAAAAACTCACAATATTTAGAGCCTTTCTGAGTTGGCTCTAAACTTTAACCCCTTAAGGACACATGACATGTGTGACATGTCATGATTCCCTTTTATTCCAGAAGTTTGGTCCTTAAGGGGTTAAAAGCAGATTTATCACTCTGGTGTAGAT
Organism: Pelobates fuscus; assembly: GCF_036172605.1. Lineage (NCBI taxonomy): Eukaryota > Metazoa > Chordata > Amphibia > Anura > Pelobatidae > Pelobates > Pelobates fuscus. Next base: position 115,774,457 of record NC_086323.1, read on the forward strand.
TTGGATGTGTAGGTCCCTTATAAAACGTCTGGGGTCTTCTCTTATACAAAAATCAGGAACCAGGTTACCAAATAAATAAAAAGTAAATACTTTTATTAAAATAAAAACAGGAATAAAGCACAACGCATTTCGACCCAATATAGAAGGTCTTCCTCAGGTGCATAACATAAAACAGTACCACAACATTCTTATATAGCATACATAATAAATATAATTACATTACAACATTAACAGCTGTGGAGTCCGTCCTCTTTCCCATATATGGAGTGTTTCCGGCAGCAATAGAGATTAATTTGCCTCCTCCAAGATGTCTGCCATGTTAATTTCATCTATGATGGTACTAAGACCTTCCAAAGATGGCCGCGCGTGTGTTAGCACTTCCGGTTTCGGCTGGCTCCGGTCACGTGGTGCGGTTCCGATCACGTGACTTAGAGGGAGCATCATACATGGCCCCCTCATGTGGCCGTGTCATAGAGAGGAAGTAAACAGTGTTTCCATGGTGACAAAAAGTCAGTTTTTCGTCCAGTTTTTACAGAAACACACAGGAGAAAGAATATAACAACATATAAATAATATAATCACATTATGTAATGTAGCAAATTTAAAAATAATAATAGCAGAAACAATAAAAATATATAAGATACCAAAATTTGTCAATAATTCTTTATGTCACAAAAGGAGAGATTATAAAGTAACTGTGCTGATAACCCAAATAATATTAAACACATAAAAAGAGTATATAAAAGAATAGTATTTACAGCTCTTTCATTACAAATAAAAAGGAGAGGTGAAATTACGTTATAAAATTGGACCTATTTCAAAATCAATATTTAAACCCTTTGGACATAATGTTTGAAGTTCAAATATCCAATTGGATAATTTTTTACTTAAATTAAAAGCACTATTTCCACCCCTCCAATGAGTTTGAATTTTCTGGATTGCTGTAAATTCCAATTCTTTCGGATTGGAATTGTGTCTTTCTAAAAAGTGATTAGACACACTATGATTTAAAAACCCAATTTTAATATTTCTAATATGTTCATATATTCTTGTTTTAAGCGGTCTTGAGGTTTTACCTATATATTGTAAGCCGCACGTACACTGTAATAAATAGATAACATTGGTAGACTCACATGTAATAAAAGAAGTGATATTAAAATTATTTTTAGTTATGTTTGAAATAAAGTCATCTTTCTTTTTCTTGGTTATATGAGTGTTCCTGCAGGCATATCAATTACCGCAATGATAAAAACCTTTTTGGGTTTCTGATTATTTAGTTTAAAAATTGGCATTTTTATTCTCTTTATCTATATAGTTAGAAGTTAAAATTTGCTTAAAATGTTTTGCCCCTCTAAAAATAAACTTAGGCTTATCTCCTATAAAATCACACATTTTATGTTCTTGTTGTAGGATATGTCAATTTTTACTCACAATTCTTTTTAGTATACCAACATTGCTACAGTAATTAAAAATAAGTGGAATTTGTTTACTCTGATTATTTATATCCTTATTTTTATAATTTAATAACTGTGATCTATTTAGATCCCTAATATTATCAATATTTTGTTGGACATCTTTTTCACAATATCCCTTCTGTGCAAATTGTTTTTTTAAAAAAAAATTATGATTGTGAATTAAAATCTTTATCATCCATACAATTTCTTCTAATACGTAAAAACTGGCCCTTTGGCCAGATATGAGGAAAATAGATATGAGAAACAAAAAAGTTCTAATTTCACTCGTAGTGATACATCTAGAACACCTCTCCCAGTTTGGAAGAAAAAGGAGAGTATCTCTAATAATCTATACAAAGATCGAAAAAGCTCACCAAAGGCTATAAGTCCATTTAAAGAAAGGCAGACCAGACCTAAACAATTTGATAGGAGATTTCCACCAGCCTCACCTAAACCAAGAAGGGAAACCCAGAGAACTAGGATTCGATATAATGAGGATAGATCTTTTCACATCCCTTTGAAAAACAGATTTGAGAGATTAAGGAGTGAAAAAGGAGAGGAGTTTTTTTTAGAACCAAGATGGATGAGGAGGGAAGAATACCACAGAACTCCCACAAAGAGATACAGAATGTCAGAAGAGGAAACAGAGGAGGGAGAAATAAACCAAGAGAGAAAAAGAGTGACGATAATGAAAAAATCGTTTTTTATTTATCCGGTATGATTTTATCCCCAATGAAAGAGAAAGTTTTAAGAAAGGGTTTTAAATATGCCCCAAGCTGCTCTGTTAATAAATTCGAAGCGTTCGTTGATATTAACAGATTCACCAGAAAACTATGCTTGAAATTTTTTTTTAATAAAGAAAATCTTAATTTACCCCATAATGATAGAGAAGAAAATATAGATGTAGAATTAGTAGATAATGGCAATAATTTTAAACATACAAATTTTAAGAAAAAATCTTCTTTTAATCCACAATATTTAAAATCACAAAATATGAAAGTGTTCGAAAAAGCATGTTTGGAGGAAATTTATAAAATTAAACCTTTGTCAAAATATGAACAACATTTATCCTTTAGAGAAAAATTAACTCTGAAAGACCTTAAACAGAACTCCTCAATTGTAATTAAACCTGCTGATAAGGGGGGAGGGGTAGTTATTTTAGATAAAATTGCCTACTTAAACGAAATAAGACGACAACTGTCGGATACGACGACCTACAAAAAATTGGATGAAAATCCTACCTTTGAAATTAAAACTAAATATGAGAATTTTTTAAAAGAAGGTTTAGATAATACAGTATTGGACAAAAATGAATTTTCGTTTCTTCAGGTACAATATCCTAAGATACCGGTTCTATATATTGTGCCTAAAATACACAAAAGTTTGGAGAACCCACCAGGCAGACACATAGTTTCCGGGATAGATTAGATTTTATCTTCACTATCTCAGTTTATTGATTATTTTTTTATAACCATTAGTTAAACTACGTCCCTCTTATTTACAAGACTCTATGAGCCTTTTAAAGACTTTAGAAGAACAGAAATGGGAAGAAGACTATTTATTAATTACGTGCGATGTCACTAGTCTATACACCATAATTGAACACTCTAAAGGAATTGAGGAAACCACTTTCTTTTTAGAATAATCTAAGGAATTTTTAAACACATAAATTGATTTTATTGTCAAGAGTATACAGATGATTTTAAATAATATTTTTTTCTGGTTTAATGGTGATTTTTACCTTCAGATTCAGGGTACTGCTATGGGGACCAGGTTTGCCCCCAGTTATGCTAATCTTTTTATGTCTTATTGGGAACATATATTTGTTTATCAAGAGCATGGCTGGGGAGCAAACTTGGCCCTATACAGGCGTTACATAGACGATATTTTTATTATCTGGAAAGGAACTGAAGCAGATTTTAACTTATTTTTTAATTATCTTAATTCTAATAATTGGGGAATTAAATTAACTAAAAATGTCAGTCCCTATACTATCGACTTTCTAGATCTTAACATTTATATTTCCGACCAAAAAATTAAAACACGCACTTTTTTCAAACAAGTGGACGTAAATTGTTTTATTGAAACAAGCATTTGCCATTACAATCCATGGCTCAAGAATATTCCAAAGGGCCAGTTTTTACGTATTAGAAGAAATTGTATGGATGAAAAGATTTTAATTCACAATCATTATTTAAAAAAAAACTATTTGCACAGAAGGATATTGTGAAAAAGATCTCCAACAAAATATTGATAATATTAGGGATCTAAATAGATCACAGTTATTAAATTATAAAAATAAGGATATAAATAATCAGAGTAAACAAATTCCACCTATTTTTAATTACTGTAGCAATGTTGGTAAACCAGAAAAAAATATTATTTCAAATCATCTGTATACCCTTGACAATAAAATCAATTTGTGTGTTTAAAAATTCCTTAGATTGTTCTAAAAAGAAAGTGGTTGCCTCAATTCCTTTAGAGTGTTCAATTATGGTGTATAGACTAGTGACAATAAACTGAGATAGTGAAGATAAAATCTAATCTATCCCGGAAACTATGGGTCTGCCTGGTGGGTTTTCCAAACTTTTGTGTATTTTAGGCAGAATATATAGAACCAGTATCATAGTATATTGTACCTGAAGAAACGAAAATTGTGGTTATCATTTGTAATGAAAGAGCTGTAAATACTATTCTTTTATATACTCTTTTTATGTGTTTAATATCATTTGGGTTATCAGCACAGTCACTTTATAATCTCTCCTTTTCTGACATAAATAATTATTGACACATTTTGGTATCTTGTATATTTTTATTGTTTCTGCTATTATTATTTTAATATTTGCTACATTACATAATGTGATTATATTATTTATATGTTGTTATATTCTTTCTCCTGTGTGTTTCTGTAAAAACTGGACGAAAAACTGACTTTTTGTCACCACAGAAACACTGTTTACTTCCTCTCTATGACACGGCCGTATGAGGAATCCCATGTACATGCCCCCTCTAAGTCACGTGATCGGAGCCGCACCACGTGACCGGAGCCAGCCGAAACCGGAAGTGCTAACACACAGCTAGACGGCAAAGACGCGCGGCCATCTTTGGAAGGTCTTAGTACCTCCATAGATGAAATTAACATGGCGGACATCTTGGAGGAGGCAAATTAATCCCTATTGCTGCCGGAAACACTCCATATATGGAAAAGAGGACGGACTCCACAGCTGTTAATGTTTGTAATGTAATTATATTTATTATGTATGCTATATAAGAATGTTGTGGTACTGTTTTATGTTATGCACCTGAGGAAGACCTTCTGTATTGGGTCGAAACGCATTGTGCTTTATTCCTGTTTTTATTTTAATAAAAGTATTTACTTTTTATTTATTTGGTAACCTGGTTCCTGATTTTTGTATAAGAGAAGACCTCAGACGTTTTCTAAGGGACCTATACATCCAAATCTACACCAGAGTGATAAATCTGCTTTTAAAGTTTAGAGCCAACTCAGAAAGGATCTAAATATTGTGAGTTTTTCCAAGTTTTATAACTTTGTATTTATTTTGAGATGGTTTCTTATATTTGCAGAACCTAGGGATCTCATTCTATACAAGGATATCATTTACCGTGTGCGCAATCACCATATCTCCTGTTGTTTTATCTTTGTATGTAAGTGTTATATAGTGACTATACACTTTGGTGGTTTCTTTGTATGCTGCACTGGTTTTATATATGATATTTTAATACTTTTAGCGCCATATTTTATCTGTTTTGTAAGTGTGTGTTTGTGACTGTGACTGCCTGCCTGTATTTGACTGTTTGCCTCTGTGTGTGTGACTGCCTGTCTGTGTGACTATCTGCCTATGTGTGTGTGTGTGTGTGTGTGTGTGACTGTCTCACTGTGTGTTTGTCTGTCTGTCTGTGTGACTGCCTGCCTGCATGTGTGTGTGTGACTGTCTGTGTGACTGCCTGCCTGTGTGTGTGTCTGTCTGTCTGACTGCCTGTGTGTGACTGCTTGCCTGTGTATGTGACTGCCTGCCTGTGTGTGTGTGTGTGTGTGTGTGTCTGTGTGACTGCCTCCCTCTGTGTGTGACTGCCTGCCTGCCTGCCTGTGTGTGTATGGCTGCCTCTGTGTGTGTGACTTCCTGTCTGTATGCATGACTGTCTGCCTGTGTTTGTGTGACTGCCTCCCTGTGTGTGCCTGCCTGCCTGTGTGTGTGTGTGTGTGACTGCCTGTGTGTGTGACTTTCTGCCTGTGTGTGACTCCAGTTGTGTGTTGCTGTAGCTGTGCCGTTGTGTGTGCCTGTATGTGTGACTATTTTCCTTTAACTGAGTGTGTGTGCCTATCCGCGTGTGTGAGTGTCTGCATGCCTGTAACCGAGTGTGTATGCTTGTAATGAAGTATGTGTGGCTGTCAGTTTTTGACTGTGTACCTGTAACTATGTGTGTGACTATGTGCCTGTAACTTTTCATGATCGTGTGCCTGTAACTGTGTGTGACTGTCTGCCTTTAACTGTGTTTTTGTCTCTCTGACTGTCTGCCTGTAACTGAGCATGTGTGGACTGTCTGCCTGTAACTGTGTGTGTGTGACTGTCTGCTTGTAACTGTGTCTGTGACTGTATACGGGGAGGAGGGGGGGCGCCAAGAAGACTTTTCGCACAGGGCGCCTAATGGCCTAAGGCTGTCCCTGATGGCAGGTGCCTGCTCTGCCGAGAAATCCCAGAGGAGAGGGGGACAGGAGGCAGGCTGCTGTATTGCAGGCGGCGAGGTAGGCTATTGTTGCAGCTTCTCACTCCTTCCTCGCACGCCCTCTGTGATGCCAGGAGCCGGAATATGATGTCATTCAGGCCCCAGCATACTAAACAGGGAGCTGGAGGAGTGAGAAGCTGCCCGACTCTGGACCCCAGGGAGGTAGGGAGGCTGAATTTGCCTCAAAAAATAAGTGTGTGAGTCTGTGTGTCAGTGAGTGTGTGTCTGTCTGTCATGAGTGAGTGTATGTCTTTTAGTGAGTGTGTGTGTGTGTATTTCGGTCAGTGAGTGTGTCTGTGAGTGTTTGTCTTTCAGTGACTTAGTATGTGTCTGACAGTGAGTGTGTGTCTGTCAGTGTGTGTGCTCGTCTGTGCTAGTCTTATAAATTAAATTCACCAAATGCATTGAATACATCTTTTATCACAGCGATAAATTATGTACTCAATGTACAAAGTATGTATTAGGCAGTATGTGTGTATCAATGCATGTATTGGGCAGGGTGTGTGTATGGATGCATGTATTAGGTAGTGTGTGTTTATGGATGTAGGTATTGGGCAGTGTGTGTATGTGTGTGTGTGTATGGAAACATGTTTTAGACAGTGTGTGTTTATGGATATATGTGTATATGGATGCATGTATTAGGCAGCGTGTGTGTATGGATGCGTATTTATGGATGCATGTATTAGGCAGTGTGTATATGGATGTAGGTATTAGGCAGTGTGTGTGTATGGATGTAGGTATTAGGCAGTGTGTGTGTATGGATGCATGTATTAGGCAGTGTGTGTGCATGGATGCATGTATTAGGCAGTATGTGTGCATGGATGCATGTATTAGGCAGTATGTGTGTATGGATGCATGTATTAGGCAGTGTGTGTGTGTGTGTGTGTGTGTGTATGGTTGCATGTATTATGCAGTATGTGTGTATGGATGTAGGTATTAGGCAATATGTGTATATGGATGCATGTATTATGCAGTATGTGTGTATGGATGTAGGTATTAGGCAATATGTGCATATGGATGCATGTATTATGCAGTATGTGTGTATGGATGTAGGTATTAGGCAGTGTGTGTGTATGTGTGTATGGATGCATGTATTAGGCAGTATGTGTATATGGATGCATGTATTAGGCAGTATGTGTATATGGATGCATGTATTAGGCAGTATGTGTGTGTGTGTATGGATGCATGTATTATGCAGTATGTGTGTATTTTTGTAGGTATTAAGCAGTATGTGTGTATGGATGCATGTATTAGGCAGTGTGTATGTATGGATGTACGTATTAAGTATGTGTGTATTAGGCAGACCTAACTGGAAACCATATGGCAAAATTTAGGCCAAAATAGCTGATCTAGAAGAATTCTCCAATTAGGCTACAGTCACAGTTCAGCTATTTTTGCTTAAACTTTGCAATTTGGTTTTCAGCTCACCGCAATTCAGGGTTTAATGAATGAACCTCCGTGAGATTGTATTTGCTTTCATAAGGGGGCGGCAAAATGGATCTACGCCGGCAGAAATCCTTGCACTGGCCCTGCATAGGTGTCCTAAAGACCTTTAAAATACTTAATGGCACTAAATGCAGAGGAATAAAATCAGATTCTTCTAATATGCAATTACTGGCCAATGCTGCCCTATGAGAAAACTGACTACTAAAGAGCTCTAGTTCTCCAGTACTGGGAGAAAAAGCCGTCATGGGTGTCAGATAGACAGGGGACGTTCCATCCAGTTTTATTATAAGAACATTCTCATGAAATAAGCACAAAAAAAATAATCCTCCTAAACACCCCTAAAGCACTTCAGCAAGCGTTTCCGGTTTCTGAACTGACTCTCTAATGGATATGAGTGCTTTCTCTCTGTTTGGTACTATGAATCAGCAGGAGGATTAGTAAAGACAAAATAATGTTCTTAATTCGAAGTTTCATGTTCTCACGTACTGGCAAAATAGGTTCCCTATAGTTCATATCCGCACCTTGTAATTCCATTTGTAACAAAACCATTTTTTAAAAGCAAATTAAGTTTATTATTTACTGAATAAGCTGTACTTTTATTTTGAGAATAATACTTCTATACAACCTGCATTTTATTTTCTCAGTCTGGGGCATTGCTATGGAAACACACCCAAGGCTTGAGCCCAAGAATATTTTGCTGACCCCTTCAAAATGCCCCACCCTTAAGCCCCTCAGATACGTATTTGACAGATGGTGTCCAGGAGGCAGGAATCAGCCAAGGTGAAGTATCAAAGGGGAAACCAAAGTCGTGGACGAAGAAAGCCAGGGGTCAGAGGTCAGGTGGCACGGGTTCAGAGACGATTGAACAGGCGGAGGGTCAGATACCAAATAAATCAAACAAGGCAGGATAGGCACACTGAAGATAACACTACAGTAAGTACAGTGTACAGTATAACTGAGCGATGAGGTAGAGGTAGACTGAGATTATACAGGGGAGAGGTATCCACCTCTCACATTCTATTGGTTTAAAAGTGATTTAGTCCTTTAAACAATTTAAGGTGTACTGTCCCTTTGAGAGGTCGGCGTACAGGCCAAGTGGAATTGCACGTGGGGCATCACGTGGGGCTTCACGTGGGTCATGGCATGGTGTGGAGAGCCGTGGTACCGCGTCTAAGGATTGCAGGGATGCCGGTTGACTGCACGTGTCACTGGGTATGCTGCAGTCCTCTGCATGTACCGAAAAGAGACTGCTGTAGCCACGGGCGGAGACGCGGTGGAGTACCTACAAGTAAGTGCGGCTGTGACAGGAGTCTTCATACCCTTGTCTTTTTTTGAACATTAACAGCTGTATCCCTTATACTTTCTATACATTGGTTGTTCTATAAAGGGAGATATTATGGGTTATTCCCCTGGGGAAGCTGTATATTATGTTTATTTATACAAGATTAGTGTATGTTATCCACACCTAGCACTGAGGGTGAGCTTGTGGTTTATCTGTATATTTACACGCATACAGACAGAGACAAGCACAGACAGGACATACACGTACAACAAGGCACATGCAGACAGGTACTCACAAACAAAGACAAGTACACATAGTCACAGACAGACACAGGCAAGCAGAGACAGGTACACCCAAGCACACACAGATAAACATATTTAAATAGAGACAACACACACAGGCATACGTATACATACACATAGAGTTATACATTGACACAGACAAACACACACATTGGCACACAAAGGCACAAGCAGATAAACACGGGCATTCTTAAATTACCTACTGGTTTCCTTGTAGGCCATCAACATGCAGGGGATGGGTGGAAAGGCAGAAAGCAAGTCTGGTATCTGCTTCAAGGCTGGCAGCCATAAGCCTCCGGTAGGGAGAAAAACAATGGTTTCAGCTTTTTTCCCCCTTTGACTGCTGCAGCTTTATGTTTTTTGTTGATCAGGATTTAGAGAGTTAGATTTCCTTAGAGCCAGACCAACCATACCTTAAACAGAGATAAAGCCTTCTGAATCAACAAAGGAAAAGCTCTAGGGTGACAAACCCGTCACTAAAAAGTTATACATTGGGGCATTAGAGGTCCTGGTGAGGGAAACACTGGTGATTTTTTTTCCTAGGTTGAAGCCAGATCCTGAGTGTGGATCCAGGGTTAGGAGATGGGGAACCAAAAAGGACATCCCTAGGGATGGCTGAAAAGGTGTTTCAAACAAGGGATTGGAGTCTGGGAGCATATTGCATATTCTTCTTTTGCCCACTGTTTTGTAGAATGTAGTTATGGTGCTTAGAGAGAGTGCAAGCATTGTTGCATTATTTTATCACAAATGTAGAAATTAAAATAGGATACATCTCTAAATGTAGATAACATGAGGAATACTTGGAAATAACACTTTATTTTATTTTATTGAATTAAAAGTTTTTTGAAGAAAATGTACATCTTATCTATTAAGTAAGGTGTTATTGTTTTGTTTAAATAGAATAAAATAAATAAAACAGAATTTGTTTCAGGAAATATAATGCCATGTTACTGCATTAGCACACTACTATAACACTGTATTGCTAATAGGAGTCTGTCTGTCTGCCCGACTAGCTGCCTGCATGTATCATTTACTTTCCACTTGCAATACTTTTGTATTTTATGTTTAATTCAACCCATGTCTATAAACCAGTCCTATCATCCATTATCACTAGGACAGCGTGTATATTAAACAGTGATGCAGGGTGAGCTTGTAACACAGCAGTGAACACAGGAATGAACAGACCATTTAGCAAACGTTTCAATTGTATGCTGTGTCATAGGCCACCTTTTGTAATTTCTGATACTACCGTGACATTTTACAAATCGCTGACTGCATGTCTTTACAATGAAATGTGTAACATTTTTTTCTGATAATGTCTAATGGCCTAGTTAAAATAATTATCCTTCATCTTGGAGTGGACTAAAATGATCTAACCTACATTGATTAATGGCAAAATGGAGATTTGCAGGGCAGAGGGGAAAAAGCAACTTTATTGTCAAAAGTTCACAAAATATCAAAATGTTTTCCTTGTGTTTATTTAGTTAGCATTTTTTATAATGAACCAAACTGCAACAGATTTTACTGTAACCGATATTACTGATCATGCCACATAAAATATGTTTATGGTTGTTCAAAGTGCCAGTATTTTCCTCAGTTATTCTACATCACAAATGCATATTTTATAGCAAAACAAAAAAAGGATAGCCCAGCTGTTCCCAAACTCAGGTTCAAGGCGCCCTTAATATTTCAGTATTTTGCCAATGCACCCCAAGTCAAAATGTCTAGGTTGTATATCTGTACAGCGCTGCCGCATTTACTGGCTCTATAGTGTAATGTACAGTGTTGGTGTTTGAAGGGGTGCTTGTATACAATTATTCTGTTTTAATACAAGGGTGTGTTTGTATGTGATGTTTGCGTTTGATTGCAGGGGTGTGTCTAAATTTAATGTTTACTTTTAACCCCTTAACACCCTTTAAAGTCATTGCGGCGGCATAGAACGCCGTAATGGCTTTCCACCCAGAAGCTCTGTGGTACTTCCACCGTGATCCACTTCAGGAGGACTGCCTGACAGTCCAGGCAGCCCTTCCCCGGCGAATCAGGACCCTGGGGGCCATGCGATTGCTCTCAAAAAGCAATCACATGGCCCCAATAACTGGCTGTGGATCTGCCAGCAGGGGGACTGTCTGGGCTGTCAGACAGTCCCCCTTCTAGTGGGTAGTGTAAAAAAAATATTATTAAACATGCTAAAATAAATTAAATGTTTGTATGTATGTGTGTGTGTGTGTTTGTGTGTGTGTATATATATATATATATATATAACGTCTACGTAGTGTATTTTAATATTAATATAAGTACATATATTAGTATTAAAATACACTTAGAATAGGGGGGCGGGGCCAGGCCGCCAAGCAAGATCGTCGCATGTCAGACCAGCTCCTGAAACTTAAAACAAAATAAGCATGAAAACCAGACTTTTGGCATGAAAAGCCGACCAACTGTGGTGGACCTCATCGGGTGGGGAGTACCGGACCCAGGGTGAGGCTGGCCTGACTGGTTTCAGTCCCCTGGAGGAAGAATCCTCACTGGCTCAAACGAGGCCTAATCCGGCGGTGAGTGGAGCAGACGGCCGCTGCTCCACTATCCTGCCCATCGGTGCACAGCCAAGCGCCAGACCCGTGGGGAAATGGCCCCATTTCCCCCCCCCCCTCTGGACCGGGGGGTGATCCCGGTCCTCACCCCCGCATCCCCCGACCACCAGGGCGCAGCAGCAGGGCCGTCCTGCTCCGACACCAAGACACAGCAGTCAAGATGGCGGAGGCCATATGTGGTGGCGCAAAAATCGGACCCACCTCAGAACACTCATCAAAACAGGCAACGAGGCTCTGGAGTAGCCCACACCGCTCCCCCTTCACAGAACTTACCTGCGGGACGACCCAGCAAGAGGCGACACTTTAATGAGGGATTTCTGCCTGATGTACCTTCACAACAGGGCTGCAGCGTCTGATGACAACCCACCCACAAGGGGGCAACAGCACAGATGAACTCTTCATGCCGCAGCTGAAATCCATAGGCAACGCAACTTACAGCTAGAAGAGGACATTTGCTGCAGGTTCCCGGGTTACCTGAGATGTCTGCCATCACCACGCGGTAACACTCGAAACCGTGCTGAACTGTAACCCTTACTTTGGGCCCTCTCTCACCAATCACCCCAGGGACGGTACTAGGCACTCAGAGGGGATCGGCTGAGCGGCTGCACATGAACGGAACCTGCCAGGCGCACACCCCGCTACAATTGGACTCCCTCAACATACCTCATAACATAAGACCTGCATTTTCCATGCTAGAAAAGTGTACAGTAATAGCCTTTAACCTGTTATTATTTCATTGTACATTAATTCCTACAGAGTTTTTTGCCATTGCTGTTTCTATGTGATAGCCTACACGGCATAGCATTAGCCCACATGCCAACATAACTTGAGATAACAATCCGAACCTGATCATATAAGGCATTACACTGATGGTTTATTTTTAGTTTAAAACGCGCTATTACTGAATTTAAGCAACACAACATCCTTTTTAGCAGGAAAAGCAATGGTATATATTATGCAGCCTTTGTTTGTTTCCTTAAAATGAGATTCTATACTGAGTTCCATATGTGGTGTGGTAAACGATGGGTAACATACTAGCGTTCGCCTCCTTAGCAAGCGCCCCAAAGCTATAACTCTGCTACCTAGAAATATATACGGGAATCCCAAATAGTTAGCGAGGGTAGCAAAATAGAAAGTACCACAACTTTACTCTACCAACTTCAGTCCGGCAGACTATCGACCCCCAATTATACATTAACCATGTCCTTAAGTGTCCCTACCATATATACAGGGGGGATCTGTGTTTGCTCCGGTCAGGCTGACCATAGTCTACCCCAGCTGGCCCACTTCCATATTCCGCAAAACATTTAAGCTACACGGCTAACATAGTCCTCGTGTGTCCCCTCGGACCATCTTGTATGCTTGTCTTCAGTTGTCAAGCACCCAGTTAGTTTCACTGGTAAAATCTAAGCAATATGCATTACTCAGCCTAGTGCCACTGACCACATGGGACGGCTATTTGTGTTTATGTTTCTATCGCCTAGCGAGGCACACTTACAAGTCACAGCACAGACTATACTAAGGGCATAACACAGTACAAGCCAACGCAAAGCTAAAAGTGTATAACTATGTTCTGTAATGCAATGTCCTAGCTTGACCGTTACTCTTACTGTGACTACAAAGTGACGCATATCTGTGAATCAAAATACTACTTACACCTGTCTTTATGAGCGTGAGAAATTATCCTGTTTATATAACTACCTAAAAAAAAAGTGCAATGCCATCAATGCCATGTGATTATGCGTGTATGCAAACTTGAGTGCACGAGCTATTGTGGCAGTGCAAATTCACATGTTAACCCTATGCACGAACAAAAATAAAGAATTAAAAAAAATACACTTAGAATAAAGTTACAAATATATAAAATATATATATATATATATATATATACATATATATATGTATAATTACAATACTAAATAAATATATTAAAAAATGTAAAAAATAAAATTTTATATTCATATTCAAAAATTATATTCATATTGTATTGCAGTAAAAGCTAACAGTATTATGACATTTACAGCTAAAATGTCAGGCGGAACTACAAATGTTTAGAAAATCTTAATTTCTCACAGTTTTTTTTTATTTTATTCATAATAAATTATGCTTCATATATGAATAGTTCATAAGAAATTAAAGCCCTGTTTCTCCTGAACAAAATGATATATAATAAGTGTGGGTGCACTTAATATGAAAGAGGTGAATTACGGTTGAACAGACATATAGCGCAAATTGCAGTTTTTGTTTACATTTTGTTTTGATCAGAGCGGGTGCTATTGACTCTGTCCTGAAAGGTTAAATATGGATGTACATTTGTGGGAAATATTTGTGTTTGAGTGAAGGGGTGTGTTTGTATATATATATTATTTTTTTTTAATGCAGGGGGTGTGGTTGTATGTAATATTTGTGTTAGATTGCAGAAGTGTGCTTGTATGTTGTGCTGGTGTTTGACTGCTTGGATGTATGCACATACATACACACATACATACTTACACAGATATTCATGCACATTAACACACAGATGCATATAAATACACCGACACAGACACACAAATTCATATAGACTACATGGATGACTTTGAGGACTCACACGAACTGCTCTCTGAGCCAGAAGAGATATGTTCACCCACAGTGCGGGCACCTGAGAAGCCACACAAAGCCTAACACACAGCCAGACACAGCCCCGGTCACGAAGGCTGAAATGAGGGAGCTGCTGGCGGAACTCCGCCGGAATATCCAGGAGGACGTGGCAGATATGCGAAAAGATATCAAGGGCCTTACGGACCGCATGGAAACCATGGAGCACAACTCCCACACGCATACAAGGCAAGTGACCTCGCTCCAGCAGGAGAGGAAAATGCTGCAACAGCAGCACTTGAAGGTGGAACAGGCCATGAAAGCAATGGAAGACTCACGGCGTGCCCAGAACATTAAGATCAGAGGCATAGCAGAGTCAGTCCCAGAGTCACCCTACTCCGCGAGCGCGACATTAGATACCGATGGCGCTCACCCCACAAGCTTCAAGTGCTCCAGGGAGAAACCACATGCCTCATAGCGGATTTGCAGGAGGCGGAGGCCCACCTTTCTACCCTGGGCCTTCTGGCGGACTCCATACAGCGACCCCACACAACTCCCAAGCCCCAAAAGTGGAATCCGGCTACCTCCGAGACTTTTGTTCCAGGTAGACCTACCCGCGCTGCACAGACTGTAGCCACTACTTGAGTGCTTTAGAAGGGGACGGCTAAGCCTCACCGGCCGCTCACACCCTTGCTTTTTCACCGCTCTAAGTTAGCTTTTAAACTTGTATATTATGGTTTGACTGTATGTTTTGGGGACGCAATCTGGTTTTACACTCGCCATAGAGGTTCCCGCTCACTAGGGGTCGCACTGAGGCCGCTAGGCAACTCTTACCCACTCTTAACCTCTGCTGCTACCATGACCTCCCAGGCCATTTAGATGGCGGAGCCACACACACCACCTGACCACAACGACACCGGTTCCAACCATAGGGGCCCAGCCGGACATACGGTACGTCCTCACACACATGCAGCACTCGGGCTGCAGGCACAGGGGGTCGCCCCGCGCCACACTTAACAACGCACAGCCAGAACACCCACTCGTTTGTACCACATACACAAAGACTCCCACAGGCTTGCTACGTCCCTCACGCAACTCACTGGCTATATGCCCGACACCCATACACACTCCCTGTGGGGGCCACCCCAACCTTAATGCTACACCGGGGACCACGATACTGCCTAGAGGCGCATGGCAATATGCGATTTTATTAACCCACTCGGGTCCTTGAAAGTGGCTTACTCTGGTTTATATGCAGGACATCTCTATGCTTAGAGAGAATGGAAACGTGACTACACAACGTAGGCTAACTCTAGCAATGTTATATGCTGTTTGATGTATCTTAGTTTAAATACACATAGTTTAATTTTATATATATTAAGTCATTTGGCTACTGCTAAACTGCAACCCGTGCAAACATAGAATGACTACGATAGCGTATCGGAATTAACATAGATAACTAAACGTCAGTGCATGTCATTATCTGTTGGCTAATCTTACTCCATCATTATGTCCAGTTAAGCATGTTTCTAAAACATAAAATTGTGTGAATTTTCATGCCACAGTCACAATGTTATATATCTTGAATTACGCTGTTGTGGCGACCGTTGAAATAATGTACCTACCTGCACAACAAAAATAAAGAATAAAAAAAAAAAAAAAAATTCATATAGACACCGACACATACACACATATAGATACACACCGACACATACACACACATAGATACACACCGACATATACACACATGCACCCTGACACACTCAAACATTGATATATGCCCCACTGTGACACAGAAACACACTGACATATATATAAACACACAGATGCACACCCTGACACACGCACATTCACACACACTCATACACATACAAACACTCATACATATACAAACCCTCACACACATACACTCACACTCATACACATACACATACAAACTCTCACACTCATTTACATACAAACACTCACACACACTCAAACCCATACACACACTCACACATACAAACACTCATACACTCACACACATACACTCATACTTATACATTCACAAACTCATACACACACATACTCACACTCACACACATTCACACACTCATACACACTCACACATAAGTGATTTTTATTTTTATGCTGGCAGTGAATTATGGGAAATGTAACGCAGCAAAAGTGGGGAACTTGGAGTTAGTTTACACTAGTTAGAAACAAGTAAAATAATTAACTTATCCAGAAGTTTCTTCCAGTGACTAATAATCACAATAATGTAAAATATGGACAAACAAAAATAAGATCCATAAAATATGTACATTGGGTGACAGTCCAACTCTTCTAAATGTGGCTAATGGCATCTGACACCCAATGAATGCTAATGGGAGCCACTTGCTGACACATCATTATACCTGAATTTACTTCAGAGTGAATTGCTCACGAATCCTGGAAACCGTCCAATCACATCATTTTGGTTGAATGCTTAGAACCGTCACTCATGTTGAGTCCTGGGAAGGACACTTAAAAATGTTACATACCTGGAAACGACATAAATCCAATATTAATTGGAAGCTTGTATGATTGCTGCTGCTGCTGCTGCTGTAATCCTATTCATTTATTTTTATACATATAAAGGTGTAGGTGTAAATATTGCTGGGGAAGGAAGCCATAATATGTGCCTAAACCAAAAATATAGCTTTTTTTGTTTTCAGTAGAGACACTTTCTGTAAATGGTTTAGCCTCTAAACAGTGAACTGTGGTGATTTGAAAACTATTTGTTCCCAAGTAAAATAAAATTCATAAATATAAAAAAATATTTAACTTATATGTTACTTAAATAATTCCATTAAGGGGAGCGGAGCCTGGATGCCGAGCTCACAAGACGTGCATCGCCTGAGCTCCACAAACCAGGTCAGATACTCGACGATAAACCCAGGCCACTTGCTCACCTAGACCGGTGCCAACAATCTCCTAATTAAGGGGATGACGGCGCACCCAGGGATACTAAAATTCTGTGCTTACACTACCGGAAAACACTGACATTGAAGCTTGCGGCCTGCACAAGCGTGGGCTCTGGAGAGACGGACACTCTCCGAGTTCTTCACCTGGCGGAGTGGGACGTGTGGGGGTCATCCCGGTCTACCCCTGCCATACCCCTTATAACTCAGCTGGCAATACACTGCTGCCTTACTACATACTCGAGCTGCAGCAATCACGCCTAAAATGGCGGCTGCGCTTGATTTCACACAGCCTAGTAAAACACACCCAGCGAGAACCATGCCAGACCCCTTTGAGCGACTACTAACGTGGATCTGCTCTTTACAAGATTCTGGGTGAAACTGGAGGCTTGTGGAGCTGAGACATCGCACCAGTTACAGGAGTAAGGGCAGAGCACAGACCAGCAGGAGGTGAGCAGGTCCCCTCCAGGTGCATTCCCCCGTCAAGCATCTGGAATTACTCCATCAGGCCCACCTGGGCATAAGACCACCAGGGATATAATAGCCCTGCATTTGCCATGGAGCCGGAAGAACCACCGCCACTGGCGGCGACGTACCACCAGGATCTTCTGCCATCCCTTGAAAGGGAGAGACTTTGCCTCGTGTTGGAGAATCCGAGTTTGTGGCCTTGTAATGCTGGTCTTCCATAAAGCCCAGGGCTGGAGGGCTCCCACGCTCGACTTCTGCCTTGAAAAGCCCCCTGACAGCCTCCACGCATCTCCAAACCGGGGAATAGGCTGACGATGGACTCTCTGGACAGGGTTTACCTTTATCCCGACATTGAAATGTCTGCTACCACAACTCAATGTGTTTATCATGTTTTACTCTTTTTATGTTTTTCGGTATTACTCTTCACCAATATCTCTACCTATGTTTGGCAGGACATCTTGTGCTCCCATGGGCAATGTAGCTATGGTTTTTAGGAGTGTGGCTTAGGTGGTTATTCTTAATTATTGCCTTTGCGCAGTTTAGCATGTTTAACAGATTAATTGTCTTGGGGCATACTTATCACTAAGTTGAGCATACTGCAATAATGTACCTATAACCTGCAAAAGGTGGACTCGATGTCGCTTTAATTGTAGCTAACCCCTACTTTACTATCTACTACGTATCTATAACGTTAATTACGCACCAAGCTGTCTACCTAAACCTGACATCACTGTTCTACCGTAAGCTTTTCCCTATATGCATAGCAAGTTATGTCCTAAGACACGCAGTGTCACTCCTTTGACAATATTCTGATAAACTGCTCGTGTAAATTTTGTTATTAACTGTTGAAACGTCTTCTTATGCATGTGAACTTCTTATCCACAAACATAATTGTGCTGTATTAACTACTGCCCTTTGCTGTTTACCTTTATATGCCTATCCTCTTGCCACTGCTGTCGGGGCAGGGCAAGTCTGTTTGTTCCTCTGTCGCACAACAAAAACAAAAATGTACAACAACAAAAAAATAATTCCATTAAGGAATAATTTATAGGAAAATAGATTTAATATATTCTCATGTTAAACCACACCAGAACAAATCAATCCACCAGGGATTTACTTATGGATTCTTATTCATTTAGTAGGATTCCACAGATAAATCCTGGACGGATGATGGACGCAGATTAAGACATTTATTTCATTCGTAGAAGCTGAAACTCATTTGTGCACAAGTCTAATAGCTACCCCATAGTTGATAAAAAAAAAAAAAACTTTTTGACCCGCTGGTTTAATTGGACTTGTAGATTCAACATCACCAATTGACAAGATACTTATTTCTTCTTTATCTACAACAGCAGAGTTAATTAATGAAAGACGTGTACAATTTGCTAGAAAGTTAGTTTAGAATTAAACGAAATGTCATGATGTTAGTAAATGTTAGTTAGTAAGCAATGCAATAGGTGCATTTTCTCAAGCGGCCATAGCCATGCATCCTAGTTAATGGGCTTGGATGCAGGCCATAAGGGTTTGATAGATCTTGTGCAGCCCACAGTCATCTCCAAGAACCAATGTACTTGAATGCATGAGACATCACAGACATATGCCTAATAATGCTATTTCAATTAATAATGTAACAACAGTAACAGGCAGAATGGTAAAATGCTATTACTTTCTATCAACTCTGTCCTTTACTGTCAGATCTGAATGATTACCTGTAACGCAAGGTTATAGCAAATAAAGCTTGCAAATAATCATATTAACAATGACACAAGTGTCAATGATACAGTGATACTAAAGGAAAACTTTATTGACCTGGTAAAATGTAGGTGCCTGTACCTTGGACAGGAGAAATGGAGATCCACCACTATAGCTGAATCTCATTAACATGCTTTATCAGCCTCTCAGAATGCGTGTTAAACAGGGTCAGTGGCTTGAAATTGGCTCAACAATTCCAGGAGTTAAACCATTCTAAAATGTATGGATGTCTTACCTTGAGTCTACTGGGCACCACTGCTTGCCTTCAGATAGAGAGCTTCTGGCTGTCTGAGCCAGGTTTGGCAGTGCAGGGCCTAACTCATTTGGCTGAGATCAACCTCCTGACACTTTCAGCCATAGAGATAGTCCTGCACTTTGTGGCTTAGCTCAGGAGAACAAACAAAATATGCAGAAGAAAAGCTTCCAGATGATCCCAGATATGAAGTCAAACCGTTCTCTAACGTTTCCACTCCTTACAAGGAGAGGCTGGCTGGAGTGTTCCTTTAATTTAGCCTTTTCTGTCATCTTCATATTACCTAAAACCATTAATATATATATATAAATAACAAAACATAATGGTTAATATGTGTGTTAAGAGCTTGTTGATCCGAGGAGAAATATGACTGCCATTTTTCAGTCAAGAAGGAACTTTTTCCCAATTTGTGTCAAAACCGTCACTTAAAAAAAAATGTCAACTTCTTTTGGCTCAACAGTGTTAATACATAAACGAGAAAGGCTGGACTTGACAGACTTCAGACTTTTTTTTTTACCCTATATTTGCACTAGAAAAAAAATGGATCTATCATACCCGGGTCAGTGTTTTTAACATGTCAGAACAGAAGGTAATAGACAATTGTTGCCTTACATCTGTAAGCATCCTCCAACTATATGACCTATATATACAGAAGTAATCTTTGGTCCATTTAAAAATTATGATTTTTTTTCACAAATGCTTAAAATTGTTCAATTGCTATGAAAAATAAAAGCAGGATGACTGTTAAACTAAACTGTGTTCAATAAACAACACACATTAGACACCAAAACAGTTAGTACTTTGTTTAGCATTATAATGACATGGCATGTATTTATTTGTCAAATGAAACATGAGAATCGTTCTGCAGGTTGATCGGTATATAAGTATACAGCGTGTGCTAGTTGTACACTTGCATGCCTATGAGTCTTTTTTTTTTTTTTTTTAATCGATCGTTGCAACTGTTAGGTATTTGTTTTGAGAACATTCATAATTTATTTATGTCAATTTTTTGCATTATGGACCAAGTAATGTTTCCGTGAAATATACCACACTGCAAGTCAGCTAACGTTTATTTAATGCGTGAGTATGGAAGTATGTTACAGATTTATTCAGTTAGTCTAATTGCATTAACATAAGTAGCATTTAGCAGTTGTGTTCATAGCCAGTCAAGAGTTCGTGTAGATCAGCAATGGCAATCCTTGGTATCCCAGATGCTTCTTAACCACATTTACCATGATGCTATGCCAGGCTTATAAACGACTGTGATGTCAAATGTTTTAGAACATGATTTCTCTCCTGGGGTCCTCTTTCAAATAAACATTGTCTACGCAAAATCGCATGGACCAACTCTATAAACAGATTTTACAAAACACATCCCATTTCCAGAAGAAGGAATAGGCAGAGCCGTATATGACAAAACCCCTCCCGAGATTATTTCCCTGTAATTTTGAAATATTGTGCCTTAGTTTTGGAGAGTAAATAATATCTGTTTCATTAAGCTGAGAGCCAGCAATCCTATGATGTGTCATAGTGTATCAAAACTGGCATAAGTGACATAACCGAAATTAACTTTCAACTCTCACTTTAGTAAATAACCCAGACAATAATCAATTTAGTAAATAGTGTTTCTGAAAGAAATTGGTTGTGGTGGTTTTTTGGTAGGGGGTGGGGGTTTGCAACATTCACCATTTGGTAGCTAATTTAGTGAAGTAGTCCTATAATACCGAGGGGTTTTAAGCCCCATAAAAATAAAGCCATCAGCATTCATAAAATCACTGAGTGATAACTAGCCATGGCTCTATAAACTGCTTTTGTATTCAGCGTTTAACGTGAGAACATATATATTTTATTTCAGTGTGAAATCTATCATGCTGCAGCTCAGCTTTTATTAGATCTGTGAGTGAGAAAATAGCTGCACATTTTATATTGTTTGTCCCCTTCACATGTAGTATTTAATTGTTATCTAACACTAATTAAATTCAAACACCCAGTATATAGAGAACTGAACAATGGACTTTTCTCTCCTGTAATAAATAACTGTATGAAAAGCAAAGCAATATACTAGAACAAAATGTTGGGGGACCCCATGATCCATAGCCTGAGCAGCTCACAACTCCACTGTATGTACAATGGAGGTGACTCAAACAAATATATAGGGTCCATATAATCTAGCAACAGGTGAAAACCTAAATAGAATACCTTCTCCTGAAAAAGAAGACAAGAATCCCAGAACCATAATCTAACTAGTGAAAGACTGGAGAGTTGTTCTCCTTCTTCCTTCTTCCTACGAGTTGGATGTCCATTTACAGACTCATTGAGACATTCTTCAGTGGTGCCATTGCACTGAAAATATGTGAGGGATGGCAAAGGGGCGACTGGAAGCAAATACTGTGCCAATTTCTATGTAACAATAATTCCATGGTGTTTTTTTGGTTTTATGCTAACTCAGGTTACACTGTTAGTATGTTACACTGACACAAAGGGGAAGAAAAATGTCACAAGCTTGTATCTAGTCTTCATGTGGAACAGTGTGTCACCCAGTAGAATTCAATTCTAATGTTACCTATTACATTTTCACCTGCATAGAGACATGAAGGATTGGTTTTTACATGACTATTTGACATGACCTCAACTTATTTTCTGACGTTCTCATGTCTGTTGTCTTCACGGATCAGTTTTCTTGACTATTTTTTATCCTTAATGTGCCTCGTACCTGCTTTTCCATGTTAAGTTTGGTCATTCAAAAGGTAGGTAATACATCCTTCATTCTAATCCTTTTGCTTCCACTTTAGACTGTCTCCATCCTCTGAGTATCCAGCCTTATATGGAATCATGCATCCTTCAGAAATACTGACTGTTTGTACAGATACCCTCATTCTAATGTCTAGCTACATCTGCATGGAATAGCTTTGTGTTACCCTCTCATCTAATATCAATTCTTATCAAATCTTACAGTGAGTCTGCACTAACACAATCTAGCAAACCTCCAGCAATGTTATGAGTATTGAGAGGAACTGAAAGGATAACACCTTACTTTGATCCTGAGTTATCTGCATTATCAGTCTATCAGCAGGTACTAAGATCAAATGGGAATAAGGCCAAATAAACCTAAAATCCAAAACCTGTGATATAGCTGCACATACAATGAATAAATACTTTTTGTCATCCTAAAAAATCCCCCCTGCCAGCTAGTTTCTGGTCACATCTAGCACATCCAACTCACATCTGCAGTTCAGTTTTCCAATGCATTTTATCGACGGTCTTTCATAAAAAAGCAAGTTATTAAAAAAAATCCAATTCTAATTTCCAGAAAGCCACTCAATTCTGCTTCAGCATGAACCCTCAAAGCACTCACTGTATAAATTGCATTACACTGCTAGACTTGGCCCCCTGTTTCCTCCCATTATTAGAGAACACAGTAGCCTGTTCTCGAGGTACACCAGTATACCGCAATCATTTGCAACAGCAATCGTTATTTTGCTGTCCTATTTTTAGTATTGAGTCTCTGTTTGGACATTCATCACACTTTGTTAGTGTCATGTGCATCGAAATTCACTGCTTGCTAATACTAACTTCTTACAATATTACATTATATACCGGTTTACCAGTACACACACAAGCAAGCCTTTTCTTTCAAGACCTATAAATACATGACTAGCTATGCAGAAGAGCTATCCCTTGCAGCATTCTAATATAATCAAAATAATAATATGCATGAATGGCTTCCACTGGAGCAGTCAGGATAATACAGGAGCGAACAAAGGAATATTCTCTCTATTCTAACATACACTGATCAGCCGCAACATTAAAACCCCTGACAGTTGAAGTGAATAACATTGATTATATTGTTACAATAAAATCTGTCAAGGGCTGGGATATATTAGGCAGTAAGTGAATAGTTCTTGAATTTTATGTGTTGGAAGCAGGAAAAATGGGCAGGCGAAAAGATCGTGAGTGAGAGCGTCTGCAAAATGACAAGTCATTTGAGGTGTTCCAGGTATGCAGTGGTTAATACCTACCAAAATAGGTGCAAGGAATCACAACTGGTAAACTGGCGTCAGGGTCATGCGTGCCCAAGACTTACCATGATAGAAAGGTGTCAGAACACACAGTATATTGCTGTTTGCTGCATATGGGGCTGAGTACCTGCAGACCAATCAGAGCGTCCTTGATGAGCCCTGTCCCTTGCCAAAAGCACCTTCAATGGAGACGTTAGCATCAGCACTGGACCATGGAGCAATGGAAAAAGGTTGCCTGGCGAATCATGTTTTCCTTTGGATTAGGTGGATGGCCAGGTGCGTTTGCATTGTTTACCTGGGGAAGAGATGGCAGCAGGATTCATTATGACTTTGACACGTACCACCTACCTACAGATTGTTGCAGACCATGTACACCCCTTCATGGCAATGGTGTTTCCTGATGGCAGTGGCCTCTTTCTGCAGGATAATGCACCCTGTCACATTGCAAAAACTGTTCAGGAATGGTTTGAGGAACATGACAAAGAGTTCAAGGTATTGCCTTGGACTCCAAATTCCCCAGATTGCAATCCAATTGAGCATCTGTGAGATGTGCTGGAACAACAAATCCAATACATGTAGGTCTCACTTTGCAAGACTTATGTCTTGGTGCCAGATTATAAAGGACACGTGCAGAGGTCTTGTGGAGTCCATGCCTCGACTCATCAGAGCTGTTTTGCAAACACAAGGGGGATCTACACGATATTAGACAGGTTGTTTTAATGTTATGGCTAATCAGTTTAAATACAACGTATTGTTAGTATGTTTATACTCGAAGACATTTTGTGTTAAGATAGAAATTAAACTTGTAAATATCACTAAAACCACAAAGGTTTTTTTACCATCCTGATGAAAGCCCAAAAGCCCAAATGGGGCTGAAACGTTGATTTGATTTATTTTGAACATTAAAAGTTAAGTTTTAGTGATATTTACAAGTCCCTGAGTGCGGTCATTCTCTGTTTTTCTATGCTATTTGCCTGACCAGCACCGGGCACATTATTTACCTGTTCCAGGAGTGCAAGCAATTTTGTATTTTTTATATATATATATATATATATATATATATATATATATACACACACACACTCACACAATATTCACATATAATTTACTATATTATATTAATCATATATAATTAGTACTATGTTAATAATATAGAATATTCATGGATGTAATGTCAATGAAGAAATGTCCTATTACTACTAATGTTATGTGTAATCTTAACTGCAGTTTCACACAAGAAAACCAGACAGGATCACCAAATGACAGATAACACTAAGTAATTAATTTTACTTTCAAAAAAACAAAAAACTGAATCTTACAAAGTTGCAAGGAGAAGTGATGAAGAGTTTAAGATGTGTCAGAAATCTAAAATTTAAAGGTATATGAGACTAAAATGCAGACACAAGTCTGGGTAAGAGTGAACCAAACGCTTTGTAGATAACAGCTTCTGTGATGTATAGCAGCTTCTGTGATGTAAGAGATAACGAAAATGACATCAAACGCATCATGAAATTCAGTTAACCCATTATACAAAAAGGTAAATGGACCCCCTGACAAGAATTTTCGGTGATGTAATTGCACCATCTACTGACCAAAATCTAGATGATAGTCTGTAGGGAAGACACACCCACAGTTCCCTATTAGTCCTATCAACTAGTGACGTGCAGATAATTTTCTGCTTTAAACATTAAGGACAAAGGAGAGAGTTGAACTGGACTCAAGACTCTCACTCTCAAGACTTACACTCTTACACTTAAAAAGACTCTTAAACTCTCACCCTAATTCAAACTGACACCTAACCTCTACAGTCTGACATCTGGAGCCAAAGCTGTACACACCTAATTCTATGTATCTTTTCCAACTAACACAACTTCAGAACTGAAAACTTTTATATTTTTTTTATACAATTCTCTTGTCATACTTGCATTCAAAATCCCTGGGACATATCTACACACCTGATAAGAATTTCTACAACATAACTGGTAATTATGCTGGTTTTAGTTAATTTAATTGAATTAAATTAATTGATATTACTAAAAGGCAGAATATACTTGGATAAAAGCTGGTGATTCCAACATTTAAGGAGTCATGATTTGTTAATAATATATAGAATTTGTAATTACATTCCCGCAAGTGGACAATGAACTCTATATTACTTTTAACTTTAAAAATAGAATACCAGGCAATTATCCAGATATATTAGCTTATGTAATTTAGAAATAGTGAATCTTAATTAGGAAAGTTATAATTCTGCAAACGTAAAATCTGGTTAGAATTATTCTTATTGGATGGACATAGGAATGGTGAATGATCTGGTATGAGAATTATTGTAGTTGTAAAAATTGCAATATGATAGGATATCTTGCCTCTGAGGATTGTAGCCAGCAGTGAAATAGTTAATTCAGTGTGATTTGACTGTTAGCCAAAGTTTTATTGCTTAACGTTGTGCTGCTGTGAAATGCTGTGTTCTGTGTTAAGTTGATTTCTAAAT
Organism: Pelobates fuscus; assembly: GCF_036172605.1. Taxonomy (NCBI): domain Eukaryota; kingdom Metazoa; phylum Chordata; class Amphibia; order Anura; family Pelobatidae; genus Pelobates; species Pelobates fuscus. Next base: position 115,800,780 of record NC_086323.1, read on the forward strand.
GAAGTGTCCTGTTGTAAATCTTAAACTGTTGACAGTTGTTGCATATAACTTGCTTTTAGATGTCTATATTGTGTTAAACCACTGCCATAGTGTATACTTTTGTTATACCTAAATAGTCACTGATTATTGTCACTCATGTTACGTATTATTATTTTATTATTATTGTCACAATAAATTATATTTTTATAATTTGTGATTAATGTGTTAAGTAAACTCTTCTGATGAAACTTACCCTAGGATCTAGGAGAATTAAAATAGTGGGTAATTCTCAGCTTTAAATCATTAATCAGGGAAACTGTGCCAAGATATACATTTTTGATATAATAAAAATGTAATTAATTTTAGATTTTTATGAAAATATTATTTTTAATATTTATCACCCCATAAATATCCTCGCAGTATATATTTACAAGTTACATATAACAAAAATAAGTAAGAATAAATATAAAATAAAAAGAATAATGAAGGGTATGGACAATACACTACTTTAGGAGCCATAGTCAATTAGCCAATATATTTACAATGTATATAGTCACAGGAAAAATTACTCAATACATTCATGACAATCGAACTATATACATGATGGTTAAAACATAGTATTGTAGGATCTTTACATGAATTTTTCATGAAGGTGACTTCATGAAGTTTTGATAGCTATTCATGTTACAGAGTAAGATGTATTTTTATAAACACAAAAGTAAAGGGTTACTCTACGTAATGTAACAACTTTGCATCATTGCAAAGGTTGTGGACTACCTTTCAAGGGTGTCTTAGGACTGCAGTGATCTGCTAACATTATTGCAGCTTTAAGCCTCCCCTTGAGCTGATATGTCAAAAAGTGGAGGTTTCATGGCCTCCTTTTCAATATCAGAACTGTCCTGTTTGTCCAAGTACTAATAAGTTGAACTTCCCTCTTCCTTTGGAAAGAAGCCAAGCTGTGGCTATTGGTCAGGAGATGGCTGCATATAGACCTATTTTTTTTTCATCTAACAAATAACCAAAATGTAGCAAAAATGCAAAATATTTTGCAATATATAGGCACAAGATAAATATGTTTATAGAAAATTACACATTTTTGTGCTATTTGGTACACAGATCAAGTGAGAACAAGTAACCGATAGATGAGGAAAAAAAAAGGGGAGCAGTATATTTATTAATTCATAGTTACAGAATTCAGATGACTCGCCAATCACCAAAGATACTGAAGAATCACAAGTCTTTTGAAGCCAAAAGCATACATTTAATAATTTCCACATTATCAGTCTTGTCAAACTTTTTCTAAGATGTTTTACCGAAAAACGTGACTCAGCACCCTAGTATCATAACTACTGCACTGACCTGTAATGAACAAGTAAAGTTGTCTACTTCAGTGAAATCCTGGTGATGGCAATTTTCATGTTCCTGTCTATGCCTGTGTCTAGCGTTTTGCTAAGTTACACAATATAGGACTCTATTTCTTCATGAGTACATTGATTATACTGTAGATCTGTATCTATTCCAGGGTTATTCAGTGACTGTTACAGAGTGGCATGCTCACTTTTGGTTCACAAGTGGGCAAAGACTTTGAGACCTGAGCAGGGATTTACAGAAGGACAAGTTATTGAGTTTCTCTAAGATTTTCTGTGTTCTCAGAATTCTCATAGGATCTATTGTTGTTGCAATGTATTTACTTGTCTCTCTCCAAGTTCAAAGAGTAATCCATTTTTTTGTTATACCAGAGTGCCTGAACCGTTATTTATTCTGCATTTCTTAAAAAGGTAATCCAGACATGGACCCAATGCTCACTGTGCCTAGAGGGATATCAGTTACATCTCACTAACGAGGCCCAAAGATGGCCAAAACGATCATCTGGGATTGCTGTATCTCTCGTGCAGAGAGAACTTGCTGGCATTTTGGTTCCGGACTGCCCTTATGAGTGGGATTAGTCGGATATACAAATGGCATATGTTCTTTGTTATGGCAAAAGTGAGCAAAAATATTTTGGAGACCTGAGCGAGGACTAACCAAAGGGAAAGCTACTGAGTTTCTCTAAGCTTTTGCCCGTTCTCAGAGTACTCATATTTCTGTTTTTGTTGCAATGCATTTGCTAGGGCTCTCTAAGCTAAAAGGGTAAAGGACATGGACCCCATGCTCACTGTGCCTAGTGGAGTATCAGCTACACCTCTCTCATATAGCACATAGAAAGCTGAAACAATCTTCGAGGTTGCTGTATCTTTTGTGCCCAGAGAATGGAACATGGGACTAACCAAAGGGCAAACTACTGAGTTTTTGCCCTTATGTTCTTATATTCTTTGTTTTTATCACAGTAAACATAGTAAAACACCTTTACTGACCACATGATGTTCCTGATGTAGCCCTTAGAAGCATTCTTTGTACCTTCAACTTTGTCTGTTATTGACTTTGTTTCTCTCTGCTGTTCCAGCTTATCCTGTTCCTGTCTAGTTACAAATGTCTGCCATGATTTTATTATAGGCAGCAGTTATGTCGGCCATCAGCAAAGTTCCACTTGACACCAAATTGCAAGGGCTTAACTATCATATAATGGTGGCTGTTAGTGTGAGCACTCTATCAATGCACTCTATCCTCTACTTGCATAAAAAAAAGTTCTAACACAACTATTTACGTAATACATAGATCTCAGGTGTTTCATTCTGTTGAACTCATAATCATTAGGTACAATTAGTCTGTATTATTCTGTAAAAAATTGTTTTTCATTTCTTGTCAATTATTTTCACTTAGCAATGCATCATCTACAATACACCTGACCTTGAAAAATTGGGATCATGCAAGATGTTTATTAATGGATGGTAAATGAGAAATGTAATATATCTTTTCTGTCTGGTATCATATAATAATGGCCTGTTATAAGTGACTTTCCTTTAAATTGTACTGATTCCCACAGAAAACAAAACTTCACGGACTAATCTCTATTCTCTATTTAACCTCATCCATACTTTTTTTAATTTTTTGAGTAACATAGTTAAGGTTATATCAAATGCTTCTTTTGAAAGGTCTTAGAATGGTACGTGCATTGGTCTAGCCGGTGGCTTCTGGGAAAGAAGTAAAACATGTGATACTGAAGTCTTGCTTGTTTTTCTTTTATGTTTTTTTTTTTTATTCTTTCCACCCCCACAACTTAACAAAATAACAAACAACAACTGCATTTTTGCACACCAGTATCCAGCGCTGGGCAATCTCCATTGGGCAGCAGCTTCTACTCTTAGCAGATGATCACTCATCCAATCCAGGAGCATCAGAGACCTATTGGGCATTGAGATCAGTTTTTTTTTTTAAATTCATCATAAGGAAGTGCCTCTAGCAGCTGGTTGATTGGTTGTCTGATTAACAGATACATTCTGAATGACACATATAAACACTACCATTTCTCAGACCCAGTCTTGTCTGTAGGGACAAGACAAGGTATTTCAACCAAAACACTACTCTAGAGTGTTAGCAATGAAAACCTGTACGTAGTTATAGTGTTCCCTACCCACGTATGCCATACAAATAATTAAATAAATGGTTTTACTTACCTTTTTCTAGCACAGAGGCTGCTCACCTCTCCCGTGACCTTATGGAGAAGGTATAGCTTTCTTTGGCAATGGTCCAATCCAATGCTTTCCTATGGGGGCTGCAATATCACGTGACCGGTTTTAATCTATCAGTGCAGTAGTGCCTCTAGTGGCTGTCATACTGATAGCCACTAGAGGTGGACTTAACTGTGCAATGTAAGCATTGCTGTTTCTGCACAAAGGAAGAGGTTTGTTTTTTTACTATGAATGATTAAAATAGCAGGACCACTGTATCCAGGCCACTTTGTTCAGATGAGGTGGCATGTGTGACTTTAGTGGGCTTTAAGTCAATAAGTGGATGTTATATTTATCAGCTAAGGGGAGCTTTAAAAGACTGAATATTCACATACGGACCTATGTAGTCCTTAATGTCTTCGGTGCAGGCCTCTCAAGCCATTGTGAATAGTGCCAACTTCTTACCACTTACCTGTTTTGCTTTGATACAGATATCTACTTCATTACCTAAATAAACCTGATTCGATATAACACTTGGTGATGATGAATGATGCTCGGAAAGTGAGACGTGGACACTATGGTGAGGAGGAGTTGGCCCTATTGAGGAGACAGCATTATGTCATAGTATATAAATATATATATGTTTCTATGGGTCTGTCTGGGAAGGTGCATCTGTCTGTGAGTTTGTATATGTGTGCATGTCTGGGACTGTGTGCCAGAAGGACCAGCAAAATCTTTTTTTAAGCCCCCCATGGTATCTGATGCCAGCACTAGCTGCCAATATATATTTAGCTTATTCAGTGCACTACTATGAATTGCCTTATGACACTCAAATGTACAGCTCTCAAATTAGGCCCTTGAGTTAATATTTTTGGATAAACTCTGAAATTGTTTTATTTATTTTTTATATAAAAAATATATATATCAATATTTCAAAATATAAAATAATTGAAAAAGTTTATGCAAAAATATTTAATCAGTTAAAAATGTTATCCAAAAATTTATATTGAGACATAGGTTTGTACCAGGTCTTCCAGTCTTCCACTTGCTGTTACTTGTTGCAATGATTTTAGTAATAGCGAAATTTGGAACAAAATCAACTTACCTATATTTCCAGCTCAGAATATATGGCCTATAATTGCTGTATCAATCAAGAAAATATAACAATTAAAAATGTATTTGGGGCCAATACAAACCATTGTCTGGAAATCTAATCATAAACCGGACTATACAGGACTATACTTGCTAAAACATAATATTCAGGGATATCATTTTTAAATTGAGGGGTAACAGCTTCTTGATCCAAGGAGATGATGGTGATGATGAATGATGCTCGGAAAGTGAGACGTGGACACTATGGTGAGGAGGAGTTGGCCCTATTGAGGAGACAGCATTATGTCATAGTATATAAATATATATATGTTTCTATGGGTCTGTCTGGGAAGGTGCATCTGTCTGTGAGTTTGTATCTGTGTGCATGTCTGGGACTGTGTGCCAGAAGGACCAGCAAAATCTTTTTTTAAGCCCCCCATGGTATCTGATGCCAGCACTAGCTGCCAATATATATTTAGCTTATTCAGTGCACTACTATGAATTGCCTTATGACACTCAAATGTACAGCTCTCAAATTAGGCCCTTGAGTTAATATTTTTGGATAAACTCTGAAATTGTTTTATTTATTTTTTATATAAAAAATATATATATCAATATTTCAAAATATAAAATAATTGAAAAAGTTTATGCAAAAATATTTAATCAGTTAAAAATGTTATCCAAAAATTTATATTGAGACATAGGTTTGTACCAGGTCTTCCAGTCTTCCACTTGCTGTTACTTGTTGCAATGATTTTAGTAATAGCGAAATTTGGAACAAAATCAACTTACCTATATTTCCAGCTCAGAATATATGGCCTATAATTGCTGTATCAATCAAGAAAATATAACAATTAAAAATGTATTTGGGGCCAATACAGACCATTGTCTGGAAATCTAATCATAAACCGGACTATACAGGACTATACTTGCTAAAACATAATATTCAGGGATATCATTTTTAAATTGAGGGGTAACAGCTTCTTGATCCAAGGAGATGATGGTGATGATGAATGATGCTCGGAAAGTGAGACGTGGACACTATGGTGAGGAGGAGTTGGCCCTATTGAGGAGACAGCATTATGTCATAGTATATAAATATATATATGTTTCTATGGGTCTGTCTGGGAAGGTGCATCTGTCTGTGAGTTTGTATCTGTGTGCATGTCTGGGACTGTGTGCCAGAAGGACCAGCAAAATCTTTTTTTAAGCCCCCCATGGTATCTGATGCCAGCACTAGCTGCCAATATATATTTAGCTTATTCAGTGCACTACTATGAATTGCCTTATGACACTCAAATGTACAGCTCTCAAATTAGGCCCTTGAGTTAATATTTTTGGATAAACTCTGAAATTGTTTTATTTTTTATATAAAAAATATATATATCAATATTTCAAAATATAAAATAATTGAAAAAGTTTATGCAAAAATATTTAATCAGTTAAAAATGTTATCCAAAAATGTATATTGAGACATAGGTTTGTACCAGGTCTTCCAGTCTTCCACTTGCTGTTACTTGTTGCAATGATTTTAGTAATAGCGAAATTTGGAACAAAATCAACTTACCTATATTTCCAGCTCAGAATATATGGCCTATAATTGCTGTATCAATCAAGAAAATATAACAATTAAAAATGTATTTGGGGCCAATACAAACCATTGTCTGGAAATCTAATCATAAACCGGACTATACAGGACTATACTTGCTAAAACATAATATTCAGGGATATCATTTTTAAATTGAGGGGTAACAGCTTCTTGATCCAAGGAGATGATGGTGATGATGAATGATGCTCGGAAAGTGAGACGTGGACACTATGGTGAGGAGGAGTTGGCCCTATTGAGGAGACAGCATTATGTCATAGTATATAAATATATATATGTTTCTATGGGTCTGTCTGGGAAGGTGCATCTGTCTGTGAGTTTGTATCTGTGTGCATGTCTGGGACTGTGTGCCAGAAGGACCAGCAAAAGCTTTTTTTAAGCCCCCCATGGTATCTGATGCCAGCACTAGCTGCCAATATATATTTAGCTTATTCAGTGCACTACTATGAATTGCCTTATGACACTCAAATGTACAGCTCTCAAATTAGGCCCTTGAGTTAATATGTTTGGATAAACTCTGAAATTGTTTTATTTATTTTTTATATAAAAAATATATATATCAATATTTCAAAATATAAAATAATTGAAAAAGTTTATGCAAAAATATTTAATCAGTTAAAAATGTTATCCAAAAATTTATATTGAGACATAGGTTTGTACCAGGTCTTCCAGTCTTCCACTTGCTGTTACTTGTTGCAATGATTTTAGTAATAGCGAAATTTGGAACAAAATCAACTTACCTATATTTCCAGCTCAGAATATATGGCCTATAATTGCTGTATCAATCAAGAAAATATAACAATTAAAAATGTATTTGGGGCCAATACAAACCATTGTCTGGAAATCTAATCATAAACCGGACTATACAGGACTATACTTGCTAAAACATAATATTCAGGGATATCATTTTTAAATTGAGGGGTAACAGCTTCTTGATCCAAGGAGATGATGATGATGATGAATGATGCTCGGAAAGTGAGACGTGGACACTATGGTGAGGAGGAGTTGGCCCTATTGAGGAGACAGCATTATGTCATAGTATATAAATATATATATGTTTCTATGGGTCTGTCTGGGAAGGTGCATCTGTCTGTGAGTTTGTATCTGTGTGCATGTCTGGGACTGTGTGCCAGAAGGACCAGCAAAATCTTTTTTTAAGCCCCCCATGGTATCTGATGCCAGCACTAGCTGCCAATATATATTTAGCTTATTCAGTGCACTACTATGAATTGCCTTATGACACTCAAATGTACAGCTCTCAAATTAGGCCCTTGAGTTAATATTTTTGGATAAACTCTGAAATTGTTTTATTTATTTTTTATATAAAAAATATATATATCAATATTTCAAAATATAAAATAATTGAAAAAGTTTATGCAAAAATATTTAATCAGTTAAAAATGTTATCCAAAAATTTATATTGAGACATAGGTTTGTACCAGGTCTTCCAGTCTTCCACTTGCTGTTACTTGTTGCAATGATTTTAGTAATAGCGAAATTTGGAACAAAATCAACTTACCTATATTTCCAGCTCAGAATATATGGCCTATAATTGCTGTATCAATCAAGAAAATATAACAATTAAAAATGTATTTGGGGCCAATACAAACCATTGTCTGGAAATCTAATCATAAACCGGACTATACAGGACTATACTTGCTAAAACATAATATTCAGGGATATCATTTTTAAATTGAGGGGTAACAGCTTCTTGATCCAAGGAGATGATGGTGATGATGAATGATGCTCGGAAAGTGAGACGTGGACACTATGGTGAGGAGGAGTTGGCCCTATTGAGGAGACAGCATTATGTCATAGTATATAAATATATATATGTTTCTATGGGTCTGTCTGGGAAGGTGCATCTGTCTGTGAGTTTGTATCTGTGTGCATGTCTGGGACTGTGTGCCAGAAGGACCAGCAAAATCTTTTTTTAAGCCCCCCATGGTATCTGATGCCAGCACTAGCTGCCAATATATATTTAGCTTATTCAGTGCACTACTATGAATTGCCTTATGACACTCAAATGTACAGCTCTCAAATTAGGCCCTTGAGTTAATATTTTTGGATAAACTCTGAAATTGTTTTATTTATTTTTTATATAAAAAATATATATATCAATATTTCAAAATATAAAATAATTGAAAAAGTTTATGCAAAAATATTTAATCAGTTAAAAATGTTATCCAAAAATTTATATTGAGACATAGGTTTGTACCAGGTCTTCCAGTCTTCCACTTGCTGTTACTTGTTGCAATGATTTTAGTAATAGCGAAATTTGGAACAAAATCAACTTACCTATATTTCCAGCTCAGAATATATGGCCTATAATTGCTGTATCAATCAAGAAAATATAACAATTAAAAATGTATTTGGGGCCAATACAAACCATTGTCTGGAAATCTAATCATAAACCGGACTATACAGGACTATACTTGCTAAAACATAATATTCAGGGATATCATTTTTAAATTGAGGGGTAACAGCTTCTTAATCCAAGGAGAGATCTGACTGCCATTTCAGGGTCAAGAAGCAATTTTTTCTAGTTTGTTGCAAAATTGGAAGCACTTTAACCCCGATTTCTGGCCTTCTTCTGGATCAACAGCAAAAACAGATGTGAGAAAGGCTAACCTTGATGGATGCTGGTCTCTTTTAAACCTATATATGTCACTATAATAAAAATATTGCAATAAATGTATTATTTTGTATTTAAAAATAACACTAATCCTTTTGACAGCACTGTATTTCACTTTAGTTATAGTTTGACTTTTTTCTTCTTTTTTTTTTTTTAAAGAAAGCATATTTACTGTTTTTATAGTTTATTTATACAAGGCTAATACATTAATATATTACCGGTAAATTAAGAGTATTGCAAAGTTCTATTTTCATGACAAATGTACACAATGAGTTCGGGGGGAGCTGACCAATATTAAACTACATTTTCCTAATCACTTGTATTGTGCCACAATTAATCGTTTAGAGAATAAATTCCTAGGCATCGAATTTGTGTAAGCAGTACAGCTATACATTACATTGTTTCTGAAAAAGGCAAGTTGGATTTCCTATAATGTACAAAAGCCTTTATTTGACTTTAAGCCTTTGATTGTCAAGACGCAGAGACAAGTAAATAAAAGATGAATCCAAAATAAATAGCTGTGCGGCAATATATCCCTACTAAGACAGGTTTCCTTGCACAACCTAATTAGCCATCAAAGTTACTAACCAGCTCATTTCAGACAGAATACTTTTCCTCCAACAAATGTTCCTTTTAGGCACACAGTCCCTTTAGACATGCTTTTTCCATTTGGAGCCTGTAATTTCGCAATGATATAAGTTTGAGAATTACTTCTCGCCTTGCTCGATGGAGAAATACAGTTTAAATGGATACTATAGGCATCAAAACAACTGAATGCCTTCCTGGGTTAAATGCAATGAACTCCATAAAAATCTTTCAAAAAACGGTGTAGATACCGTTGGAAATTAGGTTAAAAAATTAAGAAACAAAAAAGCAGCAAATATCAACTTTAAAAATAGAAGTTTTTTTTATATAACACAGTACATGCTCTCTAGTGTTCATCATACAATAATTATGTATTACATGTTCTTTATAATTACAATATTGGGCAATATCCATATAAAATGGGGTATCTCCACTGATGACTATGTGTCGAAAAGCTGTTTAAATTTCCCAAAAACATACATTTGCAACGAGCCTATAAAATCTGCACTTTTTCCCTCTCTCTTGTCAGCTTCCACAATGATTTGTCATTGTTTTAATGTAGTGTGTTCTGTTTGCTGCTGTATAATAAATCATTGAAATTCTCTTGACGGAATAATATATCTCAGGGAGACCATTTAATCAACACCTCCACACTTTCTGATTTCAAGAGTCAGAGGGCTGATGAGATGCATGACTTATAAAAGTATTGAAAAAATGAATTATCTAGTTTTACCAAGAAAAAGAAAACATTACTTCATTCTTACCAGTAAGAGCATCACATAGATTTATTTATTTTTTATACAATAAAATGGATAGATTTTAAGAAGTCATTCAAAGGACATTTTAGTTACAGACCAATGGAATCATAAGAGAAAAAGTCATATCTTGTATCAGTAGTCCGTAATCCCCAGTAAATACCCCAAATTGGCTACAATATTATTTTCAGTGGAACACCACTTCATATCATACCCATAGGACCCCAAACAACTCCCGACAGTAAATGATTATCTGTAGTCCCCTGTTTTCCTGCTCCAGAACAGTCCCATAGAACACCAAGAAAAAGATTCAAATGGATACATTGTTGAAGGTTACATTCAATTACACTTTTGAAGAATGGGCAAACAAAATAGTACCCTATATATAATTTAGATCCTTTCAACAACAACAAAAAAAACATAAACAGTCCAAGCACTATTGAAGTTCCTATAAGAATGAATGTACAACATATCTTAATTAAGTCTTGTTTCAGATTTTTTACACAAGAAGCAACTCACTTAGGAAGGAGCAGACTTCTAAATAATAGATTCACTTGAGATTATATTTGACTTTTCTTTTCTCTGCTCTGAGTGTTATACTACTGGTCAAATCAAACGTTATGTCATGTGTACCATCAGTGGTGTATTTTGGAATGGTGCTGCTCTAGGCATGACAGATCTCGGGCACCACCTAGTTTAAATTTACTCGCCCCTTCCTGCCAAGGCCCCACCTCTTCCTGTTAACACGCATTTTGACTAACAGACACACACTCACGGACCAGCGCACACTCTCAGATACAGTGACATACACACACTCATACACTCACTGACACACACTCACTCATTCAAATTCACTGACACACACTCACTCACATACACTGACACACTCCCTGACACACATACAAACACACACACTCACATTCACTGACACACACACATTTTCCCCCAACACTCACAGTTATTATTATTATTTTTTTATTTATTTTTTATTAAATCCAACCAGACTCCCTACTTTTGGGAGAGTGGGTTGATATTGCACCTGGGGTCCAGTGGGTCTGCTTGGCAGAAAGGTGGGCGGACGTGCAGGAAGGCTGGCGGATGGGTGGCAGTGCTTAGATGTCAGCGAGGGAGTTGTGAGCACTCCTGCTCAGCTCTCTCGCCCACTGCAGAATGATGCCGGGTGCCGTACTGACGTCATATTCTGGCTCCAAGCATCACTGCAGGTCACGCCTGCCTGGGAAACAACTGGCTGCCTGCCAGCTCTTGGACCCCCATGAAACGAGACAAACAAGGCATTAGCTTGGGAATTTGGGGGACAGTGTTTTTTGCCGCCCCCTAGAAAGTGCTGCCAAAGGCAAATGCCTTGTTTGCCTCATGGTAGATACAGCCATGTATACCACGATGAATCAGTCCAGCTGTGGAAATCATGATTGTGGATCTGTGGATGATCTCAGTAACTCATCAGAGTCAAAATTCCTGGATGAAAGACACAAGGTTGTAGCATCCACTTCTGAGTAAGAAAAAAACCCAAATAAACCACACAAAAAAACTGATTTTACACAGTTTATTTTAATTAAATATTGGAATAAAATTAGGGAAGGATTTTTAATCATAGTATATCTTTTCAATTTAAGAGCATCATATTGACAAGAGGTATGTCATTGAGTCTAATAAGAATCAGTTTCTTGTCTTATAGCGAAAACGTTATATTTCTGCATTGGTTTGATCAAAGCATTACTGACCGATTCTCCATTTTACTGTATGTAAGATAAGCATGACGAGCTAGAGTTCAGCTCCAAGCGATAACAGCACCTGTCGAGTATTTAGTAATTATTTCATATAATGGTAATATGTCGTGGGTAGAAGTGAGACCCGGCCAATTATAAAGGAAAGCCCTTAATTTTATAGATAATTAGTAAATGCCCACATGCTTTTGTTGCTGCTCCACCAGATGAAGATAATACACTTGAGTTGTTATTTAAGTTTGATGCAGTATTTATGCAATGAAATGTGATGGGCCTTGATTAAATAGAAAGTAATATAAAATTAGTGTAGCATCTCATTTTTGGCGGTTTGATCTTGAGAGGATAATTAAAGAGGAGATGAGCATCCTTAAGATGCATATTTAAAAAGTGAAACGTGTATATAACCTAAAATTTACCTTTTTTCATACAGACTTTGTTAGTGTCTCATAAAGTACCTAAAATGCTTAGCTAAAAAAAAACAGTTTGTTTTGATCAAGAAAATTGAATAAACATAGAGTTGAATCCTCTATTAGTGAATCTTTAAAGGAACATACCAAGCATCATAACCTCTACAGTTTGCTATAGTGGTTATGGTGCCAGGGGTATCTTGCCACCCCCAATTGTAAGTAGTCAAACCATTTTTTGAACAGTTTGATTTTTTATCTGGGATCTACCAAGTGCAATTCCCTGCCTCCTCTGCTAGTGCCACAGAACCAGCAGCTCCCGAGTCCTAATCTAGAGCCTTCATTATCTCTCTTTCGTTAAGCCCTGCAGTACCGATTGGCTGAGTGGCCTAGAGATATCAATGAGGGGTTAGTCTGTGGTGATCCAATGTATCTTGTACTGTTCCTTCCTTGTGGGCATGGCAGTTAGAATTAAGGACTTATATATGTGACATCATCTAAAAGTATCAATACAGAACACTATTTCAGCTTATTATTAATTATTATTATTAATCACTATACCAAAAATAGCTATACCACACAGGTAAGGTCTGGCTGAAAAATATGTGAATAACTAGACAGAGAGCAATGGGTAAATTCAGCTGGGGACAAAATTTTATCACATGACAGGAGGCTTCGTATTTTGCATAACTTTCTTTACTTTATGCCTCCAGCAGCACAAGTCAATCAGAAAACTTTAAACCAATCAGTAACCAGCATCACATCCATATATAAAGCCCTGACAGTCACATGATTTCCTCTTTCTTTGCTGCTTCCAGCCAAGGCACAGGTCAGAGTATTAAGCTCTCAACTGTTTTATATATATAATGCAAATTTATTTTGTGGTCTCTTTAAATTGTTTTGGCATTGTACCTTTTAATTTCCCCCCTGTCTGGGGCCCCCCTCTTTCATCTGCCTCCTCTACTTCTCTCTGCAGTACCCATCCTTCTCCCTGGACTGTAAGGTGTTTTTTTCCCCACTGTTTTTTCCCCTGCTGGGATCTGTTGCTGTCTGCCTGCTTGCCTGTTTGTCCCTCGCGATTCGCGGCATTTTACCGCGATCGCGCGGGACCACCAGGCTTCTCCAAGAGTCCCAGGGTACCGAGGGGTGGGTAGGGGGGCGCGAGGGGGTACCGACCGATACCGTCGGATCGCAATCGCGGCCCGCGATCGCGGACTGCGCGGCAATTTTGCGCGCGAACGGCGGCCATCTTGGATCTCGCAATACCGCGAGATCCTCGGCGGCCATCTTAGTTTCGACAGTTCGTGATTCCCACGAACTGGCACATAGTTTTTCTGCTTCTATAAATGTTTTATGTGCCATTAAGAGTTACCTGAATAAATTGGTCCTACCCACAGGACACCTCACCTAGTTTTAAAGGTGAAGTGTCAAAATGCTGGACATTGTCGGAAATAAAGTTTTGCCACATAATATAGGTGTAAAACTAAACACACTCCCCACATCAGGCTTAACACACTTCTCACTGCAGTTAACCCCTGCAACTCTGTGCTAAAGGGCCACTGCAGATAACTTACCATTAGGATTGTATTGCACCAAACCAGGAACAACTCCCATCAGGCTAAGCACACTTCTCACTGCAGTTAACCCCTGCAACTCTGTGATAAATGGCCACTGCAGGTAACTTACCATTGGGATTGTATTACACCAAGCCAGGAACAACTCCCATCAGGCTTAACACACTTCTAACTGCAGTTAACCCCTGCAACTCTGTGCTAAAGGGCCACTGCAGATAACTTACCATTAGAATTGTATTGCACCAAACCAGGAACAACTCCCATCAGGCTAAGAGAAGGGAGAGTCTCCATCGGAAGAGGAAAAGTGACAGAATCCGCCTGGCAAGAAAAGTTTCCTTTGGCACACTGGAAAACCTTGGTTGACTCGCGTACCACCAGACACCCAGGATCATCCGAAAGGGGTTTGCCGAAGCACCGGGCACACCTTGCCAACCTCCGGCTTCGGGGAAAAGAAGTACGAAACAAGCTCAGGATGGAATGCCCATGTCATCTAGGAACGTACAAGATAGTCCTCAACAGGGAGCTCGGTGTCACTACAGGGATATCTATGCCCCGATCAGACCGAGGTCCACGTAAAAGTAGTAAAGAAGAAGACAGGAGACTCTCACCTAGTCATCAACATAGGCCAACCCAATGGCTTTGGGACGTACTGACATCTCAAGAAGGAAGGTATACACCTGTTAGGAGACCTGCTCCTCCAAAGGGTTTTGCAAGGTAAGATTTGAAAGGACACTTACCTATTGGCTCACATAGTACCTCAAGAAGTTTTGGAAGCTGGTCAGGACGCACTGAAGAGCAAAGGGTATCCGCTGTAGCATACCTAGTCAACTTGCTGACCCTTGCAAGCCCAATTCCTAACTGCGTATACAAACGAGATTTATTGTTACAGTTTCTGGAATTGTTGGGATTGATAATGAACAGAGCGGAGTCGGTTCGATTCCAGATCCGAGTAACTACGTACCTCTACTTCGGAATAGATTCCACCTTGGACGGATTGCACTTTTTCCACATCAGCGATAGCGATTTTTCGTAAGGAAATGCGACGGATATGGCAGAAAGGCTCCATAGTACCTTGACTATTTCCCATGACCACTTCACGGACAGGCCAGACATCGACTGAAAGCTCGCTGCCTGAGATCCGGGCACACCTATGAAATTGGGATCAGAATGGCAAGGACTTCGATAGTACTCGTTACAGAGGTAAAGGAGCTAAGCGTGACACCTAGAATGATTTGTCTTTAATTGGGATCATCCTCTGCTTCTTCAGTTCTAACTTGCCTTCGGGCAGATCAAAAGGGAGAACATCATCATCGATTGTTAATGCAGGAGCGGCTAGAGTTGGTGAATTGGTGTCCTTCAAGGGAGACTGGTATGTCAAGGGACTATCGCAACCAACTAGAGTCATGGGACTCATGGACAACAGGTATTCCCCGAAATAACTTATCCACATGGAACACTTGGAAGTCACTGGGGTATGGAAAGGGACTACGGTCTTTTTTACTACCCCTATCTACCTCGATGTTGAATCTTGCTCATAATTTTCACGACGGGCCGATCGGCACGATCCGACCGCTCCATTAACGGGTTCCGCTCCGTTAGTTCGACAGCGCATAGTACGATTCACGACACTCCGGTCGATCAAGAACTTTTTCATAGGTCGTTTTTTCCACGGGATAACATACGGTCCAGAACCATGAGTTAAAGTATCACTGTTGTGAGACTTTGATTGGGGTTTTCGGAACTAGTCTGATAACACGAACCTATCCCTCCGTCAACCGTCAGTCATAATCACGTTACGTTAGATTTTTTCGTCGGGTATCAGATACTCTGGAGGTCGACGTAAATGGTTTTTCGGTATCACCAGAAGGGAGGACCTCTACGATGTTTCGTAGAACTAATCCCTTTCGCGTCCGCATTTTACCCGGTTCCCGGCGGTCTCCCAGTCTTTGTGCAGTTATAGCGGTGTTTGGTTATATGGAGATCCCGACATCACTTAGATTGACACAGTAGACATCTGCGGATTTATAACAACCATACAAGCCAGTTTCCATGAACACTCTGTCTGGATGGGTTCACTGGTGGTTATCGTTAACGGGAGTGGAGACGTGCTTCAGGTACTCATTCGGTACGAGGCACGGCCGCTTCTCAGGCCTTCAGGGGGGCCTCTATAATTTTTACGGGCGGCGAATTGGACGCGGCGAGACAACTTCCGTATATTTTCGTCAACCACACACGCATCCTTTTCGTTCATACCACAGCTTTAAAAATGCAAAATACGAAGCCTCCTGTCATGTGATAAAATTGTAGATTATGCTAACGTAGTGTACCTATAATCTTAATTTTAATAATGACAGGAGGCGAGTATTTTCCCTCCCTGTTTCCCTCCCTATACTCTGGGAAATTCTATTTTCTGGTTGTCATCTTCAGTCTAATTATAAGATTTTGGATATTTCAGTATATTTATGGGATGCTTATTTGGTTGACGGGTGTTTCAGCCGTGGCGATTATTAAAGTATTCTACGGTTGTTTAATGTTTTAGTATATTAACGTAATATAAATATAGATACATATAATACTGGATTTAATGTGGACATCAGTTGGGTTCCATCACCTTTCACGTATTTCTGTTCTTTTCAGAGTAACCATCATAAAGATAAAGATCAAGATAAAGCTGGAAGGTTTCAAGCCTCGTTACAAGTTATGTTCTACACGTTACTCAGGACTGTTATTCGAATTCCCTGACGCTATAATGGACTGTTTTCGCATCAAAGAAAGAGGAAATCATGTGACTGTCAGGGCTTTATATATGGATGTGATGCTGGTTACTGATTGGTTTAAAGTTTTCTGATTGACTTGTGCTGCTGGAGGCATAAAGTAAAGAAAGTTATGCAAAATACTCGCCTCCTGTCATTATTAAAATTAAGATTATAGGTACACTACGTTAGCATAATCTACAATTATGTAGTGAAAATGAAAGCCTTAATCCAAGTGGCAATTCAAGAACAGACACCTAGCATGCAAAGTGCAAGGCAAAAGTGCTATAAACTGGTGGACCCAGGGACAGTCTGGATTTTTCAGAAGAAGCTGGGGAGGCACATGATCCAACAATGCATGTCACTTCAAAGCAAGCTCAATACTCACTTACAATTACAATTAGGGGCTCCATGGAAAAGGAAAAAAAAATCCAGTGTTAAGGAATTTTCTGTCTCACTGTAATTTTTTTCTATAAACCCCCAATGGTCAAAAGTGTGGAATGTCAAAAAATTATCTTAGTGAGCCCTCTGGTCTGAACAGAACAGGGTACAGCCCAGAGTAAGAACAAGGGTAGATAAAGGCTATGTAATAGGCTAGTAGATTTGTCATAATAATGGTGTGTGAATTAGCCATAATAAACTGTTGTTGTTATTATTATTATTATTTTATTATTTAGATAGCACCATCAGATTCGGTAGCCCTGTACAATGGGATCCAGAGACTCTATCAGATATTTCTTAATTAAATCTGTGTGAGCATAACCAGAACACTGGCTGCAATTACTGACAAAATGGAGTCTAGGTGTTCTATACTGTGACCTTTGCTGTTTCAATATCACTAATGGAGGTCTATGTAAAATAGGTTTATTTTATCTTCCTTCGAAAATGTGGACAATTATCGCATTGAGGAAACAAAACCATTTGTCTGAGTTTCCTTAATGCAGCTGCATATATTATTTACCTTAAAAGCATTGACTGCTTTCCAAAAAAAACAAAAAGGTTAATTTATCAAAAGCCCTAGACATTCAGCAGTTTTGTTAAGAAGATGGTAGCAGAGATATGAAGGTATGCAAAGAGCGTTCTCTTGTTGTATACTGGTGTGGAGAATTAAAAAATGACATTGGTCTAGGTTGTGACCCAATCGATATATCCTGAACAAGAAAATCACCCGTAGATGACCTGAGCACTGAATGGACTAAACATGTATGCCTCGTGCAAGTTAAGTAGTGATTAAAAATATACAGCGACTTGGGATGCTGCCCTAGAACGTTTCTCAGTACAATGTATGAATATTCTTATTTCCTGTAGGACAGAATAACTTTCCAAATTAGACGAAGAAATCCTTTTCATACATGAGCAACTCCAACCATGTATAGGGACGGAGGACTTTAATGAATTATCGGACAGAACTAGAACTAGTTAGGACAAAATAGAAAAGGAAATCAAGGATACAAAGTACCGTAAATATAAGAGGGATAAAAATGACTATGAAGAAGGAAGACTGAGGAATTTTGGAAAAGATAAAATAAATAGTGGTGAGCCCTTCAGGTCACGTACCTATCCCCCTCAGGACAAAAATAAACCATGGTTCAGAACCCCACAGAGACAGAGGGGAAACCCCACAGAGAAAGGACAATCCCCGGGAAGAAAGAGGGTAAGGAAATAATGAATGGGTGCTTGTAGTAAAAAGGGGTAGGAGACCCAATCCAACAAGGAAAGACAATGGGAATCAGGGTAGAAACTATTGCCTCGTTTCCACTGAGCGGAACAGTTTGGGTCGGTACGGTTTGGTACGCTATTTTGAGTGTTTCCATTATAAAAGTGGCCCATACAACTAAACCAAGCTGCACCATTCCTGGGCCCCCTTCAGTTGTAGGTCCATAGGAAATGGTATGGTACGGTTAGGGCGGAGCTACTGGCATCACACAATACATTCCATTGATTGGCAGACAGAAAAACGTCACTGCTCACGTCAAAGGTAAGCACGAAACAAACACCACGTCACCGTTCAGACCAGATAATAGGAGAAGGATGCCTGCAAACAGCAAGGTCTGGTCGGCTCAGGAACTATCCACTTTCCTAACTATAATTGGTGATAGCGTTATTCAGAGTGAGCTTGATGGATAAGTGAGAAATTAAACGGTGTATAAAGATTTCGTCAGCTGATGGCAGCCGAGGGATTTGAACGGATGTCGGTTCAGTGTAGGTTAAAGCTTTAGAAGCTTAAAGGCCGATATAAAAAAGTTAAGGACGCCCACAGCCGTAGTGGAAACAGTCGAAGTACTTGGAGGTGGTACAACGCCATGGACGCCATTTATGGTCACTGGTCGGCAAACAAAGGCAAGGAGGGAGGTCTGGACTCTGCGTCTGGACTTCTCAAATCCATTATGGAGCCACTTGGCATTGGCTTTAACTCTGCTAACCATTTATAAAAATTCACTGCACAAAACCATTTACTCTTTCCACAAAAACACATTTTATTTGTACAGTGGAATGAAACACACATTTATTTTTTTATAAATCTTTATTTTTCAGTGCAATAAAGAATACATGTGATTGGTATGGCCACAACAGCAGTGTCAAAATATACAACATTCAACATTCAAATATGGTATATGTCCATATATGTTGCACCTTTTTATATATGGGTAAAGGTCAGATAGGTCTTAACGAGTTGTAGTAGGTTGGCATTAAGGGTTTATAACCGTCTAAGGTCATCTACAGCGCTGTTGGGGCCAACTTGTGTCTAAGCTAGGTGGCCAGGGTTGAGTTCTGGGATTTCCTCTGTGGTTATACCTGGCGTCCCCGTCATGGCCTGTTAAGGGTGGACCCCCAAGATTCTGAGAGCAATCAGCCCTCTGCGTCTAGGAGTGAGTCGCTGAAGTTTGCGCTGCCTTATGTCTTGTAAGTAGGTGTGAGGTGTGCGTGGGCTGGGTGATATGCTATCGTCTGTGACATTTGTTGTGTGTGAGGTAAAGCTAGTCTCTATAGTCTGTGTGAAGTGGGGCCTGTGTGAGCGGTTGTGGTCCAACTATGTGATTTGCAGGTTGCAAGGACGTGTGAGGGCAGACCAGTAATGGACTCACGTAAGGAGGCTCCATGGAGTGAAGCACCCCTGTACCTTGGGGCCTGGGGGGGGGGGGGGGGGGGGTGCAATATCATGCACCAGAGCACAAAGCCCAATCTCTGGGTGTCGTTTCCCACCCGCTTGGTGGGTAAGGTAAGGCAATTAACTTGTGTGAGATATGCTTTGCTATCAGTATATGAAGGCTAAGCAGAAAAAGGAAAAACAGTAACATAACATAGCCGAACATAGAGTGTCCCGGAGTTAAAACAGAACTTTGTGGCAGTAGTCTTGTGGTCAGGTCGCGTTGCCTCGTTTCCCTCTGGGTGTGGGGACGTCTGTGTCCTCCATGAGCGTAGTTCGAGGGCGGGTGGAGGCAGCTTCAGGTTGGTCAGCTAGGCCCAATGCAGCCAACAGGGCTGGGCCCTCTTTGGGATCTGAGGCCTTATAGTTTTGTCCTTCCTTAGAGACCCAGAGGGTTTTTGGTGTTGCCCATCTATAGGTGATTCCTGCGTTCCGCAGCTGTGTGGTGAGTGGCTGCATTGTTTTGCGCCATAAGAGTGTGTCCCTGCTTAGATCCTGAAAAAGGGATATTTGGCTTGTTTCAAAGTCATATGGGGTTTTTCCCTGGAAAGCGGCCATGAGTCCCAGCTTGTCTGTCATCGAGCAGCATCGGAGGATGAGGTTGCATGGTGCCAGGGTAGGTGCCTGTGGTGACTTGGAAATCCTGTATACCCCGTCGAATAGGAATTGCTTGGCCTGTTTCGCCGACAGCACGGAGCCCACCAGGCGCCTGATGTAGTGAGGCAATTCTTCTAAGTGAAGCGTCTCAGGGATCCCCATTATTTTTATGTTTTTCCTCCTGCCCCTGTCGTCTATTATATTAAGCTGTCTGGCCATTGTGGCCTGTGTGGTGTGGATTTGTTGGACTTGGGCACTCAAGGTACGGTAGTCCTGTGTTAGGCCTGCGAGGCCTGTCTCATTAGCTTGGGAGCGCGCTTCCACTGCTTGTACTTTGGTGGTCAAAGCTGCTAGATCTGCCTTCCACATCTGTTTCAGGTTACTTTGCAGGCCTGCTAGCATGTTTTGTATGTCTCTTTTAGAGGCTGGGCCGTGATCCCCCGCCGTGTCTGTTGGCGCAGGGTGTGGGCTTGAGGGTGGGCTGTCTAAGTGAGTCTCATCAGCCGAGGACTCAGGGGAGACCGGCCGTGGTGGTAGGGCCTGTTGCGAGGGGGGAGTTGTCAGCATGTGGCTAATGTCCCGGTGCTGTTTGGGGGTTTGTGTTGGCAGTTTCTGTGTCTTGCGCCCCATCTCACCTTCCTCTCGGAGGCCCAGGTATTCCTGTATGTCCCAGCCTCTGGATTGTCTGGTAAGATCTCCCGGTAGGCCACCCACGCGGTAGGCCTTAGCGCCGCGGGTTCGGGTTTTCGCACCCGGAAGGGCATCTGCGGTATTGGCAGTAGATGCTGCAGCTGTTCCCGACATTTCTAGTCTGTGTTTGTGGAGGATGCTCTCGGATTTCGGCAGATTTGTTTTTTCTGTGCCGGAACTCACAGCAATGGCGTCCGCTCCGGTGCGGTGACAAGCCCCGCCCCCACACATTTATTTTTAAAGTGGAATAAAAGGAAAGGGTAGGGTAGTTAGCATCTCATTGGTTACTAGCTCAGCATCCCATTGTTTACTACCTGATGCTAACTGCTATTTAAGATAGTTAACCGTTAACATTGTGTATTATTCTCTTTGTTTGTGTATCAAACTCGTGATCTGTGCATTTTCAGATACAGTTGAGGGACTCTCCAGTGTAGCCTCAACCTTTTCCAACGATGGTCCGTCCACGTTGTTCAGTAGCGCCAGTACGATAACATCAACACCGACCCAACCACAGATTACGCCCAATGCACCCCAGCGTCAACACACTGGTAAGACATGATGATCAGAGTGAAAATTGTAATTGTGCATTTTCCTAACTTTTAATTCACATTAAACTGTGAACTCACTCAAAATTCCTCTGTGTAGTTTGTTTGCATGATCAAATGTATAATCATAATTGTACATTGTCTGTATACACTGCTATTTAATTTTCTTCATTGTGTTTTGAGCTTCTCTTGTATATATTGTGTTTATTGAGTTTATTTTAATTTGTGTTTACATGGTTCTTATGTGTTATATCTGTTCTTTATTTACGTTATGTTAGTTAATATACATCCACCTAGTTTTTGTACTGTTGCTTAAAAAACACTATTTTGGTCTTTTGTATATTCCAGGTGATTGGAGACGGTTGCAGCTGGATGTGCGCACAGTCATGGAGGAGATGCGAGCAGCAGATGAAAGGCAGCAGGAAATAACCTTTCTGAGCGGCGGTTACAACACTGCGTCAGGATGCCCAGGAAGCAAGGTGCAAAGAGGCAGAAATTGCCTGCCAGCAGATGGAGCTGTTGGCTACCTTCAACCAGGCCTTCCTCGGTGCTGGGAGGCCGTCGTGATCCCGTGCCACCTCCCAGGCAGTAGTGCCTTTCAGCCAGCACAGGACTGTTTATTTATTTATTTATTTTTTATTTTGATATTTTTTATTTTCAGAAAAGCAAATATATGGGATACAGAAGAGAATAGTGAATATTCACGTGGTACAGAATGGGGACACATAACAATTGTATAGTTACACATATCCTTATCATTCCTCCAGCTGAAGTTATAAGTTTTGATTCATCTTTGGTTATCTAAGCGTTATCGTGTCAACCCAATTAGCCGATGGGACTATCTCTGTCCTGTATTGCATAGAGGGTAGGTGTGCGACTAAAGACTGGCAACATGCCAGAAGGGGGAGGTGTGGGGTACAATATTTTCGGAAGGACCATCATCTTAAGGCTGTTAATCCGCCCTATCAAGGAGAAATAGGGTAGATCCCATTTTTGGAGGTCTCGTTTGATACTATCCATGAGGGGGAGATAATTAAGTTTGTATAGGCTGTTTGGAGATTAAGCTAATCATGTTCCCAAATATGTCATTCCTGCCCGGGTCCAAGGGAAAGCATGTTTCTGTTGAAGCCATGTTTGTAGGGTCAGGGGTACCGAAATCCATAGAATTTCACATTGGTCTGTGATTGTGAATAGGACATCGTCTGCGAAAGCTGAAACTTTCACTTCTCCTCCCTGGTGTTGGTAGCCCCTTATGCCAGAGTGGTTCCTGATTGCAGTCAAGAAAGGTTCCATGGCCAAGACAAATAGTAGGGGTGAGAGGGGACAGCCTTGACGAGTGCCATTGCTTATTGGGAAAGGTGTGGAGTATTGGCCATTTATTCTGACATCGGCTGTGGGTCCTCTATAGAGGGTTTGGATCCAAATTCTTAATCTAGGGCCCATTCCCAAGACCTCCAGGACCGTGAATAGGTAAGCCCAGTCCACCCTGTCAAAGGCCTTTTCAGCGTCAATTGCCATCAGTAAAGTTGGCGTTTTAGTCACCTGCGCTCCATGAATCATGTTTAGGATTTTCGTGGTGTTATCTCTAGCTTCGCGACCGGGCACAAAGCCCGCCTGATCAGAGTGGACTAGGCTTGGTAAAAGAGGTTTGAGCCTATTGGCAATCATTTTCGCCATCAGTTTTAGGTCCAGATTTATTAGTGATATGGGTCTATAGCTACCGCATTTCGCGGGATCTTTGCCTGGCTTAGGGATGATGGTAATGGATGCCCTCAGCATTGGAGGTGGTAGCGGAGATGCAAGGGTAAGGCCATTTAACATTTGTACGAAGTGGGGTGCCAGTTCTTGTGTGAGTGTTTGGTAATATCTAGCGGTCAGGCCATCGGGGCCTGGGCTTTTACCCTTCGGGAGTGCTTTAATTGTGGAAAGTAATTCTGCGTGTGTGAATGGTTCGTCTAGTGTTTGTGCTTGGTCTACTGGGATCTTGCAAGAGAGATTGGCAGAGATATAGTCCCTCAGGTTATGGGTTCGTGCATTCGGGGGAGTCAGGTTATAAAGGTTGGCGTAGTAAGCGTTGAACGCCTTGGCTATATCCTCCGTGGTGTTGTGTTGTCTGCCAGTACCATCTGTTATTTTAGCTATAAATGACCTCTGTTGTTTGGCTTTTAAGGCTTTGGCCAAAAGTTTACCACTTTTATTGCCATGGGCATAAAAAGTGCCTTTTGTCAGTTGGATAGATCTATATGCCTTTGCTGTCAATAGCGACCTTAGTTCGAGACGTAAGGCTGTTAATTTCTGGAAGTTAACATTTGTGGGATCCTGTTTGAGTGAGGTCTCAGCTTTCTGAATGTCTGCTGTAAGTATCTCTATTTTGTGCGTCCTTTCTTTCTTAAGTCTAGCGCCCCATTTAATAAGGGTACCCCTGATAACCCCTTTATGGGCTTCCCAAACCCAAGGGTCTGAGACCTCATTGTTGCTATTTTCCAAAAAATAGGTCGCTACAGTCTGTCTCAAGTCCTCTAGCACTCTGTGGTCATCTAGAAGGGTTTCGTTTAATTGCCAATGTGTAGTAGATTTGGGTTTGTTTCGGAAGTTGATTAGTAAGAATATCGGGGCATGGTCCGACCACGTGATGTTACCTATGGATGCGCCATGTACTATAGGGAGATGTCTATGGCTAATTAGAATCTATTCTGGAGTAACTTTTGGCTGTTTGAGAGTAATACGAGTAATCTCTATCTTGGGGATGCAATATACGCCAGCAGTCTACTAGTTGATGGGTGTGCAGTACATTGGAGAACATCGTCCTTTGGTGTCGTATGGTGTCCGTAGTGTTAGAGGAACAGTCAATTGGATTGTCAAAGACCATATTCCAGTCTCCGCCCACTAATACCACCCCCTCAGCAAACGTATCTAATTTATTCAAGCACGACCGTATGTAGGAGGCTTGGTCTGCATTAGGGATGTATATCAAGAGTGCCATTGTTACAAGAGTGCCATTGTATAGTCCTTTCACAAAGACGAATCTGCCCCATGGGTCGGTTTTAACTCCTATTTCTGTGAAGGCGGCATTGGAGGCTAAGAGCACCACAACCCCTCTAGATTTCTTTTCTGTGTTGTTACTGTAGTATGCTAAATTGCTCCGTTTGTAGCGGATTTTTGGTTTGAATTCCCCCCTGAAGTGAGTCTCCTGTAAAAAAATTATTTCGGCACCTTGTCTATCTATCTCTTGTGCTAACATTGTACGTTTCATAGGGGAATTTAGTCCCCTTATATTCAGGGACATTAGTTTAGTTTTAGTCATGGTGGCGGATTCGATGGCAAGGGATTAGTGTATGAGTCAAGAATATCACTTGTGGGCAATATTTTCATTATTATAGTAATGGCAGGAATGGCGTGGGGTAGGTGAACAGGGGACAACCATGAACTATTTACATTAAAGTAGTATGTGAGAGTCATCTCGGGTGGTGAGATTGGCGCTACACTTGTGGATAACTTTCTGTGTCCACAAGTAGAGTCGAGGCGCCTCTCTAGGGGTGGTGGACGGGTGGATACAAGGGGTCCTCACAGGACAATTATAGAGACAATTATAGATGTCATATTTCACCTTTTACCCAGTGAACCAGAAGAGTCAGGGGGTATACGGTGAGTAAGGTAATAGTTTGAGCCTGTGCGCCAGGCCGTTAGGGGCCTTCAGAATTGAGTCTGGGTATCATCCTCTTCATGTACAGCCCTAGGGCCTGGTGGCGGCAATGTAGTAAATTTCTATATAAAGCATAACAAAGTTTAACATTTCAAAATTGGCATCACAGTGCAGAAATGATTTAAGTCCGTTTGTGTTGTTGTACCACGGTGGGTACACACGGTGTAAGATTGAAAGGAAGAGTAACAGAAAGAAGGGGAAGTTAAAGTCTGAACATACAACCGTACAGTTCTCAGGCTGGTGCTTCCCTGGTTGAGATGTTTGCGTCTGGTACAGGATGATTCTGTCTTCGTCGTTTCCTTGGGGATCGTTGCCATTTGGGCTTTTGTGGGGCCTGACCAGGCGGAGTGCTCCTCAGGCCTGTCCAGTCCTCTACTTCGGAAGGCGGGAGTTTCAGGGCCTCGGGCACTCGGGCACATCGTCTGGTGAGGTTATAGTGTGCGTCTTGTTTTGGAGTGTTTCCGTTAGAGCAAACGGGAAACTCCATTTGAACTTGATTTGTCTCTCAAATAGGGCCTGTGTAATAGGCCGCAGGGCACGCCTGGCTTGTAATGTAGATGGCGCTAAGTCCTGGAACACAGTCACCGGGTGACCATCTACTGTTATGTCTTGGTTTTGGCGAGCTTTATGGAAAATTTCTTCCTTTAAGGGAAAATTGTGTATTCGGCAAATAAAGTCTCGAGGTTTATCTGGAGCTAGATTTTTAGGTCTGGCTGCTCTGTGGGCTCTATCAAATATTATGGCTGTATCATGGGGTCTGGCCAGTATACGGTTAAAAAGAGTGGTCAGGACCTGCATGGGGTTTTCTGGGACCCCCTCTGCACTCTCCGGAATGCCCCTCACCTGCAGGTTATTTTGGCGCCCCTGGTTATCTACATCCTCCAATCTTCTCTGCAGGTACCTTATTGCTTCTGCGTGCATCTCCTGAGTGGTGTAGGATTCAGCCCATTGTTTTTCAGTAGTTTCTACTTCATCTTCCAGGGCCTGCACGTCTGCGTTCACTGCCTGTAACTTCTCACTGAAGCTGTCTTCCAGCTTCTGGAACATTGCTGCCAGGTCCGTTTTGGAGGGTAATTGGGTCAGCAAGGACCGGATATCTTGGTCCTCGGTGGAGCCATCCGACGCCGTCAGGCTCGAGGGCTGGCTGCCGCGTGTTTGCGCCGCGGGCGCCATTTTGTCTCGTTTTTGCGAGTCTCAATGAGGCTTTAGCTGCCGGCGTTTCTGATGTGGGGACATTCCCTGCTGCACTGCGATGCTTTTTGGTTGCCATGTCAGGTCAGATGTGCCATTTTCCCCTTGTTTTACCCGGTCAGGGTCTGGAGCACTGCGCTCATGCGGCCATGTCCGTCGGCTTCCAGGCCACGCCCCCTTATTTGTTTGTTTTTTGTGAATACAAATCTGAAGAGGCTGTGGGTATCTCAAATTAAATGTAAAACTTAAAAACAAATTATGGGGCAAGGCAGAGCTGCTCCTGCTCCTTGCAGCAAACTTCTCCGGATTAAACGACTTAAATCGTCTAAAAACCCGCCGAATGGACCACCAACCAGGAGCTGATATCAGGGGCTATGCGATGGCACCAAGCGGATGGCACCAAACGCACATACCCAGGCTCAGCAAACTAAGGCCTCTCAGCATGGCTGGCGCGGGGGAGACGGCCGCTCCCCCATCGCCCTCAACAGCCACCAGCTTGCATCTGGTCCCGCGATCCCCCCCCTATGGACCGGAGGGGGTTATCCCGGTCCCAGGAGGGCCCCCTCGGGCACGGGGGCAACAGTCTGAGCCGAACCGATCTCACCCCAAGATGGCGGCGACCAGCCCGGAATCACTCACCACGATGACAGATATCCTGGAGAGGCTGGATGCCCATTTTGAGGCCTTCTGGCGCAAATTAGAAGACAGACTATCTGCAGCCACACCTCGAGCCGAATACTCACCGAGGGTGCTGCCCTCCTGCACACAGCTCAGCGGCACGATAAGCCGAAAACAAGCCGGAAAACTCTTCCACACACAAACACGCATGGCGCCTTCATTTGACTGCTACTAAACTCACACACAAGCTGAAGCCAACTACAATCCAGCATAAGCCAAGGCCTGGCACAACAGCCATGAAGAGCCCGCTCTCATACCGACGCCGGACCCGACCGACACAGACGAGCTGCCCCAGGCCCTACACAGAGCATACCCGCAGACACAAGGTTGGAAGCCTAACAGCTGGACTGGGGTCTGACACCCATAATCACAAGCCACGGAACAAGACCCAATCTAACTCTCATTCAGTGGTCCCAACAACCGACGCGCAGGACCACCACGAGGCACCCAGGCACAATACATGCCTGCAGGATACAAAACACCTCAACGCACCCCCTACTCACCCATGGCAAATCGCCACGCCTGAGCCGCAGGATCTTTCACCCAGACGGGGCTGTGAAATACCTTTGGAGGGAGTCGGCTGAACGGGACACTCGTACCAGCAGATGAGTCATTCATCTCAGGCCGCCCTTAGCAGCTATATACACCCATTGAGGACTTGCCACTCTCCTGTGACTTTTTGCATTTTGCATTAATCATATGTACACTCCCTCACAAGCAACTACTTAGCCTGACCTCACCACTCATTCATTGTACATAACTTCTCTCACGCTCCCCATTACCACACGTCCATATATCTATAAAATGTATTTTTTAACTCATGCCTGATGGGCCACACACTTTATGCTTCAAACAAAGTTATGCCTTTACTTTCCATGTTCTGCTGTCGCTCTACTCATATCTCGCTATCACCCTCTGGTATAGATCTAGATGCTCTGCAGTGCCAATCTGCATTTATCAGACTAACATACACGGAACATAAGCTTAACTGTAAGGCCACAGCTGTATGATCCACCCGAATACCACTGTAACGTGTATTAATTGTTAGTTGGCTATAACTTCGCTAAACTGTTTATTGAGCCTTATGCATACGGAATTTAGGCTTGTCTATCGGTCTATGGCTGTAGGACCTCTTTGGAGGCCTTTCCAAAGTGTTTTGAATGTTGGTTAACGAAACTGTTTACTCACTACTTTGTCACTCCTCTGAATAATCTCTCCTGACATACGCCTTCTACTAACCTACTTAACAAAACGAGTCACCAATCTGTTGTACTAATGATACCCCTTTAAAAAAAAATGTGCCTGACTAATCTGTGCCACAACCTGTAATGCAACTGTTTACTGTTTTACCCTGATGCCGCTGTCGTGGCGCATTGAGGCTACTTGTTATTTCTGCGCACAACTAAAATAAAGAATTTAAAAAAAATAAAAAATTATGGGATAAAATTAAATGTTGAGGTGCCGCATCAGAGCCTGACGTACTTCACTGCACTCTCCTTCGCTACCCCGTGCTATTAACCATACTGGCTCTTCTGCAGACATATCCCATTCCTGGTGGAAGTCTTCTCCATGGATTTGACAGGGTCAATGTCACTGTCATTCCTCTTCATAAGACACCGCCACCTACCCTTACGTCTCCCAAATGCATTTTCAACTACGACCCGTACCCTGGATGTTTTCTTGTTGTAGGTTTGTTGTGCTGGTGTCAGGCGGCCATTGTCAGGAAATGGTTTCAGGAGCCAGTTCTGTAAAGGGTAGGCAGAGATCCCCAGCACATAATAGCCAACATTCATCCCCCCCCCCAATGTTCTTAGAGCAATCAGGGTACAGGCCTCCCTGCCCAACCAAGTCCCAAAATGTGGACAATCGAAGAACCCGAGTGTCATGCAAACTCGTAGGCTTTCCTACATTCACACTCCAGAATAGTGCTTTTCCATACACAACTCCCTGGAGGCTGATGGAATGCCAGCCTTCTCTGTTAAAGTAGTCGGTGTGGTATACTTGCGGTGCTGTTATTGGTATGTGTGACCCATCAATAGCACCAACACACTGTGGAAAGCCCCACCTGTTCTCAAAGTCAGCCATGTCTTTAAGCTTTTCCTGGTCCAGAAAATGAATAATTTCATGAACTAACAATGTGCACACACCGGCACACTGATGATTTACTGACACCAGATGACGATACTCCTGTATTCACTGTTGGTAGCCAGCTTCCACAGTGCAATGGCAACTCTTTTCCTCACAGGCAAACTGGCTCTAAAGTTGGTGCTTTGCTTCTCCATCGCTGGACGTAGCCTTGCACAATGGTATGAAAATGTTTCCTCCGACATTCGGAAATTGTACACCCACTGTGTGTCTGTGAATCCCGGGATGGTCACTTCCCACCATTCATTGGCTTGTCGGAGAGCCCAAATGACTGGTTGGTGGCGCTGCTTTAACAAAAGGCAAAGCATCTAAAAAAGAACAAAACACAGATGGTACAGATAACTTAATACACCATATCACTATGAAGTCAAATATAATACAACATAATATACTTTACACAGACAGATAGCATCATGTATAAAAGAGAGCAACATAAATAAGGAGTATTTATGTTAGGTGTAATACTTGAAATGTGCTATTTAACATACATGTATAACATGTATGTTGTTAAATACATCATGTATATCCTTCCCATCTTTTATTAGATTTTTTCATATTCTGTATTCTTTTTATTTTTTATTTTAAGTTAGTTAAAATATGAGTAGAACTACATGACAAATACGATAACGCATGGCATAATGTTGCTTACCCTATAGCGCTGCCGTCTTTGTCTTTGCCGCACAAAGGTGTACTTCTCCTCCCGGCTCAAGACCTAAGACAGAAGTTTTCTTCTCTTTTCAGCTGTGTTTCGCTTCGTCTGCTCGCAACCTTCCCTCATACAGTGCGGCATGTATTGTAACTACAAAGAACCAAAAGCCAAGCAGAGCAAAGCCTGATGGATCATAAAGTGCTTAATCAAATCCCTCCAACCACGCAACTTAAACCAAAATGCGAGTGCTGCCATATTCCTATCGACCAGTGCAGGGCGAGTGCTCCCAGCCTGTAGCTCAAACGTAAACCAAAATAGGGCATTGAGACGTGCCGCCTCGCAAGCCTTCAGCTCCAGCTCGGCCCATGAGGCCTCCCATGACTCCCAAACCTTACAGTATGCTGTCCATGTGCCAGGAGCCAAGGAAGCCTTCACAAGTCCCCCAAGCAGGCCATTCCACATCTCGTCTGGGCTGTCCTCCCCCTCCTCCAGCGTTCCGGGCACCGCCATCTGAAACTGGGATCACTGAAAGTGAGACAAACAATCAGCCACCATATTCAAATAACACATACATACACATAAGGCCAAATTTTAGCAAAAGTCGCACCACCCGAGCCGACGACGCCGATAACCAATTAACCACATGCACCTCGGACATGTTGTCCGTGTGGAAAACCACTTTACTATCCTTCAGCAAGTTACCCCAAAGCGACAGTGCCCCTAGTAGCAGAAACAGATTGAGAAAAGCTAAGTTACACATCAAGGAGCTCGCCGCCTGGGCTGCATTATGGGATCCGATGGGTTCATTATGGTATCCGATGGGCCCATGCATGTACTCCCCCAACCGGGGAAACCACCCGATGCCTGGATCGCCGTGAAGAAGATCGGCTATTTGACCTGAAATGAGAAGAGACATTCCTGGACAGGGTGCACCGTTTACCAGACACCACCCTGCCTTGACCCTGGGATAGCCTGCTGGGACGCAAGGCACCCCGCCCCCTCTCCACGCCCTGCCGACTCCACCCCTGGGGATATGACTCCTGACATGATAACCGGGGGAACTCCCACAAGACTCTGACCCAGAACTTACCACACGGTACCCGGCAACCGGTCCCATCGTTGTTCCGGATCCCCGCCAAGGCCGGTCCCAGGCGCTTCTTCACCCATGTTGCCCCACAATCCCGCGCTGTCGCTCTCACCTACGCCAGGAGCTGCTCCACCAGATTCATCCTCTTGGCCTTGAACTTGCAGAAAGAGAAAACAGAAAAACCTACTAGGCCCAATGTGCACACAGGAGTTGCACACAAATTAGGCCAGGTAAGCAAATAAAAAGTGCCTAATTCTAAACTGTCTGTCTATTTATACTGGGACAAAGCCCTTAACACTCCAACTCCCAATCCCAGGGGGCCTTCCCCCTATGCTGCCTCCTAGCTCTGTCAAGCCCCATTCCACTAAGCTGCGCTTGTTCCATAGTGTTACAATACTGCAGTGACTTTCACTAATAATCCTGTGCAATTCTCCACAGACATGACAATGTATTAAACAGATTTTTGTTCTAATTTTAATGTGTTGCTTTTCTGATGTCTTCGGATCTATTGCATTACCATAATGCTGATTCCAAAATATAAGAGCCCTGCCTCCGGCAGGCTATCAAAAGACTTGGAAGTTACTTTGAAGAGATAAAAAAATGAATTATATACCAAAACATTCTTTGTTCTGTGTGTGTTGAGTTGACACTTTCTGTACTTTGTGACTCCCAAATCATTAATCCTCCTCCCCAATAAAATAAAGCAACAGTATGAACTGAAAGCTGAATAAAATGGGTAGCAGATTCAGATAAAATTAGAAGTTGATAACAGATAAGAATAAACATTTGATGCATTTGTTCTTTATCTTTGTTTAACAGAAAAGCACCCTCTATGTCAATTAAACATATGCTAAAACTGTATTTTTCACATGTGGCTATTATACCTAAACATTGTTCTGTTAGCTCATGGTCCTTGACTAACCCAATTTGAACCCTTGGGTGTTGTGGCTAGGACTGCATAAACAAAGTAATTTAATTGATGAGCATTGAACAGTGAGACTGCAGGGGCATGATCTATATACCAATGCTCCATGAGGCTAAAGTTGTTTAGTTCTTAGAGTATCCCTTTTGTGCTATTCAAATCCAGAGAGTCAGTCCCTGAGCTAATTTAGAAATTATTGCAGTGTACCGGTGGCATAACTACCACGGTCGCAGGGGTCGCAGCTTCGACCAGGGACTGACAGGCCCAGCCATCGTTGCAAACCATACGACCATGGGCCACCTCATAACTTCAGGGCCATTGCACTGCTGCGCCAACCCGGGGGTTCGCAGTCGCAGGGTGACAAGCAGAAGGGGAGCGCTGTGCTGCTCCCCTCCTGCCGCCGTGTCGCAGGGCCGCCATCAGAGATTTTGGGGCCCCTGACAAAGCACAAGGTCTGCCCCCCCCCTCCCGGGCCCGCCCACGCCCTACCTAGTCCGCTGACAATGATGCAGGACTGAATGTGGTGTGTATAGTGGAAGTGAATTAGAATGTGTGTAGTGGGTGTAGTGTTTGTGTGTATTAGATACTGTTTGTGCAGTGAATGCAGAGTGTGTGTTTGTGTAGCGGATGCAGTGTGTATAGTGAACGCAGAGTGTATTTAAGTAGTGGATGTAGTGTGCGTTCAGTTATGTAGTGTGTGTTTGTGTAGTGGATGTAGTGTTTGTATGTACTAGATGAAATGTGTTTAGTGGATGCAGTGTCTGTAGTGGATGTAGTGTGTGTATTAGACGCAGTGTCTGTGTATAGTGAATGCAGAGTGTTTCGATTTGTGGTGGATGTAGTGTGTGTAATGTGAATACAGGATGTTTGTATAGTGGATGCTGTGTGTACGGTTAATGCAGAGTGTATGTTAGTGTAGTGAATGCAGAGTGTGTGTCAGTATAGTGAATCCAGAGTGTGTGCATAGTTTTGTGAATGCAAAGTGCGTGTTAGTGTGTAATGAATGCAGAGTGTGTGTTAGTGTGTAGTGAATGCAGATTGTGTCAGTGTAATGAATGTAGTGTGTGTGTTAGTGCAGTGAATGCAAAGTGTGTGTAAATTTGTAGTGAATGCAGAGAGTGTGTTAGTGTGTAGCGGTGTGTAGTGTGTGTTCGCTATGTGCAGAGAAAGAAAGTGGGGCCCGGAACTGCCAGAGCAGTCCGGGCCCCCCAGGGCCGCCGGGCCCGTGACAACTGTTATGGTTGTCACCCCCTGATGGCAGCCCTGGCCGTGTGTACCATGGCCAAGCAGACCGCGGTCTCACAGGAAGTGCCCACTGAGAGAGTACTACCTGTCAGACCGGTTCTGGTACCGTGGTGAGCAAGCACATGGGGGGAACACATTGGAGATGCTGGGGCGGAGGGAATGAGACACATGCAGGTGCTGGGGGGAATGAGAATCATTGAGGGCTTGTAGGGGAGGGAATAAGACATGAAAAGGCTGGGGGGGGGGAGAATGAGTCATTG
The DNA here is from genome assembly GCF_036172605.1 of Pelobates fuscus. Lineage (NCBI taxonomy): Eukaryota > Metazoa > Chordata > Amphibia > Anura > Pelobatidae > Pelobates > Pelobates fuscus. Next base: position 115,834,316 of record NC_086323.1, read on the forward strand.
CATTGTTTCTGGGAGTGGTGGTAAGACACTGGGGGGGGGGTGGACAATTTTCCCCCGGTGGTTTCTAGTTTCTATTTTCATATTATATTTCCAAATACATAAGTTTGGATGCCAATGATAAGATAGGATTTGAATGTCCACTCCCAGCTTACCTCCAATTATCCCATCTTCCTCTATTTTCTTACTTTATCTTCTTTTCTCCATCTAATCAACAGACAATTATTGCAATAGAACAGCTTTATTTCAAAATTATTTTCCTGATACCGCATGCATGGATACTTATTTTATGATTAACTATATGGGAAGTTGAAGCTGTATTCTTCATCTACAAATATTATTATGCAAACACTTGTGTTACAAAACAAAGGACGTTCTTAGACATCTCAGAGAACGTTATAAACGTGAATGCATCCCTTGAGAAAAACAGTGCATTAGGACCAAAAACGTCAATGCAATAAATTACATGTACTTCAGCTTAAAAAATAAATACATTTTAAAAAGCACATTATTTGCTGGAAATAGCAGAAATCTTCCAAACCGCAATTCTTACTTAATTTTTTTAAATGCACTACGAACAATGAAAGTATCCATCACATAATTTGCTGTCTTCTTATTTGTGCTATTTGAAACGAATAAATGCAAATATGGCAAATCTTATTACCTAAATAAATGCAGCCTGGTTGGACGGTTTCTGCCTACGTGTGTTTGAATTCAAACCAATATCTGGCTACTCAGTGTTTTGATGTAATTAAAGGGATATAATAGGCACCAATGAAGCAGTTTTGCTGATGCCCCTGCAGTCTCACTGCTCAATTCTCTGCCATTTAGTAGTTAAAACACTTTGTTTATGCAGCCCTAGCCACACCTCCCTGCATGTGACTCACAGAGTCTTCCTAAACACTTCTTGTATAGAGAGATCTCATGTTTAAACTTCCTTTATTACACACAGGGGCGTATTAGCCGCGAGGCAAACAAGGCATTTGCCTTGGGCGGCATTTTCCAGGGGGCGGCAAAAAAGCCGCCCCCAAACGCCCAGGGCAAATGTCTTGTTAGCCTTGCGGCTAACAGACATGCCGGCGGGCTGCTGGGCGATCGGGCGGCACTGCCTGGCGGGCGGGCGGGCGGGCGGGCGGGCGGCCGGCCGGCGAGGGAGCACTTCCCCTGAACTGTCTGCTCAGCTCCCTCGCCAGCCGCAGAGTGAGGCTGGGAGGCGGAGCCGGAATATGACGTCATATTCCGGCTCCCAGCCTCACTCTGAGGCGCGCGAGGGAGCTGAGCAGACAGCTCAGGGGAAGTGCTCCCTCCCCGGCCGGCCGGCCGCCCGCCCGCCGGGCAGTGCTGCCCGATCGCCCAGCATTCCCAAAGGTAAGGAGGCTGGGGGGTTAAATTAAAAAAAAAATGTGTTAAAAATAAATTTAAAAAAAATGTGTTACAAATAAATTTAAAAAAAAGTGTTAAATTTTTTTTTAAAAATGTGTTAAAAAAAATAACAAATAAATGTGTTAATAAAAATAAAAAAAATGTGTTAAAAATAAATTTTAAAAAAATGTGTTAATGTGGGTGGGTGAGTGTGTGTCTGTGTCTGTTAGTGTGTGTCTGTGTGTGTCTGTGTCTGTTAGTGTGTGTCTGTTAGTGTGTGTCTGTGTCTGTTAGTGTGTGTGTGTGTGTGTGTCAGTGTTTGTGTCTGTTAGTGTGTGTGTGTGTCTGTCTGTTAGTGTGTGTGTGTCAGTGTGTGTGTCTGTTAGTGTTTGTGTCTGTTAGTCTGTGTGTGTGTCTGTTAGTGTGTGTGTTTGTGTCTGTTAGTGTGTGTGTGTCTGTTAGTGTTTGTGTCTGTGTCTGTTAGTGTTTGTGTCTGTGTCTGTTAGTGTGTGTGTCTGTGTCTGTTAGTGTGTGTGTGTCAGTGTGTGTGTGTGTGTGTTTTGTGTCTGTTAGTGTGTGTGTGTGTCTCTGTGTCTGTTAGTGTGTGTGTGTCTGTGTCTGTTAGTGTGTGTGTGTGTCTGTTAGTGTGTGACTGTGTGTCTGTTAGTGTGTGTTTGCCTGTGAGTGTGTGTGTATGTCAGTGAGTGTGTATGTCTGCTAGTGAGTGAGTGTGTGTCTGTTAGTGAGTGTGTTTGTCTGTTAGTGAGTGTGAGTGTGTCTGTTAGTGTGTGTGTGTTTCTGTTAGCGAGTGTGTGTGTGTATTTAGAATGCGGGCGGGGGGAAAGGTTGGGTGGGGGTGGCGCGGGGGGAGGGGGGGGGCCTGAGTTTTGTCCTGCCTAGGGCAGCACAAAACCAGGATACACCACTGATTACACAGTCTGTTTAAGTTAGAATTTAATATCTTTAAATAGTCTGCAGGAGTCTTATTTGTGATTAAAGTTTAATTTACAGTGCAGGAGATAAAGACATCTCAAGTAAGTAAGATCTGCTTGAAAATGAAACCATTTTCAAGCTGGCCGAGTGAGTCACAACCAAGGGGGTTGGACTGCAGAAACAGAAACAAAAAGCAATCAATGAATTAACAACATATATTAGTTCTGAACAACAAACTAAACATCCCCCAAAGTATACACCACTACAAACAAACAATATGTTCACAATACATAAAACAAACAAACGTAAAATGTTTAAAAGGGTTAATCACTAAAGTTAGAATTTAAAGTGAATTTCAAATGTAGGACGAGAGTTGATGAACTGAAAGAATATCTGACTTAGAGAATTTTTCCAGTTCAGCTATTTTGATTAGACATTTGAAATTCACATTGAAATCTCACTTGATTGTAAGTAACAGGCATTTCTTTTTTAATAATAAAAAATAATAATTACTGTAAGTAATTTTTTTAGATTATTTTATTTGTTTCATATATATATATATATATATATATGTATATATATATATATATATATATATATATATATATATATATAAAATATACACTTGCTCCTGCACACACGCTCCAAAGTCCCTTATTAGCCGGGTGCCAACCAAAAAACAGCTTAAATATCCATGATCCTGATGAAAGTCTGATAGGACTGAAACGTCGATCTTGGATATTTTAACTACTTTCCATTAAACTTTGGACTTTTAAATTCGTGAGTGCAACCATTTATTTATAATTTTTCTATATATATATATATATATACAGTGGTGTATCTTGGTTTTGTGCTCAAAACTCAGACACCCCCCCCCCCGCGCACGCGCGCCACCCCCACCCAACCCTTCCCCCCTGCCCCGCCTTCTAAATACACACATATTCACTGACAGATACGCATACACTAGCTAACAGACAAACACAGTCAGACACACACAGTCGGACACACACACTAACAAACACACACAGTCGGACACACACACTAACAGACACACACAGTCGGACACACACACTAACAGACACACACAGTGAGACACACACACTAACAAACACACACAGTCGGACACACACACTAACAAACACACACAGTCGGACACACACTAACAAACACACACAGTCGGACACACACACTAACAAACACACACAGTCGGACACACACACTAACAGACACACACACTAACAGACACACACAGTGAGACACACACTAACAAACACACACAGTCGGACACACACTAACAAACACACACAGTCGGACACACACACTAACAGACACACACAGTGAGACACACACACTAACAAACACACACAGTCGGACACACACACACTAACAGACACACACTGTCGGACACACAGTCAGACACACACACTAATAGACACACACACACACTAACACACACAGTCACAGACACACACTAACACTTTTTTTATTTTTTTATTTACTCCCCCCCCCAGCCTCCTTACCTTTGGGAATGCTGGGGGTGGGGGGGTTCTCCCATTCCCTGGTGGTCCAGTGGCTGCAGGGCGGCACTGGCGGGCAGGCTGGGCGGCCGGCGAGGGAGCTCTTCCCCTGAGCTCTCTGCTCAGCTTCCTCGCGCGCCGCCCGCAGAGTGAGGCAGGGAGGCGGAGCCGGAATATGACGTCATATTCCGGCTCCCAGTCTCACTCTGCGGGCGGCGCGCGAGGGGCCATGAGCAGAGAGCTCAGGGGAAGAGCTCCCTCGCCGGCCGCCCGCCGCACAGCAACCAGCCCAGCATGTCTGTTAGCCGCAAGGCTAACAAGACATTTGCCTTGGGCATTTGGGGGCGGCGTTCTTTGCCGCCCCCTGGAAAATGCCGCCCAAGGCAAATGCCTTGTTTGCCTCGCGGCTAATACGCCCCTGTATATATATATACATATATATATATATGCAGATAGTAGATAGAGCACTCCAGAGGTCTTGTTTAAGATTATTTATTCGGTGTAGAAAAAATCATTATATATATATAAAGTTCCGTCAAAAACCTTATTGAAAGGTAATGAACACATCTCTACTCTAAGCCTTTCGTAGAGTTTTATATTTGGGTTAGAGATTCATAAAATCTGGGTTAATATATGTTATTAATTGACAAGAGCCAGTGTCTCCAGCATTGTCATTCTGTTATGATTTGCAAAGTTGTTATGACTATGGGGAGACAGAAGGGCCAGGACGGTATACGCTGATACACAGCGGGTGCAACGGTTCTAACTAGCATTCGCTTTGCCAACAGTTCTCCACACTGTGCCAGATAAGCTCCCTCTGAGCCAATAAACACACAACGAAAACAAATTAAACATCTTGTAGGTACAATTGCTCAAAGTACTATCTCACACCCTGGTAAGAATAAAAGAATATGATCAGAGAATAATGCAGAATGTGATATGAACAGGATTATTCACTAAAGGGAGAATTGTTGATTCAAAGACCAAGGAGAAGGGACCAGACTTTTTACACTTTGGCTTTTTAAGTCGAAGACAGAGAGGCTTTAATGCATTATCACTCCATTCCTGTATTCCTCCAGCAAACACAAGATGCTGTGATAATGGTACTGTGAGGTTAGCAGGATCTCCTGAAGCAGGGTTCTACTGATCTTCCCTGTCAGTCAATTATTGGCATAGACTTCTATGCCATCTGTATAAAAAGCTATGCTGAAAACTGAATGACGGGGAGGGGGGCTTTACATAAAAATCTAGACATTTGATAGCACAATGTGTGTTGACTTCAAGCATTGTACGGACGCAATTTGTTACTGAATCCCCAATATTTCCTCTAGTGAATCTTTGTATATTTTTGAGATGATTTAGAGTGACACGCACAGACTTTCGTACAATGTATACACATAAATGTATGTGAAAAATTAAAAGTAATTTTTTAACTATAAAAAAAAAGTCTTCCTGTTAAGTTAAATTTCTACCAAGACACAGTTTTTGTCAGCCGCTCTGGGTCTCTGGAGTTCCTAAAAAAAATAACCTTCCCATGTCCTTGAAGAGCAAGGTTGCAAGTCTCCCAGACGTGGGCTAAATATAGGGGCCTATCTTTTTTTCCAATGCATATTTCCTCTGAAACACTCCCAGAGTCAGCTACACAAATCAGACCATATTTCTTTAACTCTTTACATAGCTATACATTTTTTGGGCTGTCATATTTTTTTAAATTTTTTTTTCCAAATAACATGTCTGGTGAAAATCTCTGTAGTTCATTAAAATAAGTTGCCTTAAACAGAGGATCTGTTCCCATAGTAATTAATTATCGTGAGTGAAATAAATTATAACTGTCTATTGTACAAAATTACCATGAATTACCTGTGTGCATATGTTAAAAAAATAAAAATAAAAAGAAGAATCCATTGCAATGATTTATTAACAAGTCTATTAATGTCAAAATAATTTACTATTTGCACACACACAGTTATGGCATGCAAATCATTATAGCATAGCAGAAGGTAATAATTCCTAATATTGGCATTGCCCACTCGGACGTTTTCAAGGAAATAATTATTTAAAATCAATCTAATTTTGGCAGTTTCTACGCTACAAGCCAGGTTTAAAGGTCATTAGCCACTGGAAACCCCCTCCTGTAATATGACCTCTGGGAATGGACAACACAAAGGCACACACAGCCTCCATATCCCCTAATAATTCTCCCACTGACAATTAATAGAAAGTAGGTGCCTGTGGACCCTACAACTGTTGATTTTACTACACTTTAATTTTTTTTGCCTACATTTGCCACCAATATGGCCAGCATAATATATTGATTAAATTTTTATTATCACGTGCATAATTTAAATGTTAATCACGGTGAAGTTAAGGACCCACACATTATCAATGTCATATACTATTATCTTCTTTTGGGTGTCTCTACAAATCTAAGAGGAACATACTTTTGATTTCTCCGTTTCTATAAATCTGTCACCCTGTCTGGGAACAACACAGGTTGCCAATTGCAGCCCTTTATGCCCATGGCACACCGACCAATCTTGAATTTCGATTTGGTATTTACCTACCAAAATCTTCCACTCCACAATCGCCAGTAACCACTGACAGATTAGGAGAAAGGGATTTACAGGCAGAATATTAGATGCACAATTCTTTATGCCCTCTACTTAGAGGCTATCCATGTGTCTGATTTTAAATGTAAATTTTCAGATTTTTTTTTTTTTAATATTAAAGCAACATATAGACCCAAATCAAGAGTCTTAAAATATGAACTTTCACAATTCATTTCTATCCAATGCCACACTTTTACTGGACAGTCTAGCATTCGATTCAATTGCAAATCTAAAATGCATACTTTTAACTTTGCTATTGTATATGCAATAACCAACGGACATGAGGTATTATTCAGTACTAAGTGCCTGTTGAATGAAATATATGAATATGAATATTGGAAGCAATAGATTTTAAAAGTGTTGTAGTAGAGTCAAGCCACAATTCAAATATATGATGCCACTGGTGCGTTTTGTACACTTAGAGGAAAGCAACGTCACTGAAAGTGGGGTTGGTATTAACAGCATTTTTTTGGCAATGTCTTGGATAATGACACCAATTCCGGGTAGTTTATATTAATTGCATTCACTTAACAAGACATGCTAAACCTTGAGAACTGCAAAATTAAATACATAAATAAGCGTGATTTTCTGCAGCCTACACTTAGCTTTTGAAGCAGAGCAGATGGCTTCTCGTTGTGTTCCTTAAATAACGTGGTCCAACAAAACTGCAAAATTTGCTGTATGGAAAAACAAACCAAGTCGTTGGTTATTTTGTTATAATTGTAACCCTTCATAGTAAATTAAAGAAAACGATTTACTCGATCTCAGTCATTGCAGCATTAAATACACCTTGTTTTCAACAAAGTTTGTCATGTTTTTACAACAAAAGTCCAAACACGTTTATCTTCTAGATCACTGGTTATAACATAAGTCTTCAGGTACTCTCAATGGTTTGAGAATTAGTGATATTTCCCACTACTGTTGCTATGGAGGTATTGATAAACTGAGTCGTTATCCTATGGTTTGCCAGAATACTGGTTGTTGGCACCAATACCCCACAAGAGGGATTGTGAATGTTGGAAATGTAGATGTTTGAGAACAGTTTCAGTCCTGTCAGCCAATTCAAAGTCTTTCTATATTAAGACCATGGGGTTTCATGTGTGCAGTGTATGAACACGCTGAATCTCTTCTTTACGTATAGTAAATTATCACCTTTCCAGTGTTTCCTTACAACCTGTATATCTAAAAAATAATAATCCACTTGAGTTCCTATCGTGATTTTATTTTTAAATGAGCTGATACAATGTTTTGATCATTTACTGTATTGATCATTCTTAAAATATTTTTTTATTGAAACAGTATTTTGCAATATTAAACCTAAACAACAATATACAATACAGGAATAATATAACATAAATCATAAAATTAAACAATAATAATAAAACCAAACATTAAAAATGGGGGAGAGGGGGAAAAGGGGGGGAAATATTTCCACATGGCCCAACCAATAATAGTACAATTAAATAGAAAATAGTAATATACCTATTCCAGTTATCGTATCATATATATATATAAATTTATGAAGTTAGTCAATGAACAACATTTATCAAACATACACATATCTACACCAAATATATATTAGAATAAACCCTACCACTTATACATTAATAATATGTCAATTAACTCTTATATACAAGGGATGAGCAGTGCAACCAATATATTGCAATCCACATCTACATATACAGCCTGATCAAAACATATAGAGCCTGATCAATACATATAGATCCTGAACTTTGACTTAGCTTTTAAATATGCAACACCCACCTCACAGTTACTATACATCAGATATTACTATATTATGGGGTAAATAAGTCCCGTGCAGCTGTGTCCTTGCACATAGTGACTTCTAGCTTCAGCTGTTTCCAGCAATCTTTTTAAAAACTGCCCCTCCCATCGTGGATGTAAAAGGAGGAAATTGTATTTTTTTTCTTTGCTGTAGACAATCCAACCAACTTGTGTTACAGTGTGACACATTCCTCAAAGAATCTCAATATCTCCAATCCATGCCCACGTGCACAGGCAATGACCATATGCAAAGAAAGGTTAAGGTCCTACTGGGCCCAAGGCAGAATACCAGCTTAGGGTCCAACCTTCAAACTTCACATAGGGATGGTAAATGGGGCAAAGTAACTTCATGGTTCTGAGCCCCTGTCTTACTTCAATGCACTAGGTGGCCACCTAGTGGTTAATCCTGCTCTGGTGCTCTGCTCTGTATGGCTGCTATCATTTGAGATCAGAATCCACAGTCCAGATAAGAAACTCCTGACTGGTTGGGCCCTTTTCTGGTGTCAAAATCTTTTTCCCAATTTTGTCCTGTATCTTACGAGTTTTGAGGTAAGAAGGACGTTAAAGTCTTAACTACAGTGAAAACTGTCTATTTGGGATTAATAAACATGACGGCCTAAAACAAACCAAGGGTAGACTGCATAATGGCAGCCATTTATAACACATATGTCAACGGCAAGCACCTATCAATCAAGACGCACTGGACGTGATGACAGAATAAGCCAAGGACCCGGGAATTTCAATCAACGAAGCATTCTCACAGATGCATACAAGTTTGGAGCACCCAATAAGAAGAAAGGAGGGACATATAAATGGAAGGAACAGAGGGGGAAGGTTTTATGCAGCTTTTTCCCTAATGAAGGGATTATTTGATTGTGCTGCTTGTGATTTTTTTTTATTTAAATTATTTTGGTCCCTGTTGAAGTCCTATAATCTGAACTAAACGTGTAGGACCTATAGCAATTTAAAAAAAAAATTATATTACTTCTGTTTGTATCCAATAAATCATTTTTTTACAATTATTTTGAGTTCCAGCTTTCAATCTGGTGACAAGACCAAGGTTCAAGGAAGGGGAACCCGGAAACAGTTCCTAGACTTAGTATCTATGATAAACTAAGTCTATACAAATGTTTCAAATGAATAAAACTTGATATAGTAGCAGTACAATATAGTAGCTGTTCCTAAACTTAGTATCTAAGATAAACTAAGTCTATAGCGAGTATAAATGGAGTCCTGAGCGGGGGAGTGCATGTTTGGCTGAATTATGAAAAATCTGAAGTGAAAAAAATGCCAGCTCTAGTGAACGCCAGAGTGTGCACTCTACGCATGTTTCTCTGTGCTCTGTGTGTTCTGTTTGTCTGTATGCGTATCTGTTTCTCTGCACGTGTGTATGTATGTGTATATGTCTGCATGTGTGTCAGTGTGTGCCCCTATGTATCTGTATCTATATCTGTGTCACTGTTGGTATCCGTCTGCGTGTCATTCTGTGTATGTGTGTCTGTGTTTGTATATGTAGAAGTGTGTATCTGAATGTGTCATTCTGTGTGTCTGTGTTTGTATGTGATATATTATACAAATGGTGGGGCAGGAAGGAAGATGCATGGGGGGTGGATGCTCACTCCAGTTCAGCACAACAAGTATATTTCTTAGTTGTATATGCACAGTCTGTTCTTTTTTCCAACATTCTATGCAAGTGTCTTTTCAAATCTCCTTAGAGGCAGCATGTTCTTTTAAGGCATCAAAACTATATATATATATATATTGCAGAAATACATAGATATGTTTTGTAATTAGTGCCATTAAGCTAGTATCTGCATCCCTAGACATACTTAGAAATGAACAAACATTCTAATGAACCATACACTTCCTGTCAAAATAACAGTATTTTATGGTGTTGATGATGATAGTGATTACCATTAGTAAATTAATTTAAATGCTCTTCCTATAAAAATGTGTGAGATACATTTTCTCGGATATAATTATTTATTCATGTAACAAAGTACAAATAGGAGGATCTGCAGACTGTTTATTCTTTATTTACATAACTACATAAGGTAGGGTGCCGGTGAGACATTCAATTAAGCTACATTTGCTTATTCCGTGAAATGTGTAAACAAAATGGAACAATGACATCTTAACAGGGGCAGGGATAGTAGAATGGAAGCATATGTTTCCCTCAATAATCTGTCCAGGGAGAGATATGCTGGAAGACATAGATACACTGCTCTGCAACATTCCTAAAGCATCACTCCCAAGGAGAGTAATTGCCGCCTATGGCTTTTTGCCTTGTACAACAAAGCTCTGACTCTGATACAGGTTGACAAGGAAGCCGCCTCCAAAGTGCACACATTCTGGCAGATTTGTAAACCCCCAAAGCAAAAAAAAAAGACATTTCATTGTCTGCAAACCTTTTTACAAACAATTAATGGGATAAACGTCTTCGTTGGAATTATACAGCACTGTATTCTCCTATATATTTTTCGTTTGTATTTAACTTGTTTGGAACTTTTCAAATAATTTTTTGGGAAAATATGTAGAAGAAAAAAAGTAATACATAAAGACTGGACTATTGGGCCAAACAAATACATTTATACAACAAAAAATCCATAAACTTTAAACCACGTAGACTGCATGAGGACTATTAAGGCTAATTTTAAAAAATAAAAAAATAAAAGTTAATATAAAAAAAATCAAATCAAACACAAGGCTACTACACCTAGCACTAATCATTTGATTGATAGTAAAAACCAGTCACAAGGGAGTACCAAAAAATATATATATTTTCATAAACTGATATTAAAATTAAAAGATGTCATTGAGTTTATGATTTTACCACATGACAGGAGGCTTCATATTTTGCAAAAACTTCCTTTACTCACTCCATAGCAGCAAAGAATAGAAAAACCAAAAACCAATCAGATGTAAGGATAAGGTATCAGAAGCCCCTCCCCTTAAGGCACTCCCTCTTTCTTTGCTGCTCCATCACAAGTCACATTATCTTTGACTTGGCTATTGTATTTCATAATTTTATTCTATTATTGTTTAATCTTTATACTATTTTAACCTATTGTTACATGTTTCTGTGGTAACTGTTTGGGGTCTTAGGGAAATTGGTTTAGGGGTTTATCCAGCTCATGGTGCCCTGGGGGTTCACCTGTCACCTTTAACTGTCTCTCCCCTCCACCCCCTCTCTTTTGCTCTTTTGCTTGGGTCACCTTCATTCCCTTCCTGACCCTTTTTTGTTACCCTTAGGATAAACGCAACCGTCACTCGGAGACCGGCTTATTTAACCGTCACCTCCGAGTGCCAGGAATACTACCTTTTCATGGTTAAGTTCGCCACTCCTTTCATGCGCTATCGCGAAGTTGAATGCTGATACAGCATGAAACCCACATTCGTGCACGATCCAAGTTCGCATTCGTGACTTTGTTTGCTAGCCAAACGCGACTTTGTTCGCTTAAGGCTTATTTAGTTTCCCTTTGGGTTGCTTGGTTGGCCGTTTGAATACTTCCACTGAATGTTCGGTACCTGATTCCCAAATATATTTTCATTCGTATGTGTGTTAGAACCATTCACATGTTTTGGTAGCGTTCGGTTCTTTTCGCGGGCTTTCCGTAGCCATCTTGGATCTCATATCACGAGATCTTAGACGGCCATTTTCTGTACAGAGTTTCTGTAAAGAGTATTTTTAGGCCTTTATTTTTTTCCCCGCTCCTGCACTTTACAGTGATTACAGTGAACCTGTTACTTCAACTTCCTCAGTTATCTGCCTCTTGTCAACATACTGCCTCCAGGAACTAGTTAAGGTTGGTGATAAATACCTATGGGGGGTGGGATGGACAGTTAGTTTATAATACCCAGTAACCTGCTGTATGTCAGTATGTATGTATGTCTGTGTATGGTGTATGTATGTCAGTATGTATATATATATGTATGTGTATGTATGTATTTCAGTATGTGTGTGTCTGTATGTCGTTATACATGTGTGTGTCTGTATGTATGTTAGTATGTGTCTGTGTGTCACTGTGTATGTCTGTGTGTCTGTATATGTGTGTGTCTGTTTCAGTATGTGTGTGTCAGACATGTGCACATATAGGCATACATACTGTTTCAGTATGTGTGTATCTTTGTGTGTGTGTATCTGTGTCCTTTTGTATCAGTGCGTGTATTTGTTTCTGTGTGTGTATTCCAGTGTCTGTGTGTATCTGTGTCCTTTTGTATCAGTGCGTGTATTTGTGTCTGTGTGTGTATTCCTGTGTCTGTGTATCTGTGTCCTTTTGTATCAGTGCGTGTATTTCTGTGGGCAAGATTCGGAGGCGGGCCTTGGGGGCAGGATTTGCAAAGTCACAGAGGCATGTACACACAGACCGTTTTACCACTCTTTTTCGTCTTCTTTTCACCTCTCTTACCCTGAGGGCTGAGAGCAGAGTCCTACTAGAGTACTAACAATCCAAATCCCACTTCTGTGAGGCAGTGCAGGGAGAATGTGATGTCTGAACACTTATTCCCAGCAATTCAAGGAAGCCATTAGGGGATTAATGTACTGTCCCTCCAAGTGTAGTCCCCTCAAGCCCAACCTCACTATTACTTAATATTTTTGAGATGAGATTGTGTTTGAATGCTGGGCGTAACTGTATTTCTGTGTGTGTCTGTCATTTTTGCATCTGTGCATGCTTCTGACAGGGAGTGCTTGTCCAACGTTAATATCTATGTGTGTCTGTCAGACAGTAAAGCGGTTATGAAAATTTGAGCACTATTAAGCTGTATGGCTTTTAGACCAGTGACTCCCAATTCTGCACTGCTCAGACAGCTCTTGGGAAAATTTGACAGGAGTAATACTATAATTTTTGGCACAAGTAAACTTAATAGCTTCTTACTCTAGTAAAGACATATTTACTTAATTTTTTGCAAAAACAGGAAAGGTTTCTTTGTTACTATAAAAAAAAAACATTGTCATTAGTTAGAGGTGTCTAAGCTCTTCTGTGAAAAAAACAAATTACGCAGCATTTAATATCGAGTGGCATCAAATGAGTTAATATACAGTGTATACAACAGGGTGGGTGGTAAGGAAATAAATAGATTTGTTGGCTTAGTCTTGGAGGTTGGTACTGAGGCATTTTGACCTCTGTAATGCATTCTCATGGTTTAAAATATACAGGATATACAGGAACGATGAGAATTACATAGGCAAAATGATGATGCACCAAATCTGATCTAAAAATAGCCATTTCCCTTTCTTACATAGTATTGTTTATATGAAAGTCTTGTTCTAATTCCGAAGTACTCTTTTTTTGATAATTTAAAGAAAAATATGTCAAAAAATAGGAAAGAAGTTCTGACTATAATGAGACGAAAAAAATGTAAGAAAAATAGTAGTAGTCATATGTGCTTCCTCACTACTGACATAAGCAGAGTGATTTCCTTGCTCACACAGTAGACTCTCTCTCTGAGTCTCCCTCTACCGCTACGGTCTCTGTTATTAATAACCTGAGTCTAACTCTGCCGCTGGCAAGACAGGATGGCCACTGGTTCTGGTGCTGCCACTGGGAAGCATCTCTCTCCCTGAATTCTGCTCCACCTGCTGCAATGCAGTCACCTTGAACATGGTCGCACAAGATACTGAACGCTTATCTGAAAGGGCTTAATTATGGTGACACCTCCACCCTTGGGAATCATGTTATGGATCTTCCCAGCTCTAGGCAATCCCTCGTAAGTACATATCACGAGCAGAAATTACACACAGATGAGCACTATATGATTCTCCAACTTTTGGACAATGTTCAAGTCCCGAAATGTAAGGCAGCTAAGTTTAACATCAGCACCAAGGAAGTGGGTAAGGGTACTACACCTATCTTTACAACTTCTTTTAGTAAAGCATATGATGACATCATCGAGATCTTTCATAAGTATTGGCCCATTTTGAGGAAAGATCCTTGGCTATCTTTTTGCATTTCGGACTCACCAAGAGTCACATTCAGGAAGGCACCTAGCTTGAAGAACATTCTAGCACCCTCCAAATTGCCATGCCACAAAGAGAGGAAAACGACACTGACAAAAAAGGGCTTCACAAGTAAACGTTGTGGTCACACTAAATGCTTGACATGTGGCTATATTTGGCATTCTACCTCGAGTTTTAGCCCCTTTAACAGCTCTGAATACTTTTTTGTTCAATCGGATATCAGCTGTAACACCTCCTTTGTGGTATACTTGTTAATTTGTCCCTGTGATCGGCAGTATGTGGGCCAAACAATAAGACCCTTGAAATGCAGGTTCCGTGAACACAGAACAGCTATAATTCGTAACAACTGCAAATCTTCAGTAGCTCGACACTTTTCTACTTTTCACGATAATCATCCTTCTGGCATTAGGTTATTGGGCCTAACGCATATTCCCCCATTCCAAGATTTGGCTAAAAGGAAGAGGGAACTTATCAAATGCGAATCCATGTGGATTTTTAGGTTGAATACCATGACACCCAACGGCCTGAATGAGGAGTTAGATTTGTTCTAAGGGCTCTATTATTAGCTTTTCTCTGTTCATTTTTATTTATATACCCTTATGCTGGTTCTGTGGTTTTGGGTCCTGATCAGATGATTTTGTGCAAATATTATGGGGTATATACCATAAGCACTTGCGATTATAGATCGCGCTCTAAACCCCTACACATAACGAATGTTTGCCCCTATATATAATTAATATGGGTTCTGTATTATAGTCATTTATTGCTGTAATTTTTGGCCCCTTTTTGAAAAGGTAGAAATAATTTTTAGGGGCTTATACCTTCCTTCTGTGTCTTCTATGAAGAGTCAGATTTATATTAAGGTCTCTACCATCCGGTTCGTTTGCTTGTTTATATTTGCATATTTCTATGTCGGTTCTTTGGTTTGGTACAGATATTTTTGTTTAAATATCATGAGATATATTACATATTATAAGTACTGGTGATTCTAGATCGCCCTTGAAGCTTATTGTCATTTATATACACAATCAGTATCTGTCCCTTTAAGTTACATGGGTTCTGTACTATAGGTGTTTATTGGTACATTTTTGCCTTTTATGTTTTTAAAAAAAAAAAAAAAAAAAATTTATGTATGTATATGGATGTTTTAGGGGTTTACCCTTTTCCTCTATGTGCTCTATGGGTAGCTTTACTTATTATTTTCGTTATTATCTTCATTCATCCTTATTCAATTTTATTTGTTCACTTATTCTGTACTTAATGGCTAATTGATGGGTGTATTTAAAGTTCGAACTGTGGCTGTTTCTGCATCTTGAGAAAGTCCCGTGGGCGGGACGAAACGCGTCGATAAGCCACAGCTGTTAGCTCGACACCCTGATCAGCTGTTGCAGGAAGAGGTCGGGTGCAGGAATCCCCGTGAGTATCTACTTGAAGCGTGTTCTGCTGCCGGCCGGTCTCCGTACACCGCGGTCTTTTTTGAAGGCACCGACCGTGGTGCAACGTGTTCCCTGTTGGAGTGCCTTCTCTACTCACCGCGGTCTTTTTAGAAGATACCGACCGCGGTCCAGCACTACACACCTCACACGTCGGATTTTCGTCCTACTCCCGAGTATTCCTCTGGTTTATACCTCGGTGGGGGCCCCCACCGAGGTAAGGTACTTTTATTGAGTTTTCTCATTTATATTTTGTTTCATTTTTATATCATTGTGTGTTTTTTATATATCTAGATAGCTATATTATATTATACATCATATATTATATTAATCTTATCAATTATAGATCTATCTAGCTATCTTTTTATTTATCATTTAATAATAAATACATTTATATTTGTATAAATTTTGGTTATCTTTACAGTTTATTTAGGAGCGCACATACATTCTATATCGTGAGCTTACACTCAAATTTAGTCGCTTGTATATGTATGTTGCTGCCCATTTTATTTATTTTTTGATATTAACTACACCGTGTTCTTTGATCTGTTACTTTTCACCTTGAACATGGAACAATCTTTTCAGAATGGTGTGGGCCCAGTAAGGCCAGCCGTCATTGCACCTCTCTCAAGAGTTCAGATTCCTCAAACTCTCCCGCCGAGGAATTGATGGTCCAATGTGTAGCAACACTTAGCTGCACGACCCGACTGCTCCATGCTCCACATTCCCTAGAACCGAGATGATGCTCTCTGCCTGCATTCATATGTGTCATGGTTCTCATCGTGAAATCAAGACGGCCAGGTGTGGTCACCCATAAAGGGGCCAGACAGGGGGTTTGAACCTGGGTTCTTCATGGGCCTGCTGTATTGCCTCTAAGCCACAGTAGATTCTTTCATTTTGAGTAAGTCTATCCTTGTTATACTTGGCTATGTCTGCAGCACTGGGGGCTGGACTTCTTCTGTGGCTATTACCTGTGTTTCACCTGAGGCAGATCGCTCATCAACCGGGTATTTAAGCACTGCCTCGCCCTTCTTTGACTCTGGTGATTGTGTGTAGTTCCCGTTTTCTTATCTCCTGGACTTGTTCTCCAGATTGACCGCGGCTTCTGACCCTGGCTCCACTCTCAGTTATCCTGACCTCTAGCTTCCTCTGACTTTGGCTTACCCCTGACTATCCTTCTGCTTATGACCTTTCTGCACCTTTCCTGCACAGCCCCCGTGCACAGATTTCCAGTACAGGTGGCTTATTACCTGGTAACCTTGGACCGTGGTTATCTGCAAGGGTGAGCAAACATATCTGCGCTACAGACTCCATGTATCCATCCTGGTAAAATATATTTAATAAATAATAAATAAATAAAACTATATATTTATACATGAGTGAATGTACATTGAATCAGCGAATGTTGTGCCCATTCACAAGAAAGGTAGTAGGGAGGAGTCGGGCAACTACAGGCCAGTAAGCCTTACTTCATTTGTGGGGAAAGTAATGGAAACCATGTTAAAGGATTGTTGAACATCTAAAATCACATGGACTTCAAGATCAGAGACAACATGGGTTTACTTCAGGGAGATCATGCCAAACTAATCTTATTGATTTTTTTGATTGGGTAACTAAAATTATAGATCAGGGTGGTGCAGTAGACATTGCTTACCTAGATTTCAGTAAGGCTTTTGACACTGTTCCACATAGAAGGCTTATCAATAAACTGCAATCTTTAATTTTGGATTCCAATATTGTTGAATGGTTAAGGCAGTGGCTGAGTGACAGGCAACAGAGGGTTCTAGTCAATGGAGTATATTCAAAGCATGCGCTTGTCACCAGTGGGGTACCTCAGGGATCTGTACTTGGATCCATTCTCTTTAATATTTTTATTAGTGATATTGCAGAAGGTCTAGATGGTAAGGTATGTCTTTTTGCTGATAATACAAAGATTTACAAAAGGGTTGATGTTCCAGGAGGGATAAGTCAAATGGCAAATTATTTAAGTAAACTAGAAAAATGTTCAGAGCTGTGGCAACTGACATTTAATGTTGATAAGTGCAAGTATTTTGTATTTGTATTTACTTTGTATCACACAGCCTGGTTACAATGCTGCCGCCCATCCCATGTGTTCCCTATTAAGGGTTAATAAGTTTATAGGGGTGTATATAAAAAATACTCCTCTCTGTCTCATTAGAGATATCTTTGCCAGAAGCTCAAGGAAGCAGGCTGAAGGGTCAGTGTTAGGACCCGCTTAGTGGGGTCTGCCTTGACGTTGGCAGGCGGGCATTCCCTCCAATGGTCAGTGGAGCAACTAAATGACCTCCATTTGTCTAAATATACATAGGGATTAAGGAGAGAGCGCAGGTAACTTTTTATTTTCTTTGGTTTTTACTATATATTGGGGCTGATGTGTACTGTAGTCCTTGTTGCCGGCCCAGTAGTGATGGAAGTGAGCGCAGGACTTCTCTTTTTGTATTTACTTTGTATCACACAGCCTGGTTACAATGCTGCCGCCCATCCCATGTGTTCCATATTAAGGGTTAATAAGTATATAGGGGTGTATATAAAAAATACTCCTCTCTGTCTCATTAGAGATATCTTTGCCAGAAGCTCAAGGAAGCAGGCTGAAGGGTCAGTGTTAGGACCCGCTTAGTGGGGTCTGCCTTGACGTTGGCAGGCGGGCATTCCCTCCAATGGCCATTGGAGCAACGAAATGACCTCCATTTGTCTAAATATACATAGGGATTAAGGAGACAACGCAGGTAACTTTTTCTTTTCTTTGATAAGTGCAAGATAATGCATCTTGGATGTAAAAACCCAAGGACAGAGTACAGAATATTTGATAGAGTCCTAACCTCAAGATCTGAGGAAAGGGATTTAGGGGTGATTATTTCTGATGACTTAAAAAAAAGAAAATGTAATAGAGCAGCAGAACATGCTAGCAGAATGCTTGGTTGTATAGGGAGAGGTATTAGAAAGAGGGAAGTGCTCATGTCATTGTACAGAACACTGGTCTGGAGTATTGTACGCAGTACTGGAGACCGTATCTCCAGAAGGATATTGATACTTTGGAGAGAGGTCAGAGAAGGGCTACTAAACTGGTCCATGGATTGCAGGATAAAACTTCCAAGGAAAGGCTAAAGGATCTTAACACGTCTAGCTTGGATGAAAGACGAGACATGATATGGTGATGGGGATCTGATAGAAACATTTAAATACATAAAGTGAATCAACACAGTAAAGGAGGAGACTATATTTAAAAGAAGAAAAACTACCACAACAAGAGGACATAGTCTTAAATTATAGAGGCAAAGTTTATATACGTTTAAAAGTAGTATCATGAAGTATTACTTTACTGAAATGGTAGATGGACTACACAGTAAAGGAGTTAAAGCATGCGTGGGATAGGCATAAGGCTATCCTAACTATAAGATAAGGCCAGGGACTAATGAAAGTATTTAGAAAATTGGGCAGACTAGATGGGCCGAATCTTATCTGCCGTCACATTCTATGTTTCTATGTCTCTATGTAGGTAAACAAAGTGAAGGAGTTTAAGAATCTTTGATGCAGACCCAGCACACACAGATTCCAGGCACCATAAGCACTTCTATAACTATAAGCTGTTGTGGTGCCAGTAGTGTCCTTTTATTTTACTTGGTTTTCTTTTCTAATTTTTTTGTAAAATGGTTTCCAGAAATGAACACACAGTGCATAATTTCCTTCTCTTAGTATCATACAAATATAATTTGTAGCAAGATTAAAATGCACAATATTCTGAATTTACATATTTCTGTAAGTGATCACATATAGCAAAAAAACTGCAGGAAATAAATTATACTTTTTCTAACATTCGCCTCTGGGAATTAAAAATCTCTGGCAACTGCTTCTAAAAAAGATTAAACTAAAATAGGCTAATATGTTGCTCCACCAGAGCACTGAGTATACTGTCTGACTATATTTGAAGGAATATTACACCCCCTTTGGGACATAACATTATGCATCCCATCTGTTTTTTTTTACTAAAATAAAACTGTACGATCTACAAATTAATTTAAAACTAAACAAAGAGGAATTGTGGGCACACATGGAACATGCATTTCTGAGTAGCGGTGCTGCTGTAAAGACCTAAATATATACAAAATACAGATTAGGGAACACACAAAAAAATAGTTTTACATTTTACAAGGCTACTTAAAATCACCTATCCTAGCAAACTAATATGGGGATTCAATTCTATCATATGGCCATATTGTGTTAAGCCAACCACACCTGTCAGAGTACCTCAAAATTGGTGTAACTGTAGCCCCATATTTGTTTGCTAAAATGTGTGCGCTGTTCCCTTAACTGTAATTTAAAAATTAAGTAATACAAAATGTAGCTGTGTTAGCTATATGAGATGAAAAGTAGCTGGTCAGACACCTTTAAACACCAGATTTGGTCTGAATTGACAAAATTCTTTGAAAATGGCTAACGTCTGACAAGAATGGCAATTCACATATTTACTGACCAGACAAGCCTCATGTGAAGGGAGACTTGTCTGACAGAGTTCTCTAATTGGTTGGATTGCAAGCCAACCAATCAGAGAGCTCTACTGAGCTTTCAAAGGCTTGACAAAAGGCTTTTCCCACCTCATTCTGTGCACAATGGCATGTCATCTTCCCTTGTGTATTTAATTTGAGACGTACCCACCACCCAATGCTTGGGGGCTGGAGTAGACATTAGTTCTCCCCTGATTATATAATTATTATTAATGGTGGTCCTGGCTTGAGTTCTCGGGGATATTAGGTCCCCACTCATTATTAAATTACTAGCTCCACAACCACCGGTTATGGGGCCTAGTAGGGACATTAGGTCCCCCTAATTGTGTTAAATTAAGCCCCCACCTGTTACTTTTGGGTGGGAGCTTGGGGAACACTGGAACCCCTGTTAAATATGTAGACTCCACCTGCTGGCCATGTGTGGGTGGAGCAGCACATCAGGATGCCCCTCCCCTGTTTTATTTGCAGCCCCCATGTACTGGCCACAGGTGGGGGCATAGGGGAGTATATGATCTGTCCACCACCATTACTTCTTTTAAAGCAACCAATTCAATGTACAAGGGTGGAGATACAGGTGAACCCAACAAGGCAAATAGTTCAGGTTTTTAAATCCAGGCACAGGTATCGGCTATTGGGCAGCATTTGGTACAACTGATAGACTATATTCAGGTTCATATGGAACCTGTTTTGCAAAGTGTGGATATTGTTAAATAACCTGAACAATGTCCAGATTTTACATTCCTAATATCCCCCTTACACATCTGGTTTTGCCTCATTTGGTTCAGAGCCATTCAGACTTTAAGGAATAGCCCTGTGAGTCTGAACCTTCTTCAGTCTCATCACCATGTCTAAGGCTTTCTTATTTGTGTAATCATTCATGCAAGCTTTCATCTCCCCTGTAGCAATCGTAGCCTTTATTATACAGTTGTGCTCAAAAGTTTGCATACCCTTGGAGAATTGGTAATACAGGTACTATTTTGTTAAAGAAAACATGAGTGACCAGGCAAAACACATTTCTTTAATTTCTTAGGGGATTCATATTCAACTGTAGGTTATAACAGAATGGCAAAATCATTAAAAAGTTCCCCCGCCGATCGGTACGGTTCGCTTATATGGACCACTTTCATAATGGAAACACCCAAAATAGAGAACCGTACCGAACCGAACTAAACTGATCCGCTCAATGGAAACGAGGCAATAGGTTCTTCTCCTTGTCAGAAGACACTATCTCCCAGCAAACTGTCCAGTTTTATGGCATCATACTTACTACATCCTCTGGTTCCTCTGTAGATATTCAATAGTTTCAAACATCTAGTTTAGAAAGAAGATAGAACAAGAAACCTGTTACACTTTCTGAAACTAAAGATGTACTAAAATTAGTTGTTGTAGGATCTTTAAAAACTAGATTTATAAAGAGGGAATTGTATCATCATTGATCAGGCGTTGATGTACATTTCCATTCCAATTATACTTTTATTGTATTTAACTGTTAATTTATCCACTTCGAAACACCAGCTTGATGAATATTTGGAAGATTTTAATAATTGAGTTACTCTTTGGTATAGTTGTCAGCTCTCATATCTCCATTTGTATTCCTTTATATACTAACAGTCATTCTCAGAATTAAATTACAATGTTAGCTCTCACTATTGTATACAGGCAACATGATACCCTGGAAATGATACCTAAGAATTCCTGAGATCCATGTTTTCCAGGGCTATGGACCTGTATACATCAAACAAAAAAATAATTATAATACAAGTCACTGTTTCTCTTACCTTACGAACAGTTGCAGATTTACTTATTTTATTTTTAGCTGATAAAGAAATGTTTGGACAACTTAGCAAGATTTAGAAATGTGAGAGTGAAGATGTAACTAGAGGAATATCTTTAGACATTTACTCCATGGAAAACAATGAGTAGTACAAGTAAAACATATACCCTTAGTGGAGCGCAGTGAAAAAAAAGGGGGTAACTCACCCCTTGTAATCTTGATAACTGTGAAACGTCAAATTATGTGCATCAAGATATAAAAAAGATAAAATAGAATCTAATGTAGATGGTAATACAATTTGAATGCTTTGTTTTAAGAAAAATGGATAACTCACATTTAAAAGAGCCTATATATATTGGATCTGTAAGTAAGGCTTGTATGCTCTTAGGGCGGCATCATACCACTCTTGATATTCACTCTGGCAAGATAAGAGAGTGACGTCCAATGTGTAGTACAGCCAATAAAATACCATAAAAAAATATATAAAATAGGTCACGAGTCCACCTTTTTCGGAGCCTTAAAATCCTGGCTCTGAGGGTAACAAATAAAGTGTCAACATAAAGAGGATGGCACCACCCCAATGAAGATTCTGGAGGCTTCAGATGACTTTTAAAGTGCTACTAAATTTATTGCAGAAAATGCATATTAAAAACAAGTCAAATAAACAAATAGAATATACACTTGTAAATAAAAGTCCAGAATGTAGTAAAAATATATACTAGGTGAGTATATAATTTGATATTACAATAATTTCCATTAATAGGAGATCTCACAGGACTAGTGCCCCAGATTACATCTCTTATTTTCCCAGACATGAGGTTGAAATATTTTCCAGTTTACACTTAAATAATCAGGAACACTTTTGTTCAATACTAGCTTATGCTAAAGGTACACTGCAAGCACCATGATTGTGTAACATCTATTCATTCATGTTATTTGCAATGTGTTCAAGCAATACAACTGTTGCAAATGCTGCATTACCAGTGGAGATCAGGCTGTGGAAAGCCCCATTTTGCAAAAAAAAAAAAAGTTGTAACTGTAGTGGCTTAGAGCATCCAAGCAAGTGTTTTTGTCTCAGTTCATCCTTGTTCTTAAACAGGTTAACTCATCAGATCGTAGGCAATAACACTTCAATATATCTAGTATAAACCCTACACAGATCATATAAATTGATGCAAATTTAACCAATTCAATCAGATGTTGTTAAAATATGTTCAATGCCATTGTTAATGTATTATTAGAATTTAAAATCTTTGTTGCAAATCCACTGTACCAAAACAGTAAAGGTAACTGATAATTTAATTTGAATTATGGAGGTATTTATGATTAAATGGTAATATAGGCTGAAAAAAAGACTCAAGCCCATCACGTTCAGCTCTTCGCACAGAGTTATTACTGCTGAATACAGATTGATATCATGTTTTAAGTCTATAACAAAAGAAAGTATTTCAATGAACAACGTTAACCATTTGTAAGATAATACAGTCCATGTTGAAGTTTGAAAACCCAGTGGATCTGCATTTGTGGTGGGACTCGCACTCCGAATGGCCTTATTTATCTTCTTGCTGTCAGCCAAACACATAAAAGGCTTACTGATTGGCAACACAACTTGAAGATCAACAAAAGAAGAGGATTTGCAGGTTAGTCAACCTCAATTTAAAGGGTTAACAAGGACATAAATAAACATCCAAGGTATTGCTGGCAAGCAATGGTGTCATACCGTGTTACATTTCCGAAATAAGCAGTTTCAACTTCTAATTAAGGTCTTCAGGTTGCTTGTGAAATAACAAGGTCCCAAGTGTCAAACACATGGAAATTGTACACCATGGGATTCTGTGACATCATTAAATTCACCTGAGTGCTACCATCACCTAAATAAGACTGCACAAACCCAACCGATACACAGTTCGCTGCTTTCTAGATCTAAAACAAGGTGAAGCAGAAACAGAGGAGATGGACATTAGGCTGATACGCAGTCCTTTCCATGATTGCAACCACCAAATTGAGAAAGCAATAAGTTGAGCATAATAAAAAGCCACATTGTTTACACTGAATATACAATAACAGTGAAAGAAACAATGACAACTAATCAGAGTTAACAGAGCTAAAGAGGTACATAAAGCAGAGGGTAATAGGCGCTCGCTATAGTAAGTGATGGGCAGGCAGCAGTGTACAAAACAAGGATTCCCAAAACCTTGTATGTGAAATAGAAATCGGAAGAGAGGAGTGTATACCGCGCCTAGAGGTATTAGTATAAAAAAATTATACATACATATAGTCGATGGAAATATTGACAATGGATGGTAACCTCAAAATAAAAAGCAAAACATAATAGTGCAATACAGTAAATAAACAAGACAGGTCAAATAAAGCTATACACAGTCCACTCACATGGGGATGAGCTATAACAGAGCTCAGCTGTGATGCGCCTGGACGGTATAATCCCCATCTCGGGATATATGGTGGTATTGCTTCAGGGATTTTCCAAGGTGCAGTGGTGCGTAGATCATAAAATCCAAAAATAAAAATATGGCAGCATATGGTGAAGTACGTACTGATAGAGTGGTACCTTTTATACTTGTTACCACTCTATCAGTACGTACTTCACCATATGCTGCCATATTTTTATTTTTGGATTTTATGATCTACGCACCACTGCACCTTGGAAAATCCCTGAAGCAATACCACCATATATCCCGAGACGGGGATTATACCGTCCAGGCGCATCACAGCTGAGCTCTGTTATAGCTCATCCCCATGTGAGTGGACTGTGTATAGCTTTATTTGACCTGTCTTGTTTATTTACTGTATTGCACTATTATGTTTTGCTTTTTATTTTGAGGTTACCATCCATTGTCAATATTTCCATCGACTATATGTATGTATAATTTTTTTATACTAATACCTCTAGGCGCGGTATACACTCCTCTCTTCCGATTTCTAAAGAGGTACATGTCCGGACTTTGCTAGTCCACACTTTTGTTACCAGTCATCATGCTTACCCTTCTTTCTCTGTTTTTTTTTCTCCCCCCTTGTTTGTCTTTTTTAAATTCTTTATATTGTTTTTGGCATCCATAACAGATGGCCACAGGATCATCCTGAATCAGGAAACCTATGTTGTCAAAATGAATTGCTATGTAGACTTTACAAGGAAATTAAACAATGACTCTTAGGTTTGACTAGATACCGCAGCTGGAGCATTAACCTCAACAGTAGAATCACTGTCGAAATCATGTCAGTAGGTTGGAATTAGCCCTTAATGAGTGCCAACGTGCAGCTTGTCTCATTCTATGCCGGCAAGGGGCAGAGCACAGTCCTGCTGCACTGATGTACTCCTGAGAACTTTCGTCCCAAACAGGATCCATGTTGCAGCCCCCAATCTCCACCGGTATCTCAGCTTTGCTTGGGGTCTGGGGTTTTGAGCCGCAGCGCTTCTCGCCTTTGTTTCAGCCCGCTTTCCACAATGATTTTCGCAGGTCTGTACCCTTTCCACAATGATTCTCGCAGGTCTACGGTAGGGATACAGAATCAGTGGACAAGGTGAGTGGTCGTTCTGTTGCTGTGGAGCAGATTGTCGCCCTCTGTGTCTCAACTTCCACCAGAAGTTGCTGAAAATTTGATCTAGCTTAGACAGTATGTTAGGTTTCTTGCTGCTGTGATGGACGGAGCATAAGGCATCCGCCATATTGCTTCGGCCCATGCACCTGCAGTCTGACTGCTTGCCAGCAACATTTAGGCCTGCCGCAGCAGGAGAGCCTCCCAGGGGCAAAGGGAAGGAAAACGGGGCTTCAGAGAAATAGTGCTAGAGCTTGATTTGTCCCGAGTTGGAGGATTGTCCACCTCCCTCGCTTGGTGCACATCAAAGGTCCCACCACATATGTCTGCAAAAGACCAAAATCGGCATTGTCCGACACTCCACACCGGACCAGCTCGGTTAAAGATAATGTAGGTTGCAATATGGCTCGTGTTGTGAGAGATAACAGTCGATTAAGTCCCATGTATTGGGGTACAGGCATGGAGCTCTCGTGAAATACGTCTGTCCGGCATGGAGGTCAGGCCCCGCCCCACCTGTATTATCATTTTCAATACAGACTTTGTAGTCCTGTGCTGAAGTACAAATTTGCAACCCTTTGATGTCGGAGGTATAACTCTACCACCAGATACAAATGCAAGGAGCCAAATGGACATTACCAGCCCTGCACTTTTGATAGGCTAGGAGATGTCTATTGAGTCCAGATGTAGGCCTTGCTTTATTATTTTTGAACAAGCTTTTAAAATGATTTACTATTTTTGGATACAATTTTCAAATGATTTAGTATTTAAAAAAATATTTTTATATGTTTTACATATTGATGTGTTTTTTTTTATATATATATATGATATATATTTTGATATCTAAAAAAAATTTTTTTCAAACGTTTATCCAAAATACTTAATACTAAATGCTAGTAAGAGTCTTGAGAAAATAAAATGTTGGGTTATTCACAAAGGTGGGAAATTGACTTTCAAATTTGGCTTTTAAATTCTCTTTGATTTGTCAGTTATTCTACCTTAGGGAATAACTCTGCTAGTCTCATAATCAATATTTTTTTTTTTTTGGGGGGGGGGGGGTTTGCATTGTTTATGGTTTACGTCTATGTCTACCTTTTTTCTTTCTGGATCCCAATTTACAACTGGTTTTGAAAATGAATAAAAACCTCATTAAAAAAAAATATATGTAAGGATATATCTCATGTATGCATCTCCAGCAAATATCTCCCCTACATATAAAATTATGGTATTATTAATGTAACATAAAACACAACACAATTTGTTCCCTATGGACAAATAGAGAAACTGGACAATTATAAAGTGTTCTTTTCTCCCTTCTCGTATAATTAAAAGAAATGGGTCAGCAAGTATTAATTAGGCTACAAGGAATTAGAAATACCCAGTGTTAAAATATGGAAAATAAGTTTTATATCCACTATGAATGAACAATTGGATTCATGTAATGAATGCAAATATTAAAAATCATATGAAATACAAATTAAGAGAGAAATATAGTCAAATTAAGCATATAATAAAGGGGCTTCTGTAAAGCAAAATCTGAAGTATTCAATTATGTTTGAACATGAACATGTATATCACTTTCTACAATAAAACTCGCAGGCGGTAGTTTCTTATAGAATTTGACACATAGAATTTATAGTATTTAACGCCTTTGCAATGAATTATTACCTTGATTTCTAATATCTTTTTTTTCGCTATTGCGTTCCTAGCTCTGCTCCAAATGGGAAGACCTCGCTCGGGGTTTGCAGAAATGCTTTATGTGTGAAGAGTGTGTCCTCTTTTTTTATTTTACAGAAAGTGTGGATTTCGATAGAAATGAACCTTGTTACAGCCCCCTGGATGTCACTCAAACAACATGTCCTTTTACTTCCTGGTTTGGTTAGCCCAGTGGAGCTAAACTCATGAGGCTGCAATTGCTCCGAGTACCTGCCTTGCAAAAGCCTCTCAATGAGATAAAAAAATCTGCAGCTTTTGCAAGCTGATTTTAGATATACCCCTAATGAAAAAAATGCATAGTTAAATCTATCCTTGATTTCATTGGCTTTAAGATCAGCTCTGACGTTATAAATGGTGTAAACAGTAGACAGAGTCCTGTTACTGTGTCAGTGAGAAGGAGCTTGGACAAGTGAGTGCATGGATGATCTGCTGATAGTATAGTGGTCTTTATATCCTTTATTTTACTAGCTGGCTGTTTTTAGTAGCTGGCTGTTTGTACTAGCTGGCTGTATGTACATAGGCGTGCGCAGCCTATTGCATTAGGGTGTGCACCCTAAAGCACAAACACACGCCACATGTATATGTGTATATATATATATATATATATATATATACATACACACACACACACACATATATACATACACTGCTGTGTGTGTGCTGTTAGTGTGCTGTGTGAGGGTGGTGTGTGTAAGGGTGCTGCTGTGTGTGAGGGTGTGTGTGTGTATGTGTGAGGGTGCTGGTAGTGTGCTATGTGGGTGAGGGTGTTTGTGTGTGTGTGTGTGTGTGTGAGGGTGCTGTTTGTGTGTGAGGGTGTTTGTGTGTGTGTGTTAGGGTCCTGTTAGTGTGCTGTGTGAGGGTGCTGTGTGTGTGAGGGTGCTGTTTGTGTGATGTGTGTGTGATGGTGCTGTGTGTGTGAGGGTGCTGTTTGTGTGATGTGTGTGAGTGTCATGTATTTCTGAGGGTGCTGTTTGTGTGTGTGTGTTTGCGAGGGTGTTGTTAGTGTGCTGTGTGTGAGGGTGTTGTGTGTTTATAAAGGTGCTGTGTGTGTTTGTGAGGGTGCGGTTAGTGTACTGTGTGTGTGAGGGTGCTGTATGTGTACTGTATGTGTGTGGGTGCTGTTTGGGTGCTGTGTGTGTGCTGTTTGTGTGAGAGTGCTGTATGTCTGTAGGTGCTTTTTGTGTGTGGGTGCTGTATGTGTGTGTGTGTGCTGTATGTTTGGACAGATTGTGGAGGTGGGGGCAGACCTTACCTTACCTTATGTAGGGAGGGGGGATCCTTGCTGCCATGTGCCATCCCTGGTGGTCCAGTGGAGAGTGAACTCTAGCCTGCGGGGCTAGAGTTAACTCTCGTGAGATCTGAGCGTTGCCGCGGAAACGCTCAGATCTCGCCACAGGAACCTGGCGGAGCTGCTGTCTAGAGCTCCCCGGGTCCTCTCCTGCCTCCCTTCATGCTGCTGTGGGCCGGTGAGGTAGATCTTTGATCTCCCCGCCGGCCCATGGAGGCTTAGAGCAGAGACGACACTCAGCGCCGGTTCTGCGTGAGCCGACAGGGGAGAATAAAGTCCTGGGGAATAAAGTGTGGGAACCAAGATTCCCACCCCCCCAAAAAAATAATATACACTCCAGTGTGTGTATGTATATGTGTGTATGTGTGTGTGTATATATATATATATATATATATATATATATATATATATACACACACTGACACGCATACTCAAACACACACACATACACTCACAGACACACACACACTCATACATTCATAGACACACACATTCACAGACACACATACATTCACAGACACACATATTCACATACACTGACACACATACACATTCACAGACACACATTCACAGATACACATACACACATACACTCACACACACACATTCACAGACACACACACACACATTCACAGACACACACATATTCACATACACACA